>NC_138866.1:152279352-152917998 GCF_965194805.1 Balaenoptera borealis
GCATATTTATTTATGTAATCATTTTTAAGTCATCTCCGTCTGTCTCCATCACTAATCTGTAAACTCCACGGGAGCATGAACTCTGTATTTTTTGGTTTTGTTTTTGTTTTTTTTTGCTGTGCCATGCAGCATGCAGGATCTTAGCTCCCCAACCAGGGATCGAACTCTTACCCCCTGCATTGGCAGCTCAGAGTCTTAACCACTGGACCGCCAGGGAAGTCCCTATGAACTCGGCTTCCTGGCACGGTGCAGGAACTCACAGATATCTGTTGAATAAAGGAATGAAGGCGTGAATGAGTATAGACAGACTTCTTCTCCCTTCCCAGTTTACTTCGGGGATATGCCCAGCCTCAGTTGCTGAGAGTTAGGTCTCCAAATACTGCATCTAGAAAATGGAGAACAAGCACCAAACCTGGAGTCCTACGGCCTAGACTTGAGACGTGCCTGTCTTTCTTCCCAGCTGGGTGAGAAACCCAAACCTTCTGGGCGTCAGTCTCCACATGTGGAAGAGGAAGACGTTGGACCGGGTCTTCTCTGACATTTCTGAGGTTCACTCGTTCAGTGAGTCTGTGCCATTGCTGGGCACAGCTCCCCTTGTTACAGGAAGACCACAGCGGCTGTTGAGAAGGAGCAATGGGGGACTGGAAATTCTAAGAGGACTCAGCCCACCCTCAGATAGTTACGGAACATAGACGGCAGGCTGGGGCCCCACAGCACATGGGGCTGCTGGGGCGGTAGCCGAGATTAAATGTGTCATGAGTCCAGGGAAGGAGGAGGCTGGGCCAGATCTGAAGGCAAGAGCAGGGATGATGCAGCCACCCTCTGGTGTCTCTGGACCCCAGGCTGCCTTTCTTTCATTGTTTCTCCCCCGTCCAGGCTGAGTCAGTTCCTGAGCTTCCAAGGCCATCCTGCCTGACTCGGCATGCCTGACACCTTGAAGCGTTGGCAAGGCACGGAGACAGAGGCGTGGCCCATAAAAAATGATTTTGCTTAGGAAGGGAAGGACCATGAATTCTCAAATCTCTGAATGCCTCATCACCATGCCCTTCTCAGGCTGAGGTTGTGTACTTGTCCATTTATAATCACAGCTGGGTAGGGGAATCTCAAGAGGGACCCAAGCAGATCACTTAGGACCCAGACATTCCTCCATGCTCCACTGTGTGACACCAACCTGCTCCTGTCCTGGTGATCAGGGTCATCTAACCCTGACCAGATGGTGCCTTCTCTTCTTCCTCAACACAAGGTCCCTCAACACAAGAAATCCAAAGTGCCCAGGCAGCAGACACACCATAGAATTCAATGGGACCCCTGCTGTGGCCCCTAGAGAAGATGTGTGTGCCCTCTGGGGAGCAGGACCCCTAAGCCTGCAGAGCCCATGGTAATGGGGATGGGAAGTATGCAGCCTACCCAGAATCATTAGGAATTCATGGTAAGTGGGGTCGCTCACCACTTCTACCTCGTGGATCCTGGGTTCTCGTATTCTTCCTCCTGGGGACACGGCTCCATTTAAAGATCATTGATTTGTGCAAATATGCCAATCTGAGGGATGGCATCCTGTCCTTGCAGAATATTGCCTCTGGGATGACGCTTCAGCTGTGGTTTCACAGGCTGTTCCAATGGTCTCTCAGGCCGGCAGTTTCAGGATGACAAGGTACATATGACCAGAGGATCTCGTGCTCACAGGTCCACCTCCATGCGTCCTTTGCAGAGCAGAACCTGAAGAAGCCCACCAGGTGTTGTGCTTCTGTCTTTGTGGTGGGAGGGACAAGCTACAATAATTTGTCTTTTACTTGGGAAGAAATGTTCCAGCATATCCCTGACCACAGGGGCTTAAAATTTTATGGAGGTGGCAGGCCCCGAGTCTTCATATTGTTTATCTCCAACCCTCTGGAGTGCAAATGTGACTAGCCACCTCTTACTCATCTCTCCTGATTGACATAATGCCATCGATGTAATGGATCAATGTGATCCTATATAGGATGTTCAGATGGTCCAGATCTCCTCCGATTACATCATGACAGAGGGTAAGAGAGTTAACATATATCTGGGGCAAAATCGTAGATGTATATTGTTGTCCATTCCATGTGAATACAAATTATTTCCGTTCCTATTTTCTGAATGGGATAGGGAAGAACATATTTGCCAAATCAGTGACCACATACCATGTACCTGAAGCCATATTAATCTGTCGTAACAAAGAAACTACAGCTGTGATCAGGGTTATCACTTGGTTGGGCTTGCAGTTGTCTCTAGCCATCCTCCAGGATACATGGGCTTTCTGCAGAGGGGCCATACTTAAGAATTCCCTGGAGACATGCAGGTGACAACACCTCTGCTCCTACCTGAGGGTAGTACTTATCTCTGCCTCCTTCCCAGGGATGCAATATGATTTCTGATTTATTCTCTTGTCAGGATGGGGTAATTTCAGAGGTTTCCATTTGGCTTTTCCTCTAGACAGCTAGTACCCTACAGGCCAAGGACCCAATGAACTGCTGAGTGTTACAATCCCAATTATGCACTTGGGGACCAGGAAAATGATCGCTGTGTGAGTCTGTGGATGTAGCAGGCCCTCCATAACCTGGATGTTGGGAAAGGATCTATTTATTACCTGGCCCCCATATTTCCCTATCAGCAGGGCCATGATGAAGCTTTTGGTCTCTAGGGATCAATGTCAACTGTGACTAACAATCCTTGAAATATCTGGGCATTCTCCTCTCCTTGGTATACAGCTACCTTAGTACATAGTTGTAGGTTCCTTTGTGAAAGGACGGGAAGATTATTTGATGTGTATACTTGCCAGAATGTTGCGGAATCCTTCCTCTTGGGGACCCAGCCACCTGTTCAGTCCACGAGTTCTCGGTCTAAAATTTGACCCAGGTACAGGAACCAGGCAAAAGTTGTAGCATTGTACATTGGGTCAACTTCTGTCGACCTACTGGTCATCTAGCCTTGAATTCTTCTGCTGCTATAAGCTGGCCAGTACCTTTGTTTATTGCCTATACATTTGGCCTCTAGAGATTCCATAGTCTATTATGGGTCATGGTCCCATAGCTACCGCTCTGTCCTCACTGGTCATTACAATAATTGCAACTTCTTGGCTTTTGGTGGTTAAGCCCCCATGCCCTGCATAAGCCAAGTTCTGTAGCAGCCTCTTTTGCTGCCAGCCCCGGCTTACAGAGGAGACCCCTGCTGGACTTAGTGCAGTGGGGGCACATTCCTTCTGGGTTTGGTAAATAGTGTGCTTTCTGGGTCTTCCTATAGAACCGAATCCTCTGCTGGAGGCTCCAGTCAAATTGGGCAAAAGGAGAGGTGAAAATGCAATGTAGGCTTAACAAAACCTTGCTGCTCTTACAGGGCTCTCTGGAGCAAGCAGTGGTCATTAGAGTTGCGTTCTTTTGGACCCAAATGGCCAAGCCTTTATACTCCCACCTCAGTCACCAGGTGAGAGCTGCACAGGGAAGGGCATCTCGGCAAGGCAGGGCTCTGCAGCAGAGGTGGCCCTGGAGGAGCTGACAACCACAGCTGTTTGCTGACTCCTGGCCTTGCGGTTGGGTAGGTCCTTCCTGGAAGGGAGAGCTGGGCAGTGCATCTCTGTGTCTATTACAAACCTCTTTAGCTTTGGTCCCTGATGGTATTTCTGAAGCACCTCTGGGATGCGGTGATGATGCCTCTGTTAGCCGTTCCCCTGGACTTGCACTGGAAATGTAGAAAAAGTTCAGGGCCCTGAAGGCGTCAGGTCTGAGAGGCACTATGGGAGAAGTTACAGAAGTAACAGGGCTTTGAGTTCTGGGAGATAAACCTGGAAAGCTCCCCCGGTTGGTGGGTCCAGACATGAAAACAGGAACCTTGAAGTTGGAGCAGAAAGCATCGAGTCAGGGGACAGTGTCATGCTAAGGCGTGTGGGCAGTACTCTGTGGGCGTGGGGAGCCGCGGAAGGGTTCTGAACTTGGGGTGGCGTGTCTGGAGATGTGTTATAGGAAGGGTTTTCCAGCAGCCTATGTGGAGGAGGCACTGGTGGAGACTGTTATCAGGGGACCAATTAGGACAGTTGCCATGGTTCATGGGAGAAATGATGAGCACCTGAACCGAGACAGTGATGGAGGTGGGGGAGGGGTGGAGCAAGGGGAATGATGGGAAGGACATTTGGGAGGTAAGGATGCCAGGGCAGGAAGACATCGATCTTCACACGTCTGGGAGCAGCGGGTCATTCATTCCACTCTCCAATTTCTACGTCTGGGCACATCATTTTAACCGGGTCATTTTCCAAAGCATAAAGTTAGGTTAAGTCAAATGAGGGAAAGGAGCTGAAATGTTTCTATCTCAGAGTCCAGGGAATCAAAGAGGACTGGCAGACGGTTGGAATTTCATGGCTGTTTTCATGCTGCTTCTTCCCCTTCTGCTCTCCTCACCCTGGGATCTCATTCTTTCTCAGGCTCTCAGCCTTTGCTCTCTGATGAGCCTTTCTTCTGAAACTGGGGTTTCCCCCACCTTCTTGGGTCCAAAGAGCTGACGGAGGGGGCCGGCGCCAAATAGATAGCCAAGGTCTTCAGAGGGTCATGTTTAGTTCCTAACCCTCCCTAAGCTCCCGGCCCTGGTGGTGTCACATGACCTGGACTCATGGTTCACACCTGCGTAGAGCCTGCAGCGGCATTGCCCACAGACTGGCTGAAGGGCCCCTGGCCCGGGGCCCAGGCTTTACAGGGCCTTGCCCTAGCTCTCCTCTGGCTGTACCTTGCTCTAAGGGACAATGAAATTGTGACCCACCCCCTCTGCCACATCACTGTCCAAGTATTCAGGGCCTCAGAATTCCCTGTCCCCAAGTCTGCAACCAGACTCTGTATTGCTTTTCCCTGCAGCTGTCCCCATGATCCGTGCTCCTCTAGGTCTATGGGGGTGTGGACAGAGTTCCATGTGCAGACAGGGTTGTCTGCATAAGTGTGTGCAAGGCCTATCCCAGTGCAGGAAAGAGCTAGGGCAGAGGGGAAGGGTGGGGCAGGCACAAGCCAAGGCCCTGTGTCTGCATACTTGTTCTGGACCCTGCGAATATTAGGGGCAGGACTGCCCTAAAGAAGGGCTTCCCATCTTTAGTAATATGGACATTTCGAGCTGGATAATTTTTTGTTGTGGGAACTGTACTGAACATTGTAGGATTTTTAGCACCATCCCTGGGTCCACCAGATACCAATAACACCGCCCCAATCACAATAATTAAAAACGTCCCAGACATTTCCAAATGACCCCGGGACCGTGGGGAAGGAGGCAGGCAAAATTACCACCAGTTGAGAACCACTGCCCCAGGATGATGAGTTGGGTGTAGCTAGCTTGGGGTCGTTCTAGTTCAATAAGACCTAAAATTTCTAATTCAAAGAGACCTTTGGGACTTTGCATAAACAAGTGACTTAGCAAAAACAGAAGCAAAACAATTTTAAATGTGTATCCAAGTTTAACATAAATAATTTCCCTTGGCATATGCAAAGAAGATATAGTAGTGCCTGCCGTATGTTTTCTGGTTAGGGGCTGCTGTCTGTGCTATGAGCACCCCCAGCTGTGACCGAAGATTCTGTCCAAGGACATCAGCATCCTGTTTGGCCCCCCATGAACCACTGTGATGTCGTGCCTGCTCGTGGCCTCCTGAGCTCCACTCTGGGCTTGTTGAACTGGCTGCAATGTGCAGCGGTCATCCAGCCTCCTGCTGCATCTGGATCCTGACCTGTGACTCAGACCCCAAGGATTCTTCTCCTCAGCTACAGGTCAGCATGGCACGGCCTCTCTTTCTCTGAGAATTGCACAAAACCCCATGTTGCAGAAATGCCTCCCAGCTAGAGCGCCGGGACCAGGATTGCCTGACTCTAGCTACTGATCAATCTCTGCTTTCTTAGGCAGTTTTAGGCTTCTGGTCAAATGGCTACTAGATAAACCCTTCCCCCGCACCATGTGACTTTTCATCTAAGCATCGTTTACTAAGGCATCCTAGATGTTAGGATTCTTAGAGCCTTGTTGTAGCAACGGCGGAGCCGGGTCAAAGGCGTTGACTTTCCCTGGACTGGGCTTGCCCCTTATTGCTTTTTTCTCCTTAGGAGATACTTCTTACTGGTCCTCCCAGGTAGCCCCCGGGGTTTACTGTAGCCCTGGCTGGAAATACGCATCTTTCCCTGTTGGAGGTTCTACTTGCCCATGCCTGCCCTGCTGAGTTTTGGGAAAATGATAGCCACCGTCCTTGTGGGTAACAATCTCCATCTCTATTCCCCACCCCCCAGAAACCATCTATGCTACTTTGAAGGTGGACATTCACCCATTATTTATAATCTCCAGAAGGTAGAGACTATGTATGTCCTGGTCACAGACACGACTTCAGTGCCTGGCACACAGAAGGCTCATGGTAGACTCTGATGTGTAGGTTATCTACTGGAGTGAGCCCTTGGGGTCTTATTCTGGAATAATGACTATAGCAGTGGTACTGGCTAAAATCACTTTGGGTTTCATCTGCTTTCAGGTCTTTGTAATAGACTTTGCGAGACTCAAACTAATGAATGCAGTGGCTGGATTTTGAGGCAGTGATCACGTGGAAGGGGAAAACCTCATTTATTTAACATTTACCTTGTGTGGGCCCTGTTCTAGGTGCTTTACAGACTTGGCCACATTTCATCTTCATAGCAATTCTACAAGTAGCTTTCACCACCTGCATTTTAGAGACAAAGGAGATTCCGTGGAAGTTGTAAACACGATCGTTGTTGCAGTATTGGTGGCGGAGTCAAGATGTGAGCTCAGGCTTGTCTAACCAGCCTGGCTCTTTCTCATCTGTGTTGCTATTTCCTAGGTGAACTAGAGAGAGACTTGGAGCAGCTGGGGGCAGACATGGGGTCAATGTACCCTCAGAGTCCTCACCCCTCAACGTTGGTAGAGAAGGGGCATCTCCAAGGAAACGGTAGACGTTCCTTCTGTGTAGATAAAGGGGAAGAAGAATGCTTTTTTTTTTTTTTTAAAAAAAAAGGAACAAATAAGACTGAAGTTGAAGCCAGCAACAATGACCAAGGCCATCACCAGGCAGTCAGGGGGGAAGGTGAATCCTATGAGCAGCTTTGGGTCAGGGATAAGGGAGCTGCATGAATCCACTCTCCTCAGCTGCTGGTCATAAAAGCGTGGAGGCTGGACTGCATCGCCCTTTGAAGTGGCTTATCTTCACTAAGATAACATCTTCCACTCCTTGGTTTCAATATATATATAAGCACTACACGAAGAAAAGAATCCAAGTACACAAGTTTACGGATTCAATCCAGGTCCCCGTGTCATCACCATGGTTGTCTTGTGCACTTAAGAATCTCACTTTCAGCTCTTTCTAATCTCATATTATTAAAGGAGATATCGAGTGTAATTAGCAGCCCCTCAAAATCACATCGGCTTTCTCATCCTTGAAGAAAGGTTGTTTAATTAATTTGAGCACACTGAGAATCGAGTTCTAGAAGTACAAGCAAGCAAACCCACAAAAGAAAGATCTAAACAGTGGAAACTTCTTCAGTTTAACAGCAAACTTATCCTTTGATATTCGTAATTAAGAGCCCAAATTCTTGTAGAGACCATTTCTTTTTCTCTTTTTTTTCTTTTTTTTTTTTTGGTTTCTCTGGGTTTTTTTTTATTATAGTTGCTTTACAACGTTGTGTTAGTTTCTGCTGTACAGCAAAGTGAATCAACTCTACATATACATATATCCATTCTTTTTTGCATTTCCTTCCCATTTAGGTCACCACAGAGCACTGAGTTCCCTGTGCTATACAGTAGGTTCTCATTAGTTATCTATTTTCTACATAGTAGTGTATATATGTCAATCCCGATCTCCTAATTCATCTCCCCCCCACTTCCCCCGCTTGGTATCCATACGTTTGTTCTCTGTGTCTGTTAGAAACCATTTCTTAATGGCCTACTTGGTCCAAGCTCTTACTAGGCCCTTGAAATCGGTATCCTCATCTCACCCTCACGACAGCCCTTGCACAGGAGATGTTATTTTCCCCATTTCCTACAAGAGGGAACTGTGACTCAGTAATGTGCTTAAGGTCATGGAGTTAATAAGTAAAGAATCTGGGATCTTGCAAAGTCTGTCTAGTTCCAAAGCCCAGGCGGTCCACACTGTACTCGGCAGCCTCCCTCAAGGTCAAAACTTGGAGACCTTAACTAGACATGTGAGTTGCACAAACTGCTTATCTCCGTGGGACCAACTTCCCCCAGTGTAAATTGGAATAACAATCTCTATCTCTTTACCCTCAAGCGGGGTTATGAAAATGAAAAACGGGGCAATAGGTGGAGATATGTCTTCAAAAATGGTAAGCCTACCTTATAAGTATACAGATATACTTTCATTCCATGATCAAAGAGAATTACATTTCTCTCTCCACTCCATCTAAGTCTATAAGCATTGCCAAGGCTTCTCAATGTATTTATTTTCTTGTTATTTCATTCAACTGGAAAATATTTCCTTAATCCTCCCTTGCTGCCTGGCAAAGCTTCTCTGTCCTTTCGGCCCGCACTCTGTGGCGCTGACACCTTCAGGAAGCCTTCCCTGACTGCCTTCTCCATTTCCTTCCCAGCCCTGGCCTCTGTCATAGCTCCTGCCACTCTGCACTTTCTCTGTCTTTCCACACAGCACTAGACCCAGAGGTCCTCCGGTGCAGGAGCCGTGGTCTCGTGTCTTCTGTCCCCGTGGCAAGGAGTAGGAAGTCTATTGCAATGCTCCAAGGAGGTCTGTTGAACCTAACTACATGGCATGAAACTATCAAGTCTGAGTTTCTGAGACAGACTTCCAGACTTAAACCCAAGAAGCATCAGGGAGAACGCCTCTTGTCCCAAATGAACCCGAGTGAAGAGTGAGGCCGCAGCTCTGCCCTGCCCTCCAGCTGCTCCCACTGAGCTCACCCAGGTAGGGGGGGAAAACCATCCTGAGGGCATACCTGGGTTGCAGGACTTTCATTTTTAAAACCAGGACAGTCCCAAGCCAACCATCCCTGGACCTTCAGTGCCCAAGCTTTCAGGTTGTTCATCCTAACCGCAGGCCCAAAGATGACTCTGCTTGAGGGAGAGCTGGCTACTACAACAGGGAGCCTGTCTGCTATCGCAGCCAGCACACAGAGCGGCCTCCGTCTCACCATCACTGGCTAGCATGGGCACCAGAAATGAGGGCTCCGGCTGTCAGAGGCAGGGACCAGAGAACCTGAATCCTAGAATCTTCTTAGCCAGACACTCAGATGTCTGCTCCCTGGGAAATGTCGGCTCCAGAGCTGCTGTTTCAGAGCTGGGAGGGCATCATAGAAGTTTCTCTTCATCGGGATCCAAGAACCAAGAAAGGCTTGTTTGGGGGATGATGGGCTCACAGCAGAGATGGGGACATTCTGGGCTTAGAATAAAGAAAAGTAGATGGATGTCGGAAGAGAAACTTTGACATGTAAAAGATTTGGAGAGGGGACATTGAGAGAGAAATTCTGAGACTAGAATGATGAAAGGGACAACCTGCTGAGTTGAGGAGAGAATTCTGAGACCATAACAGGGTTGGAGAGTGGAAGGAGGTCTTGTTTAGAGCTTAATTCGCAAAACAGGAAGTCTGCGAGGGGTAGAGTCAGGGTTGAAGGGATGAAATACGATTGCAAGGGGGTGTCTAAGGGTCCAGCAGAATTATCTCCTTAGAACAGGGTTTCTCAACCTCAACACCACTGGTATTTTAGGCAAGATAATTCTTTATTGTGGGAGGGTGTCCTGTCCTTGTAGAAGACTCAGCAGCTTTCATGGCTTCTACCCACTAGATGCCAGCTAGCACCTGCACACTCTCATACATTTCTCCAGACGTTGCAAGTGTCTCCTGGTGGAAGGGGAGAGCAAAAACACCCCTGGTTGAGGACTTCCCTGGTGGTCCAGTGGTTAAGACTCTGTGCTTCCACTGCAGGGGACACGGGTTTAATCCCTGGTTGGGGAATTAAGATCCCACGTGCAGCACGGAGCGGCCCAAAAGAAAAACCAACAACAACAAAAAAACACCATTGGTTGAGAATAACTGTCTTAGATGGATCGTGGCCACCTTCAACTTTTCAAACTCTTTGCAAGCTCTGGGTATATCACTTGCCAGTTCTGAAGAGCGGGGTGGGACATGGGCAGCCTCTTGGAAAACATCCTCCATAAAAGTTAATGATGGGGGCTTTCTAGCTTCTGTGCTTTCCTGAGATAATTAAGGAAGGGTGTGATGGGCACCGTGGCAGCGTTTCCCTGCTGGGAAGACAGTGCCATGCAGATCTGCTTAGATACTTGCTATTCTGAGCGGGGCTTGGTTCAGCCAAGGCTTTATTTACAGCTGAAGGTCCCTGGTGAGGCTTTTCAAGAGAGCACATGGGGGCTCTTCTCCGGGAGGGAGCGAATGTCTCAGAATAAGGGTGGAGCCTACGCTGGCAGAATGAAGCAGCCGGCTGGCTGACACTTGTGCTACCATGGGGCTAATTTCGGAGGCTTCTTCTTCGTTGTGGCTCAGGATGGAAAACACTTTGATCACTTTAAGGCTTTGTGCTGGTTACTCTGTTGCATCTGCTTCAGACCCTACTGGTGGGTAAACATTTGATGTCAGTTCTTAAAACAGGATAGTGCAGAGCAGAGGACAGGAAACCCCCTATCCCTCATCAAAATCTGCATAAAAGTCAGCAAGAAATACTAGAACATAAAGGAACCGACAAACAGGGACGGTTTGGAAGACAGGAGATGTAATGGAAGCAGAGGTGGCTGTCAGAGCCCCACCTGTGTCTCTTCAGCTCTGGGCATTATGGTCTAGTAGGGCTGATTTCCATCTGCCAGTCTCTGCATCTCTCTGCCTGAGGGCTTTTGTAGGTGGCAGAGCCTGGGACGAGCTGGAAGTACTGGAGAATTAGTGCCTTGCCTCAAGGAGCCCTTAACGAATGACTGAAGGCAACTGGGGTATACCCCAGCTCCCTTGCCCCTTCTGGCAATACTCTGACACAAGTATTTTACATTGGCTCTATGGTTCTGGGTTAGGATTAATATCCAGTTTTCTCCTTATCCCAGTAGGGTTTTTACACGCTAACACACTGTTTACTGGCTACTTTTTCTCCCTTATCTCACTTCCTCCCTCCTATTACTGCATTCTGGAATCACCTCCTAAATAAACTATCTGCACTCACACCCTCAACGTAAAGTCTGTCCTTGAGGAAACCCAAACCAGCACATGGACTGAAGGCTGATAGATGAAGACCTGGTGTTTACTTGTTCCAAGCCTCTGTCTATATGTAGACAGAAGGGTGCACACAGATACGCAATGTCAAATGTGCTGGCACACAACACATGTTTGGCCACGTGCAAAATTTAATTTCCTTAAGTTTTTTTTTTAAGTTTTTGTTTTATGTTTCTTTAATTAATTTATTTATTTTTAAAAATTTATTTTATTTTTGGCTGCGTTGGGTCTTCGTTGCTGCGTGTGGTCTTTCTCTAGTTGCGGCGAGCAGGGGCTACTCTTCATTGCAATGCATGGGCTTCTTATTGCTGTGGCTTCTCTTGTTGTGAGGCACGGGCTCTAGGCGCGCAGGCTTCAGTAGTTGTGGCACACGGGCTCAGTATTTGTGGTTCACGGGCTCTGGAGCGCAGGCTCAGTAGTTGTGGTGCATGGGCTTAGTTGCTCCGCAGCATGTGGGATCTTCCCAGATCAGGGCTGGAGCCCACATCCCCTGCATTGGCAGGTGGATTCTTAACCACTGCGCCACCAGGGAAACCCAAATTTCCTTGAGTTTCATTTTGAGATTGGTTGGCTTGATTTCTCATAGCTAAAGCAAATATAAGCTCTAGATGGCAAAGATTTTGTGTAGATTTGTGCATTCTCATTTACATTGGCTTTTATGTCCAAACACATTTTAAAGGCTCCCATTTCAATGTAGACTGGCATACAATTCTTGCTGCTGTAGTGAAGGTTGACATCATGGAAATGACCTAAGCCCCTGTTTAGGGGTGACACAAACAGCAAGGTTGACTCTGGGTTGAATATTTATCTAGATCCCTGTTGTTGTTTTTTTTCTTAAAGAATTGTTTAGATTTAACATCAGAAACATTATTTTATGTCTCTGAAATTTGAAATTATTTTAAAGTCTTGGGTAATATTTATTAATTCCATTGCCTTTATTAGCTAAGAAGAAAACCTAGTTACACACCTTTTGCAATACACAAGGATTAAAATTATTTAATGATCTCCCTGAGTAACTTTGTGCCAACACTAAGAAGAACCCAGCAGAACACTGTACCTCCACTTACCCACCTCACTTCAGCTATCTCATCACTGACGGATATGGTTGGAGTTTTCAGAACAACCATAATATTTGTTAATTAGTTTCTAATTTAAGAAATGCTTGCTTGTCATAGATGTAACCTGGATCTTAGCCAAGAAGGCTGAGATTTAGAGAAAATTAGTTTAAGCTTCTAATTCCATATCTATGGGAATTTCAATGCCTGTCTCCAGATTTCTGAAAATTCCCAGGGACGTAAATTCTCAGTCACATACGGCTCTAGTTTCCTGCTTTTGCTGAACTTTTGTCCTCGTGGGCTTCTTACCTCCCATGGCTAGTCTCTTCCCTGCTCTGCACACTCAAATATGAAATTCATCTCCTGTCCCTGATATCCTGCAAAAACACACAAAGCGTTTATGTATGTGATGGACTTTATCAGATGTTCGTGAAATAGGAGTTCATGTTATACCAAAGCAAACAAATACAGTAAGCCCCCTACATATGAACCTTCAAGTTGTGAACTTTCAAAGATGCGAACTTGCTTTTGCATGTCCAATCACGTAAGTTAGTTCATGTGTCTGGTGTACATTATCACGTGCGTGCATCCTCTACAAGTGGTTGTGGTTTTGTGTACTTTACTGTCCAGTACTGTATAGAGCACAGTAGTACAGTATCTTTATTTCAAGCCTAGGATGTCCAGAAACAAGCGTAAAACAGCTGGTACTACCGTACTTTTCAAGGTACTGTACTGTAAGATTAAAAATGTTTTCTTTACTTTTTGTGTGTTTGTTTTTTATGTATCATTCGTGTGAAAAGTATTATAAACCTATTACAGTACAGTATGATATAGCCGATTGTGTTAGTTGGGTACCTAGGCTGAGTTTGCTGGACTTACGAACAAAGTGGACTTATGATTGCGCTCTCAGAACGGAACTCGTTCGTATGTAGGGGACTTACTGTATAAAGATGAGGATGAGACCTACCCGTTCTTTTGGCAGCTCTGCCCCAGGAAGTTTTCACTGGCTACTTTTCTCCTGTAATCCTGGTGTCTTGTCACCTGCCATCACACCTGTCTCTCTCCCTGCTTCTTTCTCTGTCCTCCACACCTTTGCCCCTTACTCTTAGGACAGGTTGTAGCATCACTTCCCCTCTGCCATGCCCTTCCCTGCAGGAGGATGACAGGCCCTACCCTGTAGAGTGGCTGTGTCACATGCTTTGGCCAACGACATGTGACACAGGTAATGCGGGTTACGTCGGGCAAAAGATTTCAGAGTCAGAGCATGGTTCATCAGCTCTTTCTCCTCACCCTGATGACTGGCAAGGTTCCAGATGACTGGAAGCCTGGGTCTGGGGTACAGGCAACAGGGAGCTTGTATGCTAAGTGCACTTACCAATTCGAGGAAAATATCCGTATTCTCTGGATTTTTCTTATGTGATCAGGCCATCTATGACTAAACATAATTTTTTCCCCTTCATTTCTAATTCCTTTATCTTCTTATTTTAATGACGATTTAGAATCTCCTGTGAAGTGTTGAGTAAACTGAGGGTAGCAAGAAACTCTGGTGCATTATCAGCCTCAGGGGAGACCTCCATAAGTGTAATGACTGCGGCAGGCTTTTTGTAGATACCTTTTATCAGATTAAGGAAGTCCTATTCCTAGCTTTCTAAATGTTTCTAACATAAACAGATACTGAATTTCACCAAATACTTTTTCTGCACATATTTGAAATGATCATATGACCTCTCTTCTATTTCTCCATTAAAGTGGTGAATTATAGTAATTAATTTTTGAATGTTAAAGCAACCGTACATTGCTAAAATAAAAAAAAAATTCACATATCACTGGATTTGAACTGCTATATTTTATTTACGATTTTTGCATCTATATTCATAAAGAGTTTGGCTTATATTTGATTTTTCTTGTAATGTCCTTCTCAGGTTTTCTATCACAGTTTTACTGGCCTCATGAAACGAGTTGGCATTCTTTGGACCCGGGCTTGGAATTTTCTTTCTGTAAGTCTTCCATTTCTTTTGGTTCAGTTTGGGTGAACTGTGTTTTTTTAAGAATTTTTTCTTTTTAAATTTTTAAATTATGGCCACAAAATTCTGCAAATAACTTTTACAGCTTTTTCATGTTTGTTAGATCTTTTGTGATATCCTCTTTTTTATTCCTGATATTGACCTGTGCCTTCTCTCTCTTTTTTCTTGATTAGCTTTCCTTTGGGAGTAAGGGGTGTATTCATTATGTCTTGCTGCATAACAAATTACCCTAAGTCTCAGTAGCTTCAAACTATAAGCATTTATTGTCTCACACAACTTGTGTGAGGGGGTAGGTCCTGGGAATGACTTAGCTGGCTGTCTGGCTCAGAGTCTCCCTCGAGGCTGTAGTCAAGGTGCCGTCTGTGATTGCACTCATCTGGGACTGGAGCTGAAGGGTCTCCTTCCCCGTTAGCTAAGTCACATGCTTGGTGTGTCAGTGCTGGTTGTTGGCAGGCGGTTCAGATTCCTCAAGGCCTCTGTTCTTCACCATGTGAACCTCTTTCTAGGGCTGCTGGAGTGTCTTCACAACATAGCAGGTGGCTTCCCCCAGAGAGAGGGATCCAAGTGACAGCAAAGTCTTGAAGTCACACATCATCAGTTCCACTTACTCCACTCATTGGAAGAGTTACGAGGTATAGCCCACACGCAAAGGGAACAGGATTAGGCTCCACTTTTGAGAAGATTGTCAGAGAATTGGTGGACACATTTTAAAGCCCCTATAGAAAGATATCAATTTTATTAGCGTTTTCAAAGAACCATTATTTTGCTTTGCTGATTCTCTTACAAATTTCGTCCTCTATTTCATTAATTCCTATTATTTGCTATTTCCTCCTCTCCATATTTCACCAGTGTAACCAAGTCCCTGCACTAAATTCATTCCACCGGATGCTGATACAGGTCTGATACTCCTTTGAATGTTTGGTAAAAACAAAACAAATCAATTATACGCCCCTCATCTCTCACTTACACACACACACACACACACACACACACACACACATTTTGTTGATTTGTTGGCAGATGCAGGAGGTTTATGAACCATGGTTCTTACACTGGTAGAATGTGAGTTTTAAGATGCATTTTTTTCCAAAGGGATAACTTACGGTGTTGAGCCAGCCACACTCACTCGCTCATATTGCCTCCCGTTAACACCAAAAGCTCAGACTTCTGCTCCAGCTGGCCTACCCCAGGGAGCCAGCCTGTGGCCCTGGAACCAGAGTCCTCTCATTCCACATGGGAACCAGAGGCACGACCTTGACAAATGAGGCTGCCATGTCAAACGTCTGGGCTGGACACCTCAGATATTGCCAGCTATTGAGCATTTTGCCCTGAATGCTACCAGCAAAATATTCCTATAAAACAAACATTTTTCAAGGTCTGTCTGTGCCTTTAGGGGCTCAGTGCTTGGACTTCAGCCACGAGGCTCCCTTGACCAATTTGAAAGTGGAGCTTTTTGCTCTGTGTTGGAATAAATGTTCACCTTGCTATAAAACATCAGTTCTCTTTCGGGTCTAAGTAATTTCCTTTCCCTCCTGCTTGCCTGTCTTTGAGGTGTTAAGAGCACGTGTGGCCAGAGAGTGGTCTTCTGCCCAGTCTGGAAGCTTGGCCAGAGGAACTGATGTTCTTGTGTAATGAGGTCATCTTTCAAAAGTACCAGACGGGTTTTCATCCCTCTCACCCAAACGCGACGTTTCCTGGCAGCAATTCCACCACCAAAGTGCCAGGAAAGGGGACTACAAATGCCTCCTAAAAGTACAGGATAGGGGATGTCTCTATCAGGGAAGAAGGAAAGGGAAATCCCACCCCTTCTGGCCTCAAAAAAACTGCGGGAGGAAGGAGGCTGTCAGAAGCAGGTGAGTAAGTAGGGAAAGAGGTGTGTTCTGACCCTCTCCCAGCTGAAGTGAGGAACCTCCCAGCTAAGCCTCCAGAGGCTTCCTCAGCTCCTGGGGCTGGGCGGGAGGGCGAGGACAGTGTCCATTTTTTTCCTGGTCCCCCAGAAGATCACAGGGATTGATGGTGTTGGCTGGGAGGTTTACTCGGGGAGACGGGTGTTGCCGCATTGTGGTGAGGGACGCTGTAGCTGTGGGCCAGATGGCAGACCATCCGGACCAAGAACTGGCCATGCAGCACAGCTAGACCTCAGGGGACACGCAGTCCTAGAGAGGATTGACTTGGAATCAAGAGAGCAGGACTGTCGAGCCCAGACAGAACCAAGGAGGACAGGCTTCAGCCTCTGGAGCCAGCAGGGCTCCTGTCGATCAGGTGGACAGCGGCATCCTCATACAGACTACAGGAGCCGGAAGGGACCGTGGGAGTGTGGCCCGTGTGGATCTGAGGTCTTTCTCAGCACCTTTAGGTCACACAAACCAGCTCTCTCATATCAATACCTCCAGATGCCATCTTGGAGATAAGCAAGGTGAAAAGGGATTAAAAAGTACAAAACATTTATCCAAAAGAAGCTGAGTTCTCTAAAGAGACTGTTTTACATTATTAGATCAGATTGAATTTCCTTACATCAATTGTGGAAAATGAAGAAGCTATGTTTTCTTTGCAAATCTGCGTGCCACTGGTAAATTTGCAGCCCTGATACGAGTTGATGCACAAAGATGACAATTTTAGCTGCTAGAAGCAAGGCTACGGAATGGGGCTGGTCTGAGCTGAGTTGTTCTTGTGTCCTTCCGCATGGGAATTGGTGTCAGAATGAGGGGGACAAAACGGTATCTGCGGAGAGCGGTTTTCTTTGGTGGGAAAAATAATTAGCCTGGAGGTAGCTTTCATCCAGTTCTGCCCCAGGCCGATTATTATGAAGGGAATGAATCATCTCATCAAGGACACACCAGGGACTTCCCTGGCGGTCCAGTGGTTAAGACTCTGCCTTCCAGTGCAGGGGGTGTGGGTTCAATCCCTGGTCGGGGAGCTAAGATCCCACATGCCTCACAGCCAAAAATACCAAAGCATAGAACAGAAGCAACATTGTAACAAATTCAATAAAGACTTTAAAAATGGTCCACATCAAAAAAAAAAAAATCTAAAAAAAAAAAGCACACCCCAGTTCCTTTCTTAGGACCTTCTTCCCTCCACAGGGCTTGGAATTTGGAAGGAGATGGTTCAAGTTCAAGCTCTGGCTCTGACTGGGTGGGCAAGTCAATAGACTTTCCTGAGCTTCTGTTTATCAAATGGGGATTGAGACATGTTTACCCCTAATCCTTGTGGCTTCAGAAAGAGCTGATGGAGGGTAACAGAAAGTAGTTTTTATAAACCGAAAAGTCCAAATCCTGTGCCCATTCCAAGCTTCCAGATGCCTTCCTTTTCCTGCAGTTTCCTTTTTGCATCCTGCGTGTTCCAGGCTTTTCCTCCGGGCTCTGTTCTGGCCTTCGGCTGAGCAGAGTTTCGTTCCTTTGTATCAGGTCCCGTGCTGGGTCCTGGAGCTCTTGAGGCCAATAAATCCAACATCTCCCCTCGAGGAACTTGTCCACTCTCAGGCACTGTCCTGCCTTCTCCTGCCAGGCGATTTTCCCTTCGGATGTTACTGATTATGAATTCTCCTTGGTAGAATGGGCTTGAAGGTGGGATTCTGTAACTAGAATAGGCCCTTCAGGAAATGGGTCCAACGTCTGAGATATTTGACTCGTCAATTTTTCAGTAAGTATAATGCCCTAAACCAGGCTCATTTGGAGTGGAATCTGGAGGGCAGTGCCCTGGATCTTAGGATGCGAATAGCAGGCTTGGGTGGCTCACCTGGGTCAGTAGGTGCTGAGTTGGATGGCGAGGGCAGCTTACCCTCTGCTGTCTCGGGAGTCAGACTTGTTATCTCCCACAGGCTTCCCTGTCGCTACCTAGCCTCAAGCCCTTCCACCCAGACTTGTTTTCTTGTTGGCATCCTCAACAGATATGGAGAGACCTATTTGGTTGGAAACCCAGAAAAATTATTTCATTCGCTCTCCTAGCACACCCTTTCCTAAAGACCTAGATTTCACAGGGGGAACAAAACTAGGACAAAGTCAGAGAGGGAGACAACCTGGAAATAGGGTATAGACTCAGGGAACTGTTGATGCTGCAGCCTGAGCCCACAAGGCAGTCTGGAGGCAGAATTCTCTCTTCTTTGGGGGAGTCCATCTTTTTTCTCTTGAGGCCTTCAACTGATCAGACGAGGCCCACCCACATTATGGAGGCTAACGTGTTCTACTCAAAGTCCACTGATTTAAATGTTAATCTCATCTTAAAAAATGCATTCACAGCAGTGTCTGAATCAGTGTTTGGGCAAATATCTGGAAATGGTGACCTAGCCAAGTTGACACGTAGAATTAACCATCATGTAAGTTCAAAGAGGCATGGCGTGGGCCAGCGTGGTAAGCCTGGGGCTCTAACACATAATGAAGGTGTTAATAATGGACATCAATGGGAAGCCACCCTTCCCCCTATCACTGCATCATGAAGATTCAAGGAAAGGAAAGTACCTTTTGGAGCATAATCTCAAAGCCAGGCTTTACAGAACATTCTGGAAAAGATCTAGAAAACTGAAGCCTAAGATGAGCTTCCTGTTCCCACACTTGGATGAAAATTACTGGGTCATTCTTGTTGCAGTTGGTTGTAGGGTGGATGTTAGCCCACACAGTACTTCTTTTTTGTTTTTCTGTTTTTTGTTTTTTTTAATTTCCCCTATGTTTTGACATTTCAATCTATTATCTATTTTTTTTTAATTTTTATTTATTTATTTATTTTTTGCTGCACCACGCAGCGTGTGGGATCTTAGTTTCCCGACCAGGGATCGAACCCGCACCCCTTGCAGTGGAAGGGTGGAGTCTTAACCACTGGACCACCAGGGAAGTCCCAGTACTTCTTTTTGAAGTAGAAGAAAGACTCCCTTTCATGGACAAGTCAGAAAATAGCCCCTCCTGGGCAGATGGATTAGGAAAGGGTAACCCTTCTGGGCAGACAAAGGAGGAACAGGTGCCTATGTTCTCCTGTGGGTGTGGCCTCAGCCATGGAGCAAAGCCTGGCACATGAAGTGCACGCTGGTTTCCCGGAGTGACCTGCTTCCTCAGTTGGGTAACTGTTGTGCGCAGTGCGACCTGCATCGGTGGTTGGTAGAGAGACGCGCTGATAGTGAAAGGACACCTAGAGGTGGTCTAGTCCAGCCACTCCTGTCTTGGAGATGGAAACGCTAAGTCCCGGAGAGGGACAGAAGGTGACTCCATTCATGCAATGCCTCTTCAGCAGGGCAACAGCGAGAGCACACGGCAGCTCCCAGAAGGAGAGCCCTCCGTGTTGCCAGCCTGGTCCACCCTACACCAGGCGTGAAGCCAGCCGGAAGGAGAGACGACGACACCCCTCCAAGGACTCCAGGCCTGACGTGGACCCCAACTGTTGACAAAGTGCAGGCTGGCATCAAGGATTTGGGGGAACAGCATCTTTGCTGACTGTTCTTTTCCTCCTCGTGTGTGTGTGGTAGTGGACGCATCTCATCTGCCCGTTGACTTGTTTTACAAACCTTCTGAGCACCTACCGTGTCCCTGAGACTCCAAGGTGAATAAGGCAGAGTCTCTGCCGCCAGGAGGTCACCGGATATTCATGGCAGGTGCATGAATAGACAAGAATGGCACAGACTTCCAAGGCGACCCATGGAGCATTGTGGAAACAGTGAGCATGTGCCTTCAGCTGACCCATCCCTGGAGCCAGAGGGGTCAGAGTAACTCGTGCCTCAGTCTTTTGAGAAAGAGTTCATCAGAGAAGATGAATGTGTACTCTAGGAGGAGAAGCATAGATTTTTCTCATTTGCTCCCTCTCCCTCTCCCCTTCTCTGTCCCTCCCCCTGCCCTTCCCCTCCCCTCTCCTCCCTCCCTCTCCTCTCCTCTCTTCCCTTCTTTTCCTTCCTCCCTCCCTCTTTTTCTCCTTTCTTCTCTAAGACACAGAGGAAAGAATACTCACCTCTCAAAATCAACTTTGCTAAAGCAGTGGTCTAATTGGGCCCTGGGAGATTGGTCAAAGGGTGTTTTGTTTTTCCGGTAGATCCTCACGAGTGGAATTCTTTATGAGTCTTCCAGTCTCCTTCATTCACACGCATTTTCTCTCCCTCTCTGCATCCTGCTCCCAACTCCAGGGCTGCTGAGCCCAGCATTTGTCTCTGGAACTCAAATGCCGACAGGCTGTACAGTGAGAATCTTCAAGAGTGTGTGAAGCCAGGCACGCATGTGGTTAGTCAGAAGAAATGGTTCCCGGAAATGCTGGTCCTCGGAATGACATCTGCTGGGTGGCCTCTCAGAGGGTGGGAGCTGCTTCCCCCCAAGTCAGGCTCTGCCTAAGCGAGGCTTAGTGATGGAAGCTACTGTTTATTACCCACCAACTCTGCGCCAGACCCTGTGTTCCATGCCTTATCCAAACCACCCCCTGTGCTCCTCACCACAACGTGTGGAAGGAAGTGAGCAGCCTGGTCCCTACTGACAGATGAGAAGAATGAGGCTGAACAAGGTCAAAGAACGTTCCAAGGTCACACGGACGGTAAATGGCAGAGCCTAGACCTGAATATGGATCTAGGTGACACACTGCCTGTTACAGGTGCAGGCAAAGAATAAAGACAGAGACAGCGTACATTCTGCCCCCACCCACCCCACCCTTGGGTGCCCGAGCTGGCACAGAACAAGACAGTCATGGCTCTAGAACTTTTTCTCCCAAGGGCTCCAGGGGCTCAAGAGAGAACAGGGCACTGCCTGTCCCCAGCCACCACAGCAAGGGTCCCAGGGAAAACCAGGTCTGTGGCAGGGAATAGTCAAGTGGACAGATGACTTTGCCTCCAAGCTGGACGGTTGTTTAGGGACAGAATTGTCCTCCTAGGGAACACTGGCCATCCCAGGTGCTGTGGACTGAATTGCGTCTCCTCCAAAGATGCTGAAGTTCTAACCCCAGTACCTGTCAATGTGACTTTATTTGGAAACAAGGTCTTTGTAGATGATCCAGTAAAGACGAGGTCATCAGGGTGGACCCTAATCCAGTATGGCTTGTGTTCTTATGAAAAGAAGAAATTTGGACACAGAGACAAACACACACAGGGAGAACTCTGTGTGAACATGAGAGTGGAGATTGGGATGATGATTCTACAAGCCAAGGAGCCCCAACGATTGTCAACAAACCAGAAAAAGCTAGAAGGGAGGTGTGGAACAGACTCTCCATGACAACCCTCAAAAGGTACCAACACTGCCAAGACCTTGATTTTGGGCTTTTAGCCTCCAGAACTGGGATACAATACATTTCTGTTGTTTAAGCCACCCAGTTTGTGGTACTTTGTTATGACAGCCCTAGGACACTGATACACCAGAGCTCCAGGGATGTGTGTCCTGCGTTCAGCCCTGTAGTCAGGCCTGGACTGAGAAATTCCAGGGAGCCCTGGTGCCATCGCCTGACTTGAAAGGACCCAGCACTGCTGTTTGGTGCCAAGAGAGACCAGAAGGTGCACAGCCATCATCCAGGACTGGATCCCTGCTGTGTTAAGTAAGCACTGTAGCTCATCTTCCAAGTAGTGGGGTCCCTGGTTACAAAGAACCATATGGAAATCCAATTACACTCTCAAGGCTGCTACAGGGGAAGATGGTGTTTGTGACCTGTGCTATTCCAGAGACAATTAGCATCAGAAAATTAGATTCATAATGCCCCATTCATTTTCTCCGCTCGTCACTGGTGTCTGGTGGAGAATTGGAATTCTTAATCCCGCACGCTCTAAGTGAATGCATATTGAACAGTTTTGACAGCTTGGAAATTTCGTTGCAGATACTTGATGACTTCCCATGTCAGGATCAATTTGCAGCTTTGTTTTTTCAGCTGATTAGGTCCCATCCAATTTTCTTGAGCCAGGGTTTCAGAGAATCCGGCTTCTTCCATCTCTATCACGAAGGGGTGAGGGGTGGGATGGTCCCAGGGAGGCTGGGTTTGAGATCTGATATCCAGAATCACTGAATCCACCAGGACTCCTCTTATGTTTGCTCAAGGAAAAAACAGTGAACTCTCTACTAAAGAAAATTATACAATGCAGCTTTGGCCCAGAGATTCTGGGAGAAGTCAGCAAGAACGTACACAGAGCTTCTGGCTTGGACTACACAGAGGACAGAGGATGAAGAATAAAGGATGAGAGTGTGGGTGTGGCTCCTGTGCACACCCCAGCTCTACCATTTCACTCTCTATAGGACCTTGAGCCAATTACTTGCACTTTCCTAAGTTTCCTCATCAATAACGTGGCGATCGTTGTAATAGAAACCTTATACAGTTGTTGTGAAGATTAAATGAAATACTACATGTAAAAGTTCTCTGCTTGGTGCCTGCAGCATAGTAAGTGTTCAATGAATGTTAACTTTGAAGCAAAGTTCCTCACGGAAAAAAGACAATTTCTCTTCCTTCACCTTCCTCTCCCTCCTCCTCCATCTCCTCCTTTTTCCCTGTTCTCTATCCTCAGTCAAAGAAAGTCTACAGCACAATCCAATAGAAATGTGGGGAGAGCCACATGTGTCGTTTTGCTTTCTAGTAGGTATGTTAAAAAGGTGCAAAAAGAAAAAAACAAACTGGTAGATACAGAGAACAGATTGTTGGCTGTCAGAGGTCGGGGGTGGGGGGGAGGTGTGAAATGGGTAAAGGGGGTCAGAGGGTACAAACTTTCAGTTATAAAATAAGTCCTGGGGATGCAATGTACAGCATGTGACTATAGTTAATGATACTGTATTGCCTATTTGAAAGTTGTTTCAGAGAATAGATCTTAAAAGTTCTTATCACAAGAAAAAATTATAACTATGTATGGTGACGGATGTTAATTAGACTTATTGTGGTGATCATTTCATAATACATGGAAATATTGAATCTTTATGTAGCATACCTAAAACCAACATAATGCTATATGTTAATTATACCTCAATAAAAAAACAGAATTTAGAAAAAAAAGTACAAAGAAACAGGTAAAATTAATTTTAATAACATATTTTATATAAAGCAATATAGTATAGATCATGTAATCAGTGTAAACATTATTAACAGGATACTTTATATTGTATTTCTCCTACTGTGTCTTCACAAGCCAGTGTGTATGTTATGTTAACAGCACGTCTCACTCCGGACTGGCCACGTTTCAAGTGTTTAATGAGCCACGTGGGGCTACTGGTTGGGATACTGGGCAGTGCAGCTCTAGACGTGCTGGAGCTTGTGATTCCCCTAGAAATTTCCCACTTGTCCCCACTATCTCAATCTCCTGGCCTTCTTGTGCTGGGGTGACAAGGACACATCATGACTCTCAGGTGAGTCAGGAGCTTCCCTTGGAAGCAGTAGCCAAGGCAGGAAATTCTGTTCCCACTGCAGACACTGCCACCTGGTTTTAGGTGCTCAGTGAGACAGCTTAGCCCTTGATAGTCTGGGGATCAAGAGATGAATAACACACCATCCTGTCTCTTCATGAATTCATAGTATAGTGGGTGGTCTATGTGCAAAATAATTACTGTTTACTGTCATAGGAGCTGTGATAAAAGTTCGTTAAAGTTGTTGATGAAACTTGAGAGAAGGGTGATATACGTAAGATAAAGTTAAGAAATGTAAATTCTAGGGCTTCCCTGGTGGCGCAGTGGTTAAGAATCCGCCTGCCAATGTAGTGGACATAGGTTCTAGCCCTGGTCCCGGAAGATCCCACATGCCACGGAGCAACTAAACCCGTGCGCCACAACTACTGAGCCTGCACCCTAGAGCCTGTGAGCCACAACTACTGAGCCCACGTGCCACAACTAATGAAGCTGAACTCCTCGGCTGGTTTTCACTTGGATTGTAGGGAAAGTTAAAATAAAATAATAAAAAAAAAAGAAATGTAAATTCGATATATGATCATGGCTATTAAAATTCTCTTGGTTGCTAGAAATAGAAACCTTAAGCCAAAGTGTGACTACTAAGCGTGTTATATGAAGAATTTAGAGGAATCATGCAAATCAAGGAAATCCTAAATCCCAGTCGAGGATGCAGTCAGCCTTCACAGACAGACTGGAGCAGCATTAAAGACTCAGGCAGGTCTTTCTTATGTATTCTGCTCAGCATGCATTTTTGATACTTTGCTTGTCATGCAGTCCAGCTTTCTTTCTCTAGTTCACATGAAGGAATTCAGTCACTGGTAATGGCTCCAGAATGTATCATCCAGACACAGAGAGCAGACAGGCTGATATATCAATATCTTAATTTGAATTTGAAATTTGTGAGAAAGGACTTTGATTCAGCTTGAATCCAATAGAGCTTGAGTTAGGTAGCCAGGAGGCAGGGCAATATTGTGTAAACACGGCTTCCTCTTCTCCATGTAGATGGAGGAGCACAAAGTCCTTTTCCAGAAAAATAAGAGAAGGTGAGCGAATCACGCAATAGTTGTTCACTACATTCTTCCCCTTGACTTCCCAGCATACAGGCTTACACGCATGTGCAAACATACATGCACACATCCTTTTCCCCCATACATGCAAATAGGGCTCTACCTCGTGTGATTCACCAAATTCCTTCTCCCCTATGAGAGACGAGCTGAAGTCCCATCTGGCAAGGAAATCTAACATGATGTTGACCCTCTCTTTTCCAGGTTCACAGTCTTTGGGGATTATCCCTTCTTCTACTCATTTTCTTTTTTTTTAAGTTTTTTTTGATGTGGACCATTTTTAAAGTCTTTATTGAATTTGTTACACTATTGCTTCTGTTTTATATTTTGGGTTTTTTTGGCTGCGAGGCATGTGGGATTTTAGCTCCCTGACCAGGGATCGAACCCACACCCCCGGCATTGGAAGGAGAAGTCTTAACCACTGGACCACCAAGGAAGTCCCCTTCCACTCATTTTCTTTTGAAGGTGATTTGGAGGAACAAGCGGGGCAACGGGAAATCCCAGGATGCCCAGACTCCTCTGGCCTCTCCCAGACGTGACACCTCCCAAGTGCCATAACTCTACCGCTTTCTGATCAGGACACTAACTTTAGCTTTATAAAGAAGATGAACTGGCAAGGTTGACTGCTGCAGTTTGGCAGGTATATGATCATTTGATCCTCAGCTGCCTCAGATTTCTGGTGATGTCCATAAAAGGCCTTGTTTCACAGAGTCACATACTTTATGCTATTCTCTATCAATTTTTAGAATGGCTATCTTGGACTGGAGCTTGTATCTCTCATCTTGTACCATAAAGTCTAAAGAAGTAACTGAAACATGCTAAAATCCTATGAAACTACTATTGAGTCAAGTCCCAAGAGCAGATAAGCAACAGTTTCACTAATTATGTCACTATTGCATGGCAAAGATTGCCACCTTCCCAGACAAGGATAAGAAGGTGAGCATGTTACTGACCAGCGTTCTTGGCCTCCTTAATCAATAGAAATTGATCAGAGGCCAGAAAAGAAATTCAGGCAAGGCTTTATTTGGACCCCTGCTGCAGCAGCGGGGAGCAGGAACAAACAACAGGTTCCCTTGCTTGCTTGCTGAGGGAGGGCAAGCTTGTTCCTTATATGGGGTGAGGGTAGGGTCAGGTCCAGGGGTCGGGCTGGAGGGGTGGCTTAGGTGGTTTGCCCACCCCTTAGGTGGTGTTGTGTGCAGGGGGCATGTGCAGTTCTGGGCTCTTCAGAAGTGGCAGTTGGGTTTTTGGTCTTTTTGTATCTTGTTGTCCATAATTCGCCCCAACTGTGCATGCATGCAGTTATTTTAAGTCCCTTATAGTTTCTTTGTATTTTGGTTCTCAAGGAGATGTTTGTCCAGGTGCCAGCACTGCAGCAAAGGGTCCCAGGTCCCAGGTCCCAGCCTGTCTCAAGCGCATCCTCACTTCTCTCCTCTCCTCACCACACTCCTTTTCTCTATATCCTGATAATTGAAAATCTCCACTGCTCGCAGCAACTTCTGCCTTAGTTAAGCTTCATTTGGTCAACAATAGCAGAGATGGACCATGGCTAGCTTAACTTAAAGAGGACATTTATTGATATGGCCATGGCTTGAGATGGACAGGGACCAGGGCAGATTCAGTGGTCCTAGTTGGAGGGATTCACGAGCCTTCACTCTGGAAGACTGTAACATAGCTCAGTTTAAAGGTGCTCAGGTGCTGCGTCTCTCAGTACAAGATTCAGACTCTTGGTAGGGATGATTAATGGCTTAGCTTGAGTCAGATGCCTACCTGTGGCCAGTGAAGCAGAATCACCTAGTACAGACATAGCTGAGCGGTCTGTTCATGTCTATCGGGTCCAGCTCCTGGGGAATGGGCAGTTGTGGTGAGGTCTACATAGACTTAAGAGTTAGATGAGCTTCACATGATTGTTGTTATTTCTCTTCTAAATCTTTACAAGAAACTTTTTGGCTTTTTCCTTCAATTTTCTAACTATAATGTATTTGCGAACACTATAGATATAATCCACTCTATCATTAAATGGAATTCCAAGCTTTCTTCCAGTTTCTTTTAAGCTTCAACTTCTCCACTCATGTATTTAATTTATCTGTCTGTCCACAGGAAAGTTTTGAGTAGTTTTTGCAAGAGAGGTATCTGAGTGGTGGGATGTATGGTCATGTGTTTATCTATGATGTCATTCTTTGCCTTCTCTTATTAAAAAATTATTGTATTTAGATTTCCTTTCCCCAAAAAAGTTCTGCAAAAAACTCTCATTATCTTTTGGAATTGAATATTGTGAAGGAAAAGTCTGAGCCAGCTGATTTTCCTTCTAGGAAACTAATTTCTCTGCCTGTGTACTACTTTGACTTTTTCCATTATCTTTGAAGGTGTTTTTTTGTTGTTGTTGTGGTAGTGGAGGGGAGGGATTGGGTTTTTTTGTTTGTTTGTTTTTGTTTTTTGATTAAAGGAAAACTAGGAAAGTTGGAACAGGTACATTAAGTCCCCTACATATGAACGAGTTCCATTCCCAGAACGCATTCATAAGTCCAATTTGTTTTTAAGTCCTACAAAGTTAGCTTAGGTACCCAGTTAACACAACTGGCTATATAGTACTGTACTGTAATTGGTTTATAATACTTTTCACATAAATAATACATAAAAAAACAAAAAATAAAGAAAACATTGACTCTTACAGTACAGTACCTTGAAAAGTACAATAGTACAGTACAACAGCTGGCATACAGGGGCTGGCATCAAGTGAACAGGCAAGAAGAGTTACTAACTGGAGGAGGGAGAGGAGGTGTGAGATGGTAGAGCTGAAGGATTGTCAGCAATAGGAGACGGAGGGCAAACTGCAATTTCACTCATGCCTGACTTTGATGGTACAGGTTCTGGTTCCTTGCTGGAACTAGATGCATGTTCGCATCTTTGAAAGTTTGCAACTTGAAGGTTCATATATAGGGGACTTACTGTATTAGGTTTCCCTTCCAGAAACCTACAGTAAGAATTTATATGTGTACTAAAAAGACACCATCAAAAACTAAAACCCCGGACAATAAAACAGATTTCCAAAATACTGAGCTCCAAGAAGTCTAGTCTGACAACTTCTCCTTTCCCGATGGGCAGTGTGTACATGTGTACATGAATATCGGGGGACGAGAAGATGGGTGGAAGATGAGTGTGGTGGAGTGGCTAGGAGGTGTCAGGAGAGTTTACTGAGAAAAAATGTAAATGAAAGCTGACTTGAGAAATAAGAAAGTATTTCCAAGCAATGTGGAAGGCCTTGTTGAGCTCGGAGGTCACACATCTGTAATGACCCTAATGTGCATGGTTATGCAATTTTCTCCAACAGTACTCAGAATCCAAGGTATGGGACTGGAAGAAGCAGGCAGTTGGGTGGATACAGGCTAGTATTTTTCTCAGTAGGTATGAGAAAAGGGCAAAAAGTAAGTGCATCGTCAGGAAAGCGGGTCCTGTGGGTTTAGACATCAGGGGTGGGAAATGAGGGCAAGAGGAGGCTGCAGGTTGAGTAGACAGTCGAGGATCAAGGTACCAGAGGTCCTCATTAGACTAAAGATGAGGTTTAAAGGGAGGCTTAAGAGAATTTTATGTGAGAGGTAAAATATTTCAGCAGACCTAGACTTGGATACGAATATGTAGTCTTTCATTTATTTCTAAAACTGCCCTTAATTTCTGTCTCTGATCTTCCAGCCCACCCTCCAGCAGATGTCTTAATCCAGATGTTTTCAGAATATTCAGCCCACTCCTGTGACTGAGCAGTCAGCTCAGGATGATGAACTCAGAGCAGTCCAAAATTCCATCCCAGGCTCCCCTCTCTCTTTCTTCCTCGGCGTAGATCCCATCCCCCTGGAAAGCTTATTTGGTCACTGTTGGTCGCCAGTGGTGGAAACAGGAGCTGTGGTGCCCGCCTTCTTCTTCTTCTTCTTCTTTTTTGGTGCCCACCTTCTTGATCACGTTGGGTTGATGCCCATGACTTGAAATGCTGTGGTGATCTTGGAGTTTGTGGCTTTCAGCTCCAGCCCAGCACCTGGTCAGAGGAGACCTGGAAAAAGAGGAGCATCTTCCCTTGGCCTTGCCCAGCTGCATGCATCTGCTGGAAAACCTCAAAATCAAAGGACACATTCCTCTTTTAGTGAGACTTTATCATGATTCTTTTACTCAAAAGGTAGGAAAATTTTAGGACACCAAAGACAGGGAGTTTTCAAATGCTTTTTCTATCCCTTAATGTCCCACTCAAGACAGTAGCAAAGCTCATTCAGTGGTCCTTTGTCCCATTTTCAGCTGGATATATGTCTATGTATAACTGATTCACTTTGCTATAAGCCTGAAACTAACACAACATTGTAAATCAACTCTACTCCAGTAAAAATTTTAAAAAGAAAAAAAGCGCATGGAATTCTAAAGGACACAGGAAAGCATTGGGGAACTGAATCAGGGAGAAGTAGCCCAGAGCAGCCTGAGGATGAGATCACAGGAGGGGACAGAGTGAGGACAATGACATTAAGAGAGTGATTAAGAATATGAGGGATGTGGAGTAGGCTAGAAGAATAAACTGGGCTACAAAATTTCCAAAGGAGTCAGTGCCACTCATTCCCTGGTGTGTGGGGAAGGAGGTGGAAGGAAGGGAACTCGTGGCTTTTGGCGGAAGGCAGAAGCCCTAGCTGAAAATAAGCACCTTCCTGAGGGACGCTGCAGCTCTGGGTGGACAAAGAGCCCCAGGCCTCACTGGAGGGAGTCAGCTGCAGCCACGGCTGCTGTTGCTACTACAGCCCCACTGACGCTGCAGTCCTGATCGCTCCCCTGCCTTCCGCCATATGGTTGGTTATTATCCGTCATGTCCCGCGGTTGTGAATTTTCTCCTTTTCATCTTTTTATGAGTGTTTTAATGGGGAGTTAAGGGGAGGGTGCATCAGGCTGCATCTGAAGGTGGGTGATTTTAAGAAATGTTCCCCTGAGTTGGGGCGTTGTACAGTTAAGTCCCCTACATACGAACGAGTTCCGTTCCGAGAGCACGTTCATAAGTCCAATTTGTTCGTTTAAGTCCAACAAATTTAGCCTAGGTACCCAACTAACACAGTCAACTGTATAGTACTGTACTGTAGTAGGTTTATAATACTTTTCACATGAATGATACATAAAAAACAAACGCACACAAAAAGTAAAGAAAACATTTTTAATCTTACAGTACAGTCCCAGCAGACTGCTCCCAATTCAGATGCCAATCCCAAGTCCAGGTTATCACCTGTGCTTCTGACCCATCGGCTATGGATTAGAGGTTCCCATGACCCGTTCCCCAGTTTCAATTAATTTGCTAGAATGGCTCCCAGAACTCAGGAGAACAGTTTACTTACTGTTCACTAGTTTATTATAAAAAGATATGATAAAAGATACAGATGGAAGAGATGCACAGAGCAAGGTATGTGGGAAAGGGTATGAAGTGTCCAGGCCCTCTCTGGACAACACTTTCCCAGCACCTCCACGTGTTCACCAACATGGACGCTCTCTGAGCCCCTTACTATTGGGATTTTTATGAATTCACCATCATGTAGGCATGATCAATGATTAACTTCATTTCCAACCCTTCTTCACTCTCTGGAGAATGGAGGGTGGGGCTAAAAATTCCAAGCTTCTAATCATGGTTTGGTCTTTCTGGTGACAAGCCTCCATCAAGGAGCCCACCCACAGTCACCTCATTAGAACAAAAAATGCCCTAGTGCTCTTATCACTTAGGAATTTACAAGGATTTAAGAGCTCTGTGCCAGGAACAGGGACAAAGGTTAAATACATATTTCTTATTATAAATCACAATATCACAACAAGAAAATGTCTACCTTTGATTGGTATCATTTTGAATACTTCTACATGCTGGTCTGTCAAACATCACGTTCATATATTTGTGAATCTATGTACTTACACCCTTATGGGGACACATTCATAGGTGCAGATATGATTGCTTTGGGAGATTCCATTTCTAAGGGCTACCAAGACACAGGGTGAGGACAAGAGCAGAGAATTCCTTCCTGGCAGGCTCGTGAGGGCTCTGTTGCCACCCAGATGGGTCTTGTTGGCCATTCTGCCATAACAGTTCTATTTCACAAACATATCAATTAATCTAAAACATGTCATTGCATAAGTATTAAGGGACCATATAATAAAGAATTCACCCCAACTAGCAATTGTTTGCTTTCTTCTGTTTCCTTTCCACTCCATGTCCAGATTCCTAGATAAATTTTACGTACTTGTAATCAGAACATGGGAACAATGTTATATAGGCTCTAGTTTCTTTTTTCCCCCCAGACCTGTAAGATAAGCCTTCTCCCAAACTACAATGTTGTTTTCATAGTTCTTAATTTTAATGACAACATCCTTTCACATTGAAATGATCATACATGATTCATTTTTTAAATATCCTTTTGTGAACATTGTATGTTCAGTTATTATTTTAACAAACTTTAAAGTGCCAACTCCGGGTCATACTTGTTGGAGACACAAAGATAAATAAAACATGACCCTGGTCTTCACTATTCTCCAGTAAAAAATTAAAGCTCCAGGAGCTTTTTTATTTTACCTTCTATTAGTTTAATTCCTAAGGAGAAATTCCTTGAAGAGAGATTACTGGATCAAAAGAGCCAAGCACTTTAATGGCTATAAGTGCATATTGTTAAATCACTTTCCAATTCATAGTCCCTCTAGCAATGAGCAATTAATTGCACCTGTTTCACTGGAACTTTGCCAAAACTAGGTATTATCATAAAAAAAAAAAACTTCCCCTAATTTAATAGGTGTAAAAGGATAGAGAATTGTTTTAATTTGCGTGTGGTTCTTTTAAAGCCCTATCCTCAAGTCTCAGTAACTGCTTATTTTAGTCCTGACACTTCATTTTATCTACACAGAGCTCCTTTTTTTTTTCTGTATGAAGTTAAAACACATAAGTCTCATTACGCCTTTCTTAGAAAACATTGTGAGACCTAGCAAAATTTTTACAACATGTAAAATCATTTCCTTAAAGAGAAATCCTTTTTGCTTCCTTAAAAATTACATCTCCCCCAAATATCAGTTCCTTCTTGTCCCTACCATGAAGTGGGCGGGATCATTCTGAAGAGATTCTGCTTTTATAAACATCTTCAGACATTCAGATTATTATAAATCTCAGAACCACTTTGTGACATGCTCCTACTCTATCTCTAAATGGAGGCCAAATAAGAGCAATGTGTGTTTCAGTTCCTTCCTGTTCAGTCACAAATTCTCCTGTGGCCATGTGAGTGCTTCTCCACTTCCTGTAGTAGCAGAGCCCCGTCCATTCCCCTGGGGTGGGGGCAGCACGTGACCCAAGCTGAGCCAATCATATTCCCCCCTCCTTGAACAGATAGATGGACCAATAGGAAGGCTTGTGGTTCAAAGCAAGCCAATCACAGTCCTTCCCTGAGATTTTTCAAATTTGAGCTGAGAGAAGAGAAGCCTCTTTTCTTCTGAAGCCCTGGGTCTATAAAGACATGAATCTGGAACTTCCAGCTGCCAGGCTCTTCCCCATTTCCCCACCCCACATCCCACCAGTCAGCCCGTGAGGGAACCAGCCTGGTGCGGGTGTGGGGGGAAGCAGAGGGGAGGGTGGGGAGAATGCTTCCTGACAGCATCTAGTCACTAGTTCCAGCAAACCCCAAGGACAGCTCCCAGCCACCCTTTCCCACACCCTTTCTACATTTTAATCATATGAATTTCTTTTTAGAAAATCCTTGTTTTGTCTTATTTGCTCATTCTAGTTAGATTTCTTCACTTGCAGGTAAGAGTTGATGTTTATTCAAAGTCATGCAGGGATTTTCCCTGCATCTGGTGGGGTTGGTTGAACTCAGACTATGTGGGTGAAATTTCATAATTACAAAAATTCAAGTTGAATGGCTTGGTGCATAAAGCCATTCATTCGACATGCATTACATGTCTTCTTTTTTTTTTTTTTAACATCTTTATTGGAGTATAATTGCTTTACAATAGTGTGTTAGTTTCTGCTTTATAACAAAGTGAATCAGCTATACATATACATATATCCCCATATCTCTTCCCTCTTGCGTGTCCCTCCCTTCCACCCTCCCTATCCCACCCCTCTAGGTGGTCACAAAGCACCAAGCTGATCTCCCTGTGCTATGTGGCTGCTTCCCACTAGCTAGCTATTTTACATTTGGTAGTGTATATATGTCCATGCCACTCTCTTACTTCATCCCAGCTTACCCTTCCCCCTCCATGTGTCCTCAAGACCATTCTCTACAACTGTGTCTTTATTCTTGTCCTGCTCCTAGGTTCTTCAGAACCTTTTTTTTTTTTTATTCTTTTTTAGATTCCATATACATGTGTTAGCATACGGTATTTGTCTTTCTCTTTCTGACTTACTTCACTCTGTATGACAGACTCTAGGTCCATCCACTTCACTACAAATAACTCAATTTCGTTTCTTTTTATGGCTGAGTAATATTCCATTGTATATATGTGCCACATCTTCTTTATCCATTCATCTAAGCTTTTGCACAGCAAAGGAAAACATAAATGATGAAAAGACAACCCTCAGAATGGGAGAAAATATTTGCAAATGAAGCCACTGACAAAAGATTAATCTCCAAAATTTACAAGCAACTCATGCAGCTCAATATCAAAAAAAAAAAAAACAACCCAATCCAAAAATGGGCAGAAGACCTAAATAGACATTTCTCCAAAGAAGATATACAGATGGCCAACAAACACATGAAAGGATGCTCAACATCACTGATCATTAGAGAAATGCAAATCAAAACTACAATGAGGTATCACCTCACACCAGTCAGAATGGCCATCATCAAAAAATCTACAAACAATACATGCTGGAGAGGGTGCGGAGAAAAGGAAACCCTCTTGCACTGTTGGTGGGAATGTAAATTGATACAGCCACTATGGAGAACAGTATGGAGGTTCCTTAAAAAACTAAAAATAGAACTACCATATGACACAGCAATCCCACTACTGAGCATATACCCTGAGAAAACCATAATTCAAAAAGAGTCATGTACCCCAATGTTCATTGCAGCTCTATTTACAATAGCCAGGACACGGAAGCAACCTACGTGTCCATTACATGTCTTACAAGCAATTCCAAACAATTCCTGGAAGTGAAAATGCCACATTTCCATCTAAGCCATCAACTACCCAAATGATTTCTTAGATTCATAAAGTATAGAACTGGAAGTGAGTCTTAAACTCCATTTTATCTCCTTACCTTTCATTTTACCAATAACAGCAACTGGCACAATTAGCTGGTGGAGGAGCTGGGGCTAGAACAGCATGCTACTTCTGTAATATTATGCTGAAATCAGCCCCTGGAAAATTGAGATGCTGTTAGATGACAAACACGTGGGCCAGCAGCCTGGGCGAAAGATGGATGTGAAATAACTTTATTATCTGTGTAGTGCTTGTAACAGGATGGAGCATTTGGTGCCGGGCTCTATTTTTAGCAGAGGCATCGGGTTTCACATAAATAGTACACATCTTTGTCAAAGGCCTCGTTTCCCTATTCTCTCGAGTCATCTACTACTGTTTCTATACTCCCAGGGTCACACGTTATCGGAAGTGTAAATAACAGCTGCCGAGTTGGAACAGCTTCTTGCTTCCTCCCGGGCCATATGAGGTGGGGGGCTTTGCCCACTCCACAGCGTCTTTCCATGGTCATGGTCAGAGCACCAGCCTGCTCCCCACTCTTCCACCGCCTCTGGCCTTCCTCCTGCGGGAGAGGCAATGTGGGTGAGTCAACACCCCAGGGTGAGGTTTCCTCCTAGAGCAAGTGAACAAGGAGACCAAAATACTCTTGGAGAGCAGAACCCCTGATGCCTAGTAATCATTCCCCACTGGGTGACTGGGCCCTTTTCCCTCTGCAGGGTCAGACTGCTAGAGGGACCTTGAGGGCATGGGGGTGGGAGGGTGGAGTTGACCAGGAGATGTTCAGACAGAAGGCCATTTGGATCATTTGTCTCTATCTTGACTTTACATCCAGGCTGACGCACTGGAGGAAGAGGTTGGCATGAGAAATATAGGGACCCAGGACCCACAGAGCTCAGGGGCAGAGACCCTGAGGACTTCATGCAAAGCTGGGATCTTAGTCTTCCCCATGGGGCCCTCTTGGACGGCTGCCTTGTTGTTTCTCAATGGAATTTTGAAATGTGAGTGGGTGTGGACTTGTTTTGGAAGATGCAGAGGAGAAGGATTTGGGGAAATCCCACCTCATCTTATGATGGGCAGGTGTCCAACAATAAAGGAGTGCTTAAGTAATGATGGCATGTATACCTATGGCCACATGGAAAATGCCGGCCAGTGCTAAGGAAAAGTCTAGCCATAATTTTGGTTGGGAAAAACTATATAGAAAGGAAAGATGATAAGTGGTTATGTTTGAGGAGGGAGACTGTTCATTTCTATTTGTTTTATTCAGTTTTCCAAACTGTCCCCCTTTCCATGTGCCAACCTTGACAAGGGTCCTTGGCATTTGTTCTTCTCACTTCCCAAAATGCTCTTCCCCAGTGGGCTGTGTGGCTGGCCTCTCTCATCTCTCGTCAGAGAGCCTTCCCTGGCCACTAATTGATAAATGTCCCGTGCACCTCTGCTCCCCTGCATCCAGTAGAGACACTTTTCAGCTTAAAAAAAAAAAAAAGAAATTTTGACTCAAATCAATTTTGACTCAAATCCATTAAAAAATAGAAATATAGGAGTTTAAGAGAGGAAGAGTTCACTTTCAGCTGGGGACATCCAGCATATGAACGTAGGTTAAACATCCAAGACAACTAATCTTGTGGGTTTGTTTGTTTGTTTGTTTGTTTGTTGCTTTGTTTTGCAAGCAGTGGTAATTATTAGACTATGATGATGCAGGGAGAGTGGATGCTATCCTTAGGGCTGATAGAAATAAAGCTTTGTGATTCTATACCTTAATGTGATTTATTGTTGCCCGGATGATTTATTCATTTTCATAATTTCACAATCTGCCACTTGTCTGGACTAATTTATTTACCTGTGTCATAATGGGAAATAGGAAATGGACCTTGCTTTCCAGATGGCCAAGGTAGGTACAAATGATGTGTTGATAATCGACTGAGGTTCATTCATTCAGTAAGTAATTATTGAATGTTTATTCTTGAGTAACAGTGTTGATTAGAGGTCGAATCTATCGTACTGGAAGCCAGGAAAGTATCAAGGTTAGTTAATACTAATGAAATTAATTAAGATTTTTTTGTTTTTATTTTTTATTGAAATATAATTGATGTACAATATTACATGTTACAGGTGTACAAAATAATGATTCACCATTTTTAAAGGTTATATGCATTTATAGTTATTATAAAATATTGGCTATATTCCCCATGTGGTACAATATATCTTTGTATTAAGAGATTAACTTTAGAAAGTAATGTAGGAATTGATGGGATCCTGGAGAGAACACAGACAGAACTGAAGAAAGTTTTTGTCCTCTGGATCACAGAAGGAAGGGCCCAATGGATGTTTGACCAAGCAGAGTTCAGATTTTGGTAAAGGCTGAGATGGGCGTGTATTACCCCTAGTTGCCCTCGCAGTGGAGCTCCCTCCCCATGCTAGGAAGGAAAACACATGTAAATTAAACAGAGTAATGAATGGTGGTGTAACAGGTGACCTATTTAACTTTATCTCAGGGAATATCTACAGACTGGGAATTTGGGGCACCCCCGTTAGGCAAGTCCTTCACCTCCCTGTTGCCTTGCTTGTTCTAGTTGTTGCCATGATGACGAGGAGAGACAGTTGAATGGAGGAACTGTGGAGTTCCTTTTCTCAGTGGATAAACTGTAGCAGCCTGCTGTTTGGACTGTTTTCCCCTTTGCTTGCCATTCTCCCAAAAGGCTTGATTCTTCCCAGAGAAGGAGAAAGTGAGTCCAAAAGGAATTCAACATTAACCGTATGCTGGGCACTGTGATGGGTCTTGGTGATTCGTGGTCAGTACAGTCCCTGCCTCCAAGGAGAACACAGTCCAGTGGGAGAGACAGATGAGAAAAGAGTTCAATTCAGTGTGGCAAGTGGCTCATGGGAGTAGACAGAGGGTTAGATGAGACCTCACAGGAGTGGCCCCACCAAGCTTTGGGGTGGGAGGAAAGTATCCTGACGAGGAGGATTTTAGCTAACTTCTGAGGGACAGGCATGATCTGCCGGTGGAGAATAGGGTGGTCCAGGGAAAGGGATCAGCATTTGCAGCCCAGAGTGAAGAGAAGATATGTGTGTTTAGGGAACTGGCTATGCTTCGCGAGGCTGGAGCGTGATGGGCAAGGGGAGGATGGGGAGATGAGTCAGGAGAACTGGTCAAAGACCAGACAGTAAAGGACATGCATCCATGTCCCCATGGGCAGGAGCTGGTGGAGAGGGAGAGGCTGGGGTTACAAAACAGTGGGCTCCATGGGGGTAAGATAAAGGGAGAGGGCCCAGTGCAGGGGTGCAGGGTTGAACCTCACTCAGGGGAGAGAAAGGAAGAAGGAGGCCAGGACGGGCATAGATGCAGCTAAGCTTGGAAACGGGGTGGTGCCAGGAAGGTCGATGGCTTCCTGACCTATGGCTCTCTTGTCTATGAAGGAGGAGACTATGTGCTCTGCTGAAAGCAAAGTCTGAGGCCAATGGGAAGCTCTAGGAGACACTGAAGGGGTGGGTGTGGAATGGGAATTAGAGCTCCCAAGGAACATAAATAAGGATTCCTGGGCAGTTCTGAGACTCAGCTGTGGCTTAAGATAACATGTTTACAGGAGCACTAATCCAATGGATTGTGAGATGCTCTTCAGAAGTAAAGGACAACCAAGGATGGGTGGGATTGATTTAGGGCTGCTGGGTTGTTTGTTTGTTTGTTTGTTTGTTTATTTTATAGTCAACAGATTTTTTTTATTGTGGCAAAATATACATAGTAGAAAATTTACCATTTAAACTGTTTTTGAGCATACAGTTCAGTGATGTTAATTACATTCATAACATTGTTACAACCATTTCTAGAATTTCTAGAATTCTACTCATTTCTAGAATTTTTTCATCATCCCAAGCAGAAAGTCTATACCCATTAAACAATAATTCCCCTCCTCCCAGCCCCTGGTAAACTCTATTCTACTTTCTGTCTCTATGAATTTGTCTATTCTAGGTACCTCATATAGGTGGACTCATAGAATATATGTCCTGTTGTGTCTGGCTTATTTCACTTAGCACAATGTTTTCAAGTTTCATTACTGTTGTAGCATGTACCAGAATTTCATTTCTTAAAAGAATATTCCATTGTATGTATATACCACATTTTGTTTATCCATTCATCAGTTGATGGATATTTGAGGCATTTCCACCTTTGGGCTACTGTAAAGGATGTTGCTATAAACATTGGTGAACGATATCTGTTTGAGTCCTGATTTCAATTCTTTTGGATGTATAACTAGGAGTAAAATTGTGGGATCATACGTTAATTATACATTTGACTTTTTGTGGAACTGTCGTATTATTTTTCACAGTGGCTGCATCACTTTACACTTTCACCAGCAATACACAATGGTTCCAATTTCTCCTGTTATTATATATATAATAAGCATACTAATAGTGAAGTGGTATGTCATTGTGGTTTTGATTTGCACTTGCATTTTCCTAATAATTAGTATTGTCAAGCACATTTTTATGTGCATATTGGACATTCGTATATCTTTTTTGGAGGAATGTCTATTCAAGTCCTTTGCCCATTTTGAATCAGGCTGTTTGGGGTTTTTTTTAGCCAATATCTTATAACTTTATTATTATTTTTAAATAGATATTTACTGGAGTATAATTGCTTCACAATACTGTGTTAGTTTCTGTTGCACAACAAGGTGAATCAGCCATATGCATACACATGTCCCCATATCCCCTCCCTCTTGAGCCTCCTTCCCATCCTCCCCATGCCACCCCTCTAGGTCATCGCAAAGCACCAAGCCGATCTCCCTGTGCTATGCTACTGCTTCCCACCAGCCAACTATTTTACATTTGGTAGTGTATATATGTCGATGCTACTCTCACTTTGCCCCAGCTTTGCCCTCCCACCCCATGTCCTCAAGTCCATTTTCTATGTCTACATCTTTATTCCTGCCCTGCAACTAGGTTCATCAGTACCTTTTTTTTTTTAGATTCCATATATATGCGTTAGCATACAGTACTTGTTTTTCTCTTTCTTACTTACTTCACTCTGTATGACAGACTCTATGTCCATCCACCTCACTACAAATAACTCAATTTCGTTTCTTTTTATGGCTGAGTAATATTCCATTGTATATATGTGCCACATCTTTATCCATTAATCTGTCAGTGGACATTTATGTGGCTTCCATGTCCTGGCTATTTTCTTTGTATAGTATCATGTCGTCGGCAAACAGTGACAGTTTTACTTCTTCTTTTCCAATTTGCATTCCTTTTATTTCTTTTTCTTCTCTGATTGCCGTGGTTAGGACTTCCAAAACTATGTTGAATAATAGTGGCGAGAGTGGACATCCTTGTCTTGTTCCTGATCTTAGTGGAAATGCTTTCAGTTTTTCACCATTTGAGTATGATGCTTGCTGTGGGTTTGTCATATATGGCCTTTATTATGTTGAGGTAGGTTCCCTCTATGCCCATTTTCTGGAGAGTTTTTATCATATATGGGTGTTGAATTTTGTCAAAAGCTTTTTCTGCATCTATTGAGATGATCATATGGTTTTTATTCCTTAACTTGTTAATGTGATGTATCACATTGTTTGTTTTGCATATATTGAGGATCCTCGCATCCCTGGGATAAATCCCACTTGATCATGATGTATGATCGTTTTAATGAGCTGGTGGATTCTGTTAGGTAGTATTTTGTTCAGGATTTTTGCATCTATGTTCATCAGTGATATTGGTCTATAATTTCCTTTTTTGTGATATCTTTTTCTGGTTTTGGTATCAGGGTGATGGTGGCTTCATAGAATGAATTTAGGAGTGTTTGTCCCTCTGCAAGTTTTTTGGAAGAGTTTGAGAAGGATCAGTGTTAGCTCTTCTCTAAATGTTTGATAGAATTTGCCTGTGAAGCCATCTGGTCCTGGACTTTTGTTTGTTGGAAGATTTTAAATTACAGTTTCAATTTCATTACTTGTGATAGGTCTGTTTATATTTTCTAATTCTTCCTGGTTCAGTCTTGGAAAATTGTACCTTTCCAAGAATTTGTCCATTTCTTCATGGTTGTCCATTTTATTGGCATATCGTGGTTTGTAGTAGTCTCTTATAATCCTTTGTATTTCTGCAGTGTCAGTTGTGATTTCTCCTTTTTCATTTCTAATTTTATTGATTTGCCCCCTCTCCCTTTTTTTCTGGATGAGTCTGGCTAAGGGTTTATCAATTTTGTTTATCTTCTCAAAGACCCAGCTTTAATTTTATTAATCTTTGCTATTGTTTTCATTTCTATTTCATTTATTTCTGCTCTGACCTTTATGATTTCTTTCCTTCTACTGACTTTGGATTTTCTTTGTTCTTCTTTCTCTAGTTGTTTTAAGTGTAGGGTTAGATTGTTTATTTGAGATTTTTCTTGTTTCTTGAGGTGAGATTGAATTGCTATAAACTTCCCTCTTAGAACTGCTTTTGCTGTATCCCATAAGTTTTGGGTCATCACGTTTTTGTTGTCATTTGTTTCTATGTATTTTTTAAATTTCTTATTTGATTTCTTCAGTGATCTCTTGGTTATTTAGTAGCACGCTGTTTAGCCTCCATGTATTTGTGTTTTTTACAGTTTTTTTCCTGTAGTTGATTTCCAATCTCATAGCATTGTGGTCAGAAAAGATGCTTGATATGATTTCAATTTTCTTAAATTCTCTGAGGCTTGATTTGTGACCCAAGATGTGATCTATCCTGGAGAATGTTCCATGTGCACTTGAGAAAAAAGTGTATTCTGCCACTTTTGGGTGGAATGTTCTATAAATATCAATTAGATCTATCTGATCTATTGTGTTATTTAAAGCTTGTGTTTCCTTATTTATTTTCTGCTTGGATGATCTGTCCATTGGTGTAAGTGGGGTGTTAAAGTCCCCTACTATTATTGTGTTACTGTCAATTTCTCCTCTCATGGCTGTTAGCATTTGCCTTATGTATTGAGGTGCTCTTATGTTGGGTGCATAAACATTTATAATTGTTATATCTTCTTCTTGGATTGATCCTTTGATCATTATGTAGTGTCCCTCCTTATCTCTTGTAACAGTCTTTATTTTAAAGTCTATTTTGTCTGATATGAGTATTGCTACTCCAGCTTTCTTTTGATTTCCACTTGCATGGGATATCTTTTTCCATCCCTTCACTTTCAGTCTGTATGTGTCCCTAAGTCTCAAGTGGGTCTCTTGTAGACAGCATGTATATGGGTCTTGTTTTTGTATCCACTCAGCCAGTCTGTGTCTTTTGGTTGGGGCATTTAATCCATTTACATTCAAGCTTTTGACTTCTCCATCGAATCTGAATGAGATCCTTGCTGCGTAGAGTAATCTTGGTTGTAGGTTTTTCTCTTTCATCACTTTAAGTATATCCTGCCACTCTCTTCTGGCCTACAGAGTTTCTGCTGAAAAATCAGCTGATAACCTTACGAGGATTCCTTTGTATGTTATTTTTTGTTTTTCCCTTGCTGCTTTTATATTTTTTCTTTGAATTTAATTTTTGTTAGTTTGATTAATACGTGTCTTGATATGTTTTTCCTAGGGAAGCACAGGGCCTCTCTGTGCTTCCTGGACTTGGGTGACTATTCCCTTTCCAATGTTAGGGAAGTTTTCCATGATAATCTCTTCAAGTATTTTCTCAGACCCTTTCTTTTTCTCTTCTTCTTCTGGAACCCCTATAATTCAAATGTTGGTGTGTTTAGTGTTGTCCCAGAGGTCTCTGAGATTGTCTTCAATTCTTTCCATTCTTTTTTCTTTATTCTGCTCCTCGGCAGTTATTTCCACCATTTTGTCTTCCAGCTCACTTATTCGTTCTTCTGCCTCAGTTATTCTGCTATCGATTCCTTCTAGTGTATTTTTCATTTCAGTTATTGTGTTATTCATCTCTGTTTGTTTGTCCTCTAGTTCTTCTAGATCTTTGTTAAACATTTCTTGTATTTTCTAAATCCGTGCCTCCATTCTATTTCAGAGATTCTGGATCATCTTTACTATCATTACTCTGAATTCTTTTCCAGGTAGATTGCCTATTTCTTCTTCATTTATTTGGTCTTGTAGGTTTTTACCTTGCTCCTTCATCTATGACATATATATATATATATATATATATATATATATATTTTTTTTTTTTTTTTTTTTTTTTTTTTTTTTTTTTTAATGAGTGGGATTGTGTTCCTGTCTTACTGGTTGTTTGGCCTGAGGCTTCCAACACTGGAGTTTGTAGGCTATTGGGTAGAGCTGGGTCTTGGTGCTGAGATGAGGAACTCTGTGAGATCTCCCTCAGGTGAATATTCCCTGGGGTCTGAGGTCCTTTGTTAGTCCAGTTGTTCTGACTCTGAGCCCCCACCGCATGAGCTTCGGCCCAACCCACAGCTCGTGAACCAAGATCCAGTTCACTTTGGGGTTCCTCCCATCTCCATGGGCGTCGGAGTCCCTGACCTGTGGCCAGGAGGTGCCCTAGGTGTGGGGAGATGCTAACTCTGTGTCTTCCCACACCACCATCTTGACTCTGCCTCCAAGGCTGCTGTTTTGATGGGCACGTGTGCTGGGAAGTCAGAGGAATTCTGGGTAAAGAGGCCATCTTGAACACATACATTTACTGTTGCTCCCTCTTGGAAAAGAAACACTTAGAGGTACTTTTTAAAAAGTATAAGCCCACACACGTAGAAGAAGAGGTATCAACAACAAAATCCTGGAAGCTAAAAAGTAAATGTAAAGGGGTTGATGGTTTTAGCCCTATATTGTTGCAGCAGAAGAGTGGAGGCTTATTTTCTGGAGAGGAAAGAGCAGGGCATTTGCACTGAAGTGTAACAGGAAGAGTCGTGAACAGGAAGACCACCCTAGAAACAGGGAGATTAAGGAAAGCAGAAGCCCTCAGCCTTGTTACTCAGCTCTCAAATCCTGGAAGCCTGGCTCTCACTGTCTAGCCAGGAGCTAGAAGATCCTTCTCAGAGGATCTGACTGACCATGAGTAATCACATAAAGATCCTGGGCAACTGGATTGTCCAGTGGAATAAACTAGCCAGACCTTTATAAAGTGAAACCCACTGCAGCAGAGCTGCCAGTCAGATTTGTATTGCCTCACTCTTCAATATGAGCAGACAACCACGAAATGCCAGACACCTGAGGAAAGAGATCTGCAGGGAGAGGAAAACTAACACTAACATCTTCAGAGAAGAAGAGAAGATACTGCAACCATGAAGGGAGAATAGGAGAGATGAAAAGGCCGAGAAATAGGGAGACCTGGCATTCAGGAGCCACCAGGGGAAAGAGCTGAAGGATTCCAAAGATGATGGTGAAGAGCCGTCCCAGGATAGGAGCTATACCCCGGGTGAGGTCGATGAGTAGCCCAGAGTTCAGACGGTCGGAGAGATTTTTTTCAAGGAGTTGCCATTGATAGACCTGAAGAATCTCAGTGTGTTGAAAAATTGAAACACTTGAGATTACTTTAGTAACAGATACAGAAAAACTACGGAAAAAGAAGTCAAATATGAACTCCAAGCAAGACAAAAAGTTTTGCAAGAAAGACACTCTAAGTAGAAATTACATAGTCATACCTAGGTAAACACTAAGTATCGAACTAAACTAAATGACCATAAAACTATTTTGAAGGATGGAGCACCCAAAAGAATACTTGCAAAGGGAAGCGAGGATTTCATGAGAATGAAAAAGGGCTATATTCTCATTCCCCATAGTAGAAAGACCATAGACGAGCCTGAAATTGGAAAATTAAGAGCAAATAAGTGTTATTTAGAGACAGAGAGATAAATACCAAAAGAATAAGCTAATAGAATTAAAGGTAGTTGCTCCAACAAATGGAAGATTGTGGGGGTAAGAGGGTAGAAGACTGATATTCTAGTTGCAAGTCATATAACAATTTGGTTCTTTCAACCTCCATGCATGTATAACTGGAAAAAAAACTAAAGAAAAGAAGACAAAAGGACAAGGAAGTGTGGGTATTGGTAAGGGGGGTGCCAGAGTGACAGATTGTGGAGTCCAGACTGAATAAGAAAATGAACAAGAAGCAGAAGTGAAGGAGTCCAGGATAAAGAAAAACAGTGCTGGGAGAGGGGTTGTGAGTAGTGGGTGGATGCAGCCTGGAGGGGAGTCCCTAAGCCCTCTTATTCTGCCTAATTCTATGTGCTTTTTGTCTTATTCTTCTAGGTGATTCCATGACGTTATGACATTTACCAAACAGTGGAATTTAGATTATGATGTTGGTAACCAGTGCAGTAGATGAAGCAAATGGTGGCTGTAAGTTGCTCCCCTTGATAGTAAAGCCCAGAAAGACCCCGTCTGATGATTTAATGACTCAAAAAGTTTGAGACTTTGGAATCTATCAACTTGGCTAGGCTACACTACATTTCCTAGAATTCACTTCCTCACATGTTTCTGGCTAGGGTGGCCCCAGGGGAGGTTCATGAACGATTTGGAAAGCCCAAGGGAAGCCACAGCCATTTTGTAGCTCACGCACTTGTTGACAATCTGCTGATTCACCCGTAGGTGTGAAGTAGCCAGTGGGTGTGCAATTGCTCTACTGTCTCCTAGGTCCTCCTTCAGCTCCTCTGACTCTTGGGTCAGGTATGTGTGTTGAGCTCTGTGACTAGGGCCGCAACTTCTGCAGGGCACCTACATCCTCAAGGTTAGAGATGGTTCTAGTCTGTCCTCATGAGTTCCAACTCATGCTCTTCAGTTCCAGCCTATTCATCACCTTCCCTTCCTAAAGGAAAAATTTTCTCTCTCTCCTCTCAGCACTCCTGACACCAAGTGTGTGGGTATTTGTTACAGCAACCAAAACAATAGAGACAGTGATGAGTTATCACCAAATAAAATAGGAATCTGTGAATCTACTCGAATAATAAATAGATGATAGATGATAGATAGATAGATAGATAGGTAGATAGATAGATGATAGGTAGATGAGAGAGAGAATGAATGAATGAATGAATGGATGAACATCAGGTTGGGAGGGCTCTTTCTTACAGTAGAAACCTGACTGGTAAATGTGGAATAAGTGGTGGAAAATCACTATTTTGTAGTCATAATAGTGAAGATTGTTTCAGGCTAGAATGCTAAATCTAGGGGGATAGTTTGATGAAGATCAAGGGTAATAGTAACTATACTGATCAGTTACACCGCGGTCAAGTGGTCAAAATTAATATCACCAACAAGTCTGATGGACACTCCAGATGTGATACCTTGAGAAAAACGAAGGGTCACGTTTGTAGTACTCACTCCGTCTGGGATACAAAACTGGAATCTAATCATGAGGACACATCGGACAAAACCAAAGAGGGGGACATGTTATAAAATAATTGATTTCAGTTTTTCAAAAATGTCAATGTCATGAAAGACAATATAAGGCTATGGAACTATTCCAGATCAAAGGAGACCAAATACAAAGGAGAAGCAAGTGCAATATTTGCGTTCAGAATGGATCATGTACTAGAGGGGAAGAATGCTATTAAGAATAAAGAAGGTTATTAAGAATATTATTGGGACAAGTAAATAATTGGAATATGAGCGGTTAGATTAGGTAAAATTACAGCCTCAATGTAAAATTTCTTGAATTTAATATCGGGACTGTGGTTACAGAAAAGAATGTCGTTATTCTTAGGAAACACACACAAATATCTTAAGGGGGGAAGGGGCATGGTGTCTGCAACTTGGGAGAATACATCTGTAAAAAATATTGGAAAAAAATTAGTATTCCTAAAAATCAATTCCTAAAAATCAATGCAAATAACCCAATAGAAAAGTGATCATATAATATATACAGTAAATAACAGAAAATATACAATGAAAAGATACTCAACTCTCTCATAAATAAAGAAATCAAATTAAAACAATGATACCATTTTTCACCCATAGACTGGCAAAATCAAGAGAGTTTGGAAATAATATAAAGTGTTGACACTTAAACAGGAAATGGTAGAACTATAAAATGATACAGCTGCTTTTGAAGAACAATTCACCCACGACCCATATGTACCCAAAGGGGCAGGTACAGAAATGCTCATTGCAGTCATGTTTGAAGTGAAAAACTTGAAACAACATAAATGTATATAGGAATATGGGTGGAAACTCAAGTCATTTCATTGAGTGAAAAACAAGTTGTAGAATAAAATTATATATGCTATTAAAAATCAATAACAATTAATGTACTACTAAATGACATAATTTTATGGATCTATCAATATATATCAAAATTATGTAAAATCAAGGAAAATGTTCTTACAGGATATGCATCAAACAGGAACTCAGGATGGAGAGGGTGAGGTGTGATCAGTGAGGACATCAGCTTTATCTGCAGTGTTTTTATTTATTTATTTATTTATTTATGGCTGCGTTGGGTGTTCGTTGCTGCGCGTGGGCTTTCTCTAGTCGTGGCGAGCAGGGGGTCTACTCTTTGTTGGGGTGCCGGCTTCTCATTGCGGTGGCTTCTCTTGTTGCGGAGCACGGGCTCTAGGTGCGCGGGCTTCAGTAGTTGTGACATGCAGGCTCGGTAGTTGTGGCGCACGGGTTTAGTTGTTCGGTGGCATGTGGGATCTTCCCGGACCAGGGCTCGAGCCCGTGTCCCCTGCATTGGCAGGCGGATTCTTAACCACTGCACCACCAGGGAAGCCCTATCTGCAGTGTTTTAATTTTTGAAAAGGGAAATGTATTCCTATACTGCTTGTGTAATTAAGGATAACAAGTGTAATTAAGAATTTCATATATAATTACACATTAACTTTAAAATGTAGGCAGCAGCCTTTACCTCCGCAAGATCATTTATAAATCAATTTTCGTTTCTGTCTGTTAATAAGTCAGATACCACTTACTGGAGGATGGTCCCCTCTGTCATTCTAGCTTCTATTTTTACTCTTCCCTGGCACCTCTGGACCTTCTATTTAAATCTGTAATATTGTGATTTGGAAATTAAATTCAAGTGAGGTCAAAACAAAGGTGTTTCTGAATTTAAGTAGCTTGGGTGTTTACCCTTCCCCTGTTCAAATGTGTGTGCACAAGAACCTCTTCTGTCTTAACCCTGTGAGGAAACCGGTGAGAAACCACATGAGGGTCTCACTGCAGGGACCCGGCACAATGACACATTTTGGCAGCTCTGTTCTTTGGGGGACATTGTGAAATAATGATATTTCTCTTCCCAAGCCTGATGACTAGAAAATGTGAGTTTCACGTGGGACCTGCATATTTAATGGATGTGATGCCCTGTATAATTCTTTTTTTTTTAAACAACTTTATTGGAGTATAATTGCTTTACAATGTTGTGTTAGTTTCTGCTATATAACAAGGTGAATCAGCTATATGTATGCATATATCCCCATATCCCCTCCCTCTTGCGTCTCCCTCCCACCCTCCCTATCCCACCCCTCTAGGTGGTCGCAAAGCACTGAGCTGATCTCCCTGTGCTATGCAGCTGCTTCCCACTAGCTATCTATTTTACATTTGGTAGTATATATGTCAATGTTACTCTCTCACTTCGTCCCAGCTTACCTTTCCCCCTCCCTGTGTCCTCAAGTCCATTCTCTACATCTGTGTCTTTATTCCTGTCCTGCCCCTAGCTTCATCAGAACCATTTTTTTTTTTTAGATTCCATATATGTATACCCTGAGAAAACCATAATTCAAAAAGAGTCATGTACCACAATGTTCACTGCAGCATATTTACAATAGCCAGGACATGGAAGCAACCTAAGTGTCCATCGACACATGAGTGGATAAAGAAGATGTGGCACATATATACAATGGAATATTACTCAGCCATAAAAAGAAACAAAACTGAGTTATTTGTAGTGAGGTGGATGGACCTAGAGTCTTACTTCACTTCATACAAAGTGAAGTAAGTCAGAAGGAGAAAAACAAGTACCATATACTAACACATATGTATGGAACCTGTATAATTCTTGATGGACTTAAAATATCCCTGAAAATTCTAAAATAGCATCATGGAATATGAGAATTCAGGGAGAACTTGCTGATTCTCAAGTTAAATCATCTTGAGTGTCTTATTGTTGTTGCTTGTTCGCATGTTTGTTTTTAATGGAAAAACCGAGGTCCAGAAGAAGGAGGTGACGTCTCAAAGTCACAGAATATTTGGGCACAGTTGAGGGCAGATCCAAGCCCTAATCATCTCCTACAACATGACCATGGCATTTGTGTGGCATGACGTATGTGCACCCATTTTGTAAATTAGACGATGGAGTGGATAGAGGAAAGGAAGTTTCCTGTTTTCTGTTATTATATCTGCCCCACAGGCCATAACACTATGACATAGTCTAGTTACAGTAGGCATTTCTCCCGTGGACATTGCCTGCTTAGGAGAGTGGGGTTGGCAGAGGGTCTAGATTGCCAATATTGGTGACCTGCATCAGGAGGGGCTGATGGCAGGAGACCCTAATGAAAACAGCCAAGATAAGGCATTATCTTCATTGTCAAGCATAAAAATACAAATAGTGTTTTTCTGGTCATCAATTACTTATACAATTTTCCCCAGTCATTCAGAAACTTGCTCCTCCACCTCACCAAGGGACAGGGGAGACTCAGAGCGAAGAACTAATGCTTTTCTGTTCTCACATGCTTGAGTTTTGCTGCTGTACTCCTCATTCTGAAGGACAAAGTGTGCTAATGACCAAACTTTAAGAGCTGATTCAAGTCTGATGTGTTCCATCTCACCATTAAAAAAAAAAAAAAAAAGTGAAGCCCTACAGCCAGGTCCAAAAAGGGAGCTGTACACTACCATATGATCCTGCAATCCCACTCCTGGGCATATACCTGGAGAAAAACATGGTCCAAAAGGATACATGCACCCAAGTGTTCATAGCAGCACTGTTTACAATAGCCAAGACATGGAAGCAACCTAAATGTCCATCGACAGAAGAATGGATGTGGTATATATATACAATGGAATATTACTCAGCCATTAAAAAAGAATGAAATAACGCCATCTTCAGCAACATGGGATGGACCTAGAGATTGTCATACTGAGTGAAGTAAGTCAGACAGAGAAAGAGAAATATCATCTGATGTCTCTTATATGCAGAAGCTAAAAAGAAATGATACAAATGAATTTATTTACAAAACAGAAACAGACTCACAGACTTAGAGAACAAACTTATGGTTACCAGCGGGGAAGGGGGGGAGGAAGGATAGTTAGGGAGTTTGGGACTGACATATACACACTGCTAAGTTTAAAATGGATAACCAACAAGGACCTATTGCATAGCACAGGGAACTCTGCTCAATATTCTGTAACAACCTAATTGGGAAAAGAATTTGAAAAAGAATAGATACATGTATAAGTATAATTGAATCACTTTGTTGATTCATCTGAAACTAACACAACATTGTTAATCAACTGTACTCTAATACAAAATAAAAAGTTAAAAAATAAAATAAAACAGTGTGTCAGAAGTTAAGATTAAAACAAAACAAAACAAAAAGGTAACCGTACAGGTATAGGTGTGGGGCAACGCAACTGAAAGGTAGGCACTGTCCAGCTGTCTGTACATTTAACAAGTAAACATGTGATTGGATTCTGAAGACACCTACATGGTGTGAAAGTGCTGCGGAGTGTATGTGGTCTAGAAACAGAAAGACCAATGTTCTGACATTTACTGACATAGTCTGACATTTACTCACTTCTCACCTTTGGTTTTCTAATCTATAGAAGGGCAATAACACAAGATCACTGCCAATCCTTGGTGGGCTGAAGAAAAGTGATTAGGATGGGAAGAGGACCAAAACCCACCTTGCAGGTTCCTTTAGGAATCAGGTAGGGTGACTTATTTAAAGGACCTAGTGCTTAAGATTTTCATTACGTGGTTAGGACAAGTTATGGTGAAGAGTCCAGTAGAAGCACACAGGCTTGAAATCAAGTTTCACTTAGGTATGTATCAGATATTTAGATTTTCATTTAGGTCATTTACTTAGTTGTATGACCTTCAGCAAATTCCTGCCCCTCTTTGAGTCTCCTCATGGGAAAATGGGGATTAAAGACCAATCTTACGGTACTGTTTGAGGTCCTACTGCAGCTGCATTGAAAGAGACACAGTTCAGTAAGTCTGTGAGTCTGTTTCTGTTTTGTAAATAAGTTCATTTGTATCATTTCTTTTTAGATTCTGCATGTAAGCGATATCATATATTTCTCTTTCTCTGACACTTCATTCAGTATGACAATCTCTAGATCCATCCATGTTGCTGCAAATGGCATGATTTCATTCTTTTTAATGGGTGAGTAATATTCCATTGTATATATGTACCAGGGGGAGGGGTGGGGGGAAGGGATAGTCAGGGAGTATGGGATTGACATGTACACACTGCTATATTTAACAGGGATAACCAACAAGGACCTACTGTATAGCACAGGGAACTCTGCTCAGTGTTATGTGGCAGCCTGGATGGGAGGGGAGCCTGAGGGAGAATGGATACATGTATATGTATGGCTGAGTTGCTTTGCTGTGTACCTGAAACTATCACAACATTGTTAATCGGCTATACTCCAATATAAAATAAAAAGTTAAAAAAATAGAGACACAATTCAAAACAAGAAAGGAAGTTGTCTATTCTCTCTACCATATTTTAATCACATCTCCTTAATGCTATTCATCCAAAAATTTATTAATCTGATTGATATTGTTTGAATGTCTTCTAAGTGCCAAGCCCTATTCTGGGTTTGGGGGGCAAATCTGTTAATAGGAAGTAATCTTGCCTTTAAGGAGGTTTATATTCCAGCAGGCAATACAGAAAGCTGAGGTGATGATGAGACATTCTATTGGAGTCATCACGACCATCTCTTTCACTAGATAGAGTGCTCCTGGAGGGCAGGGACCATCCGAGCTTTTTCATCTCTGTGTCTTCAGTGCCTACCCCAGAGTGAGCAAATAGTATCTAATTGCTGAATTAATAAATATAGGTAATTCTAGACTTATACCAATAATTGGGCCATATCTTGACCCTGCAATCCCACTCTTGGGCATATATCCAGAGAAAACGATGGCCCAAAAGGATCCATGCACCCCACTGTTCATTGCAGCACTATTTACAATAGCCAAGACATGGAAGCAACCTAAATGTCCATCAGCAGGGGAATGGATGAAGAAGATGTGGTACAGATCCACAATGGAATACTACTCAGCCATAAAAAAGAACAAAATAATGCCATTTGCAGCAACGTGGATGGACCTAGAGATTGTCATTCTGAGTGAAGTAAGTCAGACAGAGAAAGAGAACTATCATATGATATCCCTTATATGCGGAATCTAAAAAGAAATGATACAAGTGAACTTATCTACAAAACAGAAACAGAATCACACACTTAGAGAATGAACTTACGGTTACCAGGGTGGATGGGTGGGGGGAAGGGAAAAAGAAAAAGAATTGGGCCATATCTTCCTAGCTAACTGAGTTATTGAGATCTTAGATGAGCCCAGAATTTTGGAACCTAAAAGAACCTCAAAAATCAAGGAGTCCAGTCCCTTATCTATAATTTCAGTTTCTTCTACAATATTCCTACAGTTGATTTCATGAAAACAGGTAAGAGTTCCTAGGAATGGAGGTATCATGAGAAAATAAGATGATGTTATTTTTGCTAAATTTTAGATGCAGTAGAGATGGAGATTTAAAAACCACGGGCTCCATGGAAGCCTATGATCCGCCTCAAGCTGGCGTCTACGGGGGCTGCTCCTGTTCTTCATTAGTACAGATAATGTGACATGCAATTCAGACTCTGTTACAATGAGCACTATGGCAACCAGAATTTTTGCCTAATGAAACAATTGCAGAGCTTCAACCCACAGCCCTCTAATTCCACACACCAGTCATCCCAGCAAACTCAAATAAAAGAATCTGGACAGTTCATTGAAATTCACTGTGATCCTATTTGTCTCAGAATTAAAACCACATTAAGTGGGGATGTGTGACAGTTCATTTGGGCTCCTTTGCTTTGGCTTGCTGTGCGAATCAGGAATGGATACCAGGGCAATATTTAACCCAGTTGAACAGGAGAAAACACATGGAAACAACATCCAAGTCCTCTTCAAACCGCTTTGGCAACTGTGAGATTGAGGACAAGTAATGAAAGTGCTAAACACAAATAATTTCAATTCTTTTAAACGCTTCCTGGTTTCCGAGCGCAGCTACTCAATATTTCTCCCATAGCATCAACATCACAATAAATTAATATATGTCATATGGTTGAATTTTTTCAAGTCTTTACCATTTTCTCACTACCTCCTGTTCGGGGACCATGTGAAGCTTTGCGATATGAAGACACAGGGGACCTTGGGAGGGCCTCTGGGGTTAAGGAATCTGTGATTTTAATGCCTTGCATGATAAGAGAAGTTGTTAGCTTCCCATTTCATAAGGACAAAGCCAGACGACAGAAATTACGATTTGGGGATTCAGAGAAGAGCAACACATGTTTATGCCCTTGAGAATAAACTTGGGAACATCTGGTAAGGACAAGGAATGCATCTTTAGGAGCCAGGGTTATCCTATTAACTAGAATGCAGAAGGGCAAAGTGGACTCTTTGGAGACACAAGCTTAGGTTTGTATCGCAGCTCTGCTCCCTAGAAGCTGTGTCCCCTTAGCCCACAGACCTCCCCCTGATTGCCTCCCTGTAAGATCACCTGTAAAAGGGAGGAAACGCCAAACTCCCAGGATGTGGGAGGATCGCTGGGAGAAGATGGGGTAATGCATCCTCAGCAGCCAGCTTGGTGCCTGACACAGACTCCTACTCAATGTGATTCTCTTCCCCCCTCAAGGAACACTTGGGTTTACACATGTGCACACAGAGTCCCTGGAAACAGTACATTCAAGCAACCAGTCTGGGGGCCTTTTAAAAAAATCAGCATCCACAGGAACAGTTATGGGAATGACTGATTAACTTTAACCACTACAATTCATTATGAAGGCCAGGAGGGAAGATATTACTGTGACAAATTGCTCTGCTGTTTTCTTCTGTCTTTACATGAACACATTTGTCAGCACAAGAGGAGGAGAGAAAAATAAACAAAAGAAGTCCTAATGTCAAAGAGACCTCTTATTGATTTAGTGCTGCATGACTTTCTCATTCAGAATGAGACAAGATAGTCTCTACGTATGAGGATAGCCCTTCCCCAGGACAGGAGAATGGCCAGGTGACCTCAGGAGGTGGCTCCAGAGTATTGTCCCTCCAGCCCTCAGCTTCTGTAAACTGCCCCCACCTCTTTTTTTTAGCAGGGATGCTGGAAGAAAAGAGGGAGGAGGCAAAGATAAACGAAAGTAGTATTTCCTTCTTTGACGATGGCCTGAGTGTATGATGGCTAAGAACTTCAGCTTCAAAGTTGGAGAAATCTGGATTTGAATCCAAAATCAACTCCAAGTTCAAAGCTGATAGCTGTGTAACTTTAGATCTCTTTACGAATCGCTCTGAGCCTCAGTTTCTGCATTTATAAAATGGGCATAACAATGCTTGCTTCTTAAAGATGGGGTAGATATTGAGTGAGACAAATGTCATTTATCGATGTCTGATATTCTGTTATATTATATACTCTTCGGCTTCTTTGTGTATCATGTGTATCCCCACTCAATTATAATTAGGGTAGGAAAACTGTGTGTTTTGTTCACCCCTGTATTCTCAGCATCTAGGACTCTGTCTAGCACATAGTTGGCACTTTATTAAGATTGATTGGATGAATAAAGGGTTTAGCCCAGTGTCGTTATATAGTAAGATCTCAAGGTACGATGGCTTTCAAACATGCAGTGAAGGGGTGAAGGAATCTTTGTCTTGAGATCTGAGAAGCCAACTTAGATTTTGCTTTGAAAGGCAGCATAGCAGAGTCAACAAGAATGTGAACTCTGATTCCACAACATCTGGGTTTGAATTCCACGTCCCCACTTTTTAGCCTTGGGTGAGTTACCTGACCCCTCTGGGCCTCTGTCTCCTCAACTGTAAAACTGGGTTGGCAATAACAATAGTACCCACTTCAAAGAATGGTGGTGCACACGAGTGTGATGCTTGGCTCATTGTAAGGGTCTCATGTTCTTAGTTGGCCATGGGTGGAGTGAGCTGGCACGAAGAAGGGGCATGACCCAGCTGGAATCATCAAATCCCACTGGTCTTGAATGAGCGTCAAAAGTCACGGCCAACTAGGGTTCCAGAGGTGAGACCTGGGGCTGGGCTGGGGTCAGGGCTGTGTATCCCATCCTGGGACTGGGGTTCACTGCAGTTCCACTCCCGTGGCAGGTCTGGGGAGGGTCCTTCCCTGTGGAAGAGGCCTCCTTAAAGGCACAGGGTCTCACACTGGGGTGGGCACCACGGAGAGCACAAGGTGATTCTCACTCCCAAGGAGGGCTTCTTTGAGAGCTCTTGTCACCTAGCTCACCACCCCGCACTCCAGGACTAAGAGCCTTTTATTACAAGATCCCAGGACACCTTTCCCCTTCCACACGTGTGTGCCACGGGGGTGATGACTTGCTCCATGTGTGTCTCTTCCGACAGACTCAGATCATGAGGCCAGGGCCTGTGTCTGACTGTTCCCTCCTCTAGGCCCAGCAGCCGGCACTGTCCCTGGCACATCATATGGCTTCAATAAACAGTCTGTAGAAGGAAGGAAGGAAGGAAAGAAGGAGAGAGGGAGGGAAGGAGGGAGGGAATCAGTTTTATAGGCAAACAAGGAAAGTCTAGGAACACACAACATGTTTGGCTGAATTACACTTCCTGTGCCACGAATGTGCCTCTTTACTCTCTCTCTCTCTCTCTGCCTCTGTCTCTAATTCAATCCCTGCCGCTTGCATTTCAGTAATAAAACACTGCAGGTATAACCTATGCACCCGGATTTCCCACGCAGACTCAGACACACAGGAGGTGGGTGCACTTGGGTCAGGACGCCCCACGGAAGAGCCCCAGCTGTGACCACAGGCATTTGCAGACCCTGCACGAGGTTGGCTCCCACCTGACGGTGCCCCTCAGACCTGCACAGAACGTCCTTGTGCCCAAAGGTCTGGGGCCACTCTAAGGGCAGATAGGGCCGCGAGCAGCCAGAACCTGAGCCTCAGGAAGCCTAGCACGTAGCTTGCAGCCAGTGCCGCAGACAGTGATTTATTTCAGAGGGATGTGTCTGCCTTCCAGCCGCACAGCCAGGGAAGCTTCTCTTCTCCACTGGCCAAGCACGTGCACGAGCACCACCCACACACAGACCCTCACACATACACCCACACGCTCAGACATAAACACACTCTCTCACACCCATACACGGAAACCCACACATGCCTTGGGTATACTTAACACGCTCACACGCAGACTTACAACTGCATGCGGTGCATACATGATCACCCTGGCCAAAGTGAGAGAAGAGAAAAAATGAAGCAGTGTCCTGGCCTTTCACCTCCACCCTCACGTGTGTGCCCTCCTTGCCGAGCTCTGAGCCCTTCCCATTAGGCAGCCGCTGATGCTGACTGGCCCAGCTGGGCCTTGCGCGCCTTCCCAGTTGGCCAGGCCTCCCTTGGCCAGGCCTCCCCAGTTGCCACCTGCAGAACTCCCCACACCAGCCCCTTCGGACTGTTCCTCTTCATCCCTCTGTCTTTTCTTTTCTTTTTTTTTCTGATAATAATAGTCATGAGCATTTATTGAGCTTTTTTTTTTTAATATCATTTTTTATTTTTATTTTTATTTTTATTTTTATTTTTATTGGGGTATAGTTGCTTTACAATGTTGTGTTAGTTTCTGCTGTACAACGAAGTGAATCAGCTATACGTATACATATATCCCCTCCCTCTTGGACCTCCCTCCCACCCCCATCCCATCCACCTAGGTCATCACAGAGCACCGAGCTGAGCTCCCTGTGCTATACAGCAGGTTCCCACTAGCTATCTATTTTACACATGGTAATGTGTATATGTCAATCCCAATCTCCCAATTCATCCCGTCTCCCCCATGTCCATACATCTGTTCCCTAAGTCTGCGTCTCTATTCTTGCCCTGCAAACAGGTTCATCTGTACCATTTTTCTAGATTCCACATACATGCGTTAATATGTGATATTTGTTTTTCTCTTTCTGACTTACTTCACTCTGTTTGACAATCTCTAGGTCCATCCACGTCTCTACAAATGACCCAGTTTTGTTCCTTTTTATGGCTGAGTGATATCCCATTGTATATATGCACCACATCTTCTTTATCTATTAGAGAAATGCAGATCAAAACTACAATGAGGTCTCACCTCACACCAGTCAGAATGGCCATCATCAAGAAATCTACAAACAGTAAATGCTGGAGAGGGTGTAGAGAAAAGGGAACCCTCTTGCACTGTTGGTAGGAAGGTAAATTGATACAACCACTATGGAGAAAAGTATGGAGGTTCCTTAAAAAACTAAAAATAGAACTACCATATGACCCAGCAATCCCACTACTGGGCATATACCCTGAGAAAACCATAATTCAAAATGACACATGCACCCCAGTATTCGCTGCAGCACTATTTACAATAGCCAGGACGTGGAAGCAACCTAAATGTCCATCACCTCTCTGTCTTTCCCAGCAAGTGACAAACCCCCTGGCCTCCCTGTCCCCTCCAGCTCTTCCGCCCACCCACCCCCGTCCCAGCAGGAGATGGGCTGCAGGGCCCGGGGGAAGGAAGGAAGCGCACACACGGGCTTCAGAGTCAACCGACACAGGTCCGGTTCTTGCCTGCTCGCTTTCTGTTTGTGCAGATTTGGGCAGGTCTGTCAGCCTGTCCTGATCTTGAATTTCCTCATCTGCAGACCATGATCCCTTGAATCTGGGATCAGTAAGTAAATGAGATAAGGAGCAGGAGAGACACAGCGGGCACTCTGTACCTGTTCACGTCTTCACTCTGCTCTCTCTTCCCCAGGTGAAGCCCTCCATCTGCGCCTGGGTCCCTCTCCTTCAAAACACGAACCTTTCTGTCTACTGGGGCTTCTGCCCCTTGACCTGTAACCAGGCCATAATCTTCTGCTTCCTAAAGAAAGCCTCCCTTGACGACGCCTCCTCCATCACCCACCCCCTTCTCATCGTTTACTATACAGTAATTTCCCTACATATGAACAAGTTCCATTCTGAGAGCACACTTGTAAGTCCAATTTGTTCATTAAGTCCAACAAAGTTAGCCCAGGTACACAACTAACACAATTGGCTATATAGTACTGTACTGTAATGGGTTTGTAATACTTTTCACACAGTATATTATGTCTGCTGAAATAAATATAGATACTAGGGATCCAAAGAAATCATAAAGACCACACATAATACTGAACTTGGTTTTAACAAATGTGGTCACAGTGAAGTAATTGGATTAAAAAGATGGTATCTGATTTTTACCTATCAACCCAATATCTCTAATATCTAATGTACATTCCTATTCAAAATTCTTCAGAGTGAAATTATTTTATGGGCTTGAAATATAATTTTTAATGTCTTTATTGAATTTGTTACAATATTGCTTCTGTTTTATGTTTTGGTTTTCTGGCCACGAGGCATGTGGGATCTTAGCTCCTGGACCAGGGATCGAACCCACACCCTCTGCATTGGAAGGCTAAGTCTTAACCACTGGACCACCAGGGAAGTCCTGAAATATTTTGTTCTAAGGTTGTGTATTCCAAGAAGTTCTGCACTAGTACCAAAGAAATGAACACTTCTATTTTTTACTGGTACGGTACTAATGTACTCTATACATTACTGTAAGTAAAGTACACAAAAGCACAACCACTTGTAGAGGATGCACGCACGTGACAATGTATGCCAGACACGTGAACTAACTTACGTGGTTGGACACGCAAATGCACGTTCACATCTTTGAAAGTTTGCAACTTGAAGGTTCATATGTAGGGGACTTACTGTATTAATACAATATTTACAATATTGCTCTTCAGCTCCTGCTTCCTCGTCTTCTGCACATCACAATGAGCTTTCCACCTACTCCACTTCCTGTCTCTTTAAATGACACTTGCTCATGTCTTCCCTAGGGTCTTCCGCGCCCAATTCAATTGCATCCCATCCAGGCCTCCTGGTGCTGGTGCCAGCACCGCCCCCTTCAGCTGGGGGTAAGGGTGGAGTAGTGGGTGGCCAGAACAGAGGCCTGACTTCCAATCCCAGCTCAGCCACTCACCAGCTGTGCCACCTTGGGTCCCTCACATTCCCTCTCCAGGCCTCAGTTTCATCATCTGTGAAATGGGGCCCCAAGGAGCACCTGCCGTACTGGGCGGTGGTTTTGAGAGCTACATGAGGTAATGCACGCTGGGTGTTTCCCATGTAACAAGCGCTCAATCATCATTATCTCTTATTTTGACCCTTCAAATCTTCTCCTCCCCAGAACCTTGAACCTCCGACCTCCCCTGGTCCTCCTCATCATGGCTTTTTTTTATCCTTTCAATTTTTAACTTGGAAATACACCATCTATGCAATACAGTATAATGTGTGTATAGTTTGAAACATGGTCTTTTTTTTTTTAACTTTTTTATTATGGAAAATTTCAAACAACGCAAGAGTGGAAGGAGTAGTATAATAAATCCCCATGAACCCAAAAACCGGCTTCAAGAATTACCAACACAACATGACTGTGGCCTCGTCATGTCCTCCCCAGTGCTCGTACATGGATGTTCTGCAGGGCTCTGTCTTCAGGCTCCAGGGTGTGTTCTAGAAAACCCGCTCCCTTCCACAGCCGCCACCCTCCCCTCCTCTCAGAGGACGCCACCTCCAGGCCTCTGGCCCCGGTGCCTCTCTCGGGTCCCAGGTCTGCTATGAGACTTTTGCACATCTCTACCCGGACAGGGGCTCCCACTTCCTGGGTTTAGATTGCCATCTTTGGTCTTCGAGCAGGGAGCTGCATGATCGGGCTATTCTTTACTAAGGGTCGCTGGAGGAAACAGGGGCTGGAACTGGCAGCCCTGATGAGGAGACCGCTGCTGATAGGGCCAGGGAAAGGGGGACTTTCCTCAGTAACCATTATCGAGCTCACTATCTTGTTGGCTCTAACGGCAGTCCTGCAAGGTTAAGTGGTATTAAACCCATCTCAAAGATGGGGGGATGGAGAGGCAGCTAACCCCAACCCTGTCACTCCACACCTGAAACAATACCTATTTTTTTTTTTTTTTTGGCCGTGCCACGCGGCTTGTGGGATCCTTGTTCCCCAACCAGGGATCGAACCTGCATCCCCCCACATTGGAAGCGCTGAGTCTTAGCCACTGGACCGCCAGGGAATTCCCAACAATATCTATTTTAAACATGCTTTTCTCTAGGCCCTATGCCAGTTACCTTACCATTTTAATTGTTCCAGTGACCCTAAGTAGGAATGATTCCCATTTTACAGATGTGTAAACAATTTCAGTGACTTTCTCAAGGTTGGGCCTGTACCAAGTTGAATTCCACTGATGAAAAGAGTGACCTAAATAAGGTTACTGTCAAATAGTCAGCTAAGCTCCCTCCTTGTCTCCCTTTTTCCTCCCTCCTCCCCTCTGTACCTGCCACACTTACCATGCATGCACATAGATAACAATTCTGAAGAGACCCAGTTTCTGGAAGATAAGACAGACTCTATGCCATAAGCACCCCTGCTAGAAAGGCTGACAGAGCCATGCCCTGGAGTGCAAATCTACGCAGGGGTGTCTTTTTATACCCATCCTTAAGGAGAAACCTAGACTTTTAGACTATACTTCTTTGAGGCCAGTTACAAAAACTCTTCAAACCAAAAAAAGCAGCTCTGTATTTCATAATCTAGTAAATTTCATGGTTTACTGCAATCTTCCACAGATTGCAAAAGATAATTTCAAGGAAATTGTCCTTTGCTTATGAAACAGATATTACTTTGATTTTCTTTGAAGAAGCAGACTTTTAGTTCCATAAAAATAGTGTAAACAATGCAACAGTTGACTCAGTGAGCCTGGGTTTACTTCTGAGTAAAGCCAGTGCAAGTGGCTTCCAAGATACAACACTGCACCCTGCAATTTCAGATTTAGGTAAAATTTGAAGCAAAATGGTCTGTAGAAAGAGCAGTCACAGAAATGAGAAGCCTACAGTTAAAGTGCCATCTCTCCTACGTGCATGACTCTTTGTAAAATGAGAACGGCAATACTCATTTCTCATCGTTCCTGAGGATACAGGAAAACACCCAAAATTTTTCTTAAAAAAATTTTTTTGAATAGTAATACATTCACATGGTTAGAACTTCAAAAAGTACAGAAGGGTATATAGTGAAAACTCTTCCTCCCACTCTATTTCCCATCCTCCAAATCCCATCCCTCTGCAAAGGGTAATCACTGTTATTAGTTACCCTTCTAAAGATGTCTTATGCATATAGATAACAATACAATGATATATTCTTTTTAGCACCTTAGTTTTTAAACAAATAGTAACATACTAGACACAATTTCTGTGCTCGGCTTTCTTCACTTAATGTGGCTGTTAAAACTTTCAAGTGATGCACAAATGCAAGGAGTTATTATTATTATTTTAAAATATTATCTCAATAATGTACAATGATAATTATGAAGATTAATTTTTCTTAGAATTTAGAAAGGAAAAAAGAGGAAACTTTAGTATAGTAAAGCTTGGGTGCTTTAATGAAATAATTGTGTACAGAATGTATGTGCTACATACTGCAAATTTCTCTAAATTTAATTTGAATACCCCCTGAGTCATAAATAACTAGCAAAAATACTTTACGTACAAAGGACGCTTTCCCGCTCCACTGTGACACTGGACCACAAAGCTGTCTTGTGTTAACAGTGCCACCTAGAGGCAGAAGGTCATCCCCACTACAGTATTTCTTCCCCAGCTGATTTATTCTTTGCTTATCTACACCTCAGGAAATCCACTTCCTACACATAGACATATTCATAGCTCTTCTTTTGATTTCCTTGCTTTCTTTCTGTCTTTGAAAACTGTTGAACACAGGAAAATCAATTCATTTCCTTTTTTCTACATTTTAATTTCCATTACAAACTGACTCCAAGTGTGGCCCAAGGGAATTCTTTTGGGTCCCTTGAAAGGAAAGTCATCAGTTTTCAAGTGGCCTCATACAGAATGAGAAGCAAGTGGATCCTCGGGTCCTGTGAAGGGACCAAAGCCCTCTTCAGACCCTCAAGTCTAGTGGTCTTCGAGTTTGAGTGTGCATTGATTGGCATCATCTGAGTGGGTTTGTTAATATCCAGAGTAGGCTTGAGGTGCGTTTCTAACAAATTCACAGGTGAAGCTGACGCAGTCTCCCGTGCTGGACGCTGTGCTGCCCAGATCCTCGCTCCAGCCCGGAAACGCACGGTCCCCCGGCCACAAGAGTGTTGGTGGCTGAGGCTCTCCGGTGATCTGCTCCCTGGGAATTGCTTTCAGCTGAAGGAAGCCTTCTCTCCCAAAGCCACACCATGCCCCAGAGGCAACACCTCTGAACACTATTCCCTGCAGAGGCAGGAAGGCCCCGTCCCTTGCTTCAAGGTGGGACAACACCTCCAGAGATGCCCTTGTGCTGGGCCCAGCTCTCGCCTGCAGCTGCGCTGTGGTCCACATCCTCCTCCTGCGCAGTCCTCCCTCCTCCCTCCTCCAGGCTGCTGACCCTATGGGCACTTCCCCGTAAACCCTGCAAACAAATCTCTGTCCCATCATCTGTCTCCTGGAGTCCGTAACCCAAGATACCTTCCTGAAACTAAAATCTTAGCCTTGAAATACAGAGAAAACTATGTAAACAACAATGTGAAAGCGCTTTGTAGATTTTGTCATGCTGTCTTTATGTAAAGGACCATTATAGTTAGTACATGTATCATTTTTTCAAATTTGTCTTACGCTATTTGTTATTACAAATAGAGAATGTTCCAGCTAATTTACAGAAGTTTAGCCTCAGGAATTTGTAAGTTCACTGAGCATTCCAACCCCACATTAATCACATGCTTTCTAAAGTAAGCACCCTTTCTTTTAAAAGCAGCAACTCGTGTGATTTTTCACTTTTAGTGCAAATATGAAGAAATACTCTATTCATTCTTTTCACAAATATTCATTGAAGTCCTCTGGGCTTAGCACTTTTGTGGGTGCTGAAATGCAGCATATATGGAGATTCCATTCTAGTATTAAAAGTAAATAATTATGTCTGCATAATGACAAGTTCTGCAAATGAACTAAGATAAGTGATGTGCATAGACAGTGACTTCTAGGAGTTGAGATACTCCCTGAGCTTGTATAAAGCACAGGTCTCAAGAGCATTATGGACTGGACCTCCAGAGCTGGGCTAGGATGGCGAATGCTACATTGCTCCTGTGGATCACATGAGAGTTTAGTTTTACAGTTCTACAGATATTTATTGCATGCCTACCCTATGTCAGTAGTGGTATTGAAAAGGCTTGAACTTCCAAATAAAGCAGCAACAACAGTGATAGAAGTGTGGGTACCCTAGGGAATAGCCCTTGACCTAGTTGGTAGAAGAAGATAGTCTTCTCTGGTGGGTGATAGTCCTCACCCACCAGAGAAGGTGGGTGAGGTCAGTGATTCTCACACTTGAGCATGAATTAGAATCACCTGGAGGACTGGTCAAATCACAGATTACTGGACCTCCATCCTTCCCCCTACCTCTGAGGTTTTCTCTTGCAGTAGATCTGGGGTGGGGCCTGAGAATTTGCATATCTATCACCTTCCTATGCTCATTAGCACTGTGTTCGTTATTATTGTTATTTTTAAAATAACCACTGCCCTTTGCTACCAGACTCCTCCCTCCTTAGGTTTTCCTCAAGCAAGAAGTCGATTTTTCCACCCCATTGAAATCAGGCTGGGCTTGTGACTTGACCTGGCAATGAAATGTAAACGCAGGGATGGTGTGTCACTTTGGAGAAGAAACCCTAAGAGCCATTATGTACTCCTGCCATCTTTCTCTTCCCCTCTGTCAGGAGACAGGTATATCCCAAATATGGGGCTGCTCATTCAGCCTGGGTCCTGTAATGAAGAAGAACTGAAATCTATCTGCACTGATTCATGATGAACGTGCAACACAGGACATAAACAAACCTTTGTTGTTATAGGCAACTGAGGTTTGGGGATTGCTTGTTAGTGCAGCATATGATGGTAAACTGATGGATACAGAAGACTTCCTAGAGAACATGATACTGAGTAGAGTTTTCAAGGTGCATTGTCCAGGCAGAGAAGAGGCGTTTGAGATGGTAGGCAGGCTATGTGGGGTATCTAGTGCATAAAATACTTCAGTATAGAAAGTGATGGGAGAGGTAGGCAGGAGCCAAACCACTGAATCTCTCATGTCAAATTTCATCCTCTAGAGACCAGATGACAAAAACCTCAAATGGAACATGCCCCAAATAGAGCCTTATATCTATCTATCATTCCCTATCCCCAAGCTGTTCTTTCTAAAGTCTTCTCCAATAAATTAAACAGTACCAACACTTACCCTGTTCCTCAAGCCAAAAATCCAAAAGTCATCCCTGATCAACTTGTGTCAATCTCTCATTTCTCATCAGCAAGTCTGGTTGGCTGCACCTACAAACACAAGCTCAGTCCTTTCCAAATCCACTGCCTCACCCTGGCCCAGCCACCAGCACCTCCCCCTGGAATCACTGCAACTATCTCCTGGCCAATCTCCTTGTTTCCAGCCTTGCTTCCCTGTGGTCCATTCTCCACATTGCAGCCAGAGCGAGCTCCTAAAAGTATAAATCAGATGATGGATTATGTCATCTCCCTGCTTGCAATCTTCCAGAAGCTTCTCATTATATTGAAAATAAAACTCAACATCCTTATTGTGGCTGATAAGTCGCTACATAACCTAGCCTCTGCCTACGTCACCAATTTCTCCTCATACCAAATTCCCTTGTCCAGTTCACTAAGTTCAAGCTACCCTGGCCTCCCTTCGCACTGCAAGTTCCCTCTGTCAGAAATGCTCACCCTCAGTTCTCCATGCACCATATCCTCGGGGGAGCCTTCCCTGGCTACCCAAACTCAAGCAGTACCTCTGCTCCTAAGTTGAAAATCTTTCTTCATTACGCCTATTGCTGTTTGAAATTATTTTATGTACTTGCAAGCGATTGCTATTGCTATCTGCACATTCATTAGAATAGAAGTTCCAAGACATCAGGTCTAAGACTTTCATGAATTCATTTGTTCACACATCCACTCAACAAATATTTATTAAGCATGTAGTATGTACAAGACATTGTCCCTTCTGGGGACAATATTTCAGCCGTGAGCCACTGCCTTGGCACATGCAAGTTGCTTAATAAATATCAGTTGACTAAATAAATAAATGAATAAACCAAAGGGTAGAAAAAAGATTGGATCAGAAAGAAGTATATAGGTCACATATACATTGCTAACGAGAAAACTGAACTTTAATAATAAAACAACAAAATGCTAATTTAGACTGGCTGAGACATCCAGATCAAACAGCATTGGTTCCAGAGAAAATGAGCTAGGAAAGGCTCCCTCATTGGGACTTCTGAAAGTATACAAGAATCATTAAAATGGAGAACATGACTGTGCATAACCAGCATGAAAATACCACGCACATGTTCTTCTAGTAGCAGGATAACTACTCGGTAACTTATTAAGAATAATTTATTAAGTGCTTTCCTTGACAAAGGAAAGGAAACTGTATTGTAATTAGCCACACTCACACTACTAATTCCTAACAATAATTTTATGTCCAGGATGTAATGAATCTTTCAGGTATTTCAAAAACTGCTACAAGTTGAAGTCAATTTTGAGACAGCAAAGCGACAGTGTTTTTGTGGGTTGAAATGCGGTGGCTGGTTCCTGCCAGGAACTCCAAAGTTTTCCTGATTTCGGATACGGGTATATTTTTCACATAACATACTATCACTTCTATGTGAAGTCATATGTACCTTCTCCCTCTTCTTTCCATTACAGGGAGTAGTGAAGACATAAACCAATTCCAGGTACAGCAAAATCTCAATAATTCAGGCTCACCCTGGAGAAAGCCAAGGGCAACTATGGCCAAGCCTGAATTCTAGAGGAAGGAAGTGGTGTAGGCTTTTTAAAAAGGTACATCCAATATTAACCAAGTATTGACTTTTGCTAGTACCTGGGGGGAGGACTCTAAATTAATGTCGGATTAAAATGACTTACAATGGCATATTGCAATTGATTTGTCCTCTTAGGGAGGATAAACATTTTCTTCTACAAGATTAGTTATATTGGTACGTGTGTGCTCGCCGGCGGTCCTCATTCTCTCCATGTACCTGAGGGACGCGCGGCCACCCCCGGCCGGTGCTGCAGACCCCCAGGAGCCCGGCCCCGAGGTGTGAGATATTACAGTCAAAGGAAGAAATAGCACTTCTCCTAAGATGGAATCTGTTGTTTGGGAATGTGGTTGATCATCTTGATATGTTGGCCAAGTGGTGCCCTATGTAATAAAATGAAAAGAAGAGGCAAGATGATGTCATTTTCCCATATTGTGAAACCAAAAACAAATGCCTTTTGTGAAACCAAGCTAACAAACTTCTGACGGTGCAAAGAGTATTTCTGTTTGAAGAACTTAACAGTAAGACAGAAGTACTTTCAAGCTGAGACCTGCAAGTGTATAAAGATCTAAAATACGTATTGAGTAGGCCTGATCATCTGAATCTCATTCAGTCGAGGAAGCACGGCTATGAGTTGGATCGTCTTCATTCTGTGGCCCTTGTCTATGTTTATGGGGCGTATAGGTGGACACAGTTTGTTTTCTTGTGAACCTGTTACCTTCAGGATGTGCCAAGATTTGCCTTATAATACTACCTTCATGCCTAATCTTCTGAACATTATGACCAACAGACAGCAGCTTTAGCAATTCCACCCTATGGTGAATTTGGATGGTTCTCCGGATTTCCGGCCACTTGTGCACTCTATGCTCCTATTTGTATGGAATACGGACGCATCACACTTCCCTGCCCTAGGCTCTGTCAGCGGGCTTACAGAGAGTGTTTGAAGCTCATGGAGATGTTTGGTGTTCCTTGGGCTGAAGATATGGAATGCGGTAGGTTCCCAGATTGTGATGAGCCGTATCCTCGACTTGTGGATGTGAATTTAGCTGGAGATCCTACTGAAGGAGCCCCAGTGGCAGTGCAGAGGGACTATGGTTTTTGGTGTCCCCGAGAGTTGAAAATTGATCCTGATCTTGGCTATTCTTTTTCACACGTGTGTGATTGTTCACCTCCTTGTCCAAACATGTACTTTAGGAGAGAAGAACTTTCATTTGCTCCATATTTCATAGGATTGATTTCAATCATTTGCCTCTCTGCCACATTATTTACTTTTTTAACTTTTTTGATTGATGTCACAAGATTCCATTATCCTGAAAGACCTATTATATTTTATGCAGTCTGCTACATGATGGTATCATTAATTTTCTTTATTGGGTTTTTGCTTGAGGACCAAGTAGCCTGCAATGCATCTAGCCCTGCACGGTATAAGGCTTCCACAGTGACACAAGGATCTCATAAGAAAGCCTGTATCATGCTCTTAATGGTACTCTATTTTTTTTACTATGGCTGGCAGCGTTTGGTGGGTAATTCTTACCATCACGTGGTTCTTGGCAGCTGTGCCAAAGTGGGATAGTGAAGTTATTGAGAAGAAAGCATTTCATGCCAGTGCGTGGGGCATCCCTGGAACTCCAACTATCATCCTTTTAGCAATGAATAAAATTGAAAATGACAATATTAAAAAAAAAGATTACTTATATTGTTTTCTTAACTCATTTTTTCAGAATACTTAGGCAAAATTCAACCCAGGTCCAGTCCATCTGTATGCAAACTTTGGATTTGTGGGTCTTAATTAATATTTTATCATAAAACTAAAAAGCATTCTTATACCCAGCATGGTATAGTCTCTCTAACGTTCTCCAAGATCTCATCAGAGACCTCTTTCTGTGTTTAGGTGTCAAGATATTAATTGCTTTTTCCAATGTGTCGTGACTCGTGTTTAATCACTTTTCTTTAATGACTCAAGCTGGGAACTCAGTGATGTTTGTGAGTGGCAGGATGACATAAAAGAAGCTGGGTGAATTCTCTCTTCACCATCTTCCATGATATGATTTCACAAGCTCAGGCTTCTGCCCAAGTAAGCTATAATTCACTTACTTCATGGCGAGAAATGCCTAACGTCTCAGGGTTGAAAAAATTATGTCAATGTTGTGCTTACACAAGAACAGATGACAGGACAAATGGAGCAGAATAAAAAGTCCAGAAAACCATATATACTTTCAACAGACTAACGTCAAAGGGGGAAAGATGAACTTTCTAATAAATAGCACCGATCAATGGATATACAAATGGGGAAGAAACGTATCTTAACCCCCTACCTCATACCAGGTATAAATATCAATTCCAAAAAGAGTACATTACTTTTTAAAATATATTTATTTATTTATTTTTGGCTGTGTTGGGTCTTTGTTGCTGCACGCGGGCTTTCTCTAGTTGCGGCGAGCAGGGGCTACTCTTCGTTGTGGTGTGCAGGCTTCTCATTGCGGTGGCTTCTCTTGTTGCGGAGCACGGGCTCTAGGCGTGTGGGCTTCAGTAGTTGTGGCTTGTGGGCTCTAGAGCGCAGGCTCAGTAGTTGTGGCACACGGGCTTAGTTGCTCCGTGGCATGTGGGATCTTCCCAGACCAGGGCTCGAACCTGTGTCCCCTGCATTGGCAGGCAGATTCTTAACCACTGCGCCAGGGAAGCCCCCCCAGGAAGACTACATTATTAATAATGCCATTTGCTGCAACATGGATGGACCTAGAGATTGTCATACAGAAGAGAGAAGAGATTGTCTCTCTCTGAAGTCAGACAGAGAAAGAGAAACATCGTATGATATCGCTTACATGCAGAATCTAAAAAGAAATGATGCAAATGAACTTACAAAACAGAAACAGACTCACAGACTTAGAGAACGAACTTATGGTTACCAGCAGGGAAAGGTGGGGGGAAGGGATAGGGAGTGTGGGATGGACATGTACACACTGCTGTATTTAAAATGGATAACCAACAAGGACCTACTGTAGAGCACAGGGAACTCTGCTCAATACTATGTAACAACCTAAATGGAAAAAGAATTTTGAAAAGAATAGATACATGTATATGTATAACCGAATCACTTTGCTGTACACCTGAAACTAACATAAGATTATTAATCAACTATAGTCCAATGTAAAATAAAAAGTTAAAAATATAAAAAAATAATTTTAAAAAAGAAGTACAGATCTAACCATGAAAAATAAAACAATAAAGCTCCTTAAAGAAAGTATACAGCATCTTCAAGACATTGGAGTCTGTATAGATTTCTCAAACAGGACTCAAATTGCCAATCATAAGAAGAAAATGATACATTTTTATGTTAAAATAGAGAACTTTCATTGATCAAAAAGACAGCATTAAAAGAGTAGAAAATGCAGCTCACAGAATGGAAAATCATATTTATAATGTATATCTGACAAATAACTCATTTCCAGAATTTGTAGAGAACGTCTACAAATCAATAAGAAAAAGACAAAAACCTAATAAAACTGGCAAAAATGTGGACAGGCACTCCACAAAATATGAGATCTAAATGGTCAATAAACATACAAAAAGGTAGCAAGTCTTATTAGTGACCAGAAAAACTCAAATTAAATACACAATGAGCTACCCCTACACACCGAGCAGAATGGCTCAAATGAGAGACAGACAGTATCAATGGCTTAGTAGGATGTAGAGCAAGTGGAACTCCCATATATACTGCTGATGGGACTGTAGGTTGGTAGAACCATGTTCAAAAACTTTTTGGCAGTGTCTACTAAAGCAAAACATAAGCACATCTCATGATCCAGCGGTTTTACTCCTAGGTATACCCATTACAGAAATGCACATACAAGCATATTCATAGCCCCAAGCTGGAAGCTACCCAAATGTCCATCAACAGTGGAATGAATAAATAAATCATGCTATATTCACAATCAGTGCAATGAGAATGAGAAAAGTACAACCACACACCACAGCATGGATGTTTTTCACAACATTATGTTGAGTGACACAAAAGAGTACATACTGCATGAAATGCATTCACACAAAGCTTTAAAACAGGCAAAACTACCATGTGCCTTTAAAAGTCAGGACAGTTGTTCTTCTTTGCAAGGTTTTCGCTGGAAGGGGGCCTGAGGGAGGTTTTTGGGGTGCTTGAATGTTCTGGTTTTTGATCTGGGTGCTGATTACATGTATGTGTTCAATTTGTGAAAAAGCATCAAGCTGGATGCTTATGATCTGTGCGTGAAACTGACAACTTATAGTTCATGCATAGAATAAAATCTCACGGCATGCTATTTTATCATTTTTCAGTTTATTTTCGATTATATTTGGAGAGGCAGATTTCACATGATAGCTTCAAACCAACCATTATACATTAACCAAATTTTACACAAGCCATTTGAAAAAAGATCTAAAAATGTGCTTAGTTATTGGTATTATATAACAATGATCAAGCACCAAGAGTGTGCTGAGAGCTTTTCAGAACAAACATAGAAAAGACGAGTCCCTGCCTTCGTGGATACCCATTCCTTTAGAGTCTTGCGCATAAAACTTCACCTAATATTTCACACCCCTTTACTCATAAGGCATAAATAAGGAAGTTTGTTGCATTTCTCATTGTTACTTAATAAATATTTAATACCCTTTTCCCCAAGTATACCAACTATTACTAATATTTTTGCCTTTAAATACAAATTTCCGAAGTACAATATACAGTATACTCTGATTTGGTATTCACACAGTTGACCACAATATTCTTGCAGGTTGGTTATAACATGAAGCATGTTGAATTTCAACATTCACACATTTTTATACCACTTAACAGAATCATTTACTATTGGCAGAGCTTTTTTTGTTAAGAAAAATGAGGTGCCATTGCTCTTAGATTGATAAACTGTAAACAAAAACAGCACTGCCTTGATTCCAATAAGGGTATCAGAACTTATGGCACATTCAGAACAGTGAATTTTAGCACATCTATCAAGCTAGCCTTGCAGATACCAACCACATAGCTGCATGCCCTAAAATACTAACAATTTATGATCAGCTAGTAATGGGTGATATAAGTATGATTTGCTTGACTGTATTTTCCGTTTAAAGGAGAGGATACTGCTGTAAAATATCTAAAAACTGTGAGCTCGGAAATTTTTTTGCTTCTCTGCAAGGCTGTGTTCCAAGCAAATTCAGACTGAAAAAGAGGATGAAATGATTCCAACTTTAATCATTGGCTAAAGAGATCTAATTTCAAAACAATCCCTTAACTACATCTGATTGTTCATTTTTTTTAATGCAAGAGAAATGAAGTGAATTTTGATAGTGTAGTGATTTTCGGTTTTGGCACAAGAAATCATACGTCATGTGAAAATGCCAGAGAGCGTGGTAGAAGCTGGTGCCCACTACAGAAGTCAGGCCAGTCCCTGTGTCACCTCCAGGGAGCTCACAGCAGCAGGAGATTAGAGGCAGGTTTTAGAGGGATGGGTAGATGCTTCCCTCCCGGCCAGACTCTGGTCTTGACCCTTTCTGCAAATAGGATAGAGGAGCTGGAGTGAGTCTGGGGTCCAGGGAAAGAAGGTATAACAAGCTTGGGATCAATGGAGAGAAAGGACCCAACTGTGAACTTCACCTTATCTAGATTCCAAGACCCCAAGCATCCATCAGGATTCAAGCCGTGGATAATCCCTTTCCAGAGGAAACCACCTTGCCTTTGGGCTACCACTGTGTGATTTCCCAGGGGTATTATCAGGTCTGGATGTTTCCATTACGTGGCAATGATGCTGAGCTGAATTTTAAAGCTACACTGGACTTAGAGCAAGACTAAATTTCTTTGACAACCTCCCCAGATATGAAAAGAGTAGAAGAAAATTCTACAGAGTCCCTTCTCTTCTATGCATGGGGTGGGGCTTAGAGTCATGCCCTCCCTGTGGAGCTAGGCACGTGGCCCCAACAGGGCCCATTAGGAATAGATTCACCCAAGGGCAGTGGCAATAGTGGTTTGGTCCATCCACCATGATCCTACCTGGCAAATGAAGGAGTCTGAATGGGATTTGACAAATTTTTCTTATCCTGGGTAACTGCATCTCCACTTCTCTGCCAATCATAGAGCAAGAGATTGGGAACTACCTATCTCTGCTGCTCTCGTGGCTTAACCTGTGATAAAGGTGAGGGTGGCAGGAATGGGATGTGTTCTAGAGCCATACTGGTTGGGAGGAGAGCGGGGATGGCAACACCCAACTGCCGAGGGTATTAACCTAGAATCCCTTTTGGGGTGAAAGAAACAACCTTATTGAATGTGCCCAACCCAAAACAGAGCACCAAAAGACTAAAATTCTGACAGTAGACAGTAATATATATTTCTTTTCATTTTCAATTATAAATCCTCAGTTTTCCATACTAAGGCTTAAATTGCAGTCACCTAGCTGAAAATCTGTACATAAACATGAGACTAGAAATAGATGACATGAAGACCTCTAAAGATGAAGGTTCACTACAGATGAAAGCATCCATCCCTATTTATTAACAACATGAAATGTTCTGACTACCCTTTACAGTGAACAATAGGATTAGACCCAGCAAGCTAAGCATTATTTGGAAGTTTTTAGGATGGATGCTGAACGCCTATTGCTTTAAAATCTGAGATGCTTCCCAAACCTCTCTTTCAGGAGTGTATTATATCATCCAGAGCGATGATTCTTACTACCAGTATTTATTTATAATCCACCTTGTTCTCAGAAGAATTAAGGTAGCTAGTTTCTATCAATCGTTTTTCTTTAACCTGTAACAAGACATTAGGATCAAATGCCGAAAAGGATTCTTTCTGTCCAATTATGTCAAAGCACCATTCAACAGGTGGAAACTGAGATCAAATTCTAATGAAATTACAACGGCTTCCTTATACTGGAGAAACCTGGCTCTCAAGTTATTTTACAGAGATGACAATAAACCAAACTTAGGTATTTAGATAGACATTATAGATAGATAGATAAACGGTTAAATAGATCATTTTTTTTTTTTTGCACAGCTGACAAGTATTCAGAACTCTGGAGTAGGTGTTGGGATAGTTGAGAATACCTCACAGCCTTTATCATATTATTGACAAGCTTTCAAAAAATTTTTAAAGCCATTGGAAATGGCTGGTATTAGTGGTGCACGGAAACCATGGTTTATAGTTAGAATGTCAAAGTTCAGCCATTGTCTCTACTCTTCAAGGCACAAGAACAAGTTCCAAATTCTCCAACTCATGTGTGAGAAGCAGAGCAACGGGTACCACCAGGAGACAGAAGATTAAGGAGAGGAACCACACACCAAAGCAAGAATGGGAGGTCCTTTGGGATGCCATGACTTTCAGATATTGATCTTACGTCGTTAGCAAGCAACTCTCCCACACCTTGAGGTGGGTACAGGAAGGTCTCCTGGCCTGAATACCTTGGCCTATTAAGCAGAGAGCACACTTCACGCCACGCCTGATTTGGCAGTCCAGCACCTTCCTACCCTGGGCACCAGGAAGAAGGTCCAGAACGTTTCCATGAAGATCTGCAGTGAAGATCGTAATGATGACAGAAGGGCAAGAATGAAAAGCCGGTAGCCCTTGATAAAAGTCAGCGGAGAAGTAACCCCCTTTATGGATACATACCCTGTTTCTTTGCCTGCGATGATCTAAGAACATTAAGGGAAAGAGAATCCATGCTTTTTTTTAAATTCTTATCTCGCTATCTCCCTTAGCTTCCCTAAAACAGGCATGGATTAACCATCTCCTCTATAACATATTTCCCGCCGTGAAATTTCATCAAAATGGAAAGAATCCAACCAATTAAACTTCCTCTTTTTTTTGTTTGGAATTCAGTTTGTATCTACTGGTAGTCCATTACATTCTTTTGGTAGGAAAAGATATTGCACTTCTTAAAATTCATCCATGTAATTAAGTCAAAGTTAATAGGTAGGTAGATATGTCTCTAGAATGTATACTTTCTGAAGACCATTGTTAGCATTTGCAGAAAAGTCTCCGTGATTTCTGTTTCAACAAACTGTGGCCCCATTGGCACGTGATTTTAAACGACAGAGGGAGACGCCGGTGGTCATGAGCCGCAGGCAACATTGCATGTCCAGCGGCTCATGATTTCATTGTGCAGATGGGCACGACGATGACCAGAATGACTGTGCACGTGGCTGCAGCGATCAGGGCAGCGATCTTGCAGACCTTGGCTCGTCTGAACTCGGCTTCTTTCCTTTTTAGTAATGAGTCGTAGCCTGGAGTATAAATATCTTCCATCCAGTATTCTAAGTTGTTTGGGTTTAAAGATTCTTGAGTCTAAAAGTGAAGAGAAGATGTTAGAAATATGGTGAATATGTGCAACAGGTTCAAGACGTTCTGACAATCATCACCCCTGAAGCATCTCAGAGCTGTCTGCAGCTTGCAGGGGAGATGACCGAGGAGTCCAACGCTGCCCACCAGCCCCCCCTGAGGTGGACCACCGAGGACTCGGGCTCCCGCACATCCCAGATTGTACCTGCCCCTCTCCTACTACAAAGGTCATGATGGGGGACTTCCCTGGTGGCGCAGTGGATAAAATTCTGTGCTTCCACTGCAGGGGGCCTAGGTTCGATCCCTGGTCAGGGAACTAGATCCCATATGCATGCCACAACTAAGAGTTTGTGTGCCACAACTAAGGAGCCCATGTGTTACAACTAAGGAGCCCGCCTGCTACAATTAACACTCAGTGCAACCAAATAAATAAATATTTTAAAAAAACAGGTCACAATGGTCTTGACACAGGAAAACCCAGCGATTTCCTGGGAGCAAGCAAAATAGGGCCGAGACAAACAAGACTCTACGCCTCAAGGGCGTACGGCCAAGAACAAGCTAGCCCTGCTGCATGGGAAGCAGGGAAAGTCACTGAAAAATATTCTCCACTGACGGTCCCTAAGAACAGAGCTGTTTAAAGCAAGGCTATTGTATTACTCTGATTTGGTTCCGAGTTCTTCAGTAAAGCCTCTACTGAAAAATCAAAGGCACCTCCCAGATAAGCAGTTCAAACAAAACATAAAATATTTCCATTTCAAACATCTGTCAGGCCACTGCTCACAGGCCAGGTCTACAGACCAGTGGCAGGCCACCCCCATGCCAGGTGCAGGGTCCCCAGTGGGAGAGACCCCCACCCACTGACATTTGTCTCCCAGCCTCCCTGAGATTAATGCCTGCCTGCAGGAGAAATATTATATTTAACCTGTATCACCCAGGAATCCCATTCCCCGTGGATGGCTAGAATCTATTTCCATAAAGAAAGGCAGTGTTCTCATTTTATGGCAAACATTTAATAATGTGACTGTCACATAAAAGCAGCAACACATTGCAATTCCAAGTGAGGTCGCCTAAATCTTTGAAACACAAGCAAAATATCCAGTTTGAAGATTTTCTCAGATTGTTTAATGTTCATAAAGATGGGCATGTTACAAATCACACACACACACACACACACACACACACACACACACACACACACACACACACACACAGGATTACAAAACAAATGCTTCCAAAACTTAAAAAAAAAACCAACTCGGTTGTACTGTTATTGGAATATTGATTATTCTAACCCGTATTAGTCATTCTCCACCTCTCCTTTCAGAACCATTCTCTGTTCTTTTCTGTCTTGCTCTGTGCCCCCAGGAGACCGGCCGATACGGACACATCCCAGGTGGATTCAGTCAGTGGGGTACAGCTCCCCCTGCTCCCTCCCTGATGGGCTACAGTTCTATCAGGTACCTGCTCTCACAGCTGTGGGTCTTGGTGGGTTTCAGAAACAGCTCCCTTTCCTTGGCCTTCAGATCCAAGGGCAGCAACAGCGTCTCACTCATGCTGGTCCCTGGGCGCTTCATGGGCTCTAAACCCTGCCTACACCGCCGCCAAGAGTCCCCTCCTTCCCAGTCCCATCATCCATGAGTATGCCATCTGCTTCCTGCTGGGATGCTGACGACCTACACTCCGTGGACTCCTCTGGCTGCTTTATTGCTCTCCTGCTTTGTTTTTGTTTTGTTTTGTTTTTTGGCCATGCGGCACGCAGGATCTTAGTTCCCTGACCAGGGATAGAACCCGGGCCCCCTGCGTTGGGAGCACAGAGTCTTACCCACTGGACCGCCAGGGAAGTCCCTGCTCTCCTGTTTCTAATGGCCTTCCAGTACAGGGGCCAGCAGACTCCAGCCCATGGGCCAGATACAGCCCAACACCTGCCTTTGTACAGCCTACCAGTTAAGAACGGTTCTCACATTTTTAAATCATTGAAAAAAAAATAAAAGGAAAACAATAGTCAGTGGTATGTGAAAATCATATGAAATCAAATCTCCGTGTCCCAAAATAATATTTTGTCGAAACACAGCCGTATCCAGTCATTTACAAGTTGCCCATGGCTGCTTGAGACAATTATTGGCAGAGTTGAGCACTTGTGATGGAGACTGTAAGGCCTGCAAAGTCTTAAAGTAGTTACTCTCTGGCCCTTTAGAGAAGAGTTTGCCAATATTCTAGAATATTCTGTACAACGTTGCATAATGAAAAGAGAATGGGACTTCGGGGTCCCTGAAATCCTCCCAGGTCCCCTTCCTCACGGAGGCACAATGTTCAAAGACTTTTCCAATTATTCATGTTATCTGGAAGGGCGGGGAGGGGTGGTAGGCGATGCTGGCCATTGCTAGAACCCACACCATGAGAAACAGGACATGCTCCATGATGGAAAGTTCCTTAAAATGCAGGATTGTCTGTTCAGACTTTGCAAGAAACTCCTACTCCAGCACTTCTGCTAAGTCCCAGGAGCCACGGTCTCCCTGAGTTGCCCAGGGCACTTCTGCTACTGCCCAGCTCCGGCTGTTAGGACAAGTGTCCTTATGCTTGGGCTGCAGCTCTTTCCCCAGCACAGCTCTGTCCTCCATGGGCACTTGGGATCGGTCTGTTTCCCTGGACATGAACGCTCTTCAGCAATTTAACGGGTACCCTAGAGGGGAGAGAGGGAGCCAAGGTGGGCATATTAAGCTGGGGACTGGTCTGCAGGGGTGGGCTGGTTTCGGTGGAAGGCTGAAGGAGCAGCTCTCCCTGCTCTGGCACTTTGGAGACAGGCTCTGACCAGGGAGGCTGAAACACCACCTCTTCTTCCCAATATTCCCGAGGCGGGCCAAGGAGATAAACAGTGTGTAAACAACACATCAGATTTTGTCTTGTTCCCTCCAGCTCAGACAGAAGGAAACTGGCTTCCTTTCATAGGTAGATATGCTTTAGGGGCTGGGATTCATCCTGTGAAGTAAATTATTTTTAATTACTTTTTCCAATAACCGCAAGCTCTCACGACACCCAGTGGGACACAGGGGGTATCCTCGGTTGTTAATTACGCCTGCTGAACACTGGAAATGGAAACGGGACCTGTACCTTTGCTGCACCCTCAAGTGGCCATTGATGGTAAATTTACATCTTGACGCCATGGGGCCCCAAGAAGATGGTCCAGATGCGGAAGCTGCCCTAAGACAGTACCTGGGTCTCTGCAAAGCGATGAAAACAAGTAAGGTGGTGCCTTTCTGCCTTCATCGAGTTCCTGATACCTGTTCTGCTTTGCTGCAAACACCCTCGAAAGGCTATCAAACTCTTTCCTGTCTTATATTTTTTTGTGAGACTAGATACACTATCCTTTGCATTTTTAAGTGACGCCACCTAAAGCTCTCTAATCTAAAGATCTTTTATTTTTTATAATTTTGCCTTTATGCTCCTAAACATTGGCACTTTAAAATTGCATGTATCTGTAGGAGCAAAATCTCCCAGACTCTGCCTCCCAAACTTTAAAAAGATGTTTCTCAGTCTATGACTCATTCAATTAATCTGCTCCTGTCAAGGTCATCCCATGATACTGGTGAGCCATTGATTATTCCAGCCAGGTGAGTGGTGGCGTTGGGATGATAGCCTCGCTGCCCACAGAGCCACACCTCTGGGCCTTTTCTGACTCGCCTGCAGCTCGTGGCAACCTAATACCCACAGGTTTCAGTGTGGTAGCCACAGCAGAGCAGTGGGACCCTCCTGCAGGAGAAGCAAATCCTATCTAGACTGCTTGCCAGCAGGATGGTGACAGGAGAGGACGTGGCCTGAAGGGTCAAGTGGCATGCAGCTGGCATGGGGACAAAACATGCAGGAGGTGACAGGGGCCAGGAGTACCTCTGGGGTGGTCCTGATATCACCACCCACTTGACTCTCAAGATCTGGCCAGAGATGTCCCTTCCCATAATTGCTGTCATTTAGGGCCCAACATAAACAAATGTCACTGCAGTCATTTGTGTGATGTGAAGCTCCACTATACTGTCATCAACAGAAAAATGACATGGTGGAAAGGCAACATAGGAGGAAGTGCAGGAGTCTTATTGCCGGATAGTCCAATATGAATTTAGACTTGTCAGACCTGCAGCAAGTTCTTGTGCTTCTCAGGGCCTCGATTTCCTCATTTATAAACTTGAGATGAACAACATCACTCCCGCCTGCAGGCCACTGTGCCTTGAGCGAGAGACCGTGATAAAAAGCCCCGTACAGAGTTGATCGATTTCAGCATCATTTCATCAGCGCCAAAATGCCTTTTCGGTGCCTTCTTAATGCCAGGTACTTTAAATACATTATTTTCATTTCTGACAGTGACTCTGAAAGTTAGATATTATTATGGACATTTAACAGGTGAGGGAACCAAAGCTCAAACAGGTGAACATTCCAGGCCACACAGCAAAGGAACCCTGGCTTAGAACCCACACTGCGGGAAAACACATTTCTTTTCTCGCCACTGCACTGCACCTCCTGCAGCCCTCTTGGCTTTAGAGAGAGGCCATTTCAGGGGAGACCTAGCCATACCCCCCCCCCCACTGGCATCTCTCCAACTGCCCTTTAAGTGGTGTGGACCTGCTGGGACCCGTACGTGAGTGGTGGCGTTGGGATGATAGCCTCGCTGCCCACAAAGCTAGCTGGCAGGTGGGGACAGGGTACTTCCTGTGCTCCCGAGGTGATGCGGACACACAGATAAGACGCAGTGTGGATGGAACCAGGTGGAACTGCCCAGCACAATGAAAGTGGCCAAAACCCAGCCCTGCCTGTGGTCGAACAGAAAACATGCCCTCCAGCCACAACTGTATTCACAGAGCTTCTGGGGATGGCGCTTACCTGGGACTGCTCCGTATGGAAACATAATCCATAGCTCGGCTCCCACAAATATGCTTTTATCCCACGTGCTACATGTGGAAGGAGAAATCAGCTTGTGTTTCATTAAACAGTTGGGCTGAGGTCTTGTGAGCAAATACGAGAATCTGCACTTGGTATGGAGTCTTAAACGCATCGTTAGCAAATCGGATGGCCAAAGTCAATCAATCAATCGATCAAGCATTCCCACTGCTACATGTTTACAAAGCAATAAGCAAAATATCAATCCCCTCGTGAAAAATCTCTGCTCTACGATGTATGCAGGTTCAGAATTCCATGGTGGGGACCCAGGGAGCTGAAGGTGAGGGAGCGGGCTGGTTAGGGCATCCGCTATCCATTCCTGCATCCGCCAGGGTGTGGCTGGGCTCCCCCCACCCGGGGCAGTGAGAGGCTCACCTGCAGGTCCAGGGCTGTCAGCTTGCCCTTCTCGCCCGCGTTGCGAGAATACTCCTCGATGGTCCAGGAAGGCTGGCCCCGCTTCACCTCCGCCAGCTCCGTCAGCCGCATGTCCGTGTACAGAGGGTTGTTCTTCATGTGGGCCTTGAGGGAGGCGGGGTAGGGGTGAGGGCTGAACACCTGCTCCACCAGGAAGCCGTCTTTGGGCTGCTTGGGCAGTCGGTGCGGCGGGGGCATGTCATACTGCCTGTCTGCCTGCAGAGGGGCACAGAGGAGTCCAGAGAGAGACACAGATGCCATCAGAGAGCCCACAGTGCCAGTGGGCAGACACCAGCTTTCCATCACTGGGCTCTGCCCGGGTAGCAACATGCAGTTATTCACGAGCAAATAGAAGGAATATCTGGACTGGGGGAAATTTACTAGGAAAAGCTTATGACATTGATAATACTCAAATGACCCAACATTTCTATGCCAGGAAGAGATGATTTTATCTTACCCTCATACCATGACTACTATTATTAACACGCATTGTTCAGGTAAGGAAATGGAGCCCAGAAAGACTCAGTAATTTACCCCAGGGTGCACAGCTGCTAACGGGAGGAGCTGGCATTTAAATCTATCATCTGGCTTCAGAGAAGCTCTGCTTAACCACTGCATAGTACTTCCCCCTCTTTTTCTTTTCTTTTTTTTGCCGCACCACGTGGCATGCGGGATCTTAGTTCTCCGACCAGGGACCGAACCTGCGTCCCCTATAATGGAAGTGCAGAGTCTTAACCACTGGACTGCCAGGGAAGTCACTGCCCCCTCTTTCTCTTACCAATTTCTACCTGGTACTGAGGAGTAAAAGATATGGGGTCCTTCCCCCTAGGAGCTGGCTGAAACCACTGATGCCACACTGCTTCTCTGGATGGAAGAAGCCAAGCCAGGAAGCACGTGGTGGGAGCCTCTAGTGATCTTCAGAGACCTCTGCGTGGCCTTCAGGACAAGGGAACCGTCTGGACCACAGTTTGGAGGCAGGAAGGTGCCCAGCACCGCTGGCATCACGTACGTTGTCAGTCCTTGAGTTCCACCCGAACAAAGGGGGCTCCGTTCTCCACGAACCCTGTTATAACTAGAGTCTTCTGGTACTTTCTACTTCTAGCTTGAGGCCCTCAGATCTCCACATAGATGTCACTTCCTCCAGAAGTGCTCCCTGACCAAGACCGGGTCAGCGCCCATCTACGTGACCCCTTCAGACTGCGTACGGAGCCCGCGGCCAGCACTGTCCCACTGAACTGTAACTGCCTGTCTGTCTGTCCGTCTCCTCCGCTGGACTGAGTTCCCCGAAGGCAGGGGACTGTAGTGAACACCTTTTAGTCGCCCGCTCAGCAAAATCATACCACCAAGGAGAAGGCACGCCCATCTTTGTTAAAGGGACATCCCAACACCATGGAGTCGTGCACATGAAACAAACAGCCAAAGAGCTGTGGGTGTGAGCAACAGACAAAGAAAAAGGAAAAATAAGAACACGAGTGAGGGACAGTGTGGAAAAGCAAGAGGAGGAGAAAGGGTTAGGGTGTCAGGACAGGGAGCGTTTATGTGTGAGCACCTGATGAGACAACGTGTGTGAGTGGGAGTGTGTGTATCCTACACGTGCACGGGGACCAGGAGCACACTCCCAGCTACCAGCAAACTGGACCCATCAGCTCTTGCTCAAATACAGTGTAACTCTGAGCCCTTCCAAACCATTAAGACCGCTGATGCTGATACAGGGAAAGCAGGATAAACTACTTGGCCAAATCCAAATAAGAAAGTGAGGTGTCCTCTTATTTTCTAGCTCATCAAACCCAAGTATCTTCTAAAAGGTGTCACTGATTTTATTCATTCTACTCATCACCGCTACCGAACACTCAGAGGGCTCCCACGGCATGCAGGGCCCGTGCCGAGCTGGGGGCAGAGCAGGTGCCAATAATAACAGCAAGGCATCATAACTACAATTAATTTGAGGGCTGACTGTGTGTGTCTCCTGCTGTGCTCGGGGCTGAACACGCGATATCCCATTTCAGCTTCTTGAGAACATCGGCAAGGCTATAACATTATAATCCCCGCTGTGGATGCGGAACCTCAGCTTAGAGAGGTTAAGGAACTGGCCCAATGTCACACAGCCAGGAAGTGGCAGAGCCAGGATTTGAATTTGTTCTCGCTTCTGAGATGGAAAGTTACCCGCTGCCCACGCTTGCCTCCCTGCTCCTACCATGGAGGCGTTTGCGTTCTAACATGGCAGTCGGTATGTATACCTAAGATACTTTTAAAATAAAGGTTGGTATCTACTCTGTCTGAACAAAGAGGATGAAAGGCAGGAGATCAGAGACCAGCAATAATCTTGGGAGGCTTTCAGAGGCTTATGAATTAAGAGGCCTTGAGGGGAATTGTGTCTAGATCAGCACCGAGGAGGTGGACAGGACACTTTTTTTTTTTTTTTGATGTGGACCATTTTTAAACTCTTTATTGAATTTGTTATAATATTGCTTCTGTTTTATGTTTTGATTTTTTGGCCACGAGGCATGTGTGATCTTAGCTCCCCGACCAGGGATCAAACCCACACCCCCTGCATTGGAAGGTGAAGTCTTAACCATTGGACTGCCAAGGAAGTCCCTGGACAGGAAACTCTTGATGGAGAAATCACGTGAGTAAAGGTTCGACAGTGGGATGGGGCCTGGCCATCCTAGATGCTTCATCAGTACTTGCTGAATGAGTGACTGAGTGAATGAGGGTGGCATTTTTGAGGACAACCAGGTAGACGTATCAAGGTGGAGAAGGGCCCAGTCCGGGTGAACTGGAGCCCTCCTGTTGGGGAGAAGGACATGACATGCCCAGGGTTTGAGTGGCCGGGCTGAGTGGCTTGAAACTTTTTGCTGAGCAAAGGGAAGCCAAGGAGGAGTTGGGAACAGGAGGCACTGCACACCCCAGAGTGGAGCTTTAGGAAAGGGAGCAGAGCAGTGGTGGATGGGATGAGATGGAAGTGGCGGCAGAGGTGGGGGGGGGGGTGATGGGCGAGAGAGACCAGTTACACATGTGCCCCCAAATCCCAGGTGGGAGGTGGTAGGAGCCTAGACTTGGGGGAGGGAGGGTGGATTTAAGCAGAAAGAAATATCACAGAAGATAAATCCACAGGGTCGAGTAGCCCAACTGGATGTGAGAGAGCCAACGAGGGAAGTCAGAGATGAGAGACGCCCCTTCAGTTTGGGGAATGGCTAGAATGGCGACCCCAGAATGGGTACAGGGAGAGGGAAGCCTGGCTTTGAAGGAACAGAAAATCTAGCTGGGACCTGTAGATTTCAGCCCACGGCAGACATCTGGGGGAGCTGGCCTTCAGCAGTTTGAGATTTGGGACCAAAGTTCAGAAGGGCCCCAGGGTTGATCACCACCATGGCAGGCATCAGCTCAGGGATGGTGAGAGCCACACATCGGGAGGGAGAAATGAGGTCACAGAAGGAGGCCAAATGAAGACCGCTCACCCCAAACACTAGCAATTTTGAGCTGTGCATTTCAAGGGATCTTTCTCAAGCTTATTTCTGTTGGTTTCTGGGGGCTTTGACATTTTATAGGTTGGACGCATGGCTGGTTCAGTTTAACTTGATATATCTACAGAAGTGCCAAACCACTGGAGTGCTCTAAATGGCCATTTTCAATGCTACCTAAGACCCAGGGCTCCAGGAACCTGGCCAGACTCTGGCAGCTAACTGACACGACAGCAGTGCCAGAGGAGAAGACCCATAGCTGGGCACCTTGTCAGAGTGTCAGCACATAATATATTCTGATTTCTGTCCAACACCACGCGTTGCAAGTGGCTACCGAAGAGAACGGTGGCCAGCACAGGTACCAGAGGTTCCTCTGAGATCAGAAAAAAATCACTTCTTATTTTACTCTCTTTCCCTGCTTTGGACCCTGAAAACTTCCTTAGGGCTCCATTTTCTAAGCTTGCCCTTCTTGGCATTCGAGGGACTCCGCCTCCTGCTCTGTATTCAATGTCTGCAGCCACACCTCTTCACTCCCTCTCTGATGACTGGTCCTCCGAGCCTTCAGGAGGCCCCGTGGTCTGTCCACGGACCTTTGGAATCAGGGAAGGGAATTGAGATGAGCAACACATTGAAATGGCATCACTTTGGCCAGAAAGGGTTCAATGTAACCTACTTAGAAGGAAGAAGAGCAGCCACAAGTACCGCTGAAACAAATCATCCTTACTGCAGGGGACGAGAAGAAGAAAGAATGTGAGTATGTGTGTGTGTGCTCACTCCAGCACTGACAGAAAGATGCTGACTATAAAGATGGAGTTAGAGTCTGTCATACAGAGTGAAGTAAGTCAGAAAGAGAAAAACAAATACAGTATGCTAACACATATATACGGAATCTAAGGAAAAAAAAAAAAATAGGCCATGAAGAACCTAGTGGCAAGACGGGAATAAAGACACAGACCTACTAGAGAATGGACTTGAGGATATGGGGAGGGGGTGGGGTGAGATGTGACAGGGTAAGAGAGTGTCATGGACATATATACACTACCAAATGTAAAATAGATAGCTAGTGGGAAGCAGCTGCATAGCACAGGGAGATCAGCTCGGTGCTTTGTGACCACCTAGAGGGGTGGGATGGAGAGGGTGGGAGGGAGGGAGATGCAAGAGAGAAGAGAAATGGGAACATATTGTATATGTATAACTGATTCACTGTGTTATAAAGCAGAAGCTAACACACCATTGTAAGGCAATTATACTTCAATAAAGATGTTTAAAAAAAAAAAAAGGTGCAAAAACGCTCAAGTTCCCATAAAACTGTGTAGGAAAAAACCTCAAAAGCAAAGAAAGACATCATATTAAGAGTTGCCATCCTTGGGCTGTGGAACTGTGAATAATTCCCTTAATTTATCTTCTTTTCTTACGAATCATCTATTGATCTTAAAATGGAAAAAACTCAAACTTTTAAAAAGGAACACCACGCATGCCACACAGTACGTGAAAGGGCCATAGGAGCTAGCTCGCTTTTAAGTCATTTCCCTCCTTTTCTTTGCCTGCATCCTGCCCTTTCAGAAAGGACAGGAAGAAATCCTTGGTGATGCTCGTCTGCTCTGCCATGTTCCCCATTCTATGAAAATCAGGTCTCGAACCACCAGTCCAATATCTGAGCCATGCTTTCCCCCATCGGCAACACAGCAGCGTGTGCTCCTCCGGGCTGACGGACAATTGGGTGGGACCAACCACCAGGCTATGCGGTCCTCTCTGCTCTAACGTGGAAAGTCTGGAAGGATTACGAGCACAAGAAAGGCAGGCCTCTCTTTCGTGTAATGTAAGCTTCCAGGCTTGGAAACAGACCAGGGCTATAGTAAGGCTGCTGCCTAGTTACGCGAGCTTACACATGCATTATTACCTCTTTAGGTTTTCGATGCCAGTCCTTACTCTCCCCGGGGCCTCTGTCTTTGACATCCTCCTCTCCGACGCCCACGCGGCTGGTGTAAGTGATGGTGCGCCAGTCCCTGGGCGAATTGGAGATGCTGGCGATTTTGGATTCTGTGGCGCTGTTCTCCTCCGTCAGGGACCTGGAGGATGGCCTGGTGAAGAGGCTTTTTTTCAACGCCTTGACACGAAGGCTTTCGCTGTTGCTTCCGCTGGCGTCTGAGCAGCACCAGTCGGCCGAGTTCTCCAGTTTGGGCCCGTGGGAGCCATTGTGTGCACGGAACATCCGGGGAGAGGCGCTCTCATCAGATGGAGCCTCGCTGGTCAAGGAATTCAGATCTATCTGCACACTCACCTTCTCGGGCTGCTGTATCTTCTCATCCAGTCTATTGAGCTTGCCCAGGACCTGGGAGATCTCCTCGCGGACACCCGACAGCGATTCGAGCTTCCGTTCAATTTCACCGATCCTGAGGACCAGTTTGCACACGCTGGTCTTCAACTCCTCTTCCGAGTGGTGACTGTTTTCAGGCCGGTTGCCCTTTTCTCCTTTGCTGCTGGGGAGCCCGTTGGCGATTTTGGTTAGGTTGTGCTCTGGTGAACTGTCACAGTCCGACTTGTGAAGCTGAGACAAAGATCCTGTGCTGTTGTAGCAGGATGACTGTACCACTCCCGTCGAGCCACTGATGCTCATGTCGTCAAGAAATCGGAAAATGTCACTGATGTCATCACTGACAACTTCCGAGTCGTCATCTGACTGCTTCATGGCGTGCCTGTCACTGTACTTGCCCTGCCCAGAGGCACACAAGTCTTTGCATTTCTTGGGCTCCAGGACGTGCTGCTCAGTCTGGGTGCCCACGCTACTGGTGTCTGAGCTGAGCTGCCTGCTGGTGCAGCTAATGCTCTTGTCTTTAAACTTTTTGACCGGTTCATGCTTCTCCAGGTCAACGGGGGACGAGATCTCTTTAGATTTGAGCCCGTTTGGCTTGGCCGCGTAGCCGATGGGGAGAATTGGCTGTTGCTCCTGCGGCATGAGGTAAGCTGGGCGCCTGTCTGGGGTTGGGAAGTTGGGGGTCTGGCTGCTGGGATTTGGATAGCGGAGCTTCTCCTCGGAGGGATTTCTATTGAAGAAGGACCGTTCAAAGTCAGGAACTTCTTCGGTGTTTAGGCTCCAGCTTTTGGCCGGCCAGGGGGTCTGCTTGCCCGGCCTCCCCGGACAGCGCCTGGCCTCCTGGGTCCCCATCACTGGAGTGGGTCCAAAATACGTGGAGGTTTGAAGGTCATCTAAGCTTTCGTGCTTTGCCCGCCTTTTGTCAGGAACAGGGGAGTACTCGGGATTCAGGTACTGGCTGTTGTAGGGCATCTCAAAGCTGTGATTGGGGAAGGGTGTCTTGTGGGACTCCTTTCGGCCCTGGGGTTTCCCGTGCTCGCCCTCAGCCTTGTTAGCGGGGCTGGCCAACCCGGGGGACACAGTCATCAGGTTGTGAAAGTCCTCTTTGAAGATGTTCCTTTTCTGGACGCAGGACTGGACCATGAAGGGCTCCTCGTTAGAAATGAAAGTCTCCTTGATGCCCTGGGTGAGGGGCAGGGAGTCCTGATCGGACATGGACTCGCTCTCGATGTTCATGGGGAAGTAGGTTCTCTGCATCTCGCAGGGCTGAGGGCTGGCCACCGAGTACGGGGCCAGAGCCTGCAGCCTGTCCAGGGAAGCCGCCCGGTTCTTCACATCTTTGCTGACCCCCAGCAGGAAGTTGGGCTCGGATGCAGGTACAAACTGCGGGCAGTCCTTGCAATCCATCTTGCGGCACTTGGAAGACTGGCGGGTGGGGTAGCCCCGGCTGAAAGGCTGGTCACTCAGCTCGCAGCTGAGGGACTCACACTCGGCCGCGGTGCAAAGCTCCGTGTCCGAGCGGCCCGAGTCAAAGGACGCCTCCTTCTTGCGCATCTTCTGCCGGCCACTGGGGAGCTTCTCCTTGGCCGTAGCCCCGTTCATTTGGATGAGGTTGAAGATCGTCACGATATCTGCCGCCACCATGATTTTCTTCGATTGCTGGTTGTTCACGGTGCATTTCATCTTGTCTTTGAATAACGTGGCTGGAAAATTGGGATCGAGACAAGCCGTGTAGAAGAGCACGCTTCTCAGTTTGGAGAGCTGGGACAGATCAAAACGGGCGCACAGGGATTTGCACAGGTCCTGGTAGGAAACGGTATTTTGCTTGCTGTCCAGTTCCTCCAAGATCTTCACCAAGAAGAGGGAAGTTTCCTGATTGGTCTCCATGATTTAGAATTTCAAAGCCTCGCTGATGACACTGAAACTTCGGATCAGTTCTACGGGGTGACAATATTGAAACAGAGAAGCGGGGGAGAAAGGATTATAAACACCAGTGGAGTTTTAAGTCAAGCTGGTTATGAACCACATAAAGAAATGCAAGGAAAAACTTTTTAATGTTTAAAAAATGTCATAAGTGCTTTAAAAATATTTATAATATACTTTGTAATTCGCTTCCCAGTAATCTACCTAAAGAAATTATTGACTATGATTTTGCATAAAGATGTTCATTATGTATACGTACAACTGATTCACTTTGCTGTACACCTGAAACTAACCCAACATTGTAAAATCAACTATACTCCAATAAAAATTTTTTTTAAAATAGTTACAATCATTAAAAAAAGATGTTCATTACAATGGCATTTATAATAGTGAAAAAATAAAACATCTTAAATATCCAAATATTAGGAGAATGCATAAATAAAACAGGTTACCATATACGATGATTTCTTACAAACATTAAAATTATATTAGTGTACATCCTTACAATGGAATACTACTCATCAACAAAAAGGAACAAATTACCAGTACTTGTAAATGACATGGATGAATCTCAAATGTATTGTGCTTGAGTGAAAGAAGCCAGACTCAAAGGCTACCTATTATATGGTTCCATCTTAACAATATTCTGAAAAACAGATCCGTAGCTGCCCGGGGCTGGATGTGAGGCAAGGTGCTGGCAAAACGGCACAGAGAAATTTTCCTGGATGATGGAACTATTCCACATCTTGACTGGAGTGGTGGTTGCATGCCTCTATGCATTTGTCAAAACTCACAGAACTGTGTGCTAAAATGTGTGAATGTTAGCTATGTAAATTGTACCTTAATTATAAAATTACACACTGAAGACTTTTTACGACAAAAGAAAACTGTGGTGCAATACTGAGTGAAAAATGTGAAAATAAATCTGTTATGTAGTAAGATCTTAATTATATAAAATTATATCTTCTTGGAAATGAAACTGAAAGAAAATAATATACACTCAAATGTTAATGGTGGTTACCTCTGGATTGTAAATACGCATTTTCTTTCTGAATTAGTCATCTTTGTTTCTCAATATTTTATCATGCAAATTTTCAAACATACAGCAAAGTTGAAAGAATTTTATTTTTCTAATTAATTACTTATTATTTTTTTTTTTTGGTTGAATTGGGTCTTTGTTGCTGCGCGCGGGCTTTCTCTAGTTGCGGTGAGCGGGGGCTACTCTTCGTTGCTGTGTGAGGGCTTCTCATTGTGGTGGCTTCTCTTGTTGTGGAGCACGGGCTCTAGGCACACGGGCTTCAGTAGTTGTGGCTCGCGGGCTCTAGAGCGCAGGCTCAGTAGTTGTGGCCCATGGGCTTAGTTGCTCCGTGGCATGTGGGATCTTCTCAGACCAGGGCTCGAACCCTGCATTGTGTCCCCTGCATTGGTAGGTGGATTCTTAACCACTGTGCCACCAGGGAGGCCCTGAAAGAATTTTATACTGAACACTCATATAACCATCATCTGTATTCCACCATTAACATTTTACTATATTTACTTTATCACATATCTATCCATCTACCCCTCATGAAGCCATCTTTTTTTTTTAAAGCACTTCAAACTAAATTGCAGACATCAGTACACCTCCCCCTAAAGATTTCACCATGCATATAATTAACCCAAGTCCAATAATTGTTTACAGTTTCTCTTTTAATATAAGATTTACATACAATGAAGTGCACAAAACTTGTGTCTATTTGCTGAAGTTGTGACAAATGTATATGCCTGTGTTATAAGCAAAACCCCTACAAAGATCTAGAACACTCCCCTTGCCCTTTCCCATTCAACCACAGTTCTTATTTTTTATAGGTAACTCTAATATTTTCTTTATAATTTCCCTTCTTTTCCAAAATTCCTACCATGACCACATATTATTTTGTAATCACCAAACAATAACTAACCTTATTTTGAAATGGGAAGAAAAATCTACATTAACATATCTTGGATGGAAAAATGAAAAACATCAAACCGAAAGCTTAACAAAGCTTAAGAGAAAGTAAAGCTCCTCATGGATAAATATGGACCCAGGTTCTGAGATTTACAAGGAAACATCAAATCACACACGTTACCCTCCCCAGTCACACCCTGCTTAGAAAAGGCATTTTGATGATTGACTTATTGATTTTAAATTTGACTCAGCCCACACACAGCTAGCCTATTTTCTAGGGAAACAGCGTCTTTGGGGGGGGGGGGGTTAAATTTCAGCTGCTCTGGACCATGGGGTCTCTCTCCACCCTGAGGGCAGTGCTCCCAATGGGCATCTATACGCATTAGTGAGCTCTCTCCACGAACGTCTGCGAGGACATGCAGAGACCAGTGGTTTGGATTTTCTTGTATGGAAAAGGCAATGAAGCCCTGAGAGGCTCTGTTCCTGCCTCTGTTCAAGTCACAGAAAACCCACGTCTCCCCACGCAGCTCTCCCTGCCCTGCCCCAGCCGCCCAATCCGTGTGATAGAAGCACTGCATGTCAGGATGTTCTGGTTTGTTACAGGTAGGGACAACCTGCCACGCTTGATCTGCAAGGAAATAAATAGGCACAGAAACCAGAGTGGAGGACAAATGAATGTAATTGAGGGAAGAGCAACTACTACTCATGCACATCATATTTCATAGTTTGGTGACAAAAAGCACTTTCAGAGATACTCTTTTCTAGAATTCTTATAACAATCTTAGGAGGATTCTTTCACTATTACTCTCTCTGACAGATGAGGAAACAGGCACGGAGCAATGAAAGCAGCAACTAGGCGCAACAAGAATCATCAGAGCTGGATTTGCAGCCCAACCCCGTGGGCCTCCGCAAAAACCCAAGACCCCACTTTCCCGCGAGACTGTCTCAACTTTCTATTCTACTTTGCGTGGCTAAAACTGTATTAATCCCAGGTCAAAAAAGAACTCGGAAAACCAAGGCCCAGTGTCTCCTGAAGTGAATAAAGGAAACACAAGTGATCTGCTAAACCTGAGTCATTTTCTATTAAGACTGAAATGGAGGGAATTACAAATGGCCGGGAAGGTAGGCAGGTGCCCCTGTGCAAATGGGCACATGGCCACATGCCTGGTGTGTGTGCCTGTGATGATTAATCACCATAGAGAAACTCCACGTAGATTTTCCACAATATGCCAACGAAAGCCATAGAGGACTAAGGAGCAAAAGAGGGGCTCGAAGGAAAAAGCAGAGTTCTCGGCCCTGTGACAGTGTAACAGGATCCGGCCTGCAGCACGCAGCCCCTGGCAGCTACCTCTTCTGGCCACACAAACAGCTCTGTGGTGTGCAAAGAGCACTCCCGTTTCACAGATGAGGAAACTGAGGGAAGGAGAGGGAACGTGAGTTGCCTGGGGTCTGCCATTGGGCTAGGGCCCCAGGAGACCACGGCCCGGGATGAGGATATGCTGTGGGAGGAGCGAAAGCATCGCCCCAAGTGACAGATGTGAGTTGGTGGAGGGGGCAGGCTGAGTGGGACAGGCACCGCAGCCTGACCACCTCCTGTGCACCGGGGCTTTTTTTTTTTTTTAGTATCTTTATTGGAGTATAACTGCTTTACAATGGTGTGTTAGTTTCTGCTTTATAACAAAGTGAATCAGCTATACCTATACATATATCCCCATATCTCTTCCCTCTTGCGTCTCCCTCCCTCCCACCTTCCCTATCCCACCCCTCTAGGTGGTCACAGAGCACCGAGCTGGTCTCCCTGTGCTATGCGGCTGCTTCCCACTAGCTATCTATTTTACATTTGGTAGTGTATATATGTCCATGCCACTCTCTCACTTCGTCCCAGCTTACCCTTCCCACTCCCTGTATCCTCAAGTCCATTCTCTAGTAGGTTTGTGTCTTTATTCCCGTCTTGCCCCTAGGTTCTTCATGACCATTTTTTTGTTTTTTAGATTCCATATATATGTGTTAGCATACGGTATTTGTTTTTCTCTTTCTGACTTACTTCACTCTGTATGACAGACTCTAGGTCCATCCACCTCACCACAAATAATTCAATTTTGTTTCTTTTTATGGCTGAGTAATATTCCATTGTATATATGTGCCACATCTTCTTTATCCATTCATCTGTCGATGGACATTTAGGTTGCTTCCATGTCCTGGCTATTGTAAATAGAGCTGCAATGAACACTGTGGTATGTGACTCTTTTTAAATTATGGTTTTCTCAGGGTACAAACAAGATGAAAAGTCAACCCTCAGAATGGGAGAAAATATTTGCAAACGAAGCAACTGACAAAGGATTAATCTCCAAAATTTACAAGCAGCTCATGCAGCTCAATATCAAAAAAACAAACAACCCAATCCAAAAATGGGCAGAAGACCTAAATAGACATTTCTCCAAAGAAGACATACAGATGGCCAACAAACACATGAAAGAATGCACTGGGGCTTTACAGGAAATGTCCGCAACAGCCTGGAGAGGGAGGCACCACCACTCTGCACCCTCTACCGGAGGCGTGAGGAAAATGAGGCCGGAGGGATTACACGGAGGAGCAGGACCTGAAGCCGAATCTGGAGAAGGCCAAAGCCCAGGCTCTCTTCTCAGTGACAAAAGGGCAAGGAGGGAACATCAGCCTGAAAGCTCTGGGGGCTGAGTGAACCTGCTGTGGAACGTGTATGTGTGTGTACACACAGCGACGCCCACACACACACACACACACACTCATACCCTCACACACACAACCGCACACACAACTCTCGGCCACAGTACACACACACACACACACACACGCCCTCACTGCCACACCCACGTGGATGGGCACACACCCTCTCTCACCCACACCCCTTCTCTCTTTGGGCTCTCTCAGCCGAGCCCTCAGGGCTCGAACATTCTTAACCTCCCAGGACAGCCTGATGTGCATCTAGGGAAAGGCCAAGGCATCCGCAGAGCCACCCTCCCTGGCGTTTGGACGCCCACCCTCAGCACACCACCTGCAGTGACCAGTCTCTGCTGAATCACAGGATGCACCTGGAGGCGGCAGGCACCACTCACAGGGCTGCACAGCCCCTCCCGGGGCAGGAGAACACGCCCCCCCCTCGTCCCCCGTTAAGGCGCTGAGAGATGGCTGGCAGGGTCCCACCCCACCCTGCACTCGGGAGCCACCTGCTGAGTAACATGCATGCACCCCCAGGGGCAGGAAGTCCAGCCTGGGGAGCCCGTGAGCAGCTGGGCTTCTGCAATTCAGACCCATCAGGACCCCAGTGGCCCCCAACTGACCGCCCAGCTCAGTCCCCACAGCCCAGGCCTCCCCTGCCTGCATCTCCTATGTCCACTCTGCACTTCCCCCAGGGAGGCCTGTGCCCTCTCACTGCCCACACCCTGGGAACCCTGCTTCCCTTCCAGGGCCCGCCTCCAACAGCCTTGCTTTCCCCCAACCTCTCACTGATCTCAGTTGGAATCAGTTGCTCCCTTTTCGGTGCTCAGCGGGTCTCTGTCCGTGCCTTGGTAACAGTGTTCCTCACACAGGAAAGACTTGCCTCGGATGGTTTAAAGCATATTGAGATCTGGCCCCCCAACCCCAGACCAATTAAATCAGAATTCCTGGGAGGTGTCCCGAATCTCAGGAGTTGTTAAAGCCACCCAGGTATTTCTGAAGCGTGGGGTTTCAGACTGAGGGATTGAGAAACCCCATTTAGAAAGTAAAGGGGCTGGCATTAAAAGGAATGAAATTGCGCCATTTACAGAGATGTGGATGGACCTAGAGACTGTCATACAGAGTGAGGTAAGTCAGAAAAAGAAAAACAAATATTGTATAATATCATTTATATGTGGAATCTAGAAAAATGATACAGATGAACTTATTTGTAAAGCAGAAATAGAGACACAGATGTAGAGAACAAACTTATGGTTACCAAGGGGGGAAGGGGGGTGCAATGAACTGGGAGATTGGGATTGACATATATACACCACTGTGTATAAAATAGATAACTAATGAGAACCTACTGTATAGCACAGGGAACTCTACTCAATGCTCTGTGGTGACCTAAATGGGAAGGAAATCCAAAAAAGAGGGGATATATGTATACGTATAGCTGATTCACTTTGCTGTACAGTAGAAACTAACACAGCATTGTAAAGCAACTATACTCCAATAAAAATTAATTTTAAAAAAGGTTTCAAGTCTTTAATGAATTTGGGTAAAATGTTGACTGAGCTTAAAAAAAAAAAGAAAGTAAAGGGGCTGGGTTTTGTGAGAGGCAGTGCAACCTAAAGGTTGAGAAGATGGGCACACAGATTCCAGCCCTGCTCATCACCAGCTACATGACCTCCAGAAGGTCGCCTACAGTCCCCAACCTCACTTTCCTCACCTGTAACAATGGGGTTAATTAACAAGCTCATGCACAGCACTTAATAAAGTGCCCCCCAATGACAGCCCTTCCACAAACGACAGCAGTCGCTCATGGAACAGCGGTGGCAGTGGGAAATCTAGTAGTTTCCGTGGGTTTATGCCTCACAGCACCTCCTGCAGGTTAGGAAGTAGGACTACGTGAGCATTTTGGGGAAATGACTCCATTCTACAGAGAGAGCAAAACACACCTGTGCCTAAAGCAGCATTCTGGCCTCCCTAGTTTTCACATTTTCAATCTCTTCAAAGACTTTTAGGGGCTTCCCTCGTGGCACAGTGGTTAAGAATCCGCCTGCCAATGTAGGGGACACGGGTTCGAGCCCTGGTCCAGGAAGATCCCACATGCCACGGAGCAGCTAAGCCCGTGTGCCACAACTACTGAGCCCGCATGCCACAATTACTGAAGCCCGCGCACCTAGAGCCCGTGCTCTGCAACAAGAGAAGCCACCGCAATGAAAAGCCCGCGCACCACAACAAAGAGTAGCCCCCGCTCACCGCAACTAGAGAAAGCCCGCACGCAGCAACGAAGGCCAACGCAGCCAAAAATAAATAAATAAAATAAATAAATTTATTTGAAAAAAAAAGACTTTTAGTTTCCCACTGTAGAAAACTCTGTCCTCAATCACGTGCTTTCAGGGATCCGCATTAAACCCGTGAGTTACTGCCTCTCTGGATTACACCTCAAGAGGAAAAGAACAAGTTGTGCACAGAGTTCTTTATTCATCTCTTTTTTAAATAAGAGGAAAGTTCATAAACTGATTCCATGAGGAAGTTCTGAAGGCCAGAAGTTGGAATTATCCACTCAGAATAAACAGGGGTGTCCTCTCAGCCCCCTTATCACACGTCACTCTAAGACCGGCCCCACCTCGTCACCTACCTGATGCCCACCCCAGGCAACTACCTCGGGTCTTCTTGAAGATTCTGCAGGCATTCGGAGCTTCACAAACCATCTGAGCAACAGCATGTACACGGCTCTGTGCAAGGGACCACGGTGAGCACCCAGGCTAAGCCCCTGGCCTTCGCAAACTGGAAAAGGGGGCCCAGGGCCATCATTCTCCAAAGCCACATGGAGAGTTAGTGGCAGAATCGGACGCAGGATGCAGGGCTTCTGACACCTTGCCTATTTTCACAAGTGTCTGTGCAGAAACACCAGTCCTGGCTGTCAGGTGCCAGAGAAGCATAAACAAGAAGCTGGGGACCCGGAGGGAGTGAGAAGAATCCCAGCCACAGGGAAAGGCCGGCTTCGCAGAGGAGGCGCCATCTGCAAAGGCCTCGAAGACTGAGGATGAAGAGGCTGTTTCATGGTCTGGAGGAAGGAGACAGAGGGCAGATTCCAGGGCAAAGGGCAGAGGCGTGAAGGTGCAGCGGGGCGGAGTCTGACTGTGGAGCTGGGCAAGCAGGGGGCATCTAGAGAAGGCAGGGCGCTGAATCTGGGCTGGGGCATCTGGACTCGATTTCACGGGCAGTGGGAGCTGGGAGCACCAACAGAGCAGGCGCTGGAGGGGCCGGGCCTGTGGCTCAGGTGGGCACTCGCCCACAGGACGCACAGACCGGGGTCCACATTCTCTTCCTTGGCAACGCCTCCTGCGCATACACAGCCAGGAGGACCACTCCAGGCTCTTCCAGCTCCAGGTCCATGGCTCTTTCCACCACACAGCGGTCTGTAGGTTTGGGAAGGGCAGGAAACAGATGCCGGATTTTTTTCCCACTACCTCATGACACTGTGTGTCTTTCTCATGTCATGCTCCAACTATGACAAATGTAGCTGTTCAGTGTATGAGGCTAAAGTGAATGTCCACCTTTTCATGACCTTCTGCATTTTTAACTGCTCAAAGCCTTGACATCGGATGTTGATCAAAACGGAGAAGAAAAGGACACGATTTACGGATATAACTTGCAGGATTGCTGCATGAATCTTTGGACAGAAGACAAGCTCTCTGAATTTCATTTCCACCAAGTCCCTTAAAGGTTTCATCTTCCCTTCTGCCAACAGCTCCAAAATCTGATGAGAACAAATGACACCAACCTTGAGCTGGATTAGCAAAACTCGGTTGTGAAGTGTTCTTTCTTTTTTAAAATTTTTAATTTAATTAAATTTATTTATTTATTTATTTTTGGCTGCATTGGGTCTTCGTTGCTGCGCGTGGGCTTTCTCTAGTTGCGGTGAGCGGGGCTTCTCTTGTTGCAGAGCACGGGCTCTAGGCGAGCAGGCTTCAGTAGTTGTGGCACGCGGGCTCAGTAGTTGTGGCTCTCGGGCTCTAGAGTGCAGGCTCAGTAGTTGTGGCGCACAGGCTTAGTTGTTCCACAGCATGTGTGATCTTCCTGGACCAGGGATCGAACCTGTGTCCCCTGCATTGGCAGGCGGATTCTTAACCACAGCGCCACCAGGGAAGTCCCTGAAGTGTTCTTATTAAAGCTTTCCCATATGCCATGATATATTGATCTTTCCAACACTGAAATAATGGGCCAAGATGGAATGTGGGCACAATGTTCTCACTTTACACTCACGAAAAGCACAGTAAAGAGCATTTCTCTGCAGCATTTGTGTAATTCCAGCCCAGATACTGACCTGGCTTGTCGTTTTGGATTTTGTTTTTTTCCAGGGTGGTTAATGCTACTGTGATTCAGTGAAATTCTGGATTCAATGAAACTACAAAAGGAAGGCATTCACCTAGGAATCTAAAATTTATGGATGGGAATTTCTACCTCCCCTTGTGTCACCTATAATACATTTCAAACTGAAAGGCGACCCCTTTCTCTCTTAATGGCAGTTTTCCTCCACAAAGCTGCTAAAGAGGGCAGCATAGAGTTGGGAAGGGGGCTTTGCTCTTCTTTGGCAAGATGTATCCCCACAGAGCTCAACCCTAGTGCAAAGCCCTTGATTGAGAAATCAAGACATGAACCATTTCCCAGATCTGGCAAGAAGGCAAGCTTAGAAAATGGGACAAGCCTCACATTATGAACACCTAGAAATGCTGGATAAAATATGATTTTTTTTCTTAATGTGTGCAGCTAAGCTTGCAAGAGAGCAAGGTAAATGTCCAGGTGCCAGAAACAGAGAAAGGATTGAAAATCACAGAGCTGGTAATGGAGCTGCTCTGGGGGAGCTGGGGCAGGAGGTTTGTACTAAGTTAGAATAGAAGTGGCCCTCCATGAGATGGTGAGTGGGAAAGATGTCTGCAGAAAGATGGGACCCTTTAAGGACTATTCTCTAACTGTAAGTGAGAGTATGAAATAGAGGGAAAATCTGCTTATGAGCACAGGAAGCAAGGAAACTTGTCAGCCTCTGCCTGGGCTCTTGGTTAAATGTAAAACAGGGCTTAGAATGTAAAACGTAAAACAGGGCTTAGAATGTAAAACAGGGCTGATGCCTTAAATATGTTAGGGCTCAATTTATGTTGCTGGATGGTTTAAGGTCTCTTGAGTTAAGAAATTAATGTGCAAATAGGTTCTATGTTGGTGATATCCTTGGATACAAGCAAAACAAGTGCAAAACTGCTCCGAACAATCAAGGGTGCCCCAAAGAGAAAAGAAGCCACACTAACGTTGAATACTATTTTTAAAAATTACAACACACAAGAGGAAATACACAACAGTGAGTAACAGTCAGCAGACACAAAATAATCAGGAGGATTAGAACTTCAAGAACATCACAAAATGGAAAACAATCTTAAAAAAGCTGTAAGTATATTTTAAATAAGTAAAGATATTTAAACATTTTGGAAATCCAAATTAAAGAAGATGTGAAAAAATGAACATATGCATCTGATAAAGAATGAAACAGTACTTCTAGAAATTAAAAATCATCATTGAAATAAAAATCACAATGGACAGATCAAATAACATATTAGACATAAGTGAAGAGAAAATTGGTGAACTGGAAGATATATCTAAGGGAATTTAGCAGTATGCAGTGCAGAGAAATAAAGATTTTTAAAATATGAGATTGAGGTTAAAAGGCATACAGCAAAGGAGAAGTTTTAACAAATGTCTAACAGGAGTTCCAGGAAAGATAAGAACAAATGGTGGAAAGTCAATAATCAAAGGGATAATGTCTAGGGAATGCTCCAGAATTAAAAACTTGAATTCTCAAAGTGCAACATACACTCCAAATAAGGCATACAAAAATGAATTCACCCTTAGACACCAACACACACCATATTGAAATTGAAAAATATCAGAAGCGAAAAGAAAGCCTTAAAATGGGAAGGTGGTGAGTGAATTACCTAGAAAAGGGTAAAACTAAAAACAGATTTTTAAAGAATAAAAATAGAGATCAGAAGACATAAGCATAAAATCCTTAAAGTGTTCAGGAAAAATAACATAGTTTTACAACTCTATTACCAGATAAACTATTATTCAGAAATAAAGAAAAAATTATAATTTCAGACAGTTTGTCACTCACACTCCTTCCTCATTGTAAAAGCTACTAAAGAAGCTCCTTCAGAGAGAAGGAAAGTGAATCCAGAGAAAGGAAAGAGGTAAACATATAGTTAATTCTAAACACATCAACTGTATAAAACAATTACTAATTTTAGAGGTAAAATGGAAGGGGCAATGATCAGGGTTAAAACTCTCTAAGTATTACCTGTATTCTCCAGAGGAGAAACGGGATGTTAAATACATTTAATGTTAAGTAAAAAAATGTATATTAGAAAAAATTTATGGATAACCACTAACAGAACAGGAAGAAATTGTAGAACTTAAGGTAAAACTACTGAACCAGTGTAGAGAAAACATGGAATAAATAAAATTCAATCAATTAATAGAAGGTAGGAAAGTGGGAAATAAAGAAGCAAAGATACATTAGGACAAGTAAAAATTACAAATAAGATGACAGAAATATTTCCAAATACAACATACAGAGTAAATGTAAATAGGTGAAATTTACTGGTTAAAAGACTGTGACTCTCAAATTGGATTTAAAAAAATTTTTTTAAATATTGCAATCAAATGCTACCTATAACAGACATACCTAAACATGTTGTCACAGAAAGGATGAAAGTATGCAGATGGGATAAGATAGTATCAGTCAAAACCAAATCAGAATATAGTTGGTATCTGTTACAGGCAGAATGGCATAAGTGTTAAAGGTCATGACTCCAGAGCTAAATTGCCCAAGTTTAAATCCAAGCTCTTCCAGTTACCAGCTGTGTGACTTGAACAAGTTATTGGTCTCTCTGTCTCAGTTTTCTCAGCTGTAAAATGGGGATGATAATAGTATCTATCTCATGTTATACGTATTAGCATCCGGCAAACATTAAGTGATTTGGCAATATGGATAAGGCTCAAGATAAACAAATCCTACTGCCATCCAAATCCACCTCTGGTTATGTTGTTTATCTATGGTTACCAGAGATAACCATTCACGTGGGCTCAGAAGGAGGCAAAACTGTTTATTAAAACACTTTTTAATAGTAAAATAGTACAGTGGGGGAAAAGATAAACTTGGGGTTATTCAAATAATTGATAATACACAGCAGCTAATATGAATGCATTTATTTAAAATAAATTTAAGGATAAACTTCAAAAACATAAAAATGCATGGAAAAAGAAAGTTGCAAATGGACGTATATCATTGATATAATTTTAAAAAAAATAGAATGTTTAGGGATGTATATATAAAAAGGAAAGTATAAAAACATATATGGAAATGACATATACCATGTCTGGCAGAGTGGTTTCCTTTGGAGAGAGAGAAGGGGAAGGAAAAATGTGGTTTAAGGCCTAAAATTAAGGCCCAATATTATGTGCTGTCTTGACATCTGGTGAAACCTGGAGGGTCTCGAATGATCTAGCCACAAGTTCCTCTCCCTATTCTGCTCCCACAGATAGGATCCCCTGGCCAAATAACCATCCTCATCAAAGGCACCAGGCGGTTCCTACTTATCCCTGGGTAGCAGGTTTGGTACCCTGCCAGACCAGGGGTATTCAAACAAGCCAATCACGTCCTCCCACAGGAACCAGGGGTCACCTCACCCTCTTGTTACTATGAAGCCTGCCCCTGACAGACCCTGCTTGTTCACTCTGCTCCCAAGTCAACCCCGGTCTGGCCCTGTGTGATGTGCTGTGTCCTCCCCCCAGACTGTGAGTCTATGTGATTAACAAGCTGCTGTCAGTCTCATCTTCCAGAGTCAGATGTCAGGTGACCATCCCCATAACCCTAGGGACAGAATCCTCCTTCTCCAGTGGGGTGAATAGCTGGCGATTAAACAAAAGGAGGAGCAGGTAGAACTTGAACTACCACATATTCTTTTCTTTTAAAAAAAAAAAAAAAGCACAGTAGCGAAAATGACAAAATGTTAACACCTATTTAATCTCTGTGGTACGTGGACATCTTTTAGGTTATTTTCTGTACTTCTCTGCATTTCAAAATATATGTGCTAATTTAAAATGAACATCAATTTTAAAAACTAGATAAACAAGTTCCCACTTAGACCTGTCAAAATGGAGCCAAAAGAAAATTTTTATAAATAAGGCTGTAAAGGTAACTATTAAGAAAATTGACGACAGTTTTTTGTTGTTTATTATGTTTTGCTGCTTTTGCATTTTTATGGTGAGAGGCCCGTGTGTTAAAGGGAACGTTAAATAGTTATTTGCTTTATTTTAATTAGTTAAGAATTCTGGGTCGAAATGGCAATCTATTTGGGTAGACAAATTTTAGAGCCTACTACAAAGCTCCTATAAGTATAATTTGACAGGTAAATCAATGGAACAGAATAAAAGGCCAAGAAGCATACCCAAATGTAGCTAAGGATTCATTCTATGAGGAAGGTGGCATTTCAAGTCAATGAGAAAATAATGTTTTATTCAGTAAAGCATGTTACTGAATAGTTAAGTAATAGTTAATAGTTAAGTATTATTAGAAAAATCAGTTAAACAGTTGGTAAAAAATTAAGTTAGCTCTCATTCTTTGCCATATACAAAAGTAAATAACAGATTAAATGTAAAGAAGGAAATCTGAGCCAGGAGTAAATAATCTGAAGTTGTGAAAAGATTTTCCACACAAGATTCCGAAAGTTGAAATCACGATGAAAAAGATTCGTCAACTTGGATAAATGAACGTGACTTACCATGTCAATAAACATCACAGAAATTGAAAAAAAAATAGAATGCAGAAACTTTTTGCATCTTATAGAAAAACTTTAAATATTAATACGAAAGAATGAACCACCCCAAAGACAAGGAGTCAATATTCAAAGAAAGAAAGGCAAAGGAAAAAATGGGCAACATCCTAATAAACAAAGAAAGCAAACTGAAACAGCAGTTTGTTTGACTGCCTTATCATTATACATCTAAAGAAAATAAAAATGATATTTTCTTTCTAAGGTGAAGAAGCACCAAAATGCTATGGATTTTTTGCCTGCTGAATTGGTATTGGTTAAGAAGACTCATACCACTGTTGGGGAGAATGTGGGAAAGTGGGCCCTCCCAAGCACTGTTGGAGAGAGAGAAATTTGTGTGATCGTTACAGGAAGTAATCTGCATAAAACTTGAAATATGCACATCATTTAAATAAAACAAAGCCACACCTGTAAATACTTATCTAAAGGAAATAATCAGATATGTGTAAAAAAAAGTGCTATGAATATTCTCTTTAATGTTGCTTATAATAAGAAAAAATCAGCAATAACCTTTGTAGCTAACAATTGGTTATATAAAATTGCAGTACACCAATATGGTGAAATGTCATGCAGCCACTAATAAGCCATGTTGCATAGATATACATACTGACATGTTTAATTTTTAATGATGTATTCTTAAGTAAAAAAGCGTGCTTCTAAATGGCATATTGTAATATGATGTAAAATTGTCTATATGCACACCCTATATACCAAAATGTTAATAAAAACTATCTCTCAGTGCTTTTTCCTTCCCTTTGTTTTAGGTCTGTATTAGTTAAATGTTCGGAATATGTGATTTTCTAATAAAAAATAAAGAAGAAAAGATTTGCAGGCAAACCCCAGCAGTGAAAACTTGGGGAAGTAAATTATTATCTCTGATCTTTGGTGTTCTCACCTAGAAAAGTAAGATATCAATTCCTCCTCCTGGGATTACTAACAGGGTCAAATGAGACACCCATCTATTTGTTCAAAAATATTTATTTTGTAACTGGCATGTGTCAGGCATGGTTTTAACTACTGGAAATACAGCAGGGGGACTTCCCTGGTGGTCCAGTGGTAAAGAATCCACCTTCCAATGCAGCAGACGTGGGTTCGATCCCTGGTCGGGGAACTAAGATCCCACATGCCGCAGGGCAACTAAGCCTGTGCGCCACAACTACTGAGCCCACGTGCCTCAAGTAGAGCCTGCATGCCGCAAACTACAGAGAGCACACGCTCTGGAGCCCGCGCACCACAATGAAGAGCCCACACGCCGCACCTAAGACCCGACGCGGCCAAAAAAAAAAGAAATGAAGTAAAATAAATCTTAAAAATAAATAAATAAATAAATAAAAGAAATACAGCTGGGTATTCAAACAGACCAAGAAAAAGAAAAAAAAAAAACAAAACACCTACCCTCATGAGCTTATATTCTAGTGGGGAGACAGATAATAAGCAAAATAGATAAGTAAAATGAATAGTATATTAGATGGTGGAAAATGTTATGGAGAAAAATAGAGGAGGGGTTAGAAAGCATGGGGCCAGGGGTGGGGGCTGCAATTTTTAATAAGATGTTCAGAGAAGTTCTCAGGGGAAAGATTACATCTGAAAGAAGTTCCCAAATACCTATTCGGGAAACCACAAGCAAACCACATGAGGAGGAAAGCAAGCATCCCAGGCAGAGGGAACAGCAAGTGCAAAGGCCCTGAGGCTGAAGCATGACTGGCGTGTCTGGTTGGCCAGGAAGACACTTTATACAATATGATGCACCAATAAACACTATTTATTAGTTTATTGTCTCTGATATAATAATCAGCTCCAAGGTGATTATGTTCTTTATCAAAACATCTCCAAAAATAGCTCAGGCACCACTCATGTTCCATTTTACAGTGAAAAAATAATGAGAGCTGGGAGCACCCTTAACTTCCCTTCTATCCACCTAAAATCATCCCTATGTCAGCCTCCCTCCTGACCTTTGACTTCCCAGGAAGAGATGAGGCCCTGGACCAGATGATGACTGTTGGGATGAAGATGTACAGACAGATACCATTTGGGGGAAGTCAAAATGTTTCCTAACAGTATTAAGAACCCTCTAGTTCATTTCTCATTTAGGAAAGTTTTTCCAACCCTCCTTGTGTGTATTTTCCTATATATGCTGTTTTGGAAAAATGGTATGCCATTTTTCTATGTTTTGTTTTAATTTAACTGTTTGTTTTCATTTCATTATAAATGTAAATGCATACTCTAGATCCTGTGTGTGGCCATCTTATAACTGGGATGGCTATGTGGTCTCAGTGACTATTCGCACTTGGGGACAGTGCTGAACTTTCATTGCTGTGTTTCCGAAACTGCATTCGATGGAACCTTTAGCCTCTGTGGGTTCATTGTAGACAGGGTAGAGTTTTAGGATTCAAGAAACACTGACCAAGGTGAAGATCTCATCAGATTCCCCAGAATGTCCATTGCCACCAGAAAAAGTCAAAGTTACACCTCTGGTTCTGCAGAGTTCTGTGGCTTCCCAACACTTAGGTGGCAAATACTGATCATCTCAGAGGTTGTGCTGTATTCGTTTCCTATTGCTGCTGTAACAAATTACCATAAATATAGTGGCTTAAAACCACACAGATTTATTATCTTAGAGTTCTGGAGGTCAGAAGACCAAATGGGTTTTTAAGTCAAGGTATCAGCAAGGCTGCACTCCTTCCAGAGGCTCTAAGGGAGAATCTGTTTGCTTGCATTTTCCGGCTCCAGGAGGCTGCCCACTTTCCTTGACTCGTGGCCCCTTCCTCCAGCTTCAAAGCCAGCAATTACATCATTCTGAGCTCTACTCCAGTGGTCACATCTCCATCACTAACTCTTCTGTCTCCTCCTCCCCGTTGGTAGACTCTTGTGATTACTTTGAGCCACCTCGATCATCCAGCATGATCCCCCCATCTCAAGATCTTCATCACATCTGCAAAGTCTCTTTTGCCATGTAAGGTCACAGATTCACAGGTTCTGGGCATTAGGACGTGGCCATCTTGGGGCTGGGTACCTCTTTACTGGAGGGCCTGAACCCCTGACCACCAGTGCACACAGGGAAGGAAGGAAGTCTCGTCCTCTCCACTTTCTTCTATTTAGGGTAGACATAGCTGGAAGATTTGCAGTCCTTCTCAGAAGGCAAACGCTTTGCTCTAATTGATCAAATAAGATCTGGTTTGCCCAGCCTGTCAGGTAGAACCCTCTACTGACTGGCAGCTGAGGATAATGATAATTCGTGATGTCGATAAGGACTCTCTTGTACTGTAATCCTGAAATACATCCTAAAACCCTGGACACATGGAAGGTCGTAGTGTCACATCCCTCTCCCCATTCTCCAAGCTCACAGCAACCCTGACCCATGCCTGCCTGGGCACCACGGCCCCAAGACAGGGAGCTGGTCCTTCCCGCGTCCTGCAACCTTTCACTCCAGGACCTAGCTGCAACCACCCTGTATCCTTCCTATTGATGGGGACGTGGTCTCTGACTCGGATCTTCCCCTTCCTCAGGCAACTCCAAACAGCACTTGTAAATGTGGGGGATAAACAGGGGCCCAGGCCTCAAGCTCAGCCTTTCTGCCGATGCAGATCAGGCATAGGCCTGAAATCTACATTTATAAAGATCCCCCCGGGGGGGGGGGGGGGGGGGGGCGGTGGGAGGGGATGAGTTGGGAGATTGGAATTGACACATGTACACTATTGATACTCTGTATAAAATAGGTAACTAATGAGAACCTACTGTGTAGCCCAGGGAACTCTACTCAGTGCTCTGTGGTGACCTAAATGGGAAGGAAATCTAAAACAGAGGGGATATATGTATACGCATAGCTGATTCACTTTGCTGTACAGCAGAAACTAACACAACATTGTAAAACAACTATACCCCAATAAAAATTAATCTAAAAAATACAATACAATACAATAAAAGAAGCATTGCCTGGGAATGCTGGACTAGACACATCTTGGCATTGATGCACCCTGGTACTTTAAATAATTTCCAATTGGCTCATGGGCTTCTGGAGTTAAGCCTCCTTATACTGAAGTACAGAAAATAACGCATGTCCCGTTCCTCGTTCCGAATGCCGTCTTTCAGCTAAGGATCTTTCCGGTGGCCACACCGTACTGTTGACTCAGACGGAGGTTACCGGACTGAATCATTCCATTTTTTCATCATGCGGCAGCTACAGAGCCAGGCCTCCCCCGCCCCTGCAGAGGGCCTCTGAATCATCCGACGCAATGCTCATTCCCTCCTCCACAGGACAGCATTATTGCACTGCCCAGCCTGTGCCAGTTCCGTGCCGGTCACTGGGGCAAGATGGGGACTGAGACACTGTCCCACTCCTCCAGAGGCCCACAGTTCGGTGGGAGAGGCAGAGCAGCACGAGGTATGTTACAACACAGCACAGGAAGTGCACCCGTGGCAGCGGGACAGATAGGGAGAGAGAGCCCAGAGCCAACTACCCACCGCACCCATGCCCACTCCCACTCACGACCCATCCCCATGCCCCCCAACCCACCCACTCACCGCCTGCTCCCCATCCTGCACCCACAGTGCCAAACGACTTTCCATGTTCTCCAACCTCAACTCCAGGCCCCATTCCCGTGTCTCTTGGCTGGCCTTCTCACGACCGTGGTCAACCCTCCAGGCTTCCAGGAGGTTCTAGAGTCCTTCACACCCGCAGGACTCCCATCAATCCCTACTGGCCTATTGACCTTTTTTGGTTTGTTTTCTCAGCTGTTTACTTGAAGTCTCCTTAAGTAACCATAAAGCTTGCATGTTTAGCATCCTGCATACATTTTTTCTTTCTCAAAATCCCAGTGATATTACAGAGGCCGCAATGTGGTAATCAAAGCACATCAGGCACCGGAAGTCAAAACTGCTCACCAGGACATGAGGAGAAAGGCAGGAGGAAAGGGCACAGCAGGTGGAAGGCCTCCTGAGGAAGGCTCCCACAGCGGAGAGGAGGTGAGGGGCTCGCTGGCTGAGAGCTTTTGTAGTGCACTGTTCCCACAGGCCAAGCCAGTAGAAAAGCCTGCCATGAAAGCTCCCATTGGCTGAGAACATGGGACGGCAGAGCCCCAGAAGAATCATACAGTAATTGTGCTCAACAAATCACACACTAAGGATGGCATTAAATGGTGTCTGTGTGTATGTATGGAGTGCATTCAGCTGGTAGTTCTCGAACTTGGATAAAAAAGGAAACAACAGCATGTCACAGCCATATGACACTGGCCCTGCAGTTCACTCCACTAACTCTGCTACATTTCATTCCAAGCTCACAAAACAGCTTCTTTTTATTATCTGGCTTTTTTTTTTTTTAAGTATTTGTTTATTTATTTATTTATGGCTGTGTTGGGTCTTCGTCTCTGTGCGAGGGCTTTCTCTAGTTGCGGCAAGCGGGGGCCACTCTTCATCGCGGTGCGCGGGCCTGTCACTATGGCGGCCTCTCTTGTTGCGGAGCACAGGCTCCAGACGCGCAGACTCAGTAATTGTGGATCACGGGCCCAGCTGCTCCGCGGCACGTGGGATCTTCCCAGACCAGGGCTCGAACCCGTGTCCCCTGCATTGGCAGGCAGATTCTCAACCACTGCGCCATCAGGGAAGCCCCTATTATCTGGCTTCTAATGGGCATTTCTCCCTGACCAGTGAACACACTTAATGATTCACTTTCTTCCCACTAACCTATTAAGCCAGCATTTTATGTCTTATGCATCAGGCCTTTGGTTATCATGGGTCCTTCTCTAAAAGACTGGCCTGGGTATATTAGCAAATGAACTCTGCAACCAGCAAAGATGACAACCACATGCCTCAATGTGGTGATCACACCAAGGTTCTAATCCCCATGAAGCCCTGTCTCAGCAACCTCTGGCCTTCCTGGATAACACTGCTATGCTGATGTGTTCTGATCCCAAACCAGCATTATCCTAAGCTCTTTACATGTTGCATCCATCAGGATAGGCTAGGTTATGCTGCAGCAAGACTGTCCCCAGAGTCCAGTGGCTTAAAACACCAGTGGTTTATTTCTTATCCATGGACATGACCAAGGTGAGTCAGCCAGGGGCTCTGCTCCACATCACCTTCAGTCTAGGACCCAGGCTGAGGGGCAGCCCCTGTGCAGCTTATGGGATCTTAGTTCCCCGACCAGGGATTGAACCCAAGGCCACAGCAGCTTGAAAGCTCCAAGTCCTAACCACTGGACCGCCAGGGAAATCCCACGGAACTTTGACTGTCCTGGAGCAGAGGAAAAGGGAGAACAAAGAAGTGAGGCACCTGCTAACTCTGAAAGCTCCCAGCCAAACAAGGCACAAGGCCACATCTAATTTCATGTGACCAGGGAACTGCAATCCATGTTCCCAGAAGGAGAGACAGTCAGGCTCTTTATTAGCAGAATAATAACCACCATACGCATGGTGCTGATGACCTCTTAGAGCAATCGGTTCCCAACGTGAACTAGTTTAAAGGTTTTTCTTGCAATGAGCCAAAATCTGTCTGTGCTAGGCAGCAATAAGTCAATCAAAGTCCCTGCCCTCCTAAGATTTATACTGTAGTCGTTCCATCCATTAGTCCCTGTTCGGTCAAAATAACTTTACTCCCTCACTTTCTTATCCATTCAGCAAGCATTTTCTAAGTATCTACTTACCTGCCAGGTACTGTGCTCTATTTAGGAGCTTTAGAGTTGAAGACGTCATGATCTTTCTGGAGCCCACGTTGAAGGGGGTTAGCTAGCCATCGAAGAGGACCAGGTGCCAGATCCTCCTTGATAACACAGAACTAGGCGACCACAGTATTTCATTTCAAACACTCAAAGGGGGAATATGCCACATTCCGGAGAGAAGGCTTCTAGGGATTCTCTAACTGTGTTCTGGGGTGCCATAAGGGGTTCCAAGAGGGTGCTTCAGACATTACCTTGGGAATAAACAGGCTGCCATGTCCCTCCCTCATCTTTAATCTGTTTCGTATACTTAACTTTCATATCAGATTTAACTTAAAGAGTTCTACTCTTAAAGAGCTCTACTCTTAGAAAGAGAGGAGGAGGGAAAAAAACTAATGGTCTAGTCTGATGCTCTGTCATTTTATACAAACATGCAGAAAAGTTAAGTAACTTACCGAGGTCATACCGTGAAGTTAGAAGCATACCTGAGGCTGGCCACCAGCTGCCTCTGCCTGTCTCTAAACTCCATACCCCTCTTTTTTTTTTTTTTTTCCAATTTACACCAAGTCTGCAGGTAACCTCCAAATGTCAGTGGGAAAAGCTAATCAGTGGGCTTTGGCAACATAGCCACAGAGGAATCTGGAACCTTTCCCGGCCACTTTGAGAACACACATCACCACCTGGCAGAAGCAGGGAGCAGGGTCTGCCCCTTCCTTCTCTTGGTTACCAAATCCCTGCCCCGCAAGCACAAAGCCATAGCTGCAACACTGCTTTCTGCTTCACATTTGTCAAGATTTGAGAAAGGGCTTACTCAGGGACTCCTGAGGAAGAAAACCCCCAGACCAGTTCTGTGTGCAGTGGGTAGAGACAGGACAGACATCTTAACCTCACAGAGGCAACTGAATGTCTCGGAGGGAATATCAGAGGGTTAATAGCTACAAAAGCTTTGGAAGCTGGAAAGACGTATCAATTTTGCCTCTAGCACTGGCCAGGAAAAAAAAAAAGGACTTTATATATGTAAAATTCAAAAAGAACACATCACCAACAAAGAAACCTTTGTCTGTCTTCCAAGTATTAACCGCTGTACAACACTTCCTCACCAAACTCATCAGAAATGCAAATAAACTGTTTGATCTATTATTTCCCTGGCCATTTATTTGCACATAGACTCAGATTTATACAAACCTCTCAGACACACACAATAAAAATAAGATTCTATTTACCAGACATTTAAGGTTTTCCTTCCAGGTTCCAGTAACCTAAGAAAATCTCTAAATGTGTTCTTTCTGCAGATTCCCCTTTCTCTCTCCTGCTCTACCTTCCTCTGATACACAGAAAGAAAGCCCCTAAAGGGGAGGTGTACAACTCTCCCTACAGCAGCAGACACCCTACTCTCTTGAACCTCCTGTTATTTCAACTGTCCTCAAAATACTGCTGCGAGGGTCGCATTCCAAAAGACATCCTGTGGCCACAGCCGTCTGCTGTCTTCTACCTGCAGAGCAGACTCTACAGACGCTGGTGGTCATAGAAATGGGAAGGAAGGGTCATTTACCCAACATCTCCATCTGGGGGAGGCGGTGGCGACAGCTTGTTTGCTGGAGAAAGGAGTGCATACCTCCATACCCTGCTGCCAAACCACTCCTGGCAACTCTTTATGCCACGCATAAAATCGCAGCCAGCTGGGGCAGTGAAGCTCCCAATCACAGCCATGAGGGCGGCAGCATGGACTCTGCCCTTTCCACAAGACAGATGGGCTAGAAGCCTCTAAGATAGATCTCTATTGTTTATCGCAGAGACTCTGGATCCCCCAGCTTAGCTCTTCCGCAAACGATACTTAATTCCCACTGAAAAGTGTGCCTGAACCCAACCACCTTACACAACCGTTTAACACGGCTACAGTCTTCCAGCAAAACAATGCTGGATTGGGCGCTGTTCCAGTGAAGCTGCTCAAGCGCCGCCAGAAGCTCCCGGCACCCTCGAGAGAGCAGACAAACGGTTACCCTGGCTGGATGTGGTAGCCCGGAGGAATAATCGCTTAAAGAGGGAGGGCGGAACAGGTAGGGAATGCTGCAGATGCACGAGGTAGACAGCGTGTGAGTGCACGCTCCTGACCCGCCAGGCCTGGCTTCTGTGTTTCTGGCAGGTGAAGTTGAACATCCTTATCTCCCCGGGAAGAACAACGATCCCATTCCACGTCAACGTGACTGGAAATCTCAATTTAAGAATCGGAGGCACTGGTCGGTCCAGCTGGGGTTCGTCCAGCTTTCCGTCTTACTTTGCGCCTCTGATGTGTCAGGCTTTTTGCACACAGTGCTCGCCTATTTAACCCTCGAGACACCGTTTTCTACAAGGGAATTTTCAGCCATGAAAACTTGCCCCAAACTGCATGATCCTTTCCCGTTGACTCGCTTAACGAACCCCCGATCTCTCCACCAGGTTTGGTCAAGCCCAGCACCGCACACACACCTTGCCCATCACAGCCCCCAACGCTGCGGCCCGCAGTGCTCCGGGGCCGCAGGGAGGCGGGGAGGTGCGCCCGCAGCCCCGGACCTCACACCCCGCGCGCGTGTGCGGCGAGCCGCGGGCACACGGCGTACACACCTCGCACCGGCACACTCAGGCACACGTGCGCTCCCGCCCCCCGCCCGTCCCGGGCTCTCCGAAGTTACCTCCGAGGCTCCCCTGGCGCCGGGCCCACGCCGCCCCGCGGGTCTCCCACTTCTTTCCCGCCGGGGTCAGCCCGGCCTCAGACGCCGCGGCTCGGGAAGACTCTGGAACCCGCCGGGCCCCGCCGCCTCTCGGACACCCCGGGGTCCGCACCAGCGGCCGCACCCCGGGGGCTGGGGCGGCTGTAGCCTCGGCCGCCCCGGGTCGGGCTCTGCCTTCACCTGCGCGGCGCCCACCGGGCTGCAGCCGGTTCTGGGGCCGGCGCACGGCGGCGAAGGCGCGCGCTCGGGCTCCTCCCGGGCAGCGGACGGCCGGCACCGGCTCGCATGGTGCTCGGGCTCGCAGCGGCCCCGGGACGTGGCCTCAGCCCCCGGGCGGCCCCAGCCGCGGTCTTTGTGTCTCGGCCGGCGCCGCCGCGTCACGGGCTTGCGGGCGGTGAGCGGCGCGGGCCGGGAAGCGGGCGGCAGAGAGCTCGGCTCAGCTTCCTCATCTTCGCCCGCCCGGGGCGCGCTGGCAGGCAGGGCGCACGGGCAGCGACTGCGCGCACCCGGGGGACGGAGGGGGCGGGCCCGGGAGGGGCGCGGCGGACGCGCCGAGAGGCTGCCTGTCTGGAGGCTGCGGCCGGGGAGGGCGAGATGGGGGCCCAGCCAGAGCTCGGGGAAGGCGACGTCCTCTCGGTCCCGTGTCGCGGCTGCAGCTCTGGGGGTGAGCGAGCCGAGGCTGTGCGCTGGAGGGAGCCCGGCGGCCGGAGCCGCCAAAGGGGTTCGCGTCTCCCCGCTCCCCTACGCTGAAGGTGACTGCGGCCCCCAGCGGCCAAGCAGGGGCGAACGGCGTCCTCGCCTCTCCTCTTCCCCGGTGCACTCGGCTCACCCTTCCCCGGCCTCCGACTCCGCAGTCCTTTGCAAGGCCAGGGCAGAGTGGTCACTTCGCTGATTGATTTTCCCTCTTGGCTGCACTGGGCTTAAATGGTACCCAGATTGGAGCGACTGGCAGTCACGTGATCACCCCCTCCCCAAACACGCACAAATACACACACACACACACACACACACACAAGCCCAGTGAAACTAGGGTGGGTTTCCAAAAGTCAAATTGGATACATCCATTAGAACTGGAGGCTTTCCGCGAGTCACCCGGCGCGCTGCAGTGGGGCTGAAACGCAGCAGCCGCCTCTGGGGCCACCATCTATACGGATCCTGTCCCTGCGGCTGGGGAAGCTCCAGTGAACAGCACTTTGGGTCCCCTCGTCAAGAAGAGCGCAAAAAGAGTGTAGTTTCAGACCCGACAGATCCCATTGCAAAAGGAAAGCAAAGGCCCCCACCGAGTCGCGGAACAGAATTGCTGAGGAGCTTACCTCCGCGGGGACAGAGCCCTCTCCCAGGGCCGCAGTCGGTGGCTTTTCCGGGAGCGCAGCCAGGATCCCAGCTCAGATGTTTGCTACCTGTGGTCTGAGCGCCGGCCCCCGGCGGGGGGCGGGGGGACGACTCAGACGTGTTTCAGCCTCCCTTCTCGCGCTGCCTGGATGTCGCTGGCGACAGCGCTCTAAAAGTGAACCTGCTAATAAATGGATACTTTAAATAATGCCTGATCGCGGTGATAAGTGCTGACTACTTGCTTTTCTCAGAGCTCCTCTCTGCCCGAGTTTTAAAATCCATTTGCCTCTTAGTACCTCTCGTGAGGCAAGTTGAAACCCCTTCTATAGAGAGGGGGAAAGGATCTGAAAGGGTAAGATGGGAGCAAAGTTTGTTTGATTGATTCTACCTTGCCCCGGGGATTTAAAAATCGTAAATAGTACTGCCTGTCTTTTGTTGCAATATTGTTTTTGGCAAAGAGAGGTGTAAGTCCAAGGAATAAAGTGTGTCAAGGTAAGAAGTCTAGTGATAGCTAAAGTGGTCTTGAGCCTCTCAGGATCCTCATTGCTCCTTGAGTTCAGAGGAAAATTATTTGAGACCTAAGCAAATTTATATATATATATAAATAAGTTTTACTTTTTTCTTGTTCTTTCTCCTATTTCTCCACAAAATACCACCATAGAGACTAAGCACTGGGAGGAAAAACCAGAACTTTGTAAAGGTGAGAATGGACAAAAGTCTTCTTTTCTCCTTTAGTTCAGCTGAGGCAGGCTAGAGATTTATTTAAATTTTTTCCAGAAAAACTGTTTGGAAACCAACTTTTTAAACTTAAAACAGCGTAAAATGAACATGCGGAGTATAGATCTCAGACCCTAACATCACTAGATTCTAATCAGAAGGTGGCTAGTTGTATTCATAGTTACAAAGGACTTTCCCTCCTGGCTCCCAACTTCTCTAAGCCTGTCCCAGAAGCCTTGGGAGGTATTCCTCTCACTTTCTGTTTGGCTACCCACTTTGGCATTACTCTCTGGACAGAGGCTGGAATTCTATGAGTCCCTTTACTTTTCTACAGACACAAGGGACATCCTTGTACCCACCCCATCTTGCCCTCCTGGGGAAGAGTGAAGGTCATTTCTCTGCATCACTCACTGTGCCAGAATGATACCAAATCATAGTCACCATTTCTCTGTGGACCCAAAGCATAAAGTTGGAGGAAAATGATACAAATACATAGCACTACACTCCCAGGGTAAGTAAAATTTTGTTGTTGCTGTTGGGGTTTTTTGTTTTGTTTGTTTTTCCTTTTTTGGTCTGGAGAACAGAAGGAGACAGAGGAGGAGATGGAGGACTAAGCACCAGACCACGAACAGAAATGGAATCAACACCTGGAAACCATCCAGCCTCCACTTTTCCCCCATTTCTTATGGAGTCCCTCCCAGATCCCCACATTGCATTTCATAATATCATTGGTAAAGATGTGAAAACCCAACATGGTTTAAGAGAAACAGCCCTGAATTTGGAATCTGAAGATCTGATTATAGACATCCATTAAATGATATAAACTACCTGTGTGAACATGGACAAATTACTTGGCTTGTTTTCTATCCTTTAACACTTGAAATATCAGATTTTACTTAAGTTTAATATATGGGCTGAGAAACATGGTTTCCCTCAGACAGAATCTGAGCTTGATTATGAAACTTTAAGCAATCTATAGGGATCCCTGTGATCCAGTCTCAATAAAGTATCCTTGTCAATGAAATACAGTCCAGCAGCATAAAGAAATGTATCATTAATCAAATCCTTCATCCTAATTTCTCAGGGACTAACATCTTCCTCTGTGTGTCTTCTGTAATTCCTTCTTACCTCAGCTGTTTCAGAGTCTCTTTCTCACCAATATCCCCCAAATTCTCTCTAAATACATAGCATACATCTTTCTGCTTCTCCCCCTTCCTTCCCTTACTCTGTTATGTAGATCTACATATTTTCTCCTCCCTCTAGATGGGGGAAGGGAAAACTGTGGTCAAAATCAGAATTCTCTTTAGTGATAGAGGTAGGGGAGAAGGCTGTGAATAATCACACATTAATACCTTTTGGTCCATCATAATTAGATCTCCTCTGGGTACATTTTAAGTATATTGAAGTGTTAGAAAAGGGCACTGGATGCGGTATCATTAGACAAACATTTTTATCTCCAGCTCACCTGCTGACTTGACACACACAGTTTCTTAACCTTTTCTGAGTTTCTGTTTCATCATCTCCAGAAGTGGAATAGGAACCTTCATAGGGTCATTGGGAAGACCAAATAAGTGCAAAGTTGGAAGTATCATAATAGGCACTCAGCAGATGTTTGTGGCTTTTCAGATGGCAGGAAGGAAGGAAGAAAAGAAGGAAGGGTGGGAGGGAGGGAGGGAGGGAAGGTGGAGGGGAGGGAGGAGGGGGCGGAGGAGCAGGGAGAGGGGAGGAAGGAGAAGGCCTTGCATCTTGGGCGTCTAGGCAAAATCTTGATTGTACCAATGAACAAGAAATTGAAGCACAGGGAAACTGTTCCCTCCTCTGGCCTGAAAGGCTGAGCTGTAATCTACTTCTAGATCCCGAGAGGAGATGTTGCTTTGCTGGCCTGACAAAATGGCAAGCAGCACAATAGAAAACATCATGCTCCTGGCATGGGTGCCCCATGGCTAATGCTTCGCACCTCACTCTCTGATTCTCCTCTGAGCAGCCCAAGAATCCTGTATCTTTACTGCTCCTGTGTATTCCAGGCTTTTCACCTGCCAGTACAGCACTTAGTAGGCCTCACCCTGAACCTGGGTCTTCCTAGATCCCATCCTATTAAACCTCACTTGTCCTGGATCAGATCTGACAACTTAAAAAGATATCTATCGAGCAGAAATAAATCCCAGAGATCATTTCAGACACTGGTTTCAAACTATAGGAAGACAGTAGTCTCTACTTTACCTCCCAAAGAAAGCCTTTTTGATGTAATATCTGTTCCCAGGGGAATTGCAGCAGTGGCAGGGATTTCAGGTACAGTGACAGGCTTACAAGACAACTTGGAGGTGCGGGGGTGGGGTACAGAGCCGCTCTCCACCCCCAATTACTTCACGGAGAGTTACATGGGTAGAGGCTGTGCCAGCAGCTTGCCATTCATGAAATGAGGCCCAGAAGGAGCTGTAAGCTTCGAAGCCAAGCTGTGAATTAGGAACGGATCTGAAACTGGGACTGAGGTCTTATGAATCCTCCCCCAGTGTTCACAGTGGGCTGCGGCCCAAATGCCCTGAAATGCTGCCGGGGGCGGGACGGGGCGGGAGCTGTTCTCAGGCACCTCCATGCTGCCTAGGAACTTCCCTGACTCAGGCTGCAGACCAGGGCCTCTTCAGACCAAGGTGAGTCTCTCAGCACCCATGGTCATTTTCTGAAGTCTGGGCCTTAGGTTGGACATACCCTAGTCGAATATGAACCCTTGAGTTCTACTCTTTTGCTTTGCATGTGGCCTTTTCCAAGCAGAAGCTGTTGTGGTGGGTTGTTTGCCAGGTGCAAAGGACATTTGTTCATTTCTTTGGCTGCCCAGATTCTGAATTCTTTTCTTATTTTGGAGGAAGTTGACACTTCGTGAAACTTCAATACCCCCTCTCCTCCCGAACCCTGGCGGATAGGGCATGTGGCTGAAGCTTGGCCAACCCAACGCTCTTGCCTGATGCTATGAATCTGATGCCAGTGATGGTGCAAAAGAATCTGGTGACTGGTGACTCTCCTCTGTGCATCCCAGAATCCTTGCAAGCTTCTCACGGAGGAGCTGAGGAAACAGAGGCCCAGAGAGTACAGTGCCTTGCCCAGATGACACAGCCAGAGAGGAGAGAGGTGGACCCGAGCCCAAGCCACCTGCCTACTTGGTCAGTGCACACCCAGGCAGCTCATGCGTTGTGCACCATGGCCCTGTGTCCCGTGGAGGAGAGGGGGCTGCAGGAAGTGCTCGTTGCCTGGTGAGTTCAGCTCCCTTGTGGCTGGATGCTCTGAGCCGGACCTCATCCTGGTCTCCTGTCTGGGATTTCTTCTCCCTCGGGGGCAGTGACCTCTAGGGCACAATGGCCTGAGTTCAGTATTGGGAACAGCAGAGCCCTAAACAAACCTTCGACTGTGATTCAGGCTTCACCCCACCCCCAATTTCCCTCAGTGCATTTCCCAAGCCTGATTTTCTGGCCTTTCCACTCATTCAGTCAACTCCTAGGATCCTTCCAATAAATTCCTTTCTCACCCATGTAGACCAGAGTCAGGACCTGAGGCTGGCAACCCAGAGTCCTGACTGGCAATGAGAGGTTGGCTTTCCACTCTTGGAAATTCTCATACTCTGGAAATCTCAGGGATACACAGAGGAGAGTCCCTGAACACTGTCCTAACTGCTAGGTTTTATCCCCCCAAAGAGTGAGGCTTCTGGGAGTGAGGGAGGAAGGTGGTGGGAAGGGAAAATGAGTTTTGTCCATGGTTTGAGTGGTTTTTTAAAATTATCTATCTATCTATTTATTTATTTATTTTTGGCTGCACCATGTGGCAGGTGGGACCTTACTTCCTCAACCAGGGATGGAACCCGGGCCCCCTGCCGTGGAAATGCAGAGTCTTAACCACTGGACCACCAGGGAAGTCCCTGAGTTTTTTCATTTCATTGTGTGAGATGGGAGAGGAGAGAGACAAGGTGCCCTGGAACAAGGGTGAGTGGGGAAATCAATAACTTTTGGGCATTGCAGTCTGGGGGACACAGTGCCTCCTAATTGCCTACTGATTTGCAGGGTCCGGATGAGATAATAGTCATGCATTGTTACAGAAAAACTATGGTTCCTTCTTTCTGAGACCATAATTACACAAGAATGTTTAGACAATCCATAGATGTTATTGCTTATGTTAGAAGATGAGAATTGAAATATGAATCCCCAAGAGAAATAATTAGGCCTTTCTTCTATTTCTTTTCAACAGCACCCAAGTATCTGACAGCATCCAATGTACTTGGAAAGCAAAAGGATGAATTTTTGTGAATTCTGATCACTATGTATCCCAGGCAGTGAAACAGTGCCTGAAACATAGTTTGGGGCTCAGTAAATATTTTTCAAATGATTTAGGTGTTCTTAAAAAATTATTTACCATGAATCTCATTAGGTTTTAAGTCCCCAGATCCAAGTAGAAGGACTGGCACACAGTAGGTGCTCAGCCTGTTTGTAGAATCAGCTCTATATTTCCACAGTGTTTTATCTGGGCAGGTCCCAGCCCAAGCTTGATGTTAACCTCACAGTATCCTCGTGATGTCAGGGAGCAGGTGTTTGGTTTATATGTTTGTTGTCTTATCATGACTCGACAGACAGGAGAACAAAGCCACAGCACTATGAATGAAATGACTCCACCAAGGTCATCCAGAAAGTAAGAATTCTCTAATGCTGATCTAACATTTTCTCCACTAGACTGAACTTCAAAAAGAAATTGGATTTCAATTCAGTCAACCTAAATAATATTTCCTGACAAAGAGGAGTTCATTGAAGGGAAACTCATTGGAGAAGAGTACTTAAGAAAAATCCATTTATGCTGTACTTGAATTGCTGGCATTTCAGGTGCTATTTTGTGATCAGATAAAGGCTGGCCTCTCTAGCTGAAAGTCTGGTAACTAAGCCTCATTCTGAGATCACATTATTTCCCTGGAGTTATCTGGATCCTTGAGATAAACAAAAATATTTTTAGGGTTGACACAAATGGGCATGCCTCCAGGTTTCTACCGAAATAACCATCTCCTTTATCATGTCAGGGATGTCAGGTTACTGGACAACTTGAATCATTCAGAATTATCTACCAGCTAAGCAAAAAGAAAGGCAGCTTTGTTAGCACTGGATCATGGCGGGGTATGCATCTATTTATTATTCCTTGAAAATGCCGAGTGCCACAATGTGCCAGGCCCTCTGTTAGCTGCACCTGAATGCAGAGAGGTCACCAAGAGCTGACAGTCATTTGGAATTTAGTACATGCCAGATATCAGTTCTGAGTCTTACCTTGCTTAATCCTTACAAGAATCCTATAAGATGGGTAATACTATTATCCCCATTTACAGATGGAAAATTGAGGTGCATAGAGGTTTAGTTACTTCCCTAAGGTCAAAGACCTGGAGCAGGGATTTGAGCCTAGGTAGTCTGGCTCTAGAACCTATGTTTTGAACCTTTACACTATACTGAGATGAGTGACATATGGCCCTCAAAAGTCTCACTGTCCACTGGGAAAGACAGATGCCAAGAAGTCCTTATAACTCAGGGTGATCAGTGAGTGCAGAATGGCATGGGGACACCAAGAAGGCAAGGCCATCGAGGAGTCATGGGAGTGGTACTTTGTTTATTGTTAAATAAATTGCTTAATTTATTGTTTTAAATAAGTAATACATTTACAACAGACAACAGTCCAAAATTTTACAATATTCTAAAATTACCGATCATTTACCCTGTCTGGAGACAGCTGACTCACCAGTTTCTTACTTGTCCCTCCAAAGACAGACTATGAAAATAAAAGTAAATCAGCATAGTCTTTTATTTTTTTACACAATGATAACATTCTATACACGTTGTCTTATAAATTAATTTTTTTCACCATCAACAAGATATTTGGGGACCAAACATCTATCAAGCTGCCTTCTTTTTTTAAATTAAACTTTCTATTTTGAGATATATGTACATTCATATGTAATTGTCTTATTCTATTTTATAGTTGCATAATATTCCATTGTACAGATGACCATAATCTATTTAATGAGTCTCCATGAATGGATATGTAGGTAATTTCAAAATTTCTACCATTAAAACATTGATGCAATGAATATTCTTGGTCAGATTATTTCACACCTTTGAGAGTAAACATCTGTAGGATAAATCCTCAAAAGTAGAACTGATGAGTCAAAGGGTAGATGTAATTTAACTTATCGATATTAAAAATTTACCCTCCATCTCAATAGATGCAGAAAAAGCTTTTGACAAAATTCAACACCCATTTATGATAAAAACCCTCCAGAAAGTAGGCATAGAGGGAACTTACCTCAAAATAATAAAGGCTATATATGGCAAACCCACAGCCAACATCGTTCTCAATGGTGAAAAACTGAAACCATTTCCTCTAAGATCAGGAACAAAACACAGTTGTCCACTGTCACCACTATTATTCATCATAGTTTTGGAAGTTTTAGCCACAGCAATCAGAAAAGAAAAAGAAATACAAGGAATCTAAATCGGCAAAGAAGAAGTAAAGCTGTGACTCTTTGCAGATGACATGATACTATACATAGAGAATCCTAAATATGCTACCAGAAAACTACTAGAGCTAATCAATGAATTTGGTAAAGTAGCAGGATACAAAATTAATGCACAGAAATCTCTTGCATTCCTATACACTAATGATGAAAAATCTGAAAGGGAAATTAAGGAAACACACCCATTTACCATTGCAACAAAAAGAATAAAATACCTAAGAATAAACCTACCTAAGGAGACAAAAGACCTGTATGCAGAAAACGATAAGACACTGATGAAAGAAATTAAAGATGATACAAACAGATGGAGAGATATACCATGTTCTTGGATTGGAAGAATCAACATTGTGAAAATGACTATACTACCCAAAACAATCTACGGATTCAATGCAATCCCTGTTAAGCTACCAATGACATTTTTCACAGAACTAGAACAAAAAATTTCACCATTTGTATGGAAACACAAAAGACCCCGAATAGCCAAAGCAGTCTTGAGAAAGAAAAATGGAGCTGGAGGAATCAGGCTCCCTGACTTCAGGCTATACTGCAAAGCTGCAGTAATCAGGACAGTATGGTACTGGCACAAAAACAGAAAAATAGATCAATGGAACAGGATAGAAAGCCCAGAGATAAAACCACACACATATGGTCACCTTATATTTGATAAAGGAAACAAGAATATACAATGGAGAAAAGACAGCCTCTTCAATAAGTGGTGCTGGGAAAACTGGACAGCTACATGTAAAAGAATGAAATTAGAACACTCCCTAACACCATACACAAAAATAAACTCAAAATGGATTAAAGACCTAAATATATGGCCAGACACTATAAAACTCTTAGAGGAAAACATAGGCAGAACACTCTATGACATATATCACAGCAAGATCCTTTTTACCCACCTCCTAGAGAAATGGAAATAAAAACAAAAATAAACAAATGTGACCTAATGAAACTTAAAAGCTTTTGCACAGCAAAGGAAAACATAAATAAGATGAAAAGACAACCCTCAGAATGGGAGAAAATATTTGCAAATGAAGCAACTGACAAAGGCTTGATCTCCAAAATTTACAAGCAGCTCATGCAGCTCAATATCAAAAAAATAAACAACCCAATCCAAAAATGGGCAGAAGACCTATACAGACATTTCTCCAAAGAAGATATACAGATTGCCAACAAACACATGAAAGAATGCTCAACATCATTAATGATTAGACAAATGCAAATCAAAACTACCGTGAAGTATCACCTCACACCAGTCAGAATGGCCATCATCAAAAAATCTACAAACAGTAAATGCTGGTAAAGGGGTGGAGAAAAGGGAACCCTCTTGCACTGTTGGTAGGAATGTAAATTGATATAGCCACTATGGAGAAAAGTATGGAGGTTCCTTAAAAAACTAAAAATAGAACTACCATACCACCCAGCAATCCCACTACTGGGCATATACCCTGAGAAAACCATAATTCAAAAAGAGTCATGTACCACAATGTTCACTGCATCTCTATTTACAATACTCAGGACATGGAAGCAACCTAAGTGTCCATCGACAGATGAATGGATAAAGAAGATGTGGCACATATATACAATGGAATATTACTCCGCCATAAAAGGAAACGGAATTGAGTTATTTGTAGTGAGGTGGATGGACCTAGAGACTGTTATACAGAGTGAAGTAAGTCAGAAAGAGAAAAACAAATACCGTATGCTAACGTATATATATGGAATCTAAAAAAAAAAAAATGGTTCTGAAGAACCTAGGGGCAGGACAGGAATAAAGACGCAGATGTAGAGAATGGACTTGAGGACACAGGGAGGGGGAAGGGTAAGCTGGGATGAAGTGAGAGAGTGGCATGGACATATATACACTACCAAACGTAAAATAGATAGCTAGTGGGAAGCAGCTGCATAGCACAGGGAGATCAGCTCGGTGCTTTGTGACCACCTAGAGGGGTGGGATAGGGAGGGTGGGAGGGAGACGCAAGAGGGAGGAGATATGGGGATATATGTATATGTATAGCTGATTCACTTTGTTATAAAGCAGAAGCTAACACACCATTGTAAAGCAATTATACTCCAATAAAGATGCTAAAAGAAAATAGGAAAAATAAAAATTTACCCTCCATTTAGGTTATACCACTACACACTCCCCACAGAATAGAAAAACTTATCCGCGTGATTTCAATTTTGGGGGCAATTTGACATTTTCTTCATGGCCTGAATAATGGTCAGATTTTCTGAATTTTTGTTTGCTGAGCATAGACTTCAAAATATATCAGTTTATACCTTTTAAATGTGCCACTTAGATTTTCTTTATTGCTCACTTTTTGCTCCCTTGCTCTGTCATTGACTGAAGTAAGCTTTCTTAGTAATCATATGTTTTTGTCTGTTTCACCGTTCAGTTTCCATAGTTTTTGTTTTTTGAATGTCCCTTCCACGTTATTGGGTACAGAGATATTCCACCTTGTCTGAAATTAAGATGGTAACCTTTGCTCTTTTCACTTGTTTGTCTCTATTTTCTCACTATGCCTTTGTCCAGTCTTTAATTTTCAACTTTTGAAGTCACCTTGTTTTAAGAGAGTTTACAAATGTCACTTCACCCCAAGTTAGAAAATAAGCATATAATGAAAGAAACTCTAATACTAGGAAGCATGACATAAAGTACGACAACTGAATCAAAACTAAAACGTAGGTCATATTAATCTTTGTGAGTATCTTAAACTCACTTATTAGAGGTTGGATTACCATGCAAAATTCAACCATCAACTCTTCCAGGAGACACTTGGAAACTCTGCTAAAACAAGGTGACTTCAAAGCCATACTGCATCAGAGGGTGATTAGGAAGATCAAATGAGAAAATTGAATTACTGAAACCCTATACAGTAAGTCCCCTATATATGTACCTTCAAGTTGCGAACTTTCAAAGATGCGAACGTGCGTTCCCATGTCCAACCACGTAAATTAGTTCACGTGTCTGGCATACACTGTCACGTGCGTGCATCCTCTACAAGTGGCTGTGCTTTTGTGTACTTTACTGTACAGTACTGTATAGAGTACGGTAGTACAGTATCTTTATTTCAAGCCCAGGATGTCCAGAAGCAAGCAAAAAACCAGTGGTGTTGTATTGATAGCTGGTACTACTGTACTTTTCAAGGTACTGTAGCATGATTAAAATGTTTATTTTTTGTGTCTGTTTTTTATGTATTATTTGTGTGAAAAGTATTATAAACCTATTACAGCACAGTACATACTATATAACCGACTGTGTAGTTGGGTACCTAGGCTAACTTTGTTGGGCTTACAAATTGGACTTACGAACAAATTGGACTAATGAACAAATTGGACTTACCTAGGCTAACAAATTGGACTTAAGAATGCACTCTCCGGGGCTTCCCTGGTGGCACAGTGGTTAAGAATCCGCCTGCCAATGCAGGGACACGGGTTCGAGTCCTGGTCTGGGAACATCCCACATGCCGTGGAGCAACTAAGCCTGAGCACCACAACTACTGAGCCTGCAATCTAGAGCCCGCGAGCCACAGCTAGTGAGCCCACGTGCCACAACTACCGCTCTGCAACAAGAGAAGCCCACGCACCGCAACGAAGAGTAGCCCCTGCTCGCCGCAACTAGAGAAAGCCCAGGCGCAGCAACGAAGACCCAACGTGGCCAAAAATAAATAAATAAATAAAAATTTTAAAAGAGAGTTGCTGGTTAGCTTGTGTAATATTTAAGATATTTGTTTTACGGTCTCATCTAGTAGCATTTATTTACCAAGAAGAAATATTTTCTATAACAGCTGACATTTCTTTAGGAGCTCCTTTTAGTTTATCTGCTAATATAACCAGATTTGAAAATATCTGTCATGAAAAATGAATAAAACACATTTTAGTTGGGATAGAGACTCCCTCTTTATTTAAACTTGTTGAGCAAAAAATTTAACTGAATATTTTTACCAAAACTCCTTTCCAGTGACAGAACTGACCTATGCTAGTGAAATGACCTCCCCCCATCAAAACTTTCTGTTTTGAAAGTGCTTTCTTGTCAGCTCCCTGCTTTGATCCACACAGCAAATGGGGTAGCCCAGGTTGTTTGGAGACCACTCTGACCTGAATTTCATCTCTTCTCTCTTTTTTCAGGTACAACGGGTGCCAAGAAGCAATTACGTGCCCGCAGGATAGATGGCTGGGGTAAGGGTGTAGGTAGTCCATTGGAAAGCAACTCGAACGTTCTGTTTAGTTCCATTTCATGCTTACGTGTTCAAAAAGACTTCTTTAAAAACTTTCATTATCTTGATGTCCTTATGAAAGTGATACCTGGACTTCTGCCTGAATGACAAAATAAGCTTATGTGGAAAGACCCACCTCTTGCTCCGAAAACATACAAATGTTGCATAAAATATAACAACAAAAATTTTTTGAAATATAAAGCCAAGTTCAAAATCAAGAAAGAAAAGCAATACCAAGTGCAGGAAATGAAAAAGACTATGAGAGTTGGAGTGATGTGCTGGAATAAAGCAAATTGTCTGTCAAAGATTCTGGCTTGAATATATCCCTTAGAACAGGGGATGGCAAACTATGACCCAGGGACCAAATTCAGCTCACAGCCTATTTCTGTACAGTTTGGAAGGTAAGAATTTTTTCATGTTTCAATGGTTACAATTTAAATGATTATATTATAAGTACCCTTGATTTTGTTTCTTGGTCCAAAAAGCCTAAAATATTTACTATTTATCCCCTTGCAGAAAACGTCTGCCGACCCAGCCTTACAATACCAATGCCCTCAAGGGCACAGTCTGAGTCAAGGGCTCCAGCCCAGCAGGAGTCTGTATGTGAGCTCTCTGCGTAGAGAGGGGAAGCCCCCAGAGGGGCTTCTCCACCTGTGAACAGAGGTAGAAAGACTGCCCACAAGTTAGAGGTGTGTGTAATGACAGGCCCTACCTGCGTCATGGAAGAAGGCGGCTCACCCTTGAGAGTCGAGGAATCTAAGCCTGCCTGGACTGTGCATGTGGGGCTGAATTTCTACGCTCACCCCCAGGATGGGTGTAGAAGTTCGGATCAGACTGAGTGGGAGAGGGGTGGAAGGATGTACACACGGGGCATCCTTCCAGGCGTCTCAAGTCTCTGATTCCATTTCTCTGGTGAACATTCCCTGTGTCTTCCTAGGGAGAGACCTGGCTGTCTGTGTCCTGTGCAGAGGAGTGGACAGAGGGTGTGAAGGGTCATCTGGTCTCCAGTCTGAGTCTCCCCCATCTCCCTCTTTCCAGCCCTCTTCCTCTTCTCTTGTGCCTCCGAGCGCCAGCCTCTCCAGCTTTTGTTGGGTACACTGGCTCTCACCTCGGTACCCACCTCAAGAGAGCAGTTTCTTCCCTGGGTTAGATCACTTGCCACTCCCCTATTTCCTTTCTTTTTCCAAAAAAAAAAAAAGTGTTTTTTCAGCTGATTTCCCCTCTCATACTCACACTATTCTTTGGAATCTGTGCCTTTTTTTATTCCCTTACCATCATTTTAGTGGATTTCATAAGAGAGAGGGCGATAACCTCGTATGGTCAATAGACCATCTTTGAGTTCATTGCGAACTGAAAGCCTTAAAATTGTTTTAGAGATTTTCTGAAATGACTCTGTGGTGTAAATATATTGTCTAGACTTTAAACATCGAATATATGGTTGTTTCCTTTTCCACTATAACATATTTAGGAATTTCAGATTAATTAAAGCTATATTTTTAAGTTATCTTTCAAAAATTATTTTTAATCGCACAAGTAATGCATGAATATATTCTCCATTCATAATTGATTCTTTTTTTTCCTACTAGTCTCTTCTTTATTCCTGCTGGAGTATATCCTGTAGCTATTCTTTCAGGAGCATCTGTGGGTGGCAAGTTTACCTGAGTCCTTAGAAAAATGCCTATATTTCATTCTCCCTGAAGAATGATAATCTACTGGATATACCATTCTAGAAGCAAAAGGTTTTCTCTCCCTCTCTCAGCACCTTAAAGATTTTCCTTCATTGTCTTTCATCCAATGTTGCTCAGGTAAATTTGATTCTCATTCATGCAGAAATATTCTATCTTTATTTCCTGGAAGTTTTTAGAATTTTCCTTATTTATCCTTGAAGTTTTGAAATTTCACTACAATTGGTCCAGGTGTTGTCTGTGGGTCTGTTTTCTAATTCATCCAACTCAACAAACAGTAGACGTTTTCAATCTGAAGATGAATGTCTTTCTATAGTTGTAGAAAATTCTTAGCTTTTTTTTTTTTTCCAGATCTTGCATCCCCCGCCCCGTGACCCCCATTCTGTCTATTCTCTTCTTCTAAAACTGTTATTAGAAGGATTTTTTAATCTCTGGATTTATCCTTCATGTCTTTGAATATTTCCTTTATCCTGTCGCTTTCTCCTTTATCTGGGACCTCAGAGAATTCCTCAGTTCAATCTGCAGTTCATTGATTCATTCTTCAATTCTATTCATTTGGCTATGCAACTCACTTATTGGAATTTTTATTTTAGCATTTATGTTTTTATTTCCAAGATCATCGTTTTTCTTTCTCATATCATAATTATATCTGCTCTTTGGGTGGGGGGAAGTTCGAGGCTATTTTACATATACAGGAAAGCCCTCTCAATGTAGGGGTGCATAATGGCGCAATCAATGAAAGACCAGGGCCCAAACCAGCACGGCTGGCCCATTGAGAGGCACAACGGTGCACCTATAAAATCCAAGTCCATCTAAGTTCCAGCTGAAGTATGTATGGCACCAACCTGAGAGTGGCTGTCCGCTTTGGTTTGAATATCAGTAGAGACTATTTTGAGTCATGTGGCTTCTGAGGTTTCCAGGGCATTAGGAATACCCCCAGAATTCTCCTAGCTAGTTAGGCTCTTTTAATCAGCTCAGTCTGAGAATAATACCTGAACGTGAGGACTGGAGGACTCCCAGCTTCCCTGCCAGCCTTTTCCCTACCCCGTCTTGCCCTCTCTCCCCATCCCCACAAAGGCAAGAATGATACCCCATGGCAGAAGTAGACCCACGCCAGTCACTTTACATCCAACGTCACAGCATGGCAGCGTGTGCTACCTTAGGATTAAATTCGTCCTTTTTTTGAATGTCTCGTATCTTTTGCACGAGTTGCACAGCTCTCCTCCACTGTTTGCTGACTCTCATCTTATTAGCTGAGACTCCTAGCTAGCTGATCTGCGGCTGGCCCGGGAGGGGGAAGAAGCATTCCTGCAGTCTGTACTGTGCTCAGTAGAGTTGGGCAAGCTGGCCAGGCTCCCAGGGCAGTTTGGTCATCTCGGTGTGCATGTTCCCAATTCTCCCAGGAACAGGCTCTGCCTGTCCTTTCCAGTCCAAGTGCCTGCAGTCATTCTTCCCACTGGAGGAAAACATGATTCCTGCTGCTTGGGGAAAGGAGAGAATGTTTGTATGGGGTCAACCCGCCCGACTGCTCTCCCCCACCCCCAGCTTCTCCCACCTCCTGACAAAAAGCAGCCTCAGCACTGTTCCCACCTTTCTGTGCCAGCACTCACTCGCCCCTGGTGTCCTGAGCCGTCTCTTCTGCTATCACAGGCTTACCTTGCTGGCTTCCTGACTGGTTTTGGTTTTGTTTTTGTTTTTTGGAGTATAGTTGCTTACAATGTTGTGTTAGTTTCTGCTCTACAGAAAAGTGAATCCGCTATACATATACATATATCCCCTCGTTTTTAGATTTTCTTCCCATTTAGGTCACCACTGAGCACTGAGTAGAGTTCCCTGTGGTACACAGTAGGTTCTCATTAGTTATCTATTTTCTACATAGTAGTGTATATAGGTCCTGACCATTTTTGATCTTTCAGGGACCCTTCACAGATTCAAGGCTGAGAGTATCCGGTGTTGTTTACAAGGGTGACTACATTTAAAAAAAAAAAAAAAAAAAAGGCTTTTCTATCATTTCTATGGAGTTTGTCAATGGGCAGGGTGGACAAAGGATCAGGGCAAAGGACTGCCCAAGTCAAAGGCATTAAAACCAGTCTTCACAGAGGTGTTTTTAAAAGCCAGTTTAAACCTAAATATCTTATTTAAATAACATCTGTTTAGGGCCCTTAATAGCTTTTCTGTGTGACTTGGGACAAATCATTCTACCTCCTTGATTGCATTTTTTCACCTGCAAAATGAAAGATGTGGACAAGATGATCTTAAGCTTCTTTCTCTCTGAAATCCTATATTTATATTTTAAACGCAGCTGCTTGTAACCAATGCAGTCAGGCTTCCTACCTCCAGATTCCCATAAACAATTCATAGCTTTCCTATCCTTTATTGCTAAGGAAAATCACATGATCCATTCTACCCTTCCTAGTCCCTGCGTCTGCACTTGGCATTACAGTAAAACTCATTAACTTGGATGACACTAATTTAAATATATGATAATTCAGTGACTGGACCAAAGTTTATCTTTGTTTAGTAAAACATGACTTCATCGCAAGTGCAGATAAACAGTATCAATAGCACTGTCAAACCAGTGTTCAATATCCTTAAGAAGCAGCTATTTTTCAAGTCCCTGTAAGCATTTTCGACATATGCATTTATATCTACCCGGAACCAGCTTTTAACCCAGACCATCAAACCAAATCACCTGATGGTCAGGACTCTTTTCTGCTCTAAACCTGGCTTCTTTCCCATTGGCACTGCTGTGTGCTTGCTCCATACTTTTGAAAATGGAAAAAATTCCCTGCCTCGTAAAGAAGGAGTAACCCATGTTGCAGTGGAAATGAGATAGTCAAACAGAGACACTCTGGTCCTGCAGCAGCATATAGAGAATTTCTAACTGCAGCTGCTGCAGCCTAATGGAACGGGTACAACAGACTGAAGAGGGAATCTCCAATTAATGAGGGAGAAGCCCTTCCAGGTGGCATTTACCATCACAGTCAGAGCCTGGCCAGTCATTTCAGCAGAAAGCCTTGCAACTCTGGAGGAGAATCCTGTCTTCAGGATCTGTATATTTTACAAGTGCCATAGGTGATGTCTAAGCCCACTCCTAGTTGAGAAATATTACACTGATAAGAAGGTATTATTAACTGGTAGTTAATAAGACTCACCCTGCAGTGATGCATGGAACTTATCTGGAATTTAATAGACAGGTGCTTAAGTTAATAGTTTGCTAAACTGTGTGATTTATATTCTTACTATTGTTAATGAGATATAGCTGAACTGTGTGAATTCAAACAAAATTTGCAACCCAAATCCTTATGTCTGGAGTGGACAGAAAAGATAAAAGCAGCCCCTTGCCAGGAATTGAACTTGGACAGAGCGTCTGTCCCTTTTGGAGCGTGTCAGCCCTCTCTGCAGGAGGACAAGGCCAGGTGAGCTGATTCAAGTTTACTTGTGCTGTGAATACGGGGCGTGGCAGCTGTTCACCTAAAGGGAAACTTTACAATTTCCTGGGAAGAGGGAGATTTTCCAAATTCCCTAGAGGAAAGAACTCATTGTCAGCTAGCGTCACAAGCTCCCCTGGGTCCAGATGGGGTAGTGACGGTAAAGATGCCGAGTGGAGGGGGATCACGTTGGGCATTTGGCTTCTCTTACTGTATAAATCTGAGGGGGAGGACATCCTTAGAGACTGGGCAAACTTGTGAGCTGAGACGGTAGACCCACAATGTCCCTATTAGCCATCCACCGTGTCCCCAGTCTGTCCCACTGTTATGAATTTATAGCAGTCAGGAGTATGCTGTTAGATTCATTCTCACTTGTCCCATTTTCTATTCTAACTCCCTTGAGTGTCTCAAGTTATTTCCATAATAGTTCTCCCCACCACCACCACCTTCAAATTCGCCTTAGAGATCAAACTTTGCAAGATGCTTGGAGATTTCTTTACTGTTCCATGAATCTGAAAGTAAACGACCCCATCAGAGAACACTGCTGTCATCAGGGAAGTGATTCTCTCCTGGTAAGATGAGACTTAGAGCCCCTGGAAAGAGATCACAGAGCTGGTAAGCTGGGAATTTCTGATAATGGGCAGCTGATCCTGGCTGGCTGGGATTTGGGGCCAAGAAGTCTGTCCTATCACACATCAGACCCTCCTCCCCAGAAGTGTCAGGCAAGAAACTTGCCAGATGCTTGAAATTTCAATACCAGCTGCCCAATGAACAGGCCAAACTGAGAATTTTAAGTCTGATTTATAAAAAGTCAGAGTAGGAAGCCAAGAGTGACATTTCCCAAAAGCTGTCCACCACGATATCTGCGACTGCTTTGTCTAGGATAGAAAAAAGTTTCCAGTGTTAAGAGAAGGGTTCTGAAAAGTGTGGTACGCTCTCTTAGATGGCATGTTCTTCAGTCGCTAAACTCAAATTAATGTGGTATCTGAAAAAGAAACAAGTTTATGGTGTGCTATGTTTAAAAACTACAAAAGGAATTATACACGTTACCATGGCAACAAAGAAAATACCTTTGCATGAGGACAAGGATTGGCATAGGAAGGAAAATAAGAGTTGCTAGTTTTTGCTATAAAATTTTCATTTAAAGTATTACCTTACTCCAAAAAAAAAAAAAAATTTTCCTGCCACACCATGGTACCTTTGCTTATTAAATCCCCTGAGCTGTTTCCTGAGCTCCATGTTCTCAGCATAAGGCCTGTAATTAAAATTTGTTTTGTGTTTCTTGACCTTGCTGGGAGCACTGCTTTTTATATGGCTTTGATATACTCAGACACTAGACCCTGGAACAACGCATAAGGAAAGATCCAGCCAGTCTCAAGTGACCTAGTTTGACCGTGCCTGCATTGAGTTCCCACAACTACTATTGATTTTGGTTTGTGACTTCAAAAAATTCAGCCACCACGGGTAGAAGAATAATAAGTAATAAATCCATCCCCCAATCGTAATGACAAATGTGACTAGGAAATTGTTAATAACAAGGCAAACAACCTAAACTGGGCCATCTGCAGGCCCCTTCCTGCTTTCCTGCAAGAAGTTACATTTGTTGCTTTATTAAAAATGGCACATGGTCTGATCAAGCCACTGACATGTTCAGAGAGCATCGGTGGCTGCTGACCTTGGTAAGGCAGACCCCTCAACCCTGCTGTCGTGGGCCTCCCGGTAGGTGCCTGTTGGTCACCGGGTGTGCCTGTCTCCATTTGAGCCAAAGGGCAACTCTCGGCTCTTCACGTATATCCCGCGCTTTCCCCACTCTGTTCTGCTGGACCTTGTCACTCCTTCCCCTGTGTGCGACCCATCCCGGAACCTCGTTGGACTGTGTTAGGAACCCAACGTGGTATCTCTGTGAATTCCCCATCCCGACATGAGCAGCTTCCAAGATTCAATCTGTGGTTTCTGAACACAGACCTGCTGTTGAAGTTTATGACTTACTTTTCTTACTCTTGCTGGAAAGCTCTGTTTTTTATCACGAGTGGGACATGCTCAAGCTCTAAACCCCTCTGGAGCCCCAGCGCACTGACTTGCACCCCTCCTTGGAGCACTCGTTGAGTACTGCACTGAGCTATAATGATGGGTGTCCTCCGGGTAATTCCCCCATCCCCCCCCAGCATGACCTGGTCTTACTCATCTCTGAATCCACAGTGCCTCCATAGGCACACAGTAGGTCCTCAACAAATATTTATGAAATCGAGGTGACTGGTCCAAGGAGGCCACACGATGCCTTGAAGCGTGCTAGGATCCGCCCCCTCTACAGCTGCGCCGTCCTCGTTCTGATCCCCATCCTCATTCCTAACCTCCCCGTCAACCCTACCCCAGACTGGATCTGTCCATCAAAACTCAGCTCAGACACTCTCTCTTTTTTTTTTTTAAAGATTTTTTTATTTGACACGGATCATTTTTTAAAAGTCCCCACCGTATCCGCTACAATATTGCTTCTGTTTTATATTTTAGTTTTTTTTGGCCATGACGCGTGTGGGATCTTAGCTCCCTGACCAGGGATCAAACCCACACCCCCTGCGCTGGAAGGCGAAGTCTTAACCACTGGACCGCCAGGGAAGCCCCCAGACACTTTCTCTTTAGCATCGCCCCTGGTTTGCCTCTCACCCACGGCCTTCTGTCCTCTTCCCTCCACTCTCACAGTTTGGGTCCTGACTGCATCCCATATCTTGACATAATCGCTTGTATACACTTATTGTTTATTTAGTCATTTATTCAACAAAAATAACCGAGCATTTATTGTGTGCCAGATGAGTGGAGATAGAAAGATCAAAGGTATGTGTATAAGTAGAAGGTTGTTTGGTAGGTATGAATTCAATACAAAGGAACCTTAATACACATGTTAGGGCTCTTTGCATGCAGTCACAGGATCTGAATCTGGATAGCTTAAATGAAAAGAGAATTTTTTTTGGAAGGCTGTGAGGTTGCCTAAAGGAAAGAAAGGAAGGCTGGAAAATCAGCACGGACCATACAAGTGTCTGGCATCACAGGTGCAGGAACCCCCACTTCTTCAGTCCTTTGTTTCTCCCCTTATAATTCACCTTCAGGGAGGGCGTGTATAAAGAGCCTAGCATGCATTCTCTCTCAACTAGAGAAGGGCGGGGTCTAAGCAAATTAACCCCCAGGACAGTATCCAGTGGCAGAGAAGTAAAAGCTGGCCGGTATTTTCAACAGAAGATGGCATGGGTGCTGGACAGCCGTAAATAATTCATGTCCCTCTCAGTGAATATGCTCTGATAATTTAATAACGTGAAGTTAAAACAGCCTGGTGTGTCCAGTTCTGTAATTGGGTCAGTCCTGCCACTTACGACTGTCACGATAAGGCTAGTGTTAAGGCATCCTCACCCCTGCATGGTGCTGGGATGGGCACTGCCCAAGACTTGCATCTCCCTCTTTATCCCAACTAGACAGTGCGGTTTCTGCTAGAACAGGAACTACATAAAGTCCATTCCTGAGTCCTCTCACTATCCAGCAAGGATCCGTGCTCAATGAACATGCCTTTGCACAACTGAACTGGGACAAAGCAAGGGTTCCTTACCTGGATGGCAGTTTCCCATCTTCAAACCTCATCCTCCAACTATTTTGAGAAGATGACTACTCCAATCAAGAAGTTCATTGAAAGAATGAATCAGAACTTCCTGGTTGGGACTTCCCTGGTGGCGCTGTTGTTAAGAATCTGCCTGCTGATGCAGGGGACACAGGTTCGTTCCCTGGTCCGGGAAGATCCCACATGCCGCAGAGCAACTAAGCCCATGCGCCACAACTACTGAGCCTGCACCTTGGAGCCTGCGAGCCACAACTACTGAGCCCATGTGCTGCAACTACTGAAGCCCACACGCCTAGAGCCCATGCTCCACAACAAGAGAAGCCACCGCGATGAGAAGCCCGTGCACCGCAACGAAGAGTAGGACCAGCTCGCCGCAACTGGAGAAAGCCCGGGCAGCAACGAAGACCTAATGCGGCCATAAATAAATAAATAAATAAATAAACAAAAAACTTCCTCGTTGTTTCCACGGAAGAGCAGCTCCTCCGCTGGGTTCCGCAGAGCTTCTGGCATGTGTCATACTCCTTGATGGGTCAATAATGGGATGAATCACAGAGCTCTAAGTGTAGCTGCCAATGTTGGAAAGTGATTGTCAGTGCATTTGGGGGAGCAGAGTCTACAACTACAGCCCTTCTCTGAATCTGACAATTGTTAAAAAAAGGACAAAAGGATTCAGATGACCAAATTCAGAGCCATGAATGGGCCTGGATAAAGCCCTCTACTTGCATGCTGTATTTCTGTTGGTTACCCAGTCTCTTTGGGGAATAATTTACTTTGAATGGTGACCCGAATGATCTTCCCCTACCCAGGAAGTTCACACCTTCACCATTCAGAAGCTGCCAGTTCTTGGGGACCATCAAGTGTATTGAACAAGTTCTAGTTCTTGCTTTGTCCCTGTTGGCTGTGTGACCCTAGGTGAGTTATCCAACCTCTCTGAAACTGTTTCTTCCTGCATACTTTAAGTGATTAAACGCAATTATCACGCCTGGAGTTCTGCAAATCCCTTTGCTATTGCCAAGTGTGAAAAACCAACATGTTTCCAGAGCTCAGGTTTCAAATCTGAAAGACAAATACACAGAGGATGATTTGAGGTCAGAGGTCAACAAGACTCACATCAAACACCTTATGGTAACAACGTGATCTTCCTGTCAACACATTCTGCATTCAAAAGGCAGGAACTGTTTCTGGAAATTTATTGTGATCAACTTGGGAAATTATAATTTAGATTGAGTCTCTTGCAAATCATTGCTTCTGAGATGTTGCTGCCAACTTTCATAATTGTGTTTCTCCTTTATCCCAGGTACCCTCATTCCTACATATACATTTGTAAGAACATATATATGTCACACATCTATCTTATATTTTCCCCCTAATCTAAAGCTTAAACGCCTATGGGAAATCATCAGGCAGCATTTCATAGGTCCCAAACAGCAGCCATTTCCTGTTAAATTAAGTTGGTGGTGGAATTTATTATGTTAACTAAACCAATGTCCTTGCAATTTCAGGGAAATTGGTGTCCCGGCTCTCTGTGGTGCTGGCAGTCCCTTCCTGACCACATCACAGTCGCCCCTGCGAGGGTTCCTGCCAGTTAAGAAGATGCAATTTGATGGCAGTGCCCTCCTCTTCTCTGCTGCCAGCAAAAGGGAATGGAGGCTTCATTCTCATAGACAGAACTAGGCTTTTTCACACTTATTAATAACCTGTATTAGAATGGGATGCGTTCTTTGTCATTTGACTTGGTTTGCTATAGAGCTATCATGTTTAATGCCTTGTTTATAAAATCATGAGGTGGTAAATGAAGGGAATGTTATAAACCATTCTCAACAGACAGCATCATGGGCAAGAAATACAATAGTATGTTCTGTTTCCAGAAGGAAATATACAAACTCCCTAGGTCTATGGACTTAGTTCATTTTAAACATGTATTTGTTTAATGAATAGGTGGTATAAGTGTGTGTATGAGATGTGTGTGAAATTTCTCTTCTGAATCTCACAATAAACCTGGGAGGCAGGTTTATTTATAAGTGTGTGTATGAAATTCATAGGGTCCAAAAGGTATGGGTACTGTGAAAAGTACCTATCCGATTGAGTATGGCTCTTATGCAAATTCAGCACACAATTTCCTAAAACTGATCCCCAGCTAATCCGTTTACTTCTCTAGGGACAACGAAGGTTACCAACTTCTTGTATGTCCTATGGCTTATTTTACAGTTAAGGAAAGCGAGGCTCAGAACAGCAAAATGCTTAACCTTAAGTCACCCAGTGAGTTGTTTGCTGCACCAGACCCTGGCCCCTTCTCCTCTGGAACACATTTGCACCCACAATATGTAGCTGTCAGCAAGCCCTAGGCAAACAAAAGACATTCTTTTCTTAAAAGGCAAACCAGAACTTTCTAATAAAACAGAAGGCAGAGGAAAACATTCAGACAAAGCGCTTTTATTCGGCTGAATGTTCAATAAAGGCACGGGATATATATTCTGAAAGAGAAGTGTAGGAAATCTATTCTAATGACCTCAGCTGACAGAGGAGGAAACTGGGGCTCAGATAGGGAAATAAATGTCAATCAAATAACTGTTGAGTGGGCCTATTTTCGTGAACTCTGAGGAGTGCTTTTGACTTTGCAAATGCAGCCTAAGTTCCCCCTCACCCCAGCCCAGTCATTGGCTCTGGGTTCCCCTGGCTGTATCTGGGGCATTATGGCTGAGTTATACTGGAAAATGCAGGAGCACATTGATTTCCTATAATGGTTTTATCTATAGAAACTTGTGAGGACATCTTTTGGCCAGAGGATTTGGCATTGAATATCTGAAAATCTTGAACTGTTCCAAAACACTGCCTCCCAATTGAGACCAAATAAACCTTTGCTCCTCCAGAAAAGCCTTTTCTGCACCTGCAGACTGTAACTCCTTGACCTGTTCTTATTATAAGAGGCATCAATGTTGGAAATGGGTTGCTAGACATTCAGGACATCTTGTACTAACAAGGGGATCTATGTGAAGTTTTCTCCTAGCTTGCTAATTTAGATTGTATTAAGACAATGGAATTACAGAGACCCAAAGGGAGATTGAGAGCAAGATGAAAACGTAAATACAGTGAAGCCGCGGACCCTCCTTCCCTGTGCTGGGGAAGATGCTAAGTTTTTTAAAATGCCCCTACATGCAGTACTTCTACAGTCCTTTCTCTTCTGAATCTCGCAATAAACGTGGGAGGCAGGAATTCTCACCACTTCCATTTTAAAGCTGAGAAAAATCAAAGCCCAGAGAGATCAAGTGATTTATCCAGAGTCACACAACAGAGAAATGACAATCCCAGAATTAAACGCAGGGTTTCTGGCTTCCAGGTGCCATTCTTTCTGAACACCACCCCACCTCCAATTTCCCTTTTCACTCCTTCTCTAGCTCCTTGGTTCAATACTTTCCTCCTTACGCTCATTGAAATTTAGGCATCCTTGAAGTTTCTCTCCTAGGAGCACTTCTCTTTTCTCTCCTCAAATGATTTTGTTTACAATCCCTTTTAAAGTTTCAAGCAGCGCCTCTTTGAAGACCCCCTGTCACTACCACCACCCCAAGTCAGTATCTAAAGTTCAAAACCCTCCTCTGCACCCGTATCATAGATCCTGTGGGTCTCTGAAAAGATTCTGGGGTTCACACATCAGGTGGGAGCCTGCAGAAGGTGAGAGCCAGCCTGGCAGAAGACCTGAGGCTCCAGCCCTGAGATTAGGGCTGAAGACCAAACCTGCACAAGAGGGTCCTCCTGAGATGACCTGCACAAACAGTCAGACAGGAAAGAGGCTGATGAAGGACCTTTTCCCCAGCTGTGGCTTTGAAGGTCATGACCTTGAGGAGCAAATAATGTAACTCCAAATTTTCCAGCCCTTTGTAGTTTTCCAGGTGATTTTTATATCCATCATATTATTTGGTCTTTACGTCAGCTTTGTAAAGTAGAAGGCATAGAAACTAGTACTCTCAGGTTTATAAATGAGAAAACTGAGGCTTCAAGATGTTGGGTGACTGCCCCAGGTCTCGCAGTTAGTAACAGGCATCTCTGGAAGGCTGGACAAATCCAGTCTGGTTCTCTACCCGTGCATGGCTCACTTCCTTGCCCACCTAATTCCTCTCTTCTTTGTTATGTTTCATTAGGCAGATATTATAAATCCTTAATGGAATCTATAGGCTCCAGGAAAAAGCAGGGGTTAGCCAACTTTTTCTGTAAAAGACCAGATAGTAAATGTTCTAGGCTTTGCAGACCAGAGTCTATCACAACTATTCAACTCTGTTGTTTCAGCCTGGGAGCAGCTATAGGCAATACATAAATGAGCGGGGAGGTGTTCCAATAAAACTTTATTTTCAAAAACAGGTGGTGAGGACTTCCCTGGCGGTCCAGTGGTTAAGACTCTGTGCTTCCACTGCAGGGGGCACGGGTTCGATCCCTGGTCGGGGAACTAAGATCCCACATGCCACGAGGCGTGGCCCATAAAAAGGGAGGGGGAGCCAGATTTGGCCTGCAGACTGTAGTTTGTCAACCTTTAGCCTAAAACCCTGCAAGATGATATTTGCTTCCCCAAGATCTGCCTCAAGGTCTGCCCCTCCTTCCCTCGTTGCCTCCAGACCAATAACAAAGGCCAGGCTTCAGCATGGCCAGAACAGGGAAATAGGGTTCCTACTCCAGGAAGAAACAGTGTGCAACCTCAAGACATTTCAAGACCTGGGTAACCCGTGCTGGCAGGAACTGGGGGAGCAAATGGCCCAGGGTCTTGGGCAGGGAAAGGAGGTGAGGAGAATATAAAGCTGCACTGGGGGGAATTTGTTGGCGTAGAGGCACCACCCCACGAAGCAGCGTTTACTACTCTGCTAAGATCATGGGGAGCAAGTCAAACGTGCTGCTGGCATGTCTCCTCGAAGCTTTTTTTTTTTTTTTAATTTATTTTTTATTTTTTTTAACATCTTTATTGGAGTATAATTGCTTTACAATGGTGTGTTAGTTTCTGCTTTATAACAAAGTGAATCAGCTATTCCTCGAAGCTTCAATAGCTCACAACAATAGCCGTCAGGAAATGAAGTAGAGGTACTACATCAGCGTGGGCAGCATACTAAGGAGGGGTCGGGGAGTTGGGAGAAAGGAATGAACTGTGGAAGACCTGAGAATCCATCACGTGATGACTTCCCCGGAAAGGTGCAGAAGGCAATAAAAATCTGCTGACGGCAGAAGCATCTTTGAGACGCTCGGCGGCCACTGTGATCTGCTAGCCTGGATTGACGGTATACAATTCTGCCATAGAACTAGGCGATGGAAGTGACAGTCAGCATAAATAGTAAATGGAGATGATAGAATTGCCACATAGCAAGCACCACGTGGTCAGGGGAGAGATAGACGTTTCCCCCAGTCTTTCTCCAAAGGGACTTGTGCCTATTTACCAGAGTAATTCTGTGTGTGCACTCTTTTTTTTTTTTAATTACTTAATTCTTATTTATTTATTTGGCCACGCTGCACAGCATGCAGGATCTTCACCATTTAGGGATCAAACCCAGGCTCCTTGCAGTGGAAGCCTGGTAAGGAACCCAAAATGCTGTCAAGGGTCCCCACCTTCCCAGTTAGGGATTTAGGAGATTAGTTGGAGCTCGAGCCCAAGTTCTCTCACAGTGGATCCCTTGTATCCATAGATCTACCCTCCAGTTATTTTCCTGGTTGCAAGTATATAATTATGCTGCGTAGCTGGCAGAACTTCTCATTCATTCCCTGACCTGTGGAGGAAGAGATAAAATAGGAAGGACAAGCAGAAGCCCCTGAAACAGCCCTTCACTCCAACCAAGACAGCAAATTAGAAGCCATACCACCTCCTGGGTGAAATGGCAAATACTACTGCCACCCTCCAAGATTCCAAGAATGCAAGGGTGGTGGTTTTCATCATGTCTCTGTTATTCAATTCATCCATGTGTCTTTTGCAAAAAATAGAAGGATTTAGTAGGTGCTGGTGGACTGCTATAAACCAAGCCAAATGATAGCCCCAATTGCAGCTGCTGTTCTGGATGTGGTATCTTTACCCGAAGATATAAACACAGCTTTGGGCACTAGGAACGTGGTTATTGATCTGGCACATATGTTCCTTTCAAACCCCATCAGTAAAGAGAATAAAAATCAGCTCACCTTTCTGTGGGAAGGACGAGAGTGCACATTCGCTGCCTCGCTGTAGGGCCCATGGTAACCCTCCTGCTCTCTGTCGCAATAGAGCCCACAGAGATCTTGATTGTCTTGACATTCACAAAACATCCTGAGGGTCCACTATGTGGATGACGTCAGGCTAACTGGACCTGATGAGCAGGAAGTGGTGCATATTTTAAAACACGTGCTGCCAGAATATGGAAGATAAAATCCATGGAAATTCAGAGGATGGTCACACTGGTGCAGTTTCCAGGCATTTTGTGGTCTGAGCCTTGCCAGGCGTTCCCCTCTAAGGTAGGTTGTTAACCCTTGTACCCTCTACCACTGAGAATGAGGTTTGGTAGGCTTTTTTGGATTTTGAAAGCAGCATATACCCAGCCCTTGGGAATATTACTCCAACCCGTTTCTCAGGCATGCTGGAAGGCTTCCAGTTTTGACCAGGGCAAGAGTGAGAGAGAGGATTTTCTAATACGTCCCAGTTTACACTGACACCAATTTGCACCAAGCTCCGTATCACTCAGGCCATAAGACTGGAAGATCCAACTGGGCTAGAAGAACCTGTGGTGGGTAAGAATGCTCTGAGGATTCTCTGGAAAGCCTTATGGGAGAGTTGTGGCTCAGAGCCCTAGAGTTCTAGATCAAGGCCATACTATCTGCAGCAGGAAGCCACTTGCCATTGGAAAAACATGGCTAGCATGCGGCTGGGCGTGCCTGTGTTTCTGACCACGGGTTGCAAGGGACTATGGGGTTAGAGCTAAGTAATTGTAAACTGGTATTTTTGGCTGCGCTGAGTCATAATGGAGGTTATGTATTCAGACTTGAGTCCAAACAGGTTCAGAGGTGGCCTCGATGGGAAGCCCAAAGCCCCAAGTCTCCTACCTGTGATGCAACTCCTCAACTGATACCATGGCCTAGGGCAGGGGGCAGGGGATGTTAACTGATTAACTGATGGAGGAAGAAAAACTCAGCCCTCGTTTATAAATGGATTCGCTCGCTTATGTTGGCACTAACCAAAAACAGGAATGCTGCCACCAATGTCCCCACTCAAGGGTGGTGCTGAAGGACATCCATGAAAGGAATTCCTCCCAGCGAGCAGCGCTGAGCACATCAAACCTAGCCATCGGGACTTCCCTGGTTATCCGGTGGTTAAGACTTTGCCTTCCAATGCAGGGGGTGCTGGTTCGATCCTTGGTTGGGGAGCTAAGATCCCACATGCCTCGGGTCCAAAAAACCAAAACATAAAACAGAAGCAATATTGCAACATATTCAGTGAAGACTTTAAAAATGGTCCACATCAAAAAATCTTTAAAAAAAACCTGGCCGTCAACTTTGCATAGACAGAGAAGTGGCCTGAAATTAGAGTGCACACCAACTTCTGGGTAGTGGCAAATGGCTTGGCTGATTAGTCAGGGGTCTGGAAGGAGCGAGATTGGGAGAGCAGAGATCAGAAAGACTGAGGAAGAGATCTGAGAACAGACATACGGGAAGAGCATAGAGAGTACAGAATTTGTCTTACATGAAGCCGGTGCAGAGGAGGCATTCAGCTAACTGCCATGGGGACAGGCTGCTGTATCCTGTGAATGGCAGCCAAGGTCTCTCTTCAACCATCCCAGACCTTGGACAATGGGCTCATGGATGGAGAGACTACAGAGGCAGGTATAAATGCTACAAATGGGCACCACCCCATGGGCTCTCCCTCATCAACATGAATCCAACTACAGTAAGTCCCCCACATATGAACAAGTTCCGTTCCGAGAGCACGTTCGTAAGTCCTATTTGTTCGTAAGTCCAACAAAGTTAGCCTAGGTACCCAACTAACACAATCGGCTGTATACCACTGTTTTACACTTGCTTCCAGACATCCTGGGCTTGAAACAAAGGTACTGTACTACTGTACTCTATACAGTACTGTACAGTAAAGTACACAAAAGCACAACCACTTGTAGAGGATGCACACACGTGACAATGTACTCCAGACTCGTGAACTAACTTACGTGATTGGACATGAAAATGCACGTTCGCATTTTTGAGAGTAAATGCCAAATTGGGGACAACACCTGGAGAATTAGGGCTCTTTCCTCCAGAGAGTAATACATGCAGTGAACCAAGGGCCATTCTGGTGCTATGCCCCCAATATATAGAAAGTTCATGTTCGGGAACCAAGAGGCAGAAGTAGCAATGGCCTCTCTTATCATCGTTCCCAATGACTTTCTTGCAAAACATATGCTTCTGTCCCCATAGCTCTAAATTCTGCTGGGTCACAGGTTGTGATTCCCAGCAAGGGAGGACTTCTGCCAGGAACACAGTAAGGTTCCAGCTTCCACTGGAAGCTATGACTACCAGCTGGTCATGTGGGGCTTCTCAGGCCAGTAGACCGGCAGGCAAGGAAAAGAGTTACCACATTGGCAGGATCACTGTCTCTGATTAACACTAGAAACGAGGGTTGGGGCTGCACAGTGGGATCTGAAAGGTGTATTAAGGAACCTCTGGGACTCTCTGAGATGTTCTTGGTGCTTTTTCACCCAGGGATGAATCGTAAAAGGGCAAATGTAGCAACTGCCAGCCTTGAGTATGCCTAGTGATGGGCATTCTAGCAGTAACGATAATTAGATAGTTTGCATCAGTTCTAGACCCTGGAAGTTGTTTTTGCATTGCTCATTTAATTAGCAAATATTTATCAAATCCCTTTATGCACCAGGAAATGTTGTATTGGAAACTTGAAGGTGAACAAGGTAGTCCAAATCCCTGCCTTCATGGTACCTTCAATTTAGTAGGAGAGATGGACAAGAAATAACTAAATACAGTAATAAGTGAAATGATTACAGTTTGTCAAAGAATCTGGGAAGGAAAAAAAAACAAATGTTATGATAAAGAATAACAGAGTGACTTACTTGGACGAGGTGGTAAAGGAGGGCCTCTTTGTGGAAGTGACATCGAAGCTGAGATCTAAAGAATTAGAAGGAACCAGTGCTGTGAGGAGTCAGAGCAAAATGCTCCCGCAACGGGAAGAGCAGGTACAAAGGTCCTGAGGCTGGAGTGTGGCATGTTTCACAGAGAGAAAGGAGGCCCCTGTGCCTGGAGCACAGTGAGACGGGCTAAAGAGAAAAGCAGGAGCCATGCTGGACTTTGAGGTGGGGTTAGGTGTTTGGATTTTATCCCTAGGACAGTAAGTCCCCTACATATAAACCTTCAAGTAGCAAACTTTCAAAGATGCGTAAGTGTGTTCGCATGTCCAATCATGTAAGTAGAATGGTACATGAAGGTTGCAGCAGCCATTCAGAATGCAATCCAGTGCTACCATGTCATCTATGACAAGAAAAAAAGAGCTACTACCCAGACATCGCTGGATCATTTTTTCAAGAGGGTAGATAGAATTGAATCCAGCAAGGAGCCAGAACCTGTGCCATCCACGTCAGGCGTGAGTGAAATTGCAACTTGCCCTCCATCTCCTATTGCTGACGATCCTTCAGCTCTACCATCTCCCACCTCCTCTCCCTCCTCCAGTCAGTAACTCTTCTTGCCTGTTCACTCCATGCCAGCCCCTGGATGCCAGCTGTTGTACTGTACTACTGTACTTTTCAAGGTACTGAGCTGTAAGAGTCAAAATGTTTTCTTTACTTTTTGTGTTTGTTTTTGATGTATTATTTGTGTGAAAATTATTATAAACCTATTGTAGTACAGTACCATATAGCCGATTGCATTAGTTGGGTACCTAGGCTAACTTTGTTGGACTTAACAAACAAATTGGACTTATGAACACGCTCTCGGAACGGAACTTGTTCATAGGTAGGGGACTTACTGTACAGTGGAAAGCCATTGGTGTTGGGGGGTATGGGAGGGGAAGCAGTTTCCTGATCTGGTGTACCTTGTAAATCACCCAAGTTGCTAGGTAGAGAGGGGTCCTTGGCTGTAACAGGAGCTCAAAAGGTGGGAGAGGCCCTGCTCCCACAGGGACCGAAGCATCCCAAAGCATGTACCAGCCCAGCTGGCTTGGATCCACACTCCCCAGTTGCAGCTGTCACTGCAGATAAGAGCAGGATTACATTTGACAGTTCTCACAGATGCAATTTTTATTTAGCCTTTCCAGAGCCCATTTAGGTTGGCATTTGAGTAATGAATACCAGGAGTGTTCCACCCAATATAGCGAGGCAGGTCGGAGACATTTCTAAAATGCAAATCAGATTAAAACCCTGGCTTAAAACCCTTCATTACATGCTGGATAAAGGACACGTTGCCTGGCATGAAATTCAAGGCCCTTCAAGGTGTGGCCCTGGGTGCCATTCTTGCTCTTATCTGCCACCACTCCCGGCCCCATTCCCCCAGATCTTGAACTCCTGAGCCTCTTGAACACATTATGTGGGTTCCACGCCTCCATGACTTCTCTTTCCTCTTCTTCCTTGCCTTTTTGGACTCATGCAATGTAGGGTGGGCAACTCATGCCAGGACTTTTCCAGTTGTAACCCTGGAGTCCCAGTTTGGGAAACCTTTCAGTCCGGGGCACATCAGAACAGTGGGTGTGACTATGAATTTTGTGTGTCAACTGGACGGGGCCACAGGGTGGCCAGTCGTTTGGTTGAACGTTCTTTTGGGTGTGTCTGTGAGAATGTTTTTGGATGAGATTAACATTTCAATCACTAGACTGAATAAAACAGACTGCCCTCCCTGGTGTGGGTGGGCCTCATCCGATCAGTTGAAGGCCTAGAACAAAAAAACCTGACTCTCCCCCAAGTAAGAGACAATTCCTCCTGCCTGACTGCCTTCAAACTGGGGCATCAGCTTTTTCCCCACCTTTGGGCTCAAATTGAGACATTGATTCTTTTTTTTTTTAATTTTTTTTTTTTGGAGTACAGTTGCTTTACAATGTTGTGTTAGTTTCTACTGTACAGCAAAGTGAAGCAGTTATACATATATATATATCCCCCCTTTTCTGGATTTCCTTCCCATTTAGTTCACCGCAGGGCATTGAGTAGAGTTCCTTGTGCTATAGAGTACGTTCTCATTAGTTATCTATCTTATATACATAGTATCAATAGTGTATATATGTCAATCTCCTCCCAATTCATCCCACCTCCTCCCCTGCCCCCTTGGTATCCATACTTTTGTTCTCAACGCCTGTGTCTCTATTTCTGCTTTGTAAATAAGATCGTCTATAACCAATTTTTTCAGATTCCACATATATGCGTTAATATGCGATATTTGTTTTTCTCTTTCTGAGTTACTTCACTCTGCATGACAGACCCATTATTCTTAATCACCATGTTCTACAGGTCCAGGTGGGGAGAGAAATTTGCACACAAAAGATTATACACCAGGGGGCTGGGGATCGGAGACAGTAGAATAGAGAATAGAGAACAGGTTTAAAAGACTGAATGAATTCAAAATGACTCCTATTAACTCTCTGCATATCCACTATTCAGGGGCCACTTTCCCCATCTCTGCCTCACTGGGCCTTCGCAGCAAAAAGGTTTGATTATTTCGTGTTATTGTGTGCTACAGTATCCCCACCACTTCATCACCTAGCACACTATACACAGTAGACAAGAGGGAATTTTGTTGCATTTGATTTCCCTTATGCCCAGTAGGTATATTGCCAGGCGATTTCAGAATAAATCTCGCACCTCTTGGCATCGCATATGAAGCCCTTCCAGATCTGGCCCCTGCCCCATCTTCAGCCTCGTCTCTGGCCACACATTTCTCCTCCAGCTGTACAAGCACCCTCACCTTTCCCAGACGTGCTGCTCTTTCTCCAAGTCCTCCCTCTCCCTCTCCCTCCAAGTCCTTCATTCAGTATTAATCACACGGTACTGTAATTATTCATTTGCATTACTGTGTCTCCTGCTAGATTGTCAACTCTTCAAGGGGAGGGGCTTGGTCTCCCTGGGAATCAATCCTCTGCCTCCTCCCAGGAGATCCCATGTGGAATTTTCTCTGGAAATACAATGGAATAGAACAGAAGCTTGGAGATGCCAGAATGGAGGCAGTAAATTCTGAACAGAAGAAAGAAGGCAGCCTGGAGTGGGTCCCTGAGGTTTGGGGCTGTTGGAGAAATGTGCAGATGTACGTTACTTGGCACCTCTACCCTACTCGCGGTGGATAGGAAGCTCTCAGGACCCCTGGGCCAGCTCAGAGCCCACCACTCTCACCATATGTGTTGGAATTTTCCTCCCACAGTTTTGCAGGATGGAACATTCAGGAGCTCTGTGATGGTGGGAGATGAGTTTCTCCAATCTCCCCTCAGGACTGAATTATTCCCAGAAAACAGGACCATGGAATTATTGGGATCTTAATGCTTGTGCAGTAAAGGATGAACCTTACCCAAAAAAGGTTTGGCCCTTTGCCCCCAGCTCCTGCGAGGGAACCTTTAACCTATGGAATGTCCTACCTGATAAAAGAGGTTTTGTTTACCTTGGGCCAAGCCAGAGAGTCTACACCAACAACGTGATTCATGGTGGGGGCCATGGGCCACATAATGTCAGCTTGACCTCTGAGGCTAGAGACTAAGTTTGGCTGGACCAGTGGTCAGCCATGACTACAGTTCCAACCCCCCAATAAAAACTCAGGTCTCCAAGACTCAAGTGAGCTGCCCTCACTGGCAATACTCCATGCATGTTGTCACACATTTACATGACTTCACGGGGAGAGGACACCTGGAAACCCCAGTCCTGGTCTCCCTTACATTCTGCTCTATGTGCCTCTTCCCTTTACCAGTTGTAATCTGTATCCTTTGCTGTAATAGGTATAACCATGAGAAAAACAGCTTTGCTAAGTTCTGTGAGTCCCAGTGAATCATTGAAGCTGTGAGTGGTCTTGGAGACCTCCTAAACTTTCAGAGCTCCTGTTCAGTGCATCTTTTCTCCATCTTAGGGGGCACCATGGGTCAAATAGATATGATCTTTGAAAGCCTTGAAAATAGTCTCCAAAACCAGGAAATAGTGAGCCACATTGGAAATCAGGTGGCTGGCTTGTCCCTGGAGACAGACGATTGCACAGATAACAAGGCCAGCAATGACCGGTGCATGTGAGAGGGACAAGGTGTGGCAGTAGAGCTGTTGGTGCCTCGTGCTCTAACTCTTAGAGGGCCATGCCCCGTGGAGCACATGCTGGCAATCAACAGGCAGAACAGGTAAATCCCAGATGGCGATCACGCTGGAACTCTTTGTGGTGGTCTTGGTATTGGTGGAGCACTGAGGCCCTCGGAGAGGAAATCGGTCATACTGATGTCATTACAGTTGAGTTTTGGTCAATGGGAATAAAGAACATACTCTTTTGTTAGGAACAAGCATATGAGACACTCATGAAATACAATCTAAAGGAAGCTCCCAGCCTCTGTGTCTAAAAACACTACTCCATAAGCAGAGGATCTGATCAAAATTCCAGGAATAGGGGATCAGGCAGGATAGCTGGCTGGTGAAGCCACTAGCAGTGATGGTAGAAATTCAGTGAAGTGGAGGACATAAGAAAGAGTAAAAGTAAGGATTTCCAGCAGGGAGCAGAGGGGGCGCGGTCAGAGTCAACCACCTTGTAAATCTGATACCATCCAACGTTCTTGGCCTTCCCCAGTCAATAGAAATTGATCAGAGGCCAGACAAGAGATTCAGGCAAGGCTTTATTGGGGCCCCCGGTTGCAGCAGTGGGGAGCGAGAACAAACAACAGGATCCCTTGCTTGCTCACTAGCTGAGGGGGGGCGAGCTTGCTCCTTATATGGGGTGAGGGTAGGGGTGTGTCCAGGGGTCAGGCCGGAGGGGTGGCTTAGGCGTTTTGCCCACCCCTCAGGTGGTGTTGTGTGCAGGGGGCATGCACAGTACCCTGCTTTTGCTCCGGGCTCTTCAGAAATGGCAGTTGGGTTTTTTGGTCTTTTGTATCTTTTGTCCAGAATCTGCCCCAAGTGCGCATGCACGCAGTTATTTTTAGTCCCTTACAGTTTCCTTGTATTTTGTTGCTGGAGGAGAGGTGTGTCCAGGTGCCAGCACTGCAGCAAAGGGTCCCAGGTCCCAGCCGGTCTCAAACCAAAACAGCCAAGTACCAAGAGGAACTGTGAGAAGCAGATGACAGACCACACCAGCCTCTGGCAATTTGGGGTGCACGTTGCCAGTGCAGACCAGGCGTCCGCTGGCAGGATGGCTCATCCCTTTGCACCAGCATTTAGCTATCTTCTGGCCTGGTCCTCTCCCTGTGGGCATCAGCAGACACAGCTGCAAGCAGGTACTGCTGTCAACCAAGAGAAGCTAGGGCTAGTCGCAGCTATTTTTTTCAGTAAGGCAGATCAGAGAGGAAATGTTGGAGGTTCAGCTTAGGGCCTTCCTAGGAAGAAGTTCCTTCCAGGAGCGATGCCCGGCATAGCTGATCATTTCATTCTGGCTCCTGAGGACAGAGTCAGAAGCCAGCCGTGTAGAGCGCCCACAGCCTCCACGGGAGCTTGCATCGTAGTCTCGGTTTCCGTCTGTTCCTGGGCTCAGACTGCTGAGAGCTACCAGGAGGTTTGAGTGAGTTTCACGTCACCAACTGCAGAGCACAAAACTAAGAAGGGAGGGGATCCCTTCAGGTAAAGTCCAGAGAAATCCAAGTCTTAATCCTCGGGGGAGGTGTTGCGGATAGAAGCTCCTCTAAAGCAGCTACATTGAACTCAATGCAAATAGTTTTACGGATGAGGAAACTGAGGCACAGAAGACTTAACTCACTTCCCGGCTAGTGGCAGAACTGGTCACGTTTGGGGACAATGTTCCTGACTTCACAGGCTGCCCCTCAGCATCGACAGCCCCGTAAGCTCTGGCGGGGAGGGGACAGGGGCTGTGGGGACAGGAGGGGCACCTCTGATGTCGGTGAGCAGGGAGTCAGGGCTGACTTTGCAATCACACCGCACATACAGCCTTTTAAGCAGTGACAGAATCAGGCAAAGGAAAGTGCTCGTCACCCCCTCAGGGACAGCAAGGAGCTCCATCACGGTGCGTCCAGGTCAGAGTGGCCGTGGCATCACTTGTCCTCTCCGAACGGTTCGGGCGAGGTACCAAATCTGGCCTCCCAGCCTGGGCCCCCTGGTGCAGGGAACAGACCCTCTGTGACAGCCCGCAATTGTTCTAGACAAAAGCTACTACCCAAGTGAGTTGGTCAGGAGCTAACGGCACAGGGCCTCCCCATGGGGAAAAAAATGTGGACTGTTTCCACAGATCACTTGCTCCCTGCTCCCTGCTCCCTACTCCAGAAGACCTTTTAAGCTTCATCGTATTCTGCTAAGCGTGCATCTCCTGAGCCGTGCGTGCTGAAGTGAGCAGAAAATGAGGCTCAGAGACGTTCACCGTAGCTTCTGTCTGTGGTGGCTGTTTTCCTTTTGGGTTCATGAGGTTTGTGTGCACTTTGCCTTGGCTCAGGCCATTGGGTCAAGGCTGTCGAGGTTACAGACCTGCCCTGGTTTCTTCCCCTCCTTAAAGCTCACCAGCAACTCGGGGATGCGGCCACCCGGCAGTGGGAACTGCCTCCCATGGGGCAATTAAGCCAGTGAGCCTCAAACCGTGATAAAAGAAGACTTTGCAAAAAATAAAAATAAAAAATATAAAACTTCCAGAGCAAGAGTGAGCAAAATAGTGAGTCTTCCAAGTTAAGCAGATGTGGTAAAAGCACATTCATTTGATGTTTGTTTGGCTAATGAGAGCAAAAGCTTAATATACGTTATAGATTTCTCTTTTCCTTCTTCCATTTGTTAAGTTGTTGGTTGGTTTAAAAAGGAAATTATAAGAGCATGTTTAAATCATGTATCAATCATGTTTAAAAAGGAAATTATAAGAATATACTCTGCTTGAAATAGAGACACAGACGTAGAGAACAAACATATGGATACCAAGGGGGGAGGGAGGTTGGGATGAATTGGGAGATTAGGATTGACATATATACACTAATATGTATAAAATAGATAACTAATGAGAACCTACTGTATAGCACAGGGAACTCTACTCAATGCTCTGTGGTGACCTAAATGGGAAGGAAATCCAAAAAAAGGGGATATATGTATACGTATAGCTGATTCACTTTGCTGTACAGCAGAAAGTGACACGACATTGTAAAGCAACTATATTCCAATAAAAATTAATTTAAAAAAGTGCAAAATATGAAACCATAAAGATTCTAGAAGGAAAAAAAAGAATATACTCTGCTTTAAGATCTGAAAATTCATGTATCCTCGATTGAGTGAAATATATACACATTTTTTTTTATTAATGCATTGTCTGTCTTATCCTGGAATTAAGAGGTTGTAGTCTATTAGAAATTATTTTCAATAGTTTCAGTTGTGTGTTAAGCTGAGGCGGCTTAATGAGTTCAAATTTATATGTAAAAGGAACATTCAAGTCTCTCAGAACTGATTTCTAAGACTGAAGTCTCCTTAAGGATGCCTTAGTCACCCTTGGCCTATATAAGTGACCTTTAAGTTATAAAATGAGATTTTCTCTTATTTTAGAAAAAGTGGGGGAGGAGGAGGAGGAGGGATATTTGGAGGAATAGGGGAGGGGGAGGGGGAGGGGGAAGAGAAGGAGGGGGAGGAGAGACTTGGCAAGGATCCTCCTTGCACAGAGAGTTAAAAGGGGATCAATTTCTAGATGCCTCAACTCCCATTCCTAAAATCTGCCTGAGAACAGGTCGGAATGACCATGGAGATTTTTCCTTTCCCAGCTTCCCTTTCACAGTGGCCTTTTTGACAAAAAAGAAAGGAACGCCTTCGCCCATCCTTAATCTTACAACTGTACATTGCGCCAAGCTGTAAAAAACTGCGGGTGTCAAAGAGACAATTTAAAATACTGCCTTGGGAACAGCTCCTTTAATCAAAGCACAGTGGGCTTGTCTAGGGCCCAGTCTCTGTCTGCAGGTCTTGGAGGCATTTCTATGAGGGTGAAGTAAAGCATTAGAACCCAGATGTGTCAGCCTGTGTTAGGATGCTCTGAAATGGGATATATTGCAGAGTGAGGCAGTGAGAGGGGTTTCACCTCTTCCATCCCCCAAATACTGTCCAATAAAGGATCACTCTTGAGGGAGAATCCCCTGAGAACAGAACAAAGAGCCCCAGAAAATGTGTTTCCTCCCAGTATTTAATGGTAAATGATTATTTTCAGATATATTTATGTCTGAAGGACAGGGGCAGCTTAGTGATGCTGATTCTTTTAGGCATGACTAGAATGCTTTCTGAGCTACCAGAATTTTTCAATATCCACTAACGCCACCCTGCAGATAAAAACATTTTGTGATTTTTCAGATGTGGTGCGCTTCATTCTATAAGGTAGTGAAAGCCTATTTTAACACATCATATCACAAAATATTTATTCCAATTAGAGTCCGACATTGTGTTATTTCATTTCATAAAGTGTTTAATATTTTTCTATCTCCTTTTAACAAAAAACAAAATTGTGTGCCAGTTGTCAGGTTGATTTATGCTCACACTTTCATTAAATACATAAAAAAAGTTTGCTCGTGACACCTAACATAATCATTTCTGATTTTTATACATGATTCTTATTTAATAATTTCAAAAAGCTCGACACCAGTGTTCAATATACAAGCACATACTTTGCAAATACCATGCTTCATATGCCTTGCTTCAAAAATTACAATATTTTAACTACACTTTACATTGCATATTAGTAAATAAAGAGTAATAATTATATTAGATATATATATCACTTTGTTATTGATTGCTTTTGGTAATATATCCCACTAGATGTGCTGTTTAAGTTCTTTCTATTGTTCTTTTAAAAATAATGTTCTTTAAAACACATCGAAAAATGAAGTTGGCGTTGTCTAATTTTATTAAATAAAGAAAGTAAGCTTGATTTGACTAACTGGTTTGCCAACAAGGACTGACTTTGCTATTTTGGTTATATGGCAAATATTTTCCATCAACTTAATACACTAAATCTGAAGTCTCAAGGTTTCCACCAAAATTAAAATATTTATAAAGCAGGTAACAATCCAAAAATGGGCAGAAGACCTAAACAGACATTTCTCCAAAGAAGATATACAGATTGCCAACAAACACATGAAAGGATGCTCAACATCACTAATCATTAGAGAAATGCAAATCAAGACTACAATGAGGTATCACCTCACACCAGTCAGAATGGCCATCATCAAAAAATCTACAAACAATAAATGCTGGAGAGGGTGTGGAGAAAAGGGAACCCTCTTGCACTGTTGGTGGGAATGTAAATTGATACAGCCACTATGGAGAATGGTATGGAGGTTCCTTAAAAAACTAAAAATAGAACTACCATACGACCCAGCAATCCCACTCCTGGACATATACCCTGAGAAAACCATAATTCAAAAAGAGACATGTACCAAAATGTTCACTGCAGCACTATTTACAATAGCCAGGACATGGAAGCAACCTAAGTGTCCATCAACATATGAATGGATAAAGAAGATGTGGCACATATATACAACGGAGTATTACTCAGCCATAAAAAGAAACAAAATTGAGTTATTTGTAATGAGGTGGATGGACCTAGAGTCTGTCATACAGAGTGAAGTAAGTCAGAAAGAGAAAAACAAATACCGTATGCTAACACATATATATGGAATCTAAAAAAAAAAAAAAGGTTCTGATGAACCTAGGGGCAGGACAGGAATAAAGACGCAGATGTAGAGAATGGACTTGAGGACACGGGGAGGGGGAAGGGTAAGCTGGGAATAAGTGAGAGAGTAGTACTGACATATATACACTACCAAATGTAAAACAGATAGCTAGTGGGAAGAAGCTGCATCGCACAGGGAGATCATCTTGGTGCTCTGTGACGACCTAGAGGGGTGGGATAGGGAGGGTGGGAGGGAGATGCAAGAGGGAGGGGATATGGGGATATATGTATACATATAGCTGGTTCACTTTGTTATACAGCAGAAACTAACACTACATTGTAAAGCAATTATACTCCAATAAAGATGTTAAAAAAATAAAATAAAATAAAGCAGGTAAAATAGTAAAGACATTTTATAAACTAATATTGTGTTGACAAAATTATATTGAAATTAAAATTTCAATTTTCCCAATTCTTTCTGATTAAATAAGGTGCCTGTAAGTGAAGGGGTGACATCATCACTTAATACAAATTGAGAAAGCTTTTTAGTTATTCCTCCCAGAAATTTAAATAAGGAATAACTTTGATGAAAGGGTAACATCCATTTACAAAAAGGTAGTTCTATTTTTAATTTTTTGAGGAACTTCCATACTGTTTTCCATACTGGCTGCACCAACTTACATTCCCAACAGTGAACAAGGTTCCTTTTCTTCCACATTCTCACCAACACTTGTTATTTCTTATCTTTTTAATAATAACCATTCTAACAGGTGTGAGGTGATATCTTGCAGTTTTGATGTGCATTTCCCTAATGATAAGTGATCTTAAGCACATTTTCATATACCTATTGGCCATTTATATGTCTTCTTTGGAAAAATATCTATTCAGGGTCCTTTGCCCATTTTTCATTTGGGTTATTTGTCCTTTTGCTATTGAGTTGTATGAGTTCCTTGTGTATTTTGGATACTACCCCTTTATCGGATATGTGATTTACAAATATTTTCTCCCATTCTGTAGATTGTCTTTGCACTTTGTTGATTGTTCCCTTTGCTGTACAGAGCTTTTTAATGTGATGTAGTCCCACTTGTTTATTTTTGCTTTTTTTTTAACCTGTGCTTTTGGTGTCATGCCAAAAAAAATCATTGCCAAACCAAAGTCAAGGAACTTTTTCCCTACGGAAAAAGGAGTTTTATGGTTTCGGGTCTTATATTTAAGTCTTTTTATATTATTATTATTAATTTATTTTATTTATTTTTGGCTGCGTCGCATCTTCGTTGCTGTGTGCGGGCTTCCTCTAGTTGCGGTGAGTGAGAGCTACTCTTCCTCAAGGTGCGCGGGCTTCTCACTGCGGTGGCTTCTCCTGTTGCGGAGCATGGGCTCTAGGCATGCGGGCTTCAGTAGTTGTGGCTCGTGGGCTCTAGAGCACAGGCTCAGTAGTTGTGGCGCACGGGCTTAGTTGCTCCGCGGCATGTGGGATCTTCCTGGACCAGGGCTCGAACCCATGTCCCCTGCAATGGCAGGCGGATTCTTAACCACTGCACCACCAGGGAAGCCCATATTTAAGTCTTTAATCCATTTGGAGTTGCTATTTGAATACCTCAGATGGCACATCCACTCCACCTTAGAAAATGGGCCTGTGTAAACAAGAAAATGGCCCAACTTAAAATCGTAAAGAAAAGAGTTATCATGTTTATCGAGACATTCTGTACTTTTTAATGGCAGCTGTGATCTTTACTCTGTAATCTCTCTCTAATTCTCCCCAAAGTGGCTCTGCCAATGGTCACTCCCAGGCTTTCTCAGCCTCATGAAGACCCACCAGTAGCTGGATGTACAGCCCCCATCTCAACTTCCATTGATCAGAGGAGCCACTGAATACAGTTCATACTTGGACTGGCCAAGGGACCTGCGGCTTTTCTGAATGGCAGTCCTGAAGTTCTGCAAAAACTATAACAGTGATCCCATCTAGGCCAGCTGGCTAAGGCCAGGAAGGGGGAACAACATCTGCACATACCCTAAAAAATAATGAAAATGAATAAATAACAACAACCATAAAAATGGTAAACAAAAGATATTCTGAGGTTATGGTTGACATTAACTCAATATGTCAACACTTCAGTGAGACCACAAAAAGGTTAATGCTATTTTAGAGACATTCATGGAAGCCTTGGTTCCAGAACAAAGGAGGGATTGTTTGGGATCTGTCTGTGCTGGTCAGATCACCGCTGCACCAGTGTGTTTTAATCTGGGTGCCTCAGTCTGTAAGCAGCCCTGACAAACTGAAGTTTCCTGATAAATTCCCTCCACCACTGCCATTCAAACACATGGGTCATTGCAGGGTCAAACTGGGGTGAGAAAGAAGTGGGTTGGACTGGGGTGTTATTGTAATTCTGGAATTTACAAAATCTTTGACATTGTATAACTTCCTTGAACTGTAATAAGCAAAATGACCAATAAAATCTATCTCCAAATGGCCTCTGTCTCTGCTATTGTTAAAATTACCCAAGGACTCCAGAAGTGATCAAATAGAGGTCTTGATGGACAGAAATTACAGGGTGCTATACTTTAATTTAATGGAAGAAACATTTTCTGTTAAGCAAATAGACTAAGTTTTAAGACTGTGAGTCCCTGAACTTGGAAGTGACCGTCAGAGGAGGTCTGGTAGAAGGGCAACTAATTGAATGAGATAACCCTAACTCTAACCTGGTTTACCCTGGCTGCCATATTTCTACTTTTTACCTTGGGTGTGGGGGTGAGAACAGAATGGGTCTGGCAATCAGCCACCCACCTTCCTTCTCTGCATGGCTTCTGATGCCACCTAAAAGCATGTCCCCTCCGTCCTCCTGTGGTGGTGGCTTTGGCCCAACACACTACCCTCTTTTGCCAAGCAGCGCACACAGAGGCCCCGGGATCACCCAAGAGGAGAGCGGTGGAGACCCAGGGAATGTCTGCTCTTATCTAAGCAGGGAGAGACTGAGCAGAGGTGGGATATTGTGCTACTTGGTGGCCTGGAGAATGAGGGACAAACAGCCTCTCTCCCTCTCCCTCCTCAGGGCCCAGCACCAAAGGACTGGGGAATTGCATCTGACTTGACAAGGATGAAAAGGCCAGAGGGATGTCAGCCTACCTGGTATTTACTAGGCTCCTAATATGGGCCCTTTACATGAGGCTCTTGATACTCTGAGGATTAGACATTTTTATAGGGCTATATGGAATTCTGAAGGCCATGAAAAGCCATGGGTGAATCCAGTATGGGAGTGACATCAGATTAGCAATTTAGGGCCGGCTCTGGTGCGAAGGCTTAAGGAAGGAGAAAAAGAGACCTTCATATGTCTGCCTGGTCTCCCTGCCCAGCAACCAGGGCAGGGAGAAGGGCAGGGCTTTGGAGATGATGCTCTCTCCAGGAACAAAGAGCTTTGGTCAGTTTGAAACATCCCCTAGACCCTGTTTCTCGGTGCTCAGTATCTGGGAGGCAACTTGATAAAGGAGGTATGGCCCAAAGCGGGGTTGGTCTGATCCACCTGTTGACCTTGGTTCATTTGCAAATCAGCCTAAATGAGAAGACCCTCAAAATTAGCCACGCTTCATCCAGAAATATCCCTAAACCCCCAAATCCTTGTTAATCAGGCAGGTACTTGGACAGGCATATGGCCGAGAGAGGTTGGGGATAGGAGAGAATGTATTTGCATTTCATCAGTTTCCATCTTGGTTCTACTCAATTTTCTGTGTGGGAATTTTTAACTGAATCCACCTAAGCTTCAAGCAATGTCTAGCTGCCTAAGGGATCCTAAAAGGTCATCTTACGTCAGGCAGGAAAGGCCTCAAACCAACTCTATAGCCCATGAACCCCAGAGGCAGAGCAGCTCAAAGAGGCTGCCTAACCTTGCTTTGTATGCTGAGTTTGTCCTCACACCAATACTTCATCTTCTGTTCATTTGCAGCAGTGAAAGGGACAGATGATTAAGTACTATTGGGAGGCATGGGGAATTCATCGGAAGGTGGGCTTGCTTGCATTAAACCATATTTATAACCTTTTGCAGTTGAAGACAATTGAGCAGCCAAAGAAAATAGCCCAAGAGGGAAACCAAAGAGATTTAAGATGTCTTGATGGACAGTTCTTGACAAAGCTCCCAGACCGGTATAATCTGGTATAATCTCGTTGAAAATGCAGCCCTTTCCATCCTTTACTGGAAGGTTCTACTAATAAAAGATAAAACAGCCCATGACTGGTCTTATCTGCATGATTAGTGGTGTTTACAAAACACAGATTCATTGTGTAGCAAGAGAATAACTAGTACAAGCTTGTTTGCAGGTGTAAAATTTAAAAAGAATCTGCAGAGACTTCCCTGGTGGTCCAGTGTTTAAGACTTCGCCTTCCAATGCAGGGGGTGCGGGTTCAATCCCTGGCCAAGGAACTAAGATCCCACATGCCTCGGGGCCAAAAAAACAAAACATAAAATAGAAGTAATATTGTAACAAATTCAATAAAGACTTTGAAATTGGTCCACATCAAAAAAGAAAAAAGAAAAAAGAAAAATCTTAAAAAGAATCTGCAAACATCAGAAACACAAGGGCTCCATTCCCTTCCACCACCACTCATTTGATTGATCTAAGGCAGGCTGTGAGCTGGGTCTGAAGAATCCCATATAAATAAATCAAGAAACAGTGGATACGTCCTTTCAAGCTGATCAGACAAACAAGGGGAAAGCTCATGTTTTGGACATAACCTGAAAGTCCACTTGAAAAGGCTTGAGCACATTATGGGTACAGTAGGGGCACGGATAAGAAAGGAGAATTCTAAAGGATTCTTACTCAACTCTAACTAACCAGCTCAGGATTGAAGAGCAGTCGGGGTTAGGGAGGGAAGGGACAGAAAACCCAGAGATGTGGAGGACTACAGAAAGCTCTGCAGAAAAGGTGAGAGCCTCCAGAACAAAGAGTCTATTTCATTCAATTCCACACATCTGTCCTTCACCCTCTCTCAACCACTCACTCCCACGTCACAAATTCTCCACCCCGACAGAGGTTTCCACCTCAGGATGCCTCCATGCTTTCCTGCTGGCCAATGTGCCTCCTATTGCCCTCATAATTTCCCTAATCCCCTGAGGCTGCATCTTCACCACTTCTGTCACCCAAAGTCACCAGCCCCTAACCGATGTCATCAGAAAGCACGTTATATGGATTTCTTCAACATAACCGTGTCTCTAAAGGTTTAGACTTAAAATGCATTTGTATACATCACATCATCTTCTAAACCTACTTAGTAAGCTCATTTTTTAAATCTGCAGCCTAATGAGTCCCTTTAAGAATACACATTTCTGTGTGTATTTGGTTTTCCTGAAGTGGGGCCTATCTGGCACATCTTTTAAAGATACAGTCTCAAATGTTTTAGAGTTTACAACGTAAGGCAGTTTCAAGAGAACCCAACTCATATAGTTTCAGCTCGATTACCAGCAAACTATTAATAGCTTGTCTGCCTGTCTGCAGGAACTGGCTGGGAAAACTCTGCAATCAGATGCCTTTCACACCCCCTGTGACTGAGCTCTGACCAGTGCAGGGCTGCTTGTACTTTCAGGTGATAGAAAACACCCCAAAGAGAAAAGCCAGACCTGTGTCCACGCCAAAGCAAGCCACACGGACAGAAGGCGTTCACGAAGCTGACGGTTTTCTTCACAGAGCCACCCTGAGCCAAAGGGCTCCCCCAACCTTCCTCCCATTTCAGAACTCCCAGTCTCAAGATGCTTGTGGATTCCTCAGGATCCATGGCCTCCGTTTGAAAAATACTTCATTAATCATTCAATTCTGTCACTTAGGAGGTGAGAAAAGCAGAGGTAGACATTTGACATTGAAGAGCAGGCCTGCTTATAAAGGGAAATTTATCAATCAGTGTTCCGTTAGGAAAACTAGAACCACTCCAGCAATTTCGGAGGGTCAGAAGGGATGGAGGAGCAAAGAGAGAAAGCTGAGGTTGAACCTGTCTGACTGGGGAAACAAAAACAGGGACAGTCTTCCCCCAGAGTCCTTCACGGAGGCTGATGGAGCCCCTGCACCAGTTTGCTGAATGTCGGGGGTCCGCTCGCCCGTGGAAGCTGCAGGCAACTAGGAGCCTACAGTTACCAGATGTCACTCGTGCTGGAGCGGAGCCCAGGCTCTGTGCCGCTGCTTGAGCAGAACCCAGGAGCCTGCGCTGCCTGGGGGCTGCTGTTGCCACTTGCCGGTGGTGACTTCAGATGCAGGGGGAAAAAAAGGCATCTCCCTTCCTCCTGAGACAGAGACCAGCAGCCCCTGGCAGCCAGGAGCGGGCCTCGGAGGTCTCCTGTGAACATGAACCCTTTCACAAAACACCCACAGCAGACAAGGCCATCACTCTGGCCAAGCTGGGGCAAGACAAAAACACGACCGCTCCACCATCATGGGTGAACTTGGCCAACACAGGAGCACTGTTCAAACCACAAAGTGAGCAAACATCCCCATTCTGGCTGATGTGAGCATCTGCTGCTTCTTTACCAAGGACAATTTGGGCCTCACCCTGCTTGTCCCTACTTCTAGATCAGATTTGTTAAGACACCCAGTCATGGAATTACCCCACTTCCACACAGCATCTAACCCAGAGCGACCTCCTCTCCCTAAACTCTCCCCCAGATCACCTACCACAAGGCCAAACCCTATAATCGACTCTTTCTTACACTCTCAACTGAGACACCCCCAGTTCCCTTGTGGTCACCAGGTAGTCTAGGCAATTAAACAAGCATTGGCTAAGAACCAAGGTTAATAGCTTATTGATGTGTTACCACCACACTACAAAAAAGAGGTAGGTGTATGGGATGAATTACACAATGCTTGTTTCAAATCACCTGGAACTGTCCTCTTATCTCTCCTCTTATTTCTCAACAGTTTTTCTTGTTTTTAATCTCCTTTATCCACTCCATCTGAGTGCTGAAGTCATGTCCACCTCACTAATTCAATTTTCTGTCATATCTAGTCAACTGCTGACTAGCTCTATTCTCGTACCATATTTGCATAATATTGGACTATGTCGGGTACCAGATGAGGTGCATTCAGTTAAAGATGGCTCTAGGTCTCCACCCAAATCCTCCACCCAGAAGGAAGAATGGAACGCCCTATGTTTTAATTTTGCATGACTAATCCAGGACCTAGCAGCCTGGGTCAGTTAAAAATGGAGCTTGGGCTGCAATCAGCTCTAGTTGAACCACACAGAGAATGGGAAAAGGAAAAGGGTGATTCCCAAGAAAAGCTAGAGGAGCTCTGACCAGAATTAGGGAAAATGGAGCTGAGCAAGGAAAAACAATGGATGTCCACTAGAGCACCCTTAACTGCTATTGTTGTTCACCTACCTATTTTGAGTGAAAACCTGTGCATTTTGGGGCTTCTTTCCTAATACCGGTTACTCATACCAGAGAAAAACGCTCCAATGCCACTTTTTTTCCTTGTCACTGTCACCAACAGCAGCACTGAGCCAGGTCTGTCATGGTCACCTCATGGTTTTTGGAGCTAACAGATTCTCAAAACTGCTGGTGCAACACTTGCCCCTCCAGTGTAACATGGGGTCTGGTTCTACATATTCATATATTTTATTTTTGAATGTTTAGTATTTGGGCTTACAATTCAGAATAAGGTAAAGAACTCCAGAACTCCAGGATAACCCTGGAAAGTTAAGGACCAATGAGGGATTTTTTTTTTTCCTAGACATATTGCGATATTGAAATTCCCTCTCAGCTCTCCAGACCAGGTGATTGGAGCCAAGAGGCTCTACCAAATGACTCATTTAGGAACTTGACAACCTGGAAGGTTTTATTTTTATCCACTTACCCAACAAACACAGGAATGAAAGCACTAATAAGTCATTCGATCATTACCAAAAATCATTAATATGCATGAAGACACTCCCTGTTTCTTTCTCTAGGACCGAGGGCTAATCATGGCTTTTAACAACCACTATCTCTGTGAACTAAAAGATGCGAATCACCCAAGTATTAAGTCCATTCTGAATGCTCAGGGTGCTGAGGCCTACTTTGGAATGAATTAAACTGACTTAAAGAAGGTCCATTCATGTGGAGACAGGTGAGGCCAAAGGCCACCTTATACATGAATGGGTGTAAGGAACGGGTTTTATTGGGAAAACATATAAGCTAGTACGATGAGGCATACAGTCCCCTGCTCTGTCCTCATCCACGGAGAAGTACAAAGGGGCAGAGCACGTCGGGCAAACCACAGTATGCTCCAAGGGCAAGCCCTGCCTCGGTTACCTCATCTGCACAGTGCCGGCACGAAAGCAGCCTGACATGCTGAGAGAGGAAACGCCAGTGCACGGGTGTCAGGCTGTCCGAGTTTACACACCAGATGCTAGAACTTGGCGACTTTGTAAGAAGTGGCGCTCTAGCTTCAGGGGCACAAGAGTCTCTAGTTCCATGGGAAACTAAGTGTACGCCCAGCCTCTCTCAGCTGGCAGCAGGTGACCTTCAGTCCCAGGTAGCCCACTTCCAGACAACCTGAGGAGGGCTCTGAGGGTGATCAGTGAACAATTCTACCCGTCTCTCCACAATTTACAAGGCACAGATTCATCTCCAGCTTTTTCTTAGCGGAAGTATTAAAGAATCCGTTCATCTTGAGGGAGCATAGAAAGCGGAATTGAAACTGTTCTGTGCCTTTTGAAAACAATAATGCAGCCATCGTTAATCTCTGCCACTGACTTGGAAGTTAGCACCCTCTGAGTTCAAACCCCTTCACTTGGCAATCAGTGAAAGAAAAAAATGCATCTTAAAGTACATCCTGTTAAATACACAAAGGGATGCTGGATTGCTCAGTGCCAAGGGTCCTGTGACTCCTTCCTCAAAGTCATACAGCCAATGGGACATTAACCATCCCCCTGGAGAATTAGATTTGCAAGTCAGCCCCAGGCTATGTGCCTAACATTCAAGTAGCTTTGGGATCTCAGTGACTAGGCTTCCCAAAGACATGCATGATGGAAAGGTGCTCACAGGACAAAAAGAGTCAAATGTGCTTTTGCTTTACATTACAACTGAAGAAAATTGAGAATTTGCTTTTTAAATTATTGTTTTTACTACCCAGTTGTAAACTATCTTATTCTTTTAGTATGAATATATATTGTTAGAGAGGGTGAAATCCTTTTCATATATTTATTGGCCATTTGTAGTTTGTGAATGATTTTTTTTCCTGCCTTTGGCTGTCATTTTCCACTTGGAGTTTTAAAAAGGAAATTGTAAGCATTCCTTACATATTAAAGTTATTGACCATTTCTTTGTGATACAGTTTGCAAGCATTTTTCCTAGCTTGTTATTTGTCATATTTGGTATCTGACACACAAAAGTTGAACGAGTTATTAGCTGGGTCTATCAACCTTTTCTTTTATAATTTTTACCTTTGTTTTATGAGTAAAAAGTCCTTTCTAAAATAAAAGTTATGTAAGTAATTATATTTCCTTCTAGTGATTTTAAGCGTTTGTTTGAGGGGTTTTTTACATTTAAATCCACCTGAAATTTATGTTAATGTATGGGAGGAGATCACAAAATCTAACTATTTTTTCAAATAGTTATCTGGTTATTCCTAATCTGTTTATTGACAAGTTCTTCCTCTTCAACATAAAATGCTACTTTTGTCATCTAATGAATTTTTATATATACCTGATCTGGATCTGGAATATTCTATTTCATTGATCAATCTGCACCTGATCACATAATTTTCATACTATAACTTTGAAATACTATATTGTCTGGTGATACACATTATCTTCCCCCCTGCCTTTTTTTAAAGAATGCTGTGTTTTTATTTAATTTAAATTTTTTTTTTTTTTTGGCTGTGAGGAGCAGCATGTGGGATCTTAGTTCCCCCACCAGGGATCGAACCCGTGCCCCCTGCATTGGAAGCTCAGTGTCTTAACCACTGGACTGCTAGGGAAGTCCCATATCCTTCCCCCTTTTTAATTTTTACAACCATTTATATGCATAAATAAATATTTTATATCAACTTTAAATCGTTTGGTAAATTTCCCTCCCAAAAATCCCACTGAAATTGGAATTGGAATTATAGTAAATGTATTAACTAATTCTGATAAATTGACTGGTTTTGCAATCCAGGACCTATAAATAATGTCATTCTACTTCTGTAAGTCATTGTTCATGACCTTGTTTTCCTTCTCATAGACCCTAGAATGTTTTATTAATTCCTATGGTATCTATTTTTCAATAATTCATGAGATCTTTTATTCTTTATATTATTCAAGTTATTAATGCTCTTATAAAGGAAAATAATTAGGTTTGGTGTATTTATTTTATAACAGCACACATTTTGAAATCTCCTTTTAGTTCTAAGTGCTTCACCTGATTCTCTTGAGATAACTTGGGGTCATCAATTTAATAGCTATTAAGGCAAAATATGTATAAATTATAACTATAATTGAATGTTTAAATAGTTTTATGATTTAAAATTAAATACTTTCACCTGGATTACCTCATTTAATTCTCACAAAACTTATATGAGATAAAATTTAGTGTCCTTATTTCACAGATGAAGGAACTCAGGCTGAATCTACACCACTGGCAAATGACAGAATTGGAACCTGAACGCAGAGAATTGGTTAAAAATCTCAATTACATATATTTATATGGAGTATTATACATTTATTGTACATGATTCTGTAGAATACTGTCTAATTTAGTGCTTCTGTACTGTTTTTCACTTCACAGCACACATAGAAAATGAAAATATTGTATAATATTGTATGGGGCTAAGTGGACAACCAGCTTGCAGCTCTGGCCCTCTAGACACCTATGTCCCAGGACATCTATAACCCAGTTAAAGCACTGCATTTGGGATGCTCTGAATTACTGATGTGCAAAGATGCCCATGTTGCAGTGTTACGCCACAGTATGTCCCTGTGAGGAATAAATGAATAAAAACATGTAAAGCCCTTATTATGATGCCTGGAATATCAAACGCCCTCAGTAGTAGCTGTTATTGTCCCTTTTCTTCTGCCCTTAGGTCTGTACAGAGCAGGCCTCTTTCTTATGTTTCAGGAACGTCCTTTATCAAAAAAAATAAAAAAGTAACTGTGTGCGCCAGAAGATCCTGTTTACCCACCTAAACAACCCTGGTTCTTCAGACAGCATGATCAAGTACAGCCCATGCAAACCTGGACCCTCTACTTTATTTATTTATTTTTTGTAATGCTCATAGAAGATTTATTTGTAATATCCCCAAACTGGAAACAAACCAAATGTCAATCAACACTTAAAGGAATAGATAATGGTATATTCATAAAACGGAAAAATTACTGCAATGAAAAGGAATAAACTAGTAACACATACAGCCACGCGGATATATCACAAAATAAGTATGCTGTGTGAAAGAAACCAGATAAAAAAGAATAAATACTGCATTATTAATTTTTTAATAAAATTCCTAAAAATACAACCTAATCTCTAGTGGTAAAAATCAGAACAGTGGTTGTCTGGGATAAGAGGGCAAAAGAGGTGGGAAATACTCAAAAGGAACACGAAGAAATTTTGAGGTGATTTTATGTGCATTTGCTTGACTATGGTGATAGTTTTATGGATGTATGCATATGTCACAGCTCATTAAGATGTACACTTTAAATATTGGACCCTCTACTGTAGCATCCATATTGGACCCTCTAGCATCCATATTGGACCCTCTACTTTAGCATCTATATTGGACCCACTACTGTAGCATCCATATAAGATGCCTCAAATCCCATCCCGTGTTCTGTGTGGATCCCGCCCAGCGCGGCCCCACCCCAATGGTCCCAGGCATTTCCAAGTGGATTCAATACTCCGGTTGGTCCTACTTGCAGCCTGTTACTTTCTCTGGACTCTTGTTCTCAGATTCTGGAGTTACCTTCCTCTCTCCCCACTCACCACCCCCTACCCTGGCTCCAGCTCCTAACTCCACTTTCGTGCAGTCTCAATAACCATCACTGGTTGGCTTTACCAGATTTTGCTAAAGGTTTGGAGTAATGGAGGGAGATTACAGCAAAGTACAGGCAACAGATTAAATCTAACACTAGACTTTAATGTCCTAAAAATGTATCGAATATTCCTCTGATGGGCCTTCCTGAATCGTAAGGAAGAGACCTGCTCTGTGTGCACCTAAGGGGAAATAACAGCCACTCCTGAGGGCTCCTGGCCTTCCAGGTATTATAATAAGGTCTTCACATGTATGTACTCATGTATTTCTCTTGCTGGGTATGATCAGCTGACTATCACCTTTTTGATACACGCGTCTTCTCATTTCCCCTTCTCTCTCTTTTCTGTGCTTGAAATCCCCTCAGTCATTCCAGCTGCCAGAAAACAGCCCTCAAACTCTGTATCCTTTATTTAGGAAGCCATTTATTCCTCTTTTCTTTCCCCTCATGCCCAGTGGAAGGGAAGCCTCCTCTTCAACTCAGAGGTCCATTAGGTGATTTTTCTGTATAAGGATCCATCACCTTTAAATAAATTATGCCACTTCTAAGTGTACAGATGCAAATACAGTGTTTTGGTTCTGAATTGCTTTTTTTTCCTTCTGGCTACATAAGCTTCCTCACCCACGTTGTCTCCTCCTCCTGGGCATAATCCTATTTGTCCAAGAACCTCTCTCTGGAGCGTCCATGGCTTATCTCCTGCCACAAGTGGGACTGCTGCTTTCACTCTCGGGTTCCAGCCCCTGTACCCCTAGTAAGTGCAGAGATGGTGTGTGGTCCAGACAAGGTGGGAAGAAAAGCCCCCCCCAATCTCCCCTTCTCTCTGCTCCCCCGATTTATCCAGACTGACCTTCAGGGACCTGTTCAGATCACAGCCCTCCTGCCCCGCTATCTGTTACTCACTTACCTAAAAAGTTTTCAGCAAACTGCTCCTTCAAGATGCAAATAGCTTGGGGCTTCCCTGTTGGCGCAGTGGTTGAGAATCTGCCTGCTAATGCAGGGGACACGGGTTCGAGCCCTGGTCTGGGAAGATCCCACATGCCGCGGAGCAACTAAGCCCGTGAGCCACAATTACTGAGCCTGCGCGTCTGGAGCCTGTGCTCCGCAACAAGAGAGACCGTGATGGTGAGAGGCCCGCGCACCGCGATGAAGAGTGGCCCCCGCTTGCCTCGACTGGAGAAAGCCCTCGCACAGAAACGAAGACCCAACACAGCCATAAAAAAATAAATAAATAAAAATTTTAATTAATTAATTAATTAAGATGCAAATAGCTTACACCCAGGGAAAGCTGCACAGAGCTGGCCTACTTCCTGAGAAGTTTCCTTCTTAGCTTTGGCAGATAAGTAAATGTTGGGATCTTTGAAAGTAATTCTTCTTAGCTGAATATAACTCCCGCTGATGGAGTGGGGAGGCAGTGGTCAGAGGGCCTGGTGTGGACCCATGACCTTTTCTGGGCCAGGCCAGGGGATGCCTTTGTCCTTGACCTCCTGACCTTGAAGCTGGCTCCTTCAGGTGGCTGTCATAAAAGACACATTCCATCCCTGCCACCTTCCACCCCAGCCAGGTACTGGTCACTCTCAGCCTGCTCAGTCTAAACTGCAATTCGTGGCCAACAAAACGGAACTTTCTTCAGTCAGGCCCATTGGTGGACCATTTGCCTAGACATACCCTGTAGGTCTGATACCTGAAACCCCAGAAAGAAAGAGTGAGTCACCTAAAGTTTTATGCTTTGAAGTGGCAAGATGGGTGTCACACCCAAGGGTCCTAGCTTCAAGTCCTGCCCTCTGTCCGTCACGCCTCAATGCCTCCACCTCTCCTCGCTGATGGCAGGGCTTCCAAGACAGGCCACCTTCTTCCAGCACAGCCTTTCCCAGTCGGGCACCCCTCAGCCCACTCTCCAGTGCCCTGGGCCCCCGATGGAGGACAGTGGGCAAGCCTGTTCCCCCAGGTCTGTCCCCATGTTCTGGTCTTCCTCACATAAACAGGCACCCTTCACATGCCCCTTCCCTTAGGGGTCTGCAGTCTGCTTTATCTGGGAAAACAACCTGTGCTCAGGTAGAAACTGGGACTGACCAGTAGCTTAACAAAGTGTTTCATCTCCCAAGAAGGATGTTGATACAGAATTTTCATGACATTTGGACTTACAATCACAGGATCCAAGAATCCTAGGGTATGACAGCATGGAGGGACTTCAGCGATGCTATAGACCAGCACATCCGTTTTCCAGATGGGGAAACTGAGACTCAGGAGGGGAAGTGGCTTTTGCAATGGTTTCCCATCATTATGAAGAAGTAGAGCCCATGGTTCCTGATTTCCAGGCCAGTGCTTTTCTTACTGGCTCAGATATCAACTGAAATCAGAGCGGGCTCTGAATGCCCCAGGAGCTGGGTCGGGGAGGGGTATGAAGACACATTCACATACAGAAGGACCCTAAGGAGAAGGAGGTACAACATTAGTTCAAGAAGAGTGTGTTTTGTTTTTTGTTTAAAAAAAAAAGACAAAAAACTTTTTAAATTCTAAAACTAATGCATGTTTTTTTTTTAAATATAGAAGAGTATAACATGGAAAATAGATCTCCCTTCCCCAGAGGCATTCGCTATTAAGCTGGTGTATCCTTTCAAACATTTTTATCCATAAATAAACATACACATATTTGTATATGTTTGTATATTTATTTACAAATGTGCATATAGATACATACATTTTTTCATAAAAGAGAGCTCATATTATACATTCTATTCTGAGATTTGCTTTTCTGCTTTACTTAATGTATTCAGTACATTTTGTCTATGTCAACATATATAAATGTCCCTTTTTTTGAATGTCTGCTTAGTAATCCATAGTGTTGATATATCATAACTTATTTAACTTATTGATGGATATTTGCGTTGTTCCTAGTTTAAGGAAGTTATAAAGAATGCTGCAGTGAGAATCTCCATATAGATCTCTGTGCGCTGCTGAGATTCTGTAGGATAAATTTCTAAAAGTGGAAATGCAAGGTAAGGGAGATGAGCACTTTAAATTGTATTTTTTAGAGTGGCCTTTCCTGATCTCCTTTTCTAGCCCGCCACCATCTGCTCACCTTCTCTATCCCTTTATCCTGCTTTTTTTGGTTCTCCATCTGAGACGGTATACACTTATTTGTTTATCATTCATCTTCCCTTCTGGAAACTCCTGACAGAAGGGGCTTTGGCTGTCAGTTCACAACTGCAGATATTCACTGGTGTGATCCAAGTCCTAAACAGTGTCTAGCACATAATAGGTGTTAAATAAACATTTTTTCATTCATTTATTCCTTCCTTCATTCACTAAGTGTATACTGAGCACCTATTACATGCCAACACTGTTCTAAAGCACTGGAAATACATCACTAATGAAAGCGGACAAAAATCCCACCCTGTTATTCAATGAATGAAGGGCTCGTTCTAGTGGGGGAACATTTGGGGCTGGAGAACACTTTGAACTCTTCAGAGCAGATTGTTTTTCCTCCCCAGTCTAACAAGATTCTGTTGAATTGCCGCATCCCTGCAGGAAAGCATCACACAGACCCACACTGATTCTAGGTCTAGAGATGGTCTCTTCCTGTGTACTTGCCACACCAGACACGTGCCGGGGGGTGAGCAAACAGATCATCAGAATGTTCCATTAAGGCCAGCTCTGCCAGTAATGACAAAGAGCTGGATGAGAAAACTGTTATTTTGCTGACATCTCTGACATTTAATTTACAATAATGATGTTTGCTCAGGCCAAAACATCTAAAATTAAACCTCTCACTTTAAAATTTAAGATCAAATTGCACTTTCTTGAACTTTTCATCAGTCAATCCATTAAAAACTAGCTGTAAAGTGGGCAGCAGCTGACTCCCAGAAAATCACAGATGGAAAAGGTAAAGGACGGGCTCAGAGAAACGGAGGACAAGCCAGGCAGGTGAAGGTCAAGGCTGACTCCTTGAAGCTGGATTTCTTGAAGGTTCACATCTGCCAGCATGTCCACCCCAGATGCTGAGCCAGACCTGAACCAAGGGGCGAAGACTGGCACTTGTTCTTCTCCCACTCTCTAATCTGCTGTCCCTGTGAGGAGGGTCGCAGTGTGTGTACCAAGCCAGGCAAGGGTGCTTGGAGTGGTCGAGCCATGTCAGATAACTGGTTATGATGGAGGTCTGGTTTGAAACTCCAGCCACTCCCAGGACTGGAGCCCTGCTTGTGATGGGAAAGCTGGGGTCACTCAGTCCTCCCGAAGAGGTCAACCGTTGCACAATGAGAAGAATCAATAAAAATGAAGGAGTGGCACCATTTTGCTGAAGGTAGTGTGGCTTCTTTCTTTGTTAGATTTTGTTTTATTATAGAATATGTGTTCAGTTTTTTTTTTTTCAGTAGAAAACATAGATAAGCAAAACCCAAAATAAAATCTACAAATCACACTGCAGCACTATTTACAATAGCCAAGACATGGAAGCAACTAAATGTCCATCGACAGATGAGTGGATAAAGAAGATGTGGTACATATATTCAGTGGAATATTACTAAGCCATAAAAAGATTGAAATAATGCCATTTGCAGCAACATGGATGCAACTAGAGATTATCATACTAAGTGAAGTAAGTCAGACAGAGAAAGACACATATCATATGATATCAATTATATGTAGAATCTAATTTTAAAAAGATACAAATGAACTTACTTACAAAACAGAAGCAGACTTATAGATATTGAAAACAAACTTATGGTTACCAGAGGGGAAACCTGGGGGGAGGTATAAATCCAGAGCTTGGGATTAACATACATACCCCACTATATAAAAAATAGATAACCAACAAGGACCTACTGTATAGCACAGGGAACTCTACCCAATATTCTGCGATAACCTATATGAGAAAAGAATCTAAAAAAGAATGAATATATGTATATGTATAACTGAATCACTTTGCTGTACACCTGAAACTAACACAACATTGTAAATCAACTATACTCCAATAAAATTAAAATATTAAAAAAAAAACCCTACATATCACACTTGATCTGCCATCAAGAAAAAAAATACATGGTGAAATTTTGATGATATTCTTTCTTGGATTTTTATCTATGCAAGAACGTGAGTGTATGTTGTGTGTGTGTTTGCATATTTTAACCCCAAATGGCACCGTACTGTGGATAATGCTTTATAACTCAAGGAAGTTATTTTCTTCATAATATTCCTGCACATTTAAGAAAGCTCTTTCCTCTAGCGGTAAAATATATATAATTGTGTTGTTATAGTAAATGGGATTTTTTTTCTATTAAATTTTCTAACCAGCTCTTGGTTTGCATGAAAATATTGACTTTGTATATATTTTTAACCAGCCTCCTTACTGTACTCTTGTTAGTTCTAATAGATTTTTAATTAATTACCTTGGGGTTTCCACATATAGAATCGTCTTGGCTACAAATAAAGATTATTTTTAATTTATGACTTTTATTTTATTTTGAAGGCTTAAGTGCATGAAAAAAAATCAATTTTCAAAGGAACATGGCACATGAGTAAACCTCGTAAGCATCCCCCTGCTTTGCTGTATCTGAAATCATATTGACAGCCCTGTTTGGGGTTGACCACCGGACACCTTACATTCTGGGACTGGACAGAGTTTGTCTCCAAAAAAATAACCATACACTTGTGACAGGTGAGTAGAGAGCCTTGAATGTTCACCAAGTACCAGAGCTAATTTGAATGCTGACCTGTGCTTTCTGGAGAGCCAGCAATGCGGGTGAAGCCGGGTCAAGGGAATGTCTATTGATTGTCCAAAAATGGAACCAATGGTCTGTGCCACATAAATGTGCGTCAAAGAGGATTTTTTAAACCCGATTTCCCCATTTAATTTTATGAAGTATTTTATTCGGAAAGAGAGGAGAAGGAATCTATTTTGAAGCACTAGTAATTAAAGATTTTTTTCTGGACACTTGACGCATTTTTTTCCATTGAGTTGGTAGTCTTTTTCATCTCAATTTGTAGCTTTCCCTCTCTCTCTCTTTAATATTCCCCCTTTTCTCTCTCTACTTGAGCATTTCCATGAGATTCCCATATGTTGCACTACCCACCCTCTTTAAAAACAATCTACTCCACATCTCCTTCTGGCTACAGCTCAAACACAGCAAATCTTTAAAGCAAAACTCCTTTAAAACTTTATCCTCCAGCCTACAGCTCCTCATCTCCTTAGATGAGTCTCATAAAGTTGCAGTCAAGATGTTGGCTGTGGCTGAGGAAGTTGAACTAGGTAGTTCTCAATGACTCTTAAATTCCATGACATTCTGTGATGCATTGAATAGCCCTGAATAATTCCCACAAACTGAGTTCCTCGGCAGCACACCTGTCTCTGCTCCGAAGCAGTGACTAACCAGCCCAACCCTCCAAGCAAAAGTAAGCTTTATTGATGCTTCTCTATTGCCCTCTTGTGGTCATTCCTCATATTGCTGCAGTTCTAAGAAAAAGATGGAATTCATTTGGTATTTACAGGAAAAAAAAAAAATACAGTGCTAAATACAGTACGTTGAGCAGTGTTTGCTTGGAGTAGTGGGAGATACACATTCATGCAGTTTGCCTCTGTAGACTTTACTCTTTCCTTAGAAGTAAGACACTGCCCAGAAGTGTATTATATTTTGTGGCAGTGCGTGGTGAGGCACAGAACTGGATCACAGATCTGACTTTACTCCTTACACACGCCACCCTCACCACCACCAGCATCGTCACCACCACCACTGTCACCTCCATCATGACCACTACCATAATCACTGCCAACACCACCCAAAGGCTGAAGCTATCAGACCATGTGGACTTTTGAAATGGAAGTTAACAGAATCAACAGCGAATGGAACAGATTAGCTATAAAACCTAATATTTGTAGAGAGCTTTTCATTTTGCAAAGAATTTTCACAAACACTCTTATGGAAACCTTGCGATAGCCTTAAGAGGTGAAGTAAGTACTATTACCATCTTTGTATTTACTTTGCTTTTGAAATTTGTAATACAGAAAAGTACAAAAGGTAATATAACAAACACCCCACATATGTGCCACCCAGAATTAACAAATGCTAATATTTTGTCATATATACTTGAGATTTTTTAATTTAAAAAAAGGAAAAAGGAATACCCCAAGATAAAATAGAAATCCCCCCTCCATCCCTCCCCATCCCCATTTCCCATCCTCCATTCCCAAAGGTAACCATTTTTTTTTTACAACTTTGTATTCAGTGGGTGTCTTTATCATCTTAGTATGTACATTTATAGTATATTTAATACACATAGACATAAATTCATGTTTCCATAAGCCATACAGAATACTATTTTCTGTGTGTTTTTAGTGATACATAAGTAGTATCACACTGAACAATTTTCCAACTTCTTTTTTCACTCAACAGTATGTTTTCAATACCATTTCATGTTGCTGTATAGGGAGCTATTCCATTTATTTCTAACCGTTGTAAAGTATTCTCACATATAAACATACTACATTTTGCTTCTCTCTTTTCCTGCTGATGGACACTTGGTTTATACCCAATGTTTTATCACCACACACAACGCTGCAATGAACATCATTCTCCATGTCCCTTAATATCACATTGTATCACAAATGAGAACGCGGAGGCTCTGAGGGGGGACACCATGGGATTTGCTCACCCTTGCACAGCTCCCAGATGGCAGAGTCAGGACGCGATTGCTACCAAACCGTTCTACACTCCAGGCATCTCCTGTGCATGTTCCCGATGAGACTGGAGTACGACCAATATCTCATAAAAGAAGCTGGGAAAAAAGTACCTGATTCAAGCTATGAAATGTATCTAATCTTGACAAAATAGAGGTTCTGAAAAGAACGTAATTTAATTTTTTTAAAGTAGCAAAAATTAAAAGAGTTGGATTTATCCAGTTCCTTCTGTTATGAGCTGAATTGCATCTCCCCCAAATTCATATTTATGTCCTAACCTCCAATATCTCAGAATGAAACTCTATTTGGAGACAAGGCCTTTAAAGATGTAACTAAGTTAAAATGAGATCACTGAGGTGGACCCTAATCCAATATGATTGGCGTCCTTATAAGAGGAAATTTAGACACAGACATGCACAGAAGGACTGTGTGAAGACACAAGGAAAAGATGGCCATTTATAAGACAGAGAGAGAGGCCTCAGAAAGAACCAACCCTGCTGACACCTTGATCTCAGACCTCCAGCCTCCAAAACAGTGAGAAAATAAATCTGTTGTTTACACCACCCAGCCTGTGGTGTTTGTTACAGCAGCTCCAGCAAACTAATACACCTTGCAAGAGAGAGCAGCTAACAGGGGTAGATACTTTGGATTCCAGTCAATCAAGATACAGCCTTGGTAATAGTAAGGCGTGGTCCTCCAGGGTCCACCACAGCCTGGATGGAATATCTAACAGAGCTTGCCAGCCCTCTGCTTTGATGACAGACTCCCAAATCAACTTGTGGTGACCACTAATCGTGCCTCGATACTCAGAAGTTGGTGGAAATGTCCATGTCCCTCGATTCTATAAACCAATCAATCCACTCTGGTAGGTAGAATTTTCAGGATCCGATCCACCCAGAGTTATAATGTGGTTTGCCAACCGCTCAAAGTGTAGGAAGCGCCTGAAGTCCAGCTGACAAGCCAGCCAAGGGCGGGGCTCTATTTTTTTTTTTTTTTTTTTTTTGACTTTTTCACATCTACCTGTTAGAGCTGAAGTTCAGGGAAGGGAATATTTCCAACCCAGGTGTGATAGTTAATTTAATATGTCAGCTTGACTGGGCTAAGAGATACCCAGAGAGCAGGTAACATATTATTTGTGGGTGTGTCTGCGAGCGTATCTCGGGAAGAGATTAGCATTTGAATAGGTAGACTGAGTAAAGAAGACTGTCTGCCAATGTGGTGGGCATCATCCAATCCATTGAGGGCCTGAATAGAAAAAGGCAGAGGAATTTGCTTTCTCTGCTGGAGCTGGGACATCCCACTTCTGACCTAGGGCATCAGCACTTGTTCTTTTTTTTTTTTTTTTTAAACATCTATATTGGAGTATAATTGCTTTCCAATGGTGTGTTAGTTTCTGCTTTATAACAAAGTGAATCAGTTATACATATACATATGTTCCCATATTTCTTCCCTCTTGCATCTCCCTCCCTCCCACCCTCCCTATCCCACCCCTCTAGGTGATCACAAAGTACCGAGCTGATCTCCCTGTGCTATGCGGCTGCTTCCCACTAGCTATCTATTTCACATTTGGTAGTGTATATATGTCCATGCCACTCTCTCACTTTGTCCCAGCTTACCCTTCCCCCTCCCCATATCCTCAAGTCCATTTTCTAGTAGGTCTGTGTCTTTATTCCTGTCTTGCCCCTAGGTTCTTCATGACCATTTTTTTTTTTTTTTTTTAGATTCCATATATATGTGTTAGCATATGGTATTTGTTTTTCTCTTTCTGACTTACTTCACTTTGTATGACAGACTCTAGGTCCATCCACCTCACTACAAATAATTCAATTTTGTTTCTTTTTATGGTTAATATTCCATTGTATATAGGTGCCACATCTTCTTTATCCATTCATCTGTCGATGGACACTTAGGTTGCTTCCATGTCCTGGCTATTGTAAATAGAGCTGCAATGAACATTTTGGTACATGACTCTTTTTAAATTATGGTTTTCTCAGGGTATATGCCCAGTAGTGGGATTGCTGGGTCGTATGGTAGTTCTATTTTTAGTTTTTTAAGGAACCTCCATACTGTTCTCCATAGTGGCTGTATCAATTTACATTCCCACCAACAGTGCAAGAGGGTTCCCTTTTCTCCACACCCTCTCCAGCATTTATTGTTAGTAGATTTTTTGATGATGGCCATTCTGGCCGGTGTGAGGTGATACCTCATTGTAGTTTTGATTTGCATTTGCCTAATGATTAATGATGTTGAGCATTCTTTCATGTGTTTGTTGGCAATCTGTGTATCTTCTTTGGAGAAATGTCTATTTAGGTCTTCTGCCCATTTTTGGATTGGATTGTTTGTTTTTTTGATATTGAGCTGCATGAGTTGCTTGTAAATTTTGGAGATTAATCCTTTGTCAGTTGCTTCATTTGCAAATATTTTCTCCCATTCTGAGGGTTGTCTTTTCGTCTTGTTTATGCTTTCCTTTGCTGTGCAAAAGTTTTTAAGTTTCATTAGGTCCCATTTGTTTATTTTTGTTTTTATTTGCATTACTCTATGAGGTGGATCAAAAAAGATCTTGCTGTGATTTATATCAAAGAGTGTTCTTCCTATGTTTTCCTCTAAGAGTTTTCTAGTGTCCGGTCTTACATTTAGGTCTCTAATCCATTTTGAGTTTATTTTTATTTATTTATTTTTTAAATTTATTTAATTTATTTATTTTGGGCTGCATTGGGTCTTCGTTTCTGTGTGCGGGCTTCTCACTGAGGTAGCTTCTCTTTGTTGCAGAGCACCAGTTCTAGGTGCACGGGCTTCAGTAGTTGTGGCTCGCGGACTCAGTTGCTCCATGGCATGTGGGATCTTCCTGGACCAGGGCTCGAACCCGTGTCCCCTGCATTGGCAGGCAGATTCTTAACCACTGCACCACGAGGGAAGCCCTCTATTGATTTCTTAAAATCATCAATATCAGTATCTTTTCCCAAACGAGACAAGAACTTTTAGTATACCCTCATTCTCTTTATCTCTCTGCCTGCATCTTAAACTCTCTGGACCTTGTTCAGAATGGCAGTACTTGATTGGCATGTATTTTCTTTCCTCCTTTACTCTGGCCCAAGACTTTTAGACGATAAATATCAGTTCTCATATGTTTTACAGCTGCCTCTGAGGTTTAGTTCTCTTCTCCTCTGCTGTGATCCTATGTGCTTGAGATTTCTCAGTGGGTTTTCGTGTTTACAATTTGGCTAAACTCCAGGGTTATTGTATTCTTGCTTTTTCTATTTAAAAAATGTGCCCTCATTTTCTTCTTGCATGCAATGTTGCTATTGAGAAATCTAATTTAAGTCTGATTGACAGAGGATTTGTTCTTTCTCTCTGGAGGCATTTGGAATTCTCTCTTTGCCTTTGGTATTCTTAAATGTCATTAGTGTCCATATGGGGGTTCACCTGGTCAATCCTCAACCCTGTTTGTCAGTCTGTGAGGCTTTTGCTCTGAGATCTTTCCTCTTTCTTTCATTCCAATAAATGTATTTTTATTATTTCTTCAAATATATTTTTTCTACTTCAGGTTCACCTATTATCCATCTCTTCTCTATTTTCACCTTTCCTATCTCTTAGCTTTTTTTTTTTTTCTTTTAATATTTTCTCCTTTTTTCCTGCTGCCATCTAGGATGGTTTTTCATACAGATCAGCTCTATGTCATGCTTTTATTTCCTCTGGAGTAGTCTTCATTTCTACTTTTATATTTCTCATCCGTAACATTTCCACTTGGATCTTTATTACAACTTCTTGCTACAGCTAAATATTATTAACATTTTCTCATTTAGAGTATATTTATTATGTTACTTAAAAATTGGGGTCCACACTTTCCAACAACTTTGCTTCAAATGACATGTTTGAATGGTGGTCAAGGTGTTCTATCTTTCTGGTATCCTTGGGGGTCTGGTTGTTTCTGCCTCGGTATTCATGTTCCCCTGGGGTCTGGGAATGTGTATTGACAAGGGCTAAAGTCTAGGACCTAGCTGGTGTCTCTGCAGAGGATTTAATGAGGTGGTGGGGGAGGAAGCCCCAGGATGGAGAATCACAATGGGTAACCCTCATTTGCTAATACTTGCCAGCCTTGTTGTTCAATGTTCACTTTATTTTTTTATAATTTTTAGTTAATTAATTAATTAATTTTTATTTTATTGTTGGCTGCATTGGGTTAGTTGTGGCTTGCAGGCTCTTCGTTGCGGTGCGTGGGCTCCTCTCAAGTTGTGGTGTGTGGGTTTTTTTCTCTCTCTAGTTGTGGTGCACAGGCTCTAGAGCATGTGGGCTCTGTAGTTTGCACATGCGGGCCCTCTCATTGAGGCGCGTGAGCTCAGCAGTTGTGGTGCGCGGGCTCAGTTGCCCCGTGGTATGTGGGATCTTAGTTCCCCAACCAGGGATTGAACCGACATCCCCTGCATTGGAAGGCGGATTCTTTACCACTGGACCACCAGGGAAGTCCCTTAATGTTCACTTTAAACACTCAGAAAGAACAGCCTTGGGATGAGAGAGTGGACTTAGTTTTTAATCCACCAGCCATGGGTCTTAGGGAGGGGAGGACAGGTAGATGCCCTGGGGCAGCTGGTCAACCACCGCTCACCACCCAGGGACAGGGCCTTTGCTCTGCCCTGGTCGTGCCCTACACAGGCACCTGCGGTCTGGCTGCTGCCACTCAAATCATGGCAAAGGAAGGGGAGCCATGGTAGCCCCAAGGCAAAATGCAGGAGAGGCAGGCACAGAATGTCAGCTTCTAAGCGGAAACAGTCACATTATATTGCTTAATCCAGGTAGTGGCACATAAGGATGTGCTGTATTGTTTTTCACTATACTGCAAACATATTTCATAAAATATCTTTTATATATACTTGGTACTTAACTTTAAAAGAGAAGAAATACCATCAAAACTCTATGAACAGGTATAAGTAGGATTTATGTTTCAATCAAGCTAAGTAAGGCTTATGGAGTTTCTTTCTCATGGGATTGTTTATTGTTCCCTACAATGCACTATTAACGCATGCTAGACAGCTGAGGATTTCAGATTTCTTGGTAGGTTTTTTTAGGACAGACATCATAGCATCTTCCCTCAAGACCTACTACACAGACACTTGATCAGTATGCATTAATTTCTTACTAATGGGCAAGGCTGTTCATCTAATAACTAATATCTATTAAGAGCTTAGTATATATCAGGCATTATTCTATACACTAAGAATACAGCAGTGAACAAAGTCCCTACCTTCATGGAATTTACATCTAGACAATAAACAAACAAGTAAACATATCTGTCAATGGTGATAAATGACATACAGAGAAGTAAAGCAGAGACAGAGACACAGAGGGCCAGGGACAGGTGAGATGATGCCATCTTAAATAGAGTGGTTAGGAGAGACCTCACTGACAAGGTGACATTGGTTAGGAGGAAATGATGGAGCAGGTTATGCAGGTATCAGGGAGAGGGTGTTATAACAGAGGAAACAACCTGTGCAAAGGCCCTGGGGCAGAAGCATGGCCTGGTGTGATAGGAACAGCAGGACCTGGAAGACATGGGAGAAGTGAGTGGAGGGAGTAGGTTAGGGGATTTCCAGGGCCAGAGGCTGGGGCACCAGATGCAGGACTTCAAGATCACGGTGAGGACTTTCATGAACTGTGAATGACATGCAGAGCCTTGGGAAGGTTTTGAGCAGGAGTGACAGGGTCTGACTTAAGTTTTAAAGAGACCACTGTAGCTGCTGTGGAAATGGCCTTGGGACAGCCACTCATCATTGCTCAGTCTTTTCTTTTTCTGTTCTTAGCCCCTCTATTTGGATTAAATGATGACTCAGTTGTTGACAGTAAGCACTAGGGTCTGAGAACACAGAATAACCAACTCCCTATTTCACTGTTTTCATTCAGCTGAGAGTTATTTACTACTCCCTCCACAAATGCCTACACATACACATCTCTGAGGCATCACCTGCTCTATTATGCTGTAATTATTTACATGCACACCAATGCTCCCCATTAAGCCACGAGCTCCTTTAGAGCAAAGAAATAATGGCACAAGTCTCCATGGTGCTCACAGACAGTTTTTATTAGCCAGAGTCCTGCCTCCTAGGAGATACACAGCCAACCAAGGCACCCAGCTACCATTTTGTTCTTGCTTGCATGGCTGATTCCATGGCTCACCTGGGATGGGGATTTCTGCAAAGCCGCTTCAAGGTCTGGTTTCCACAGGTACAGAGAGCTCCATGTGAGGAAAGGCCAGACAGGGCCCTGTCTCCTCCACACGGGAGAGGACACACAAGCCAAATGGGCCATGCGTCGTGGAGCAAAAAGAGAGCCCTGAGCTGCCCCCTGGAGGCCTGGGCCCTTGGGGTTCCTCATACGAGCCAGGCCATTGGATGGCTGCCTGCCTGCCCTCCCACACTGGCCAATCCCTAGCCTGATTGCACCCTTTCTGCATTCAGTGTCGCACACATAATGCAGCTGGATGCCTTCCACTTACTGGGCTCTATGAGCTTTGGCTGCTGGAGTATAAGGACCAAGCATCTGAATAGAAGGCAAGGTGAGAGCATGTTACCCTGTGCTCTTCTCCAGGCAGCTCCTGGGTTGCACCCACCAGCCCCAGGAGCCTGTGACCAAAGGGAGCTGCTCCGTCCTGGGGTGTGAGGGGCCTGGGAGCAGAGTGCCCCAACTAGGAGTGGACCATCCTGCTGACGGGTCGTTTTTCTGTGAAGAAGCTTTTAAGCAGCAGCACCTGGCTGAAGCTGACCACGAACAGCGCGATCGTCTCACCAACAGACCAGTAAGAGACTCGGCTATTCAGATCTTCGGCCCGGGCTCTGTCCTGGGCCTCCCGGAGCCGGTAATGCGTCTGAGAGTCAATCACCGTCTTCAGAGCCTCGTGGATGGTCACACAGGCGGACTCCATCTAGGCAGGAAGAGAAAAGCAGTCATTGTGAACCCTCAGAAAAGAAGAACAGGATCCAGCACACACACAGCAAATGTGATCTTCAACATCCTAGGTAATTTCTACTGAATGCTAACTATGTGTCTATGCTAAGGATTTGACACGGTTGTATTCATAATAAGCCTAACTGAGGCTCAGAGAGGTTAAGTAACTTGTTCGGAGTCACACAGTTAGTAGATGGCAGAGTCAGGATTTAACCTCAACTGTCTGAGTCCTGAGCCTATGCTTTCAAATACTGCCCTGTGTTCTTATTTAATACTCACCATACCCCTGACAGGCAGGGATCATTACTCCCAATTTTAAGGAGGATTGACTGCTTACTGCATATACTGACGAGGAAATTGAGGCTCAGAGAGGCTACATGACTTGCCCAAGGTCACACAGCTAATGAACGGCAGGGCGTGAAGTAAACCACAATTGTGTTGGACTCTGAATCTACTGTTCATTCTATTAAATTTGCTGCCTACACTTCTATGTATACACAAACACATGAAAACATACATTTCTCATGTACATAGACCCACACACACAAACATGTGCAAAGACAGACATGTGTGCACATGAATGTGCACACACATGCATATACTCACACATAACGCATACTACTTCACAACTTCCTTTACCTGCTAAAATATTATGTGTAGCATGCCGAATTCTGAATATGTCCCACCCCCACTACCAAGGTCCCCTACTCCAGTCCCAGGAAGCTGTGAATATGATGAGCTGCCACTCCTGTGATTATGTTATATGTCACAGTTGACCTTAAGAGAGGGAGACCATCCAGTGGGCCTGACCGAATCACAGGAGCCCTTCAGAGCAGGGAGCTTTCTCCAGCTGGTGGCTGAAGGAAAAGTCAGAGAGGCTGGATTCAAAAGAATTCAGTGCACCGTTGCTGGCTCTCAAGATAGAGAAGGTCACATGCAAGGACCAGAAAAAGGCCTCTAGGAGTGGACAGCCCAACAGCCAACAAGGAAACGGGAACCTCAGTCCTACAGCTACAAGGAAATAAATTCTGCCAACCACCTGAAAGAGTGTGAGAGCAGATTCCTCCCCAGAGCCGCAAGAGAAGAGGCCAACCCAACCTGATTTCAGCCTTGAGACCCTGAGCAGAGAATCCAGCCGAGCTGGCCCAGGCTCAGAGCCTACAGAACTGTGAGATAATGAATGGCTGTTGTTTTCAGCCATTAGTAGTAATTATTGACTCAGCAATAGAAAACTAAGATATTATGCCTGTGAAAGAACATGTGTTCTTACTCACAGGCAACCTCTAAAGCAATCATTTTATCCACAACCCAGCAAATTCTATCCCAACAATAAGTTCTTGCGCTATGGAAGTTCATAAGCATCCAACAGACGTTTGTTTCCCAAATTCTAAAGGTGAACTACTTATAAAGCTCAACATAAGAAGCTAGAAGGGACCAAACCATTGTGTCACCACCTTGATGGACCCCCGTGAAACCCTCATTTCTCTCACAAATTGAACAGTTTCTGGAAAGCAAAGGGGAGACCATGACCAAAAAAAGATGTTGCCCTTACTTGCTTCATAGATATTCTTGACTCTGGGCTGTTCTAGGAGCTAAACTAGACTACATGAGGAAAGAGAAAAGCTTCCCTTTAGCCTCTGTGTTGACAAGGCAGCATCTTCTGTCTGACAACTGGTCTACCTCCTAGGGGTGTGGGTTTCCTCTGCACATGCTGGATGACCCCCTCATTCTGATCTATAGGGAAGAGGTGGTGAAATGTCACGTGGAGGGAAAATTGACAAGGTTACCGTGTACGAGATGGAATTAGTGTCAAGGGGCAGAATCCGCTGTAAAGAACAAGGTCATTTGTGCTTCACTTTTTCCCCCAAGGGGAACCTTGATCCTGCTTTCTCAGTGACACCCGCGTGCCCTATTATTTGGGCTATATTACGGTCTTCTCTGGCGACTGGAGTTAGCATGGGGCTTCTTCACCTTCCCCATGTCTGGTAGGTAGGGTGTAGAGGGATACCTCGGAGATACTGCGGGTGTGGTTCCAGACCACCACAATAAAGCAAATGTCACGATAAAGTGAGTCACAGGGATTTTTTGGTTTCCCAGTGCATATAAAAGTTACGTTTACACTATACTGTAGTGTATTAAGAGTGTAATAGCATTATGTCTAAAAAAAAAATCAATGTACATACCTTAATTAGAAAATACTTTATTGCTAAAAAATGCTAACCATCATCTGACAACACAGCGTTGCCAAAAACCTTCAATTGTAAAAAATACAGCACCTGTGAAGTGCAGTAAAACAAGGTATGTCTGTACCTACAGATGTGTGATGTTGAGAAATAGACAAATGATCCTGAGAAGGGTTCCTGACATCAAGAAGTTGATTCCAAAGGGGACTCCTAAGTGACAACTGACTTCAGATGCCAACCACCAGAGGAGACCTCTCAGGGCACAGACCTCTGCACTGGACACGATGGTGGCATTTGTAGGCTTGCTCCCCCTAGCTCTCCTGGTAATGCTTCCAGAGTTGATGAAGGCATGTCAACTGTCACAGAGGAAGAAAGGGGACTAAACTGTGAAGGAACTAGGAAAGAGGTCACAGAGTGGAGTCAGGCTTAACCTACGCAAACCTGTGCCAAAGTGGAAGCAAGGTATGGCCTTCCTAGACGCTTCCCTACTGTGCCCTTCCGGTCACTCCCCATGACCAGGACACAGGAAGATCTGCTAAGTCCAATTAGTTCTATATTTACAGCACCCTGGTGATCTTCAGAAGACCACGGCTATTGAAGGTAGGGCTGGGGAACTCAGGAGAGACACCTCTCAAAATGACACTACAGGAATTCCAAATCATACTCGATTTTCTTTGAGAGCCCAAACTACACTAATTCATTCTTTCAAATGTTTATTTATTAAGTGCCTACTCGCCTTCCAGACATTGTGTTGGGTCCTGGGAACTGAGAGATGAAATCAGAGTCAGACACAGTCCGGGGTCTCAAGAAGGTCATAATTTAGAGAATGTAATCAGCTTCATGCAATGCCAAAAGAGCTAACAACAGAGGGGTGAGCGGAGTTATGGGAACACCTCAGAGAAAGCTGCTAATCCTGCCAGAGATGGAGGCGTACCTGACACAGGGAAGAGACAAACTGAACCTTGACAGATGGGCAGCATGTCACCAGGCAGAGGATGAGGGGAACGCATTCCACATAGGAAAAGCATGGCAGGGCTTCCCTGGTGGCACAATGGTTAAGTATCTGCCTGCCAATGCAGCGGACACGGGTTCGAGCCCTGGTCGGGGAAGATCCCACATGCTGCAGAGCAACTAAGTCTGTGCACCACAACTACTGAGCCTGCGCTCTACAGCCCGTGAGCCACAACTACTGAGCCTGCATGCCACAACTACTGAAGCCTGCGTGCCTACAGCCCGTGCTCCGGAACAAGAGAATCCACTGCAATGAGAAGCCCGCGCACCACCAGGAAGAGTAGCCCCCACTTGCTGCACCTAGAGAAAGCCCGCGCGCAGCAACGAAGACCCAACGCAGCCAAAATTAAATAAATAAATTTATTTTTTAAAAAAAGGAAAGAAAAGCATGGCAAAGAGCACATGCAGGGCCCAGTATGTGCATCCCATCGGGGATATGTGGAAAGCAAGTCATGGGTAGGTGGAAGCTCACGGTAAAGGCCTTGAGAGTCAAGACTTTAACACGAAGCTCTGTGAGCATAAGAATGGCAAGGCAAGGATCCCACTTTAAGAGAACCTCCCTGCCAGCCATGATGCAGAGGGGGATTGGTGGCGGGGAAACCACTTTGGTGGCTGCAATTCTGCTGGGAAGAAAAGACGAGACCCTCAATTAAGAAGGTCACCAAGTGGAGGACGAACAGCAGATCTGGGAGCGATTTAGGGGACTTGGTAACAAGGTAGAGAAGATCATTCTTAAAATTAGTGGGATGGACAGAGATACACATATACATGTGTATACATGCACGTGCATGCCCGTGTGTATATGCATGCATATGCATGTATACACATAGACATACATACACACATGTTCAGAATGTATAAATACACAGAGGCTTTGTTTTTAAACACTAGGGAAGGGCTCACTAGTATTCCAGGCTAGAATTCCACCCTCCGTGTTTATTTCCATCACAAGCTCATTCAGAAACTCAAGATGTACATTACATTCACTTGAACTGGGAGCTCCTGGGACCCCTGAGCCCTAGCCCAGGCGTTCAGCAGTACAGGCTGGTACCTCCAGCCTCCTCCCAGGGTCCAGAATCACTGGAGAAGGAGTCGGGGTGGGGGTGGGGGGGTGGAGGGGAAGAGAAACGGAGGAGGACACAGAAACCATGGGTGCTGACACCCCGGGCAAAGGACACATCAGATATGCCATGTAAGGCATCACTTCAAAGACGTGGATCAGATGTCACCAGCCAGAGACCAGCACTGCACATCTATGAAGAGGGCCTGAGGTCTTTACAGGAACAACCTCAGATCCGATCAGTGACAGGGAAGGAAGCCAGTTCTCAGGAGGTTAACAGAGCAGGAGGTGGTACTCTACGGCTTTCCTGGCATCTAAAACCAGAAGACACCTTTAGAACCTGGCACGGGCCTCACAGGAGACCCCAGGGCAACACATCACCAAGATTCAGACACCTGGAAGCATCCCCTTACCATAAAAACATGCTACTTCCCCGTCCACTGGGATCTGCCGTTGGCATTAGTCTAAAATACCACTTCAGCTTGTTCCCACAAAATTTCAGTTAGGCAACCCAGCCAGCCTGCTTCCTACCCAGCAGGAAGCCAGCAGAGGCCCTTCTGTTGCAAAGAGCCCTGTTTTCACAGGGCCATGGGTCCCCAGCTCTCCTGCAATGCGACCTTCACCCCACTGAGACCTCCAGCTCTGGCTGGTTCCCAGTGTCCGGGAGCCCCACGGGGATTGTGGGCACCGCTCCATCATGACAGGTAGTCTCTGGAGACACCCTGACCTGTCTCCCTCCCAGGACCATCCCTTTCCTCCATCCCATGCCCACATCCCATCCCGTCTCTACCACCTGCTGATGCCCAGGTCTTCACTCTGTAACCACCAGCAAATTCCTGCAGCCTCACCTCATCAGGACCTCCACGGATAGAAGCACTTGGCTCTTTATTTTATTTTATTTTTTGGCCGTGCAGCACACGGGATCTTAGTTCCCCCAACCAGGGATCAAACTCGCACCCCCTGCAAGGGAAGCGCGGAGTCTTAACCACTGCACTGCCAGGGAAGTCCGCACTTGGCTCTTTAAATTCTTCAAGAGCTCAAAGGCAGCGTCGCAGGGGCTGGCCTCAGAGTAGAGTTAGGAAAACCTTTAATCTTCCCTCGACCACCACTGAGTCAGCCCCGGACCTTGGACCTCTGTCAGGAACCTTCAGCCTCCGCTAGGATCTGCCCAGACTCCCAGGACGCCCAGGGCACCTCAAGCTTGGCCTCCCTCAGCAGCATCCCTAGCCCACGTCCTCTGCCAGGAGCCTGGTCGTGCTGGAACTCAGGCCAAAGACAAGTCCCTCTGGCCTGGAGCCCTGGCCCAGGACTCGGTCACTCTGCATCCTATTCTTTCACCCTAGGGCTGCTACTGGTGCCAGAACACACAGCCTCTGGCCCAGCACTGAGCCGGACGAAGCCTCAGGGGAAGAGAGAAGACAGCTGCAGGTAGAAAGGGGATCCATGCCAAGCAAAATAAGATCAGGGCCGGTGAGGAAAGTAAAGTGATGCCCTGAATACCTGCACATGCTGTTCTCCCCACCCAGGAGGCCTTTCCTCCTCCCGTGCCAGACACACTCCTAGGCAAGCACCCAGAGTGTCGCTTTAAGCTAAAACTCTCCCTGTGAAGACTTCCCTGACCCTCCTGGAAGAGTCAATTGGTCCATCCCCTGACAACCCTCACCCTTAAATCTCAGCTCTGATCAGAGCATCCTGGAGCTCCCTGGTTTACAGGGTCGCATTCCACGCAGGGCTCCTGACAGCCGGGACAGCGCCCTCTGACCTCCTCATACTCCCACCACCGGGTACAGTGTGCAGACTGAGCGCGGGCCCACCACAGGCGAGTGGGAGGCGTCTGCGACAGGCACAGACCAGGCAGGGGGGTCAGAGGTACAGAAGGAGAAGGAAAGAGCTCTTTTGCGGCCGGGCAGAAGGAAGGATGAGGTTCCCAGATGCAGAAGAGGGGAAGTGCAATCACTCCTTCCTGCAACAAAACCAAACTCTAATTCTAAGGCTCCAGGAAAGAACGTCTCTAGTGCGCTAATCCACAAAGCCTTTTCTCTACTGGTTTCTTTTCCACTGCTTAGAGAGAGAAATCCTTCAGCTCAGCTTCAGGAGACTCACAAAATCTTCAAAACAGAAGCTATTTCATCAATAACCAACAGACCTCCTGAGAGGACAGGTTATGAAAGATCTTACACATAAGACACACCCTGGGCTGGACCTCCTATCAGCAGTCACGCCGCTAAGTTCAAACGCACTGCTGTCCAGTGGAACTCTCCATGCGTGGGCACCAGCCACTTGTGACTACTGAGCACTACAAATGTTGGTATAGAGCAAACAAGGAAGGGAATTTTTAATTTAATTTCAATTAATTGTCAACAGCCACATGTAGATAGCTGTTACTGACTGGACAGTGCAGTGCTAACCTCCAACTGCTCAGAGAATGAGCGCATGGTCAAAGCCACAGAGGAATGGAGCCTGTGGTCACCTTGGAGGGCAGCCCAGAAGGTAATCTGGCATTGCTGGAGAGGCAGATGCTCTGGCTTTGGTTCTGGAACAGGTGCAGCCACAGAGGGTCATTCCTGTCTTGCAGGTTTCCCTGGGTCCTGCCACTCAGTCACTTGACAACTATTTGGTGAGCTCTTATTCTATGCCACACCCCAGACACTGGGGCGCCGGGGATTCAGGCGTAATATAGAGTCCTAGCCTCAGAGCCTGCATATGGGAGGGAGGGAGAAGCTTAAATAGCAGGAGGGAAGACTGATGGAGGAGGCTGGGGTCGGATGATAGTTAACTGTGACAGCCATGGGTGACAGAGATGACTATCTGTCCTCCAAAAGTGTCACCGTTTCTCTTCCAGATTGTGAAGTTTGTTGCTAGGAGGTGACTGCCCAACTGAACTGTATGTGCTGCCTTCGTTTCATCCAGACTGTTCACAGGACCATTTCTCAACAATGAGATATGAGTGGGTGTGATGGCGTCACTTCTGGGCCAGGGCTTTTAAGAAGCAGATGGGACTTTATCATTCTCTCCTTCTTTTGGTGGCTAGAAACAGAGGACTCTGAAGCCCTAAGGGACATCAGAAAGAAGGAGCCTGGTTTCCTGAGTCACTCCATGGAGGAAAGTCCTCCACCCCTATCCCCACTCTCTGGATTATTATTTGAGTGAGGAAAAAAAAAAAACTTTCATTGTGCTAAGCCATTGATATTTGGGATTTACTTGTTATAGCAGCCAGCCGTTGTTACCCTAACTAATATATACCACACAAAGTAGGACTAGTCTTTCTCATGTAGATACATCATATCAGCAGAGAGGCATATGCTATGTGTACTTTGAAACTGGTGCTGTGTCAAAGACTAAATGGGAACACAGGAATACCAGAGGAAAGTATTGCAGGGATCCAGTTAAAGAATGGAGAGGAAGACCAAAAGGAGAACATAGGGTCTTGTAGGACTGGATGTGAACAGAGGGGCAGAGTCGATACTGAGACTTCAGACTGGAGCTGGATAGCTGGCAACTACTCATCAGCCAAGACGGGCACAGACGGGAAGGAGCAGGCTGGGGGGAGGGGGTTCATCTCAGCCTGTTAGTGTCCACTCACCTGGGTGAGAGCCGTGACTCTGTTCCCCATGTCTGGGAGAATGGGGGGCTCGTCGCCCACTTGAAAGTCAAAGTAGACGGTCTTGTGAGAGAAGGTGGAAAACTCATTACTGAAGCAAAACTGATAAACGCCCTTGACCTCAGCCTGGTGTGTGAAGCTGTCATACTGCTTCTTGGTCTCCCTGTAGATGGTGTTCCCCAGGGGGTCCTCCACATAGCAGTCAACGTCGTAGTGGCCTCCAGTGATGACCTGACAACCGCAAAAGACACCCACAGTGTGCTGTTACCAGAGGGGCAAACACCACTTACCAAAGGCCGACCAGGCACTGTGATTACACGTCACCAACATTTTTTTCATTTAATCTTCACAGGCTTCTAAAGGCTGACACTCCCCAATTAACAGAGGATGACACTGAGGCTGAGAGAGTTGAAGTTCACTGGCCATGGTCATGCCACTTGAAAGCGACAGAGCTAAGACTCGAATCCATGTCTGCCTGACTCCAAAAGTTTTGCTCTGCAAGAGTGCAAAGAGCCTAATCCTTCCCATTTTACAGAAGAGGTAACTGAGGCTCCAAGCTTAAGTAAACTGCTGAACGTGTCTGGTAAACGTTAATATTACTGCTGATGGAATGCAAGGGGAAAGCACATATAGACTGAAGCCTTCACAGAATCAGTGATTACCAGAGGTGGGAGAGTCCTCAGGAATCATTAGTTCAAACTCTCTGTGTCAACACAGGAAAAACAAGACCTGCAAAGGGCAAAAGTCACAGAGGTGGTCAATGACTACAACTAAGGTCCGTCAAAGAACACAGTCAATGGCCGCCATCTGCTTCCAAATGTTAAAATTTCCTTTGGTCCAGATGGAAGAATTTGCTTTGTGATTAGTGAGCTTCCTAATGCTGGGGGTGTGTAAACTTATGCTGAACCTGCTCTAACAGGGGTTCCTGACCTGGCAGGGACCAGATGACCTCTCAGGCCCCTCCATCCTCACAACGACAACGTTTTGGTGACTGTATCTAGGTTACCCCTGTTAGCCCAGCTGCAATTTCCACACTGTCCACGGACATGTGAAAGTGGCCACATCAGTGACTCGGAGGTCATCGCACATAGTGCTGTCCCCAAGCACACGCCTCTTTTAGTGGCTTTGATCAGAGAGCGCCCACCATATGGCCTGCCCCTACGCCTGCTTCCCGTGCCAACTCATCTCTGTAATGCCTGTCCGTATGTGTCCACAAGCAGACGCGGGTCTGGGTATGATTCCCACCCAGCTCCCTACTCTTAGATCTGCTCACTAAACCTTAGGGGCAGATCTCTCACTCAAGACCTGCTCCCCTGAACTGTGAGCCATGAGATCTCTCAAAGGAGCCAGGAGTGCAGGAGCTAGGAGCTTTTCTGAGTCATATGGCAGCAGCCACAACACCACTCCTTGGAAACACTGCCAGGGCTCAGAGCCTGCGCTGACACCTTTCCAAAGCGCCATTTCTCATCACTTGCCGCGCTCACCCCAACTTGACTTCAAATACTGGAGAGAGGGAAAAATAAAACCAAGAACCCATTTCCTCTCGCTGCCATTTTTCAGTACAGGCGGGGACAAACTGGTCCAAAAAACTTGGGGCAGAGAGCCTGTGTCCAGCTAATCAGACATGGCATTCCTTAGAGTCAAGGGGCCTGCAGGTCACTGAGGACAACTCCCCAGGATGGAGGACCCGCCCCCCGGCATCCACACCTGCGGCGCTACCTCCCTCCCTGGTTAGTCGGGCCTGTCTCGAGTGGGCTCTGACTTCCTCGCGGGGAAGTCAGCTGGTCTCTGGTCATTCCCGCCCCCTTCAGCCTCTTTGGCTAATTCCAGCCACTCCAGCCTGGGGCGCACCAGTGACCAATGGAGACCTGGAAGGGGGAGAGGAGGCGCTGCCGGGCGCCAGGGCCTCACCTGGTAATCCAGGGAGAACTTCACGCCCTGCTCCACGTCCTCGTGGAAACACTGCTTGGCGTTGTCAGGTAGCTCGAAGGTGAGCTCCGCGCCCCGCAGCCGCTCCGCCTGGAGAAGCAGCAGCAGCAACAGCAGAAGGGGCAGCGCGCAGGCGGAGCGCGAGGCCACGCTGCCCATGATGCTCCCGGTCCAGCCCCGTGGGCCGCGGCTCGGGCGTGCGCTCCTCGCGGGTGGGACGGTGGCTGGGGGACCAGGGATAAGACGCAGAGACAGACGTGGCGCTAACCGGGCGCTGCGCTTCCGGGAGGGCGGGAAGCTCAGCGCGCAGCCGCGCGCTCGGGGGCGGTCCCGGGACCGAGGCCAGAGAGCACCGCGGCCTCCCCCCGCCCCTTCTGCCCGCTGCGCCTGCGCGCTGGCTGGGCTGGCGAAGGGGACACGCCCCCTCCCCCGCCCCGCGCTGTTCTGCTGGGGCGTCTCGGCGAAGGTGAGGCGGGACGGCCACCCCCGAGCGCGAACCTCCCCGGAAGGGCCCTCTGCCAACATCCCCGACAGACGTTTTCTGCATCCTCTGGGACCCGCAGGCTTGAGTATTCCCCGGAATTGGCCCAGGTCCACGCAGTCCATCCTCTCTGGCCGCAGCAGCTCGAAGCCCATGGGGTTTTACAAGGTACAGGCTCTGCTTCTGACTGGCTCTGTAACTTGTCTCGCGCTTCTCTGGAGAATCAGTCTCCTGGTCTAGAACTGGGTGTGCCCAAACTTACTATCCACAGTAGCAAGGAAGGCTAGAGGAAAGATATGCAAACTCTGGGGACCCAATTAACACCCCCTTTCTCATTCCCATCCCCTTCCCAAAGTGAAAAAGTATGCCACGGGGCAGGGGGGTGGTTGGTGAGAGTAAGTAAAACCCCAGAATTACATCTGGGGAAAACTGGCAGGCATGCTCACACATAAAGCTTCCTGAAGCTTCCTGAAGATATGAATACAGGTCTCTCACTCAGGGATTTCAGGTATCTCTTGGTTGTCAGGATAAGTTGAAGGTTCTTCTGGGACAAAACAATTTTTTTTTCCCTTTGACTTCTCAAAAGCGCTGAAAGCAGATAAATTAATTTACTGTCTTATCTATTACCATTGACCTAAGAAGATACTTTATATAATCATTACTACAGCGTTTTATATTGACTATGATCAAGTAAAGACAAAAAGAAAAAAACGATTGTAGTCTCGCTACTCAGTAAAGAATTTTTTTCAGAACATCATTAGGTGAGGTGTATCTTGATTTTAGCAAATAATTTTACTGCCTATATAGGTCTCCACGTGGATAAGACCGAAGTGTCCTGTCACTGGGCATACTTGATGTTGGATTAAGGTGCTAATTGATATGAAAGCAGTCTGTTGGCTGTTAAATAACATGCATGCATAATGTAATTATTAATATTTACTGGCTCTGTACCAGACTTAGCAAGGTATATAGTGTGCTTTGAGGTTCTTTCCATGGCTCTGTCCTGTTAAACATTATTTTTCAGTAACTGGTAGAAAACATGTAAGTAGTAATCATCTAATCTTGATGCACCAAGTGGAGAAACAAATGACAGATGTAAGACCAAGATTACCTTGGCCAGCTGGAGTACTCAGCTAAGGTTAACAAAAGAAATTTCACCAGGTTAAATGTTAAATCCTACATTTAGTTCCAAGAGAAACAAATGACAGATGTAAGACCAAGATTACCTTGGCCAGCTGGAGTACTCAGCTAAGGTTAACAAAAGAAATTTCACCAGGTTAAATGTTAAATCCTACATTTAGTTCCAAGAAAATACCTGCATACTCTCAGGGACGAGAAACTTGGCTTGGCAGTAGCTCAAGTCAGAGCAGTTGAAGACTGATAATCAACAGTTAGCTGAATAAAAGACAGTGGAAACGGATGAACTAAAAAAGGAGCCCTGACTTGGGCTGAGTTAATTAAAAAAACAGCATTGTTTTAGCACCTATTGTGTGGAAGTCACTATTACTAAAAGGAACTGCCTGCCCAGTAACAGGCAATGATCAGATCACATCTATTGTTCTGTTTTAAGAGGGACATTAATAAAATAGGGGGTATAGGAGGTAATTAGGAGGGGAGCAGTATAATAAATTGCCAGGAAGGCTTCTCAAACAAGGTAAAGTCAAAGGAAACAGTATTTAACCTGGAAGAGTAGAAACTAAGAAGGAAGAGAGTGTTAGCTTTAAAAGTTTGCATAACAGCAATCGTAGCAGCTACCCTTATTTAGCAGTTACAATGAACCAGCACAGTGCTGGCTCCTTATACACTTTTACATATTTTACACTAATTAATCCTCACTCACAACCATGGAAAGAATTATTATTGTTTTCCCTTGTAACAATGAAGAAACAAACTCTGGCTGTTTGAATAACATTTGTCTCAGTAAGCCTTTGCCGTGTAACTACTCAGTGGCTTAAATGAACAATGACATAATTTCTCATGATTTTGTAGGTCGGCTGCGCAGTTCTTTAGCTGGTTTTGCTTGGGCTTCAGGGCTGGGAAATCCAAGATGGTCCCACCTACATGTCTGGCAGCTGGTATAGTCTGTTGACTGGGGCACCTTAATTCTCCATGCATCCTCTCACCTCCTGTAGGCTAGATGATTTCCTTATATGGCAGGCTCAGGGCAGCATCTCAAGAGAGCCTGACACAGCCTGGCCCTTCTCCCCGTGCCCTCCCTGCACCCCCCCCCACCACTGCTCACTACGTTCCAGAATTTGCCCAATATCACTTTTGCCACATTCTGTTGGTCAAAGCACGTCCCAAGGCCAGCCCAGATTCGAGGTGAAGAAATAGACTCCATCCGTCTCTGGATTGGAGGAGCTGCAAAGTCACATTCAAAGGAGAAGCATACTAGGGTGGCGGGAATCTGTGATCATTACACAATCTGCCATAGTGCCCAAATTCGCTCAGCTTGTTGATGGCTAAGCTAGCAGTTGAACCCAGGTCTGCCTAATTCTAAAGGCCACGCGCTTTTCACCACACACACTGCTCTACCCATTCCTCGGGGTACATCTGTCCTGCATATTCCATCTGCCAGACTTGGGATGAATCTGACATTGAGGTACATTTCAGCTAACATAAGAAATGACTTTCTGGCAACCAGAGCTTTCCAAAAATTGATGAGCAGAGATAATTTCTTTCATCCCTTAAAATATTTAAGCAGAGACTGTATAAACAGCCAACCTCTTGGAATGTTGTAGAGAAGATTTGTGAACTGAGCGATGGAGTGTAATGGTTGATGACCTTTAAGCTTCCTTCCAAGCTTTGTTTTCCATGATATATGGTAGAAACTTCCAAAAGTAGGGAAACTTGGAAAACAAAAGCAAAACCATTACCTGTCCACTTTCATGGCTGCCTTTTGTAAAGGCCTTTTAAAACAGTAAATTAAAAATGAATATCTTAATAGATTCCGAAAAAGCATGATAAAAAAAGCATGACATCCACTCACAATAAAAACTCTTAGCAAACCAGAAATAATAGATAACTTCCTTCAATGTCTATAAAAATATCTATTAAAAAATAAGAGCCAACCTCATGGTTAATGACTAAACAATAAAATCCTTCCCTTTGAAATTGGAAATACGACATGAAAGCCTGCTATTTAACATTGTTCCAGAAATTCTAAGCAGTAAAATAAGGCAAGAAAAAGAAATACAAGGATAAGAATAGGAAATATGAAAGTCAGAATATGAGGGGCACCCAAGGGACGGACTCAGAAATGTTCCCATTGTGACTCTTTGTTGAATTGCACACTTATGTTCTGTGTGTGTGTTTTCTTTCACAATTTAAAAGGTTTAAAAAGAGAGTAAGTGTCTTATAATGACATAGGCATTGTAAGGTGGACCCATCTGTCCCCTGAAGCAGGATTTTTCATGGTTGCATACAACAGGACCACTGCCCAGCATGCTCTTAGCATTTTGAAACAAAATCCATTTTTATCCATGCCTTCTACATGTAATTGATGGTGAGGAAAGAAAGCAATGTAGTCACTGTGGACTGACTGAGGCAAATAGAAAGTTTGCAAACCACTTATGTTGCCACGGAACTATAGCCAATACCAGGCTTTCCCCAAACAAACCAGAGAAAGACGACACACAACACCTCGCGTCACAGCACCAAAAGGGCCAGATATTCCCTCTCTCCCTGCTTTTAGGTCCCAAGACATGTGGGCATGTGACCCAGGCTCCGCCAACCAGAGGCTCTTGCATCTGAAATCTTGAGGGGGTATCCGAAGACATGGAGATGTCAAAGATTATTGATGGCAGTGGTAGGATGGAGACTCCAGGGGTGTGAGAGCAAGTAAGTGCCCAGGAGCAGAAGTTCATCCTGAGCGGAAGTTTCCTATGACATGATTTTGGCAGTGAACTTGGCCACTTAGCCTTTCTTAAGTCTTGCCCCTTTTATGAGTCAATTTCCATTCTTCTCATTGGCTCTATAGAGTTTGAGATTTTTTAAACTGAAGTAGAATGGGACTGGATTCTTCATTACCCCAAGGCAGCTAGAAAGCTATAGGATTTACCTAAAATGTCAAGAAGGAATGGGAAAGGGAAATTCCATGAAGTGCTTTTGAAGGCAATGCTTAGAATAAAATAATCTTTGTATGATTATCAATAAACTGGCTGTATAATTGTGTGTTGTGGAAGCATAGGATCAGGAGGATGCTTTGAAATAGCTTTTCTCAAATTTTTTGGTGTTTGTAGCACAGAAGAGACACATACACTAATCCCACTCACAGCCTGTTTTCCTCAGTTATCTCACGGCCTTGCTCAATGACAAGGTGAATGGGAAGATTTGTCTCCCATGTGTCCAGAAGGAGAGGAGGACTGAATATGAGTGAATACTATCTATATCTATTGCATTACAGTAAAAAATAATAAAAAAACATAACAAAGACTCAGTGTCTGGTAAAGGCAGGTTAGATCATTTGAACCTAAGTTCCCCCGAAAACAACTAAAAATACAACTTTAAATGTTTTCTAGAAAGCGTCAAAGAGCTGACAAGATTGTAAAGAATTATCAAGCCAAAATTGAAGGGAAAATAGTCACCTGGAGACAGAGACGTTCCCAAATGCTACTTTTCCCATGAGGGCATTTGCCATTCTGAAAATGTTTAATTTGAATGTTTACAGTCACACAGGGAGAGTGGGCAGAAAACAGAGCCTGAAGAGGGGTGTTGGGGGCGCATGATATCACTTTCTTTCTCAGAAGCTGCCAGGCATCACCACACCGACCACATGCAGTTGGCTTCACAGAAACATCACCCTCCCTCCTGATCCTAATTATACCAGTTGGTCCCGACCATCACCTCTGTGCTAGTCTCTGTTTGGAGCCCATGTCCTGTGACAGTCATTTCCAACTCCGTGATTTGCTTGTGTTGTTTGTACACCTGGAAGGGTCTGCCAGCTCTATCTGGGGACCCTGTCCCACACACCATCCACAAAACCTCTACCTACTTGTAATGAGTCAATGTGGCTGGGCCATGGGGCACCCAGATATTTGGTCAGACATTATTCTGGGTGTTCCTGTAACATGCGTTTGCATGAAATTAACATTGGGATCAGTGCAGTTTAAATAGAGCCAATTACCCTCCAGGATGTGAGTGGGCCTCGTTCAATCAGTTGAAGGCCTGAACAGACCAAGTGGTTGACCTTCCCCTGAACGAGAGGAATTTTCCAGCAGACAGCTTTCAGACTTGAACTGGAACGTCCGCTCTGCTGGTTCTCCAGCCTGCCAGCCCACCCTGCAGACTGTGGACTTGCCAGCCTCCATAATTCAATTCCTTATAATGAATCTTTAGATAGACAGATAGATATCTCATATATATGCCTCATATATCATATATCCTATACATTCCATGTATATGTATATATACTATTGATATATATAATATATATAATTCCATATGTGTGTGTTTGTGTGTATGTACAATATCCTATTGGTTCTGCATCTCTGGAGAACCTGACTAATACACTCCTCTTACAGCCTGTGTTGTCTTATACCTTCTCACTTTATATAATCATTCTTTTATTCTTCTATATCAGGAGAGCTCCTTATGGAACTTTGCTAAAAATTGAGGTGTAACTGACATACAACAGCCTGCATCTATTTAAAGTGTAGTTTGATAAGTTGTCACATATGTATACACCTGTGAAACCATCGTTGTAATCATGATAGTGAACATATCCATCTCCCCCAAAAGTTTTCTCGTGCCCTTTGTAATCCATCCCTCTCATACCTCCCTAACCTCCCCATTCATCCCCATAACCACTGATTTGCTTTCTATCACAATACATTCATTAGCATTTTCTAGAATTTTATATAAGTGAAATCATACAAAAGCACTCTTTTTAGTATAGCTTCTTAAACTCAACACAATTATTTTAGGATGCATTCATGCTGAAGTGTATGTCAGTAGTTCATTCCTTTTTATTGCTGAGCAATATTCTAGTCCACATATGCATGGGTTTATTTCTGATCTCTCTAATTGGTTCCATTGATCTGTTTGTCCTTATTTGTGCCAATATCACGCTGTCTTGATTGCTGTGACTTTAGAAAAAATCTTGAAATCACGTCATGCCAGTCCTCCAACTCTGCTGTTCTTTTTCAGAGTTGTATTGGTGGGACTTCCCTGGTGGTCCAGTGGTGAAGAATCTGCCTTCCAATGCAGGGGGCGTGTGTTCGATCCCTGGTCAGGGAACTAAGATCCCACATGCTGCAGAGCAACTAAGCCCGTGCGCCACAACTACTGAGCTCTCGCACCTCAATGAGAGAGCCTGCATACCGCAAACTACAGAGCCCATGCTCCCTGGAGCCCACGTGCCACAACTAGAGAGAGAAAACCCACATGCCACAACTAGAGAGAAGTCCACGCACCACAACGAAGAGCCCACGTGCTGCAATGGAAGATCCCACATGCCTCAATGAAGATCCCGCATGCTACAACTAAGACCCAAAGCAGACAATAAATAAATAAATAAATATTAAGAAAAAGACGTTGTATTGGCTATTATAGGTCCTTTGCATTTCCAAGTGAAATTTATTTTATTTTTTATATTTTGTTACGTGGCAAAGAATAATTAAGTTTGCCAATGGAATTACAGTTACTAATCGATTGACTTTTTTTTTTTTTGGCTGCGCCGAGTTGCATGCAGGATCTTAGTTCCCCAACCAGGGATCAAACCCGTGCCCCCTGCAGTGGAAGCGCGGAGTCTTAACCACTGGACCACCAGGACAGTTCCTCCAAATGAATTTTAGAATCAGTTTGTTAATTTCTATAAAAATGCCTGCAGGGACTTCCCTGGTGGTGCAGTGAAGAATCCGCCTGCCAATGCAGGGGACATGGGTTTGATCCCTGGTCCAGGAAGATCCCACATGCCACAGAGCAACTAAGCCCGTGCGCCACAACTACTGAGCCTGTGCTCTAGAGCCCATGAGCCACAACTACTGAGCCCGCATGCCACAAGTACTGAAGCCTGTGTGCCTAGAGCCCATGCTCCGCAACAAGAGCAGCCACCGCAATGAGAAACCTGCACACCACAAAGAAGAGTAGCCCCCGCTCACTGCAACTACAGAAAGCCCGTGCGCAACAATGAAGACCCAACGCAGCCAAAAAATAATATTAATTAATTAATTTTTTTAAAACCTGCAGAAATTAGCCTAACCATATATATGGGCAGCTGATTTACTACAAAGGCACAAAGGCAGTAATTCAATGGAGAAATGACAGCTTTTTCAATAAATGGTGCTGGAAAAATTGGATATTCATATGCAAAAAAAAAACCCTTGTTTTAAAGGACATGGATCCATATCTCACACCATATACCAAAATAACTCAAATGAATCGTACACCTAAATGCAAAACATAAAGGTAAAAAGCTTTATAAAAAGGAAAAAACAGGGCAAAATGTTTATGACCTTAGATGAGGCAGAGATTTCTTAAATAAGATCCTACAATCTGTAATAAAAGAATAAATTGATAAATTTGACTTCACAAAAGTTTTTTTAAATTTTAAAAGATTCTTCAAAAGACTCTATTAAGAGAGTGAAAAATAAGCCACTGGGAGAAAATCTTTACAAAGCATATACTGATAAAGGATGTATCCAGAATAAATGAAGAACTCTCAAAATTCAACAATAAGAAAGCAACCTAATTTTTTAAATGGGCAAAAGATTTGAACAGATACTTCACCAAGAAGATATATGGATGTCAAGAAGCACATGAAGAGATGCTCAGCATTATTAAGTCCTTAGGAAAGTCCAGATTAAAACCACAATGAGATATAACTAAATACCACTACACACCTATTAGAATAACTAAAATTAAAATGACTGACTAAGAGTTGGTGAAAAGATGGAAAAACTGTAACTCTCATACACTGTTTATAGGAATGTAAAATAGTACAATCACTTTGGAAAACAGTTTGGTAGTTTCTTAAAAATTTAAACATATACCTACCATATGATTCAGACATCCCATTCCTAGGTATTTACAAACAAGAAAAGGAAGTATATGACTATACAAAAGCTTGTACATGAATGTTTGTAGCAGCTTTCTTTGTAGTAGCCCAAAACTAGAAACAACTCAAATGTACCTCAACAGATGAGTGGATACAGTTACAGTATATCCACACAATGGAATACTACTCAGCAATAAAAAGGGATGAAGTATGGATACATGAAACAACCTGGATGACTCTCTAAATGGTTATGCTGAGGGAAAGGGGGTGAACACAAAAGAGTACATACTCTGTAACTTCATTTATATAAAACTCTAGAAAATGCAAATTAATGTGTAGTCATAAGAAGCAAATCAGTGGTTGCCAGGGACTGAGGGGAGAGATTACAAAGGATGTGGGCAAACTTGGTGGTGGTAAAAATGTTTATTATCTTGATGTGGTGATGATTCACAGGTGTTACACGTATGTCAAAATTATCCAAGTGTATATATACAATGTATCATATGCTAATTATATCTCAATAAGCTGTTTTTAAAATAATAAACAAAAATAATACTACGAATAATCCTATGCCAAAAAATTTATAAATTTAGGGGAAAAACTGGATAATTTCTTAGAAAAACATAACCTTCCAAATCTGACTCAAGAAGAAGTATAAAATCTGAATAGCTTCAACTGGACAGCAACTGTTTGGGTGCCCAGATTCCTTTTCCCTGACCAGTGCACTCATCCCCTGCTGCTCTGTTAATTGCTAAATTTTTACAGCTTCCCTCTGCCTCCCAGAATCACTCCCAGATCAAGGTCAGAAAACATAGCCCTTTCTCCTCTGCCTGTAGCCTATAACTGACTGAAGCAAGGATACAAAAGGCCAGCCCCTTGCATCAAGGAGGGACAATTCTACAAAAAAAAAAAAGGAGGGGCAATTCTATGGAGAATATTATTCTCTCTATACCCCTCCTCTGGGGATCAAGGCAAGGCTGGACTTCATCTGAGATCACCTCCTTGCCAGGTTCTTCTCCTTCCCAATCCTGCTTCCCAACCATCCTTTGAGGTTTTTCCTCAAATAAATTGCAGGAGACCAAATCCCTGTCTCAGGTTTTGCTTTTTGTGACCCCAGCATAAGAAGCCCATAACCATTAAATAAATGGAATTAGTCATTCAAATTCGGAAGTGCTTGTTAAACCAGAGGGCTGAGTTCCAGTCCCACATTACCACTTCCCAGCTGTGTGACCTTGAGCAATTTACCTAATCTCTCCGTGCCTCAGGTTCATCATTTGTAAATGGAGATAATAATTCTGTTATAATATAAATAATTTGTAAATGGAGATAATAATTACATATGTGTGTGTGTGCACATATTCATACATAATCCCACCTGGACCAGATAGTTTTACCAGCAAGATCAACTTATGAGAAAAAATCTGTGAGGAACATTTAATCCAAACGAAAACTTTTCCAGAGAATATAAATTGAGGGAACATGCCATGATTAATTTTATAAAACTAGTATAAACTTGATATCAAAGTAAGAAAAGCTATGAAAGAGGAAAACTGGAAGCCAATCGAATTTATGGATACAAATGCAAAACATCATAATCAAAATGTGTCTTGCTCTTTTCATTTAAGTTTTTAGATATATGCTATGAAAAAAGGATCCAATTTCATTTTTGTTTCATATGGAAAACAAATTGTCCAAGCGCCATTTATTAATCTGCAATAAATTAATCTCTGTCATACCTAAATTTTCCATCTATGTGAGAGTCTAGGTCCTCTATTCTGGTTTTGTGGGTCAGCTTATCTATTACTGCATGTTATCACACTGTTTAAATAATTATAACTTTTTAAATCTTGTCATCTGGTACCATAATACTCCCAGTCTTCTTATTCTTCTTCTAAATTGTCTTAGCTATTTTCAGCTCTTTGCTCTTCCATATGAATTATAGAATGGTTTTGTCATTTTTAATGAAAAAGTCCTGTGGGTATTTTCACTGTAATCACATTAAAGAAAATCTAGTTTTGCTACATACCAGCAATATCCAATGATGTGGGAAAGAATATCACATTGACAAGAGCAACAAAAATATATATGATGTCTAGAAATAGGATGAAAAAGAAAGTATAAGAGCCCTATGTAGAAAACTAAACACTTTTTTTAACTGAAGTATAGTTGATATACAACGCTGTGCCAATCTCTGCCTCACAGCAAAGTGACTCATTTATACACATATAGACATTCTTTTTTTCACATTCTTTTCCATTATGGTTTATCCCAGGAGAATGAATATAGTTCCCTGTGCTATACAGTAGGACCTTGTTGTTTATCCATCCTATATATAATAGTTTGCATCTACCAACCCCAAACTCCCAGTCCATCCCTCTCCCTCCCCCCTCCCTCTTGGCAACCACAAGTCTGATCTCGGGGAAGCTTGGTAGGCAGTCACTGCAAGCAGGGCTCAGGCTACAGAGGTGACGAGTTCAGGCATCCTGACTCCCGTGTGGTGGTCACGATGTTTTTCTCCAGGGCCCGGCTACGGGTGGGGGAAGCCAGCCTCTCAGAGCACAAGAAGTATTTAAAGCATGCAATGAAGATAACAAAGGCTATCTAAGCAGAGAGGACTTTAAAGTTGCTGTTGTAATGCTGTTTGGGTACAAGCCCTCCAAGCCGTGTGGCTGACAGGGTCTTGGTGCTCCAGCCAGGTATCAGGCCTGAGCCTCTGAGGTGGGAGAGCCGAGTTCAGGACATTGGACCACCAGAGACCTCCTGGCCCCACGTAATATCTGTTGGCGAGAGCTCTCCCAGAGATCTCCATCTCAATGCTAAGACCCAGCTCCACTCAACAACCAGCAAGCTCCAGTGCTAGACACCCCATGCCAAACAACTAGCAAGACACGAACACAACCCCACCCATTAGCAGACAGGCTTCCTAAAATCATAGTAAATTCACAGACACCCCAAAACACATCACCAGACGTGGTCCTGTCCACCAGAAAGACAAGATCCAGCCTCATCTACCAGAACACAGGCACCAGTCCCCTCCACCAGGAAGCCTACACAACTCACTGAACCAACCTTACCCACTGGGGGCAGACAGCAAAAACAACGGGAACACGAACCTGCAGCCTGCAAAAAGGAGACCCCAAACACAGTGAGTTAAGCAAAATGAGAAGACAGAGAAATATGCAGCAGATGAAGAAACAAGGTAAAAACCCACCAGACCAAACAAATGAAGAGGAAATAGGCAGTCTACCTGAAAAAGAATTCAGAGTAATGGTAGTAAAGATGATCCAAAATCTTGGAAACAGAATGGAGAAAATACAAGAAACGTTTAACAACGACCTAGAAGAACTAAAGAGCAAACAATGATGAACAACACAATAAATGAAATTAAAATTTCTCTAGAAGGAATCAACAGCAGAATAACTGAGGCAGAAGAACGGATAAGTGACCTGGAAGATAAAATAGTGGAAATAACTACCACAGAGCAGAATAAAGAAAAAGAATGAAAAGAATTGAGGACAGTCTCAGAGACCTCTGGGACAACAATAAATGCACCAACATTCAAATTATAGGGGTCCCAGAAGAAGAAGAGAAAAAGAAAGGGACTGAGAAAATGTTTGAAGAGATTATAGTTGAAAAGTTCCCTAATATGGGAAAGGAAATAGTTAATCAAGGCCAGGAAGCACACAGAGTTCCATACAGGATAAATCCAAGGAGAAACACACCAAGACACATATTAATCAAACTATCAAAAATTAAATACAAAGAAAAAATATTAAAAGCAGAAAGGGAAAAGCAACAAATAACATACAAGGGAATCCCCATAAATTTAACAGCTGATCTTTCAGCAGAAAGTGTGCAAGCCAGAAGGGAGTGGCAGGACATATTTAAAGTGATGAAAGAGAAAAATCTACAACCAAGATTACTCTACCCAGCAAGGATCTCATTCAGCTTTGACGAAGAAATTAAAACCTTTACAGACAAGCAAAAGCTAAGAGAATTCAGCACCACCAAACCAGCTTTACAACAAATGCTAAAGGAACTTCTCTAGACAGGAAACACAAGAGAAGGAAAAGACATACAATAACAAACCCAAAACAATTAAGAAAATGGTAATAGGAACATAACCAATAATTACCTTAAATGCAAATGGATTAAATGCTCCAACCAAAAGACATAGACTGGCTGAATGGATACAAAAACAAGACCCGTATATATGCTGTCTAGAAGGGACCCACTTCAGACCTAGGGACACATACAGACAAAGTGAGGGGATGGAAAAAGATATTCCATGCAAATGGAAATCAAAAGAAAGCTGGAGTAGCAATCCTCATATCAGGCAAAGTAGACTAAAATAAACACTATTACAAGAGACAAAGAAAGACACTACATAATGATCAAGGGATCAATCCAAGAAGACTGTATAACAATTGCAAGTATTTATGCACCCAACATAGGAGCACCTCAATACACGAGGCAAATGCTAACAGCCATAAAAGGGGAAATCAACAGTAACACATTAATAGTAGGGGACTTTAACACCCCACTTTCACCAATGGGCAGATCAACCAAAATGAAAATAAATAAGGAAACACAAGCTTTAAATGATACATTAAACAAGATGGACTTAATTTATATTTATAGAACATTCCATCCAAAAACAACAGAATACACTTTCTTCTCAAGTCTCATGGAACATTCTCCAGGATAGATCATGTCTTGGGTCACAAATCAAGCCTTGCTAAATTTAAGAAAATTGAGATTGTATCAAGTATCTTTTCCGACCACAATGCTATGAGACTAGATATCAATTACAGGAAAAAAACTGTAAAAAATACAAACACATGGAAGCTAAACAATATGCTACTAGATAACCAAGAGATCACTGAAGAAATCAAGGAGGAAATCAAAAAATACCTAGAAACAAATGACAATGAAAACACGACGGCCCAAAACCTATGGGATGCAGCAAAAGCAGTTCTAAGAGGGAAGTTTATAGCAATACAATCCTACCTCAAGAAACGAGAAAAATCTCAAATAAACAACCTAACCTTACACCTAAAGCAATTAGAGAAAGAAGAACAAAAAAACCCCCCAAAGTTAGCAGAAGGAAAGAAATCATAAAAATCAGAAATAAATAAAAAAGAAATGAAGGAAACAATAGCAAAGAACAATAAAACTAAAAGCTGGTTCTTCGAGAAGATAAACAAAATTGATAAACCATTAGCCAGACTCATCAAGAAAAAAAAGGAGAAGACTCAAATCCATGGAATTAGAAATGAAAAAGGAGAAGTAAAAACTGACACTGCAGAAATACAAAGGATCATGAGAGATTACTACAAGCAAAATATGCCAACAAAATGGACAACCTGGAAGAAATGGACAAATTCTTAAAAAAGCACAACCTTCCGAGACTGAACCAGGAAGAAACAGAAAATATAGAGTCCAATCACAAGCACTGATATTGAAACTGTGATAAAAAATCTTCCAACATACAAAAGCCCAGGACCAGATGGCTTCACAGGCGAATTCTATCAAACATTTAGAGAAGAGCTAACACCTGTCCTTCTCAAACTCTTCCAAAATGTAGCAGAGGGAGGAACACTCGCAAACTCATTCTATGAGGCCACCATCACCCTGATACCAAAGCCAGACAAAGATGTTGCAAAAAAAGAAAACTACAGGCCAATATCACTGATGAACATAAATGCAAAAATCCTCAACAAAATACTAACAAACCGAATCCAGCAGCACGTTAAAAGGATCATACACCATAATCAAGTGGGATTTATCCCAGGAATGCAAGGATTCTTCAATGTATGCAAATCAATCAGTATGCACACCATATTAACAAATTGAAGGATAAAAACTATATGATAATCTCAATAGATGCAGAAAAAGCTTTCGACAAAATTCAACACCCATTTATGATAAAAACTCTCCAGAAAGTAGGCATAGAGGGAACTTACCTCAACATAATAAAGGCCATATATGACAAACCCACATTCAACATCGTTCTCAATGGTGAAAAACTGAAACCATTTCCACTAAGATCAGGAACAAGACAAGGTTGCCCACTCTCACCACTATTATTCAACATAGTTTTGGAAGTTTTAGCCACAGCAATCAGAGAAGAAAAAGAAATAAAAGGAATCCAAATCGGAAAAGAAGTAAAACTGTCACTGTTTGCAGTTGAGATGATACTATACATAGAGAATCCTAAAGATGCTACCAGAAAACTACTAGAGCTAATCAATGAATTTGGTAGAGTAGCAGGATACAAAATGAATGCACAGAAATCTCTTGCATTCCTATACACTAATGATGAAAAATCTGAAAGAGAAATTAAGGAAACATACCCATTTACCACTGCAACAAAAAGAATAAAATACCTCGGAATAAACCTACCTAAGGAGACAAAATACCTGTATGCAGAAAACTATAAGACACTTATGAAAGAAATTAAAGATGATACAAACAGATGGAGAGATATACCATGTTCTTGGATTGGAAGAATCAACACTGTGAAAATGACTATACTACCCAAAGCAATCTACAGATTCAGTGCAATCCCTATCAAACTACCAATGGCATTTTTCACAGAACTACAACAAAAAATGTCACAATTTGTATGGAAACACAAAAAACCCCGAATAGCCAAAGCAATCTTGAGAACGAAAAACGGAGCTGGAGGAATCAGGCTCCCGGACTTCAGACTACACTACAAAGCTACAGTAATCAAGACAGTATTGTACTGGCACAAAAACAGAAATATAGATCAGTGGAATAGGATAGAAAGCCCAGAGATAAACCCACACACATACGGTCACCTTATCTTTGATAAAGGAGGCAAGAGTATACAATGGAGAAAAGACAGCCTCTTCAATAAGTAGTGCTGGGAAAACTGGACAGCTACATATAAAAAATGAAATTAGAACACTCCTTAACACCATACACAAAAATAAACTCAAAGTGGATTAAAGACATAAATGTAAGTCCAGACACTATAAAACTCTTAAAGGAAAACATAGGCAGAACACTCTGTGACATAAATCACAGCAAGATCCTTTTTGACCCACCTCCTAGAGAAATGGAAATTAAAAAAAAATAAACAAATGGGACCTAATGAAACTTAAAAAGCTTTTGCACAGCAAAGGAAATCATAAACAAGATGAAAAGACAACCCTCAGAATGGGAGAGAATATTTGCAAATGAAGCAACTGACAAAGGATTAACCTCCAAAATTTACAAGAAAACAACCCAATCCAAAAATGGTCAGAAGACCTAAATAGACATTTCTCCAAAGAAGATATACTGATTGCCAACAAACACATGAAAGGTTATTCAACATCACTAATCATTAGAGAAATGCAAATCAAAACTACAATGAGGTGTCACCTCACACTGGTCAGAATGGCCATCATCAAAAAATCTACTAACAATAAATGCTGGAGAGGGTGTGGAGAAAAGGGAACCCTCTTGCACTGTTGATGGGAATGTAAATTGATACAGCCACTATGGAGAACAGTATGAAGATTCCTTAAAAAACTAAAAATAGAACTACCATATGACACAGCAATCCCACTACTGGGCCTATACCCTGAGAAAACCATAATTCAAAAAGAGTCATGTACCACAATGTTCATGCAGCACTATTTACAGTAGCCAGGACATGGAAGCAACCTAAGTGTCCATTGACAGATGAATGGATAAAAAAGATGTGGCACATATATACAATGAAATATTACTCAGCCATATAAAGAAACGAAATTGAGTTATTTGTAGTGAGGTGGATGGACCTAGAGTCTGTCATACAGAGTGAAGTAAGTGAGAAAGAGAAAAACAAATACCGTATGCTAACGCATATATATAGAATCTAAAAAAAAAAAAAGAAATGGTTCTGAAGAACCTAGGGACAGGACAAGAATAAAGACGCAGATGTAGAGAATGGACTTGAGGACACAGGGAGTGGGAAGGGTAAGCTGGGACAAAATGAGAGAGTGGCGTGGACATATATATACTACCAAATGTAAAATAGATGGCTAGTGGGAAGCAGCCACATGGCACAGGGAGATCAGCTCAGTGCTTGTGTCCACCTAGAGGTGTGGGATAGGGAGGGTGGGAGGGAGACGCAAGAGGGGAGAGATATGGGGATATATGTATATGTATAGCTGATTCACTTTGCTATAAAGCAGAATGTAACACACCATTGTAAAGCAATTATACTCCAATAAAGAGGTTTAAAAGAAAAGTCTGATCTCTATGTCTGTGAGTCTGTTTCTGTTTTACAGACAGGTTCATTTGTGCCATATTATAGATTCCAGACATAAGTGATATCATATGGTATTTGTCTTTCTCTTTCTGACTTTCTTCACTTAGTATGCTAATCTCTAGTTGCATCCATGTTGCTGCAAATGGCATTATTTCATTCTTTTTTATGGCTGAGTAGTATTCCATTGTATATGTGTACCACATATTCTTTATCCCTTCATCTATTGATGGACATTTAGGTTGTTTCCGTATTTTGGCTGTTGTGAATAGTGCTGCTGTGAATGTAGGGGTGCATATATCTTTTTGAATTATTGTTTTGTCTGGGTATATACCCAGGAGTGGGATTGCTGGATCATATGGTAATTCTATTTTTAGTTTTCTGAGGAACCTCCATACTGTTTTCCACAGTGGCTGTACCAACTTACATTCCCACCAGCAGTGTAGGAGGGTTACCTTTTATCCCCACCTTCTCCAGATTTTGTTATTTGTAGACTTTTTAATGATGGCCATTGTGACCGGTGTGAGGTGGAAAACTAAACACTTTAAGTTTTATAAAAAAGATGAAGATTTGGATTTTTAGAGTAACAATTCATGTTTCTGCATTGGGAGACTTAATCTTTTAAAATGTTAATTTGCACCGAAATAACTAAATGTCAAAGAATCCCAGTCATAATCTCAGAGCATTTTTAACATTTAATAAAATGATTTTAAGAAATAATTTGTCCAAAGAGAATTGAGAATGAATGTGACTCACCATTTGTGAAAGTGAGTTAAAACCCTACAGTAATTAAAATAGATGCTCTGGTATGGAACAGAAAGACAAATACACCAATGGAATGTAATACAATGGAACAGAATGGGGTGGAATGAAGTGAGATGGGATGAAATGAGGGAGTTTAGAAACAGACTCAAGAATTTTAAAAGCAAGAATTTAGCATGTTACAAAGATATTTTAAATCAGTGAATATCAGGATACTTTTAGCTTCAAGTAAATTTTTAAAACTCCAACTAGATTAAATGATATATAGCTTATATTAAATAGACTATAGAATCCTAAAATATACTACTCATATCATATATATCAAAAAATATACCATTTAATATAGCAGAAAGTTCAGAGGTGAATTCAGCTTCAGGCATAGTGTGATAAGGGCTCCAGTCCATTTCCCTGCTTTTCTCTTGGCTATTCCCTCCTCTGCATGTTGGCTTTATTCTTAGGCTCTATTATTTTATTGTCACGAAAAGGTTGTCAAACCAAACAAACAAGCTTGAGACAACATGTTTATTTAGTCATGTCTATAAGAAGGAAGAGAAATATTTCCTTCACTCACAACCTGTATGTCCTTTCCTTCAGTACAGTTGGGCCAACTTAGGTCATGTGCCCATATCTGGATCTAAGCCACTGACAAGGAGAAAGTCATGTACTGATTGGCTTAGGCTGGATCCTTTAGCCAATCACTGATAAGGAGAATGGGGATTGTCATAATTAACTCATACCAATCAGGGCTTCCCTTGGAGCTTGGGATGAAGTCAAAAGGGCTGCAAGGATACAGGGTGACTGACTACATAAACAAAATCAGGATCTAATGGGAAGGAGAAGGGAGGATCAAACTGGGTAGGCAACAATATCCAACTGTAGCGAAGAAAGGATTAAGTACTGATTAAATTGTAATGGGATAATTTAAAAATGTATTTAGACCCTTACCTGTCACCCCGTGAGAAATCATTTTTGCCCTAGGTCAGGAGTGTCTGTGATTCTGGGTCCATCATCCCAGAGGAGGCAGAGGACTCCAGAAGGGACAGCCAGGTGGGCTTCTTTCATCAGGCTGCTATTTGGACTGGTTCACACTGGCAAGACCTTGTCCATGAAAAAACTAATCAATAGTCAATCTAAGAAAAAATGGGAAATTTTATTCGAGCCAATCTGAGTATTATAACCCAGGAGACAGTCTCTCCAAGAGTTCTGAGAACTGTTCCAAAGAGGTAAAGGAGGAAGCTAGCATATATGTGATTTTGGCAAAGGGGGTACCTGCAGTCAAGCGCACATCTATCTCAGTGGAAGGTTGCTGCTAGTCACAAGGAGCATACATCTTGGTTAATGGTTTTAGTGCTTTTCTAAGTATGGGAAGATCCAAGAATCCAGGTTCATAAAAGATTTCTCCTAAAGATATTATCTGAGGGCCGGTTCTGTCAATTTTCCCAGAGCACAGAGTGCCTCATCCTGATCTTCGCCCTGAATTCCTTTCAGGGTGTGTCGTAGGTCAGCAACTGCAGTGGCGAATGACTTGTAGAGCTAGAGATGGTGGGCAACAGTCTTTATTTTACAGTCCCTTCCCTTTTACTCTTAATTTCAACCAACGTTTGGGGAGCATTTTGTGACCAATTTGTCCCATGGCACTAGGAATGCTCATTCCCAGGTCAAGTGAGGATTTTGTTGATAGGTCACTCTACATGCTATTACTGGACTAGGCTCTGTTAACAATAGCCAAAAGCCTCTGGACCACCTGTCTTACTAGTCTGTTACGGTCCAGGAAATGGTTCCTTCTTATTGCTTCTTCGCGTATCTAGAGTTACACTATTACAATCGTTGATCTTATAGGACTATGTATTTTGATCAATCATTGCAAATTGCCTAATCATCATTAATTTTATCTGTGGCTCAGTCACACATTTGGTAATGCAATAAACAATAATCTTGTGAAATAGGCAGAATACAAGTAATATAACTAGCGACATTCATAGGTCATAAGGATTTAAACTAAGAACTTCTATTAGGTGAGGCCCAGTATCTCCCAAGGTTCCTGCCATCTGGGAGGTCTGGTTAACATATAATGCAGTTGCGCAGTGCACACCGGAGTTGGGGGGTGGGGAAGGAGGTCAAAGGACAGAGAAAAAGGTTTTATGTTTCAGTTTTTCTTGTCTTGCCTTAAAATGTGAATTTTTATTTCATCAACCTTGACCTCTTCTATCCTTTCACTTCTTTCTCTTCTCTTCCTCTCCTCCGACCCCAATCCTCATGCGTAATGATTACCCTTTTCTCTGATGAAAATTGCTAGATTTTTAACTCTGTGCTTTCACAATCAGTCTACTGGAATTGGATCACAACATCACCTTCAGCTAAGGGGTCCTGGTGAGAATTACCAGACACTTATTCCTGTGTTGACTTATTAGATAACGCTACACTTCTAAAATACTTACCTCCTTTCTTTTTCTGAGATCTGCTCCTTATTCTTGATGTCTTGCCACAGATAAATTCCAAGTGTGAGCAAGTTTTTTTCCTTCCTACTGCATGCATGCCATTTTGTAACTTGGACCATAGTGTTGCAGGAAGGGGAACCCCTTCAACGGCCCAAGAATGGGCTCTTGTCTAACACTCAGAAATGAATTGTCTGAGGAGACACACATGCTGACAAAGCAGGAGACTTTATTGGGAAGGGGCGCCCGGGCGGAGGGCAGCAGGGTAAGGGAACCCAGGGGGACTGCTTTGCCATGTGGTTTGCAGTCTCGGGTTTTATGGTGATGGGATTAGTTTCCAGGTTGTCTCTGGCCAATCATTCTGACTCAGGGTCCTTCCTTGTGGCACACGCATCGCTCAGCCAGGATGGATTCCAGCGAGGAGGATCCTGGGAGGTTGGTAGGACATATGGACTGGTGTCTCTTTTGACCTTTCCTGAATTCTTCCAGTTGGTGGTAGCTTGTTAGTTCCATGTTCCTTACCAGGACCTCCTGTTGTAAGATAACTCATGCAAGTTATTACTATCCTGTTTGGCCAGGGCAGGCGGTTTCCATCAGTGGTTCCCCTAACAGTAGGACACGGACTGCTGTGAATTTCACCTCATTAACCTTCGGATGTGAGAAATGTCACATTTCTTTACTTTGCTAAATCAAGTTAAAATTGATTGTATTTCCCAACCCCTCCTTCCCAAAACTGATAAGAAAATCCATCTCAGCCTGGTAGAGCTCTCTCCACTGTGTTCTGTAGATGCCTTAAGCAGTGCACAGCCTTCAGGTTCAGGGAGCCCTGGGATCCTTGTGCCGACATGTTCACTGTCCAAGCTCCAGTGTTTCTTCAAGGCAAATGCCTCAGCTGCCCTCCTGCCCAGCTTGACCCAGGTCCATTCTCGCAACATGCACATGTCAACTACAAATTGGCACTTGTCATGGGCACTTGCCATCTACCTCTACAAGGATTAAAGCAGGTGCCGCTGCAGCTGCTGACCTTCAACACTCCCTGAAAGGGATTCAGGGTGGAGATCAGGAACGAGGCCCTCTGTGCTCTGAGAAAAACTGGCAGAACAGACCTTCAGATAGATATTTTCAGGAGCCGATTTTATGAGCCCAATTCTTGCATCTCCTCATATCTAGAAAAGCACTAAATTCCTTCATGGTGACATCTGCTCCTCGTGACTAGCAGTAACCCTCAGGAAACTAGCAGAACCTTCTGCAAAAAATATGTGCTTGGGCTTCCCTGGTGGTGCAATGGTTAAGAATCTGCCTGCCAATGCAGGGGACACGGGTTCGAGCCCTGGTCAGGGAAGATACCACATGCCGCGGAGCAACTAAGCCCGTGTGCCACAACTACTGAGCCTGCGCTGTAGAGCCCGCGAGCCCCAACTCCTGAAGCCCACACGCCTAGAGCCCGTGCTCTGCAACAAGAGAAGCCACCGCAATGAGAAGCCCGCGCACCGCAACGAAGAGTAGCCCCCGCTCGCTGCAACTAGAGAAAGCCTGTGCACAGCAACAAAGACCCAACTCAGCCAAAAATAAATAAATAAATAAATACATTTATTTAAAAAAAAACAGTGCAAAGTGCCAAGTATATTAAAAAATATATATATGTGCTTGATCGTATGTACACCCCCTTCACCAAAATCACATATATACCGACCTTCCCCCCTGCCTCTTTGGAGCAGTTTCTCAGAGCTATGTGAAATGCTGTCTCCCGGGCCGCAGTCCTCATTTTGCCCCAAATAAAGCTTAACTCGCAACTCTCACGTTGTACATTTTTTTAAGGCAACACACATCTAGCCACTCCCCTCTAAGGTTTTGCTCTGGAAAGGAGCAAGTTCCACACAAGGGACCCCAACTTCTGAGCCTCCTATAATCTTGGGAATGTACTCCCTCACTCGGGGGGGCCTTGTCCCTCATCACACCTCCACCTCCCCCAGCACTTTCTTCTCCTCCCAAGGGGTCCCTCCTAATCTCTCCTCAGAGGAGCTGGAAACAATATTGACCTCCCTTTCCTGCAGATAGAAGTGAGGAAAAGACATGCTGAAACTAGTCCTTTCCCCTCCCCCCCTTTTTAAAAAAATTTTAATGGAGTATAGTTGCTTTACAGTGTTGTGTTAGTTTCTGCTGTACAGCAAAGTGAATCAGCTATACGTATACATATATCCTCTGTTTTTTGGATTTCCTTCCCATTTAGGTCACCACAGAGCACGGAGTAGAGTTCCCGGTGCTATACAGTAGGTTCTCATTAGTCATCTATTTTATACAGAATAGTGTATATATGTCGATCCCAATCTCCCAATTCATCCCACCCCCACTTCCTCACTTGGTATCCATAAGTTTGTTCTCTACATCTGTGTCTCTATTTCACTTTTGCAAATAAGTTCATCTGTACCATTTTTCTAGATTCCAAATATAAGCGATATTATACGATATTTGTTTTTCTCTTTCTGACTTACTTCACTCTGTATGACAGTCTCTAGGTCCATCCAGGTCTCTCTGCAAATGGCACTATTTCGTTTCTTTTTATGGCTGAGTGATATTCCATTGTATATATGTAAATACCACATCTTCTTTATCCATTCGTCTGTTGATGGACACTTAGGTTGCTTCCCTTTTCTCCCCCTTGTTAACTGTAGTGTAAGCCCGCCAGCTGGCTTTTCTTTTTGTCATGCAAGTGCCTGACTTAATTTTGATGGCTGAGGCATCCACTTCAAAGGTGGCCTCCGCCTCAAAGATGGCTATCTCGATAAGTACACATTGCCAGCCACACAGGACTAAATAAAGAGCCAGGTCATGCCCCCACCCACTCCCCAACTTTGTTTTAGAGATCTTGGTTGATTTCAGTGACTGACCATTTGGGCCTCTTGTTTTTTCTCTTCCCACACTTTAAATTCCTGCTCTTATGTTTTAAATTCACTAATAAAGAGTGAGCCCGTGAAACCCTAGGTCCTCAGCTTGGACCCCAATGAAAGCAGAACCCCAGGCCTGGGCCCTCTGTCTACCCACAGCCTCACTGTGTGACCCCAGGTGTGCCACGTAATTTCCAGGACCTGTAAGTAACAAACCTCTTTTTTTCAAAGTTTCTTGATGATTATTGCTGAGGGCTTCTTGCAACCACAATAAGAACCACAAGGGCTGGTCCAGCCATAACATAGGTTATCAATAGGCTGAGATGGGCACAAAACAATATAATTTATTTCAACCGTCTAAGAAGGAACCTAAGGGTAAGGTTTGGAACTTTCCAGGGAATCAGGAAGTCTGGATGAAGTCTGAATCACAGAATTCTAGAGTTTAAGAGAGAAGAGAGACCATCCACCTGGTTTATTTGATACTTACCACCCTGCCCTGGAGTAAGAGCTAAGAGAAATCAGCTTATATTAACATTCATCGACATTAGAAATAGGGCCCAAGGAGGGATATCCAGGGACCCTACCAGTAGCAGATGGCAGGTGCAACCCTGGGGGGAACCGAGCAGCAGGGGCAGAGGAAAAGAATTCACCCCCTTTGCGGCAATGCACCTTCTCATTCTTAGCCATTTTTTTTAACCAAAAAAGAAACTATAATACCTGTGTAGTTAAAAATTCATTTTTTAAATCACGTGTACGTAAAATAGTAGGTGTTTGCTCAGGTCGATGTCACCAGGCAGTCATGTCAAAGCCATCTTAAGGAAAAGGTAATATTTATAATTGAGATTTCACTAAGAAAAATGGGAAATACTTACTATTGAAGGATTGTAATATATCTTTTATTGACATATTAGAAATATCTAATTAGTTCCATTACATGGATTTTGATACATCCTTGAGCACATCGTCAGCTCGAGACTAGGATAGAACTCTGTAGAGAACCAGTTCAAGCAACACACGATACATCTGAAGTGCCAACACACACAGAGGAGGAAGGTCAGACAAAACCTGCATTTACTCGATGGCAAACAAACAAAGGCTTTAGAAGGTCCAGAAATTGAACCCAAATTCCAGATTTGAAACTTCAGACTCACATTCTATAATGTATTTTGATAAACATTCCAGAGAGTCTTAAGTAGATAGGTTATTGAAACTAGTTTGTGGCTATCTTCTGTAGTGACCCTAGGCTCCCCCAAATCTCTGATCTAGGAAGCGTGATTCAATCTAAATATGCTTTTAAAAAAGCATTTCTCTGAGGTGTGTTAACACGAAGAAAATTGCCCATGTATGCATTAACCGTAATTAAGTATTGCAGTGGTTGTACTAGTTTGGAACAGTCTAATTCAACTAATGCATCATCAGATAGTGATGAAACAAGGTACTATCCTGATAACCGTCTACAGAAAGGCCAATGGAAAGGTCACAGCTAATGGATGCAGGCAGGAAGTGGCATGAGCGTACCTGCTGTTACGCATCTGTGTGATGGATGGGCAGGCTATTCCAAATGGGCAACTCATCACGTTTAGTGTTTCACCTAAGCTAATTGCTATGAATGTACCACATTCACTACTTAGGATAAATTAGGCTTTCAAATCTTAGCTAAAGGTTTAGAAAAATTCTCTTATGCAGTGTCTTGCTATCCCCACAGTTAGATACTATCAATACTAGCAGAGGTTAGTTTTAACTGACACTAACGACCATTGGAAAAGTACTTAAAATGTGTAGTGTGTGTGTGTTCCTTTAATGAGCTGCTGAGAACAGTGGTTGTCTGTCTGGTTCTCTCTTTAATATATCAGGATTGTTGCTTTGCCTGTAATCACATCCAGTTGGTGAGAACTCTTACCATCTAAATGGTCCTGAAAAGCCTATGGGTTGTGACACACAACCAAGGTCATGAGCCCTAGATTTTCACTAGCTTATGTGCTATTCTTCTCATTTTCTTCCCTTCCTGCCAAGTACAAGAGGCCATTAGCACTCAGGTCAAGAATCCTGAAGGCCCACGTTGTATATAAGTCATCTTACTAAATTACAGTTTGAATTGCCTTTAAGTTAGTGGGACCGCCTAGCCAGCCAGCCAGACCTACACCTTCATGCAGTTTGGGTGCTCTTGACATATTTCTACCATGTACACAATCATTCTCCTAGAGCAGTGGTGATCAGCTAAGGTGATGACACCTCCAGGAGATGTCTGGCTGTGTCTGAAAGCATTTTTGGTTGTCACAATTTAGGATGAGGATGCTACTGATATCTAACGGGTAGAGACCAGGAATGCTGCTAAACAACTTACAATGTACAGGACAGTCTCCCACAGGAAAGAATTATCCAGCCCAAAAGGTCCATAGTGCCGAGGCTGAGCATGCGCCTGCCCTAAAGGAATTACTAAAAAACAAACACTCGGTGTATTTATAACCATCATTAGCACTTCTGATTGGGATATACAGATACATTTCTAGCAAATGTCATAGAAATGGTCTGATATGCAGAGCTTCTGTGGCAGAATTTCTTTTACTCTACAAATGAGTTTAAGGCTCAGTATTTACAGAACCCCTGAGAATCTCAAGGGGCCCTTTGAATATTTCAGCTAGACTTTGCTTCACTTTGTGTAGGGTATTAGGTATTATTTGAGATTTTGAGGCTTCGGAGGTCTAAAGGAGTATTAAAATCAGCTGCCTCTTTTCCAATTACTTCTACCTGTGCCAGGCACAGTCACAGGCACTTTCATACATTATCTCATTTAATTCTCACCACAAACTTGTAAGGTGAAGCATTACTAACCCCATTTTACAGATGAGGGAGTGGAGGCTTGGAGAAGTTAAGCCACTTCCTCAAGGTCACGCAGCTGGTAAATGATGAAATAGAGATACAAACCCAAATCTCAAAGTCTTTCCTTTTTCCTCTATGTGATGCTATCCCCAAGGACTACTGAATTTTTTTAACCATAGAGCAAACATATCTAAGCAGCATGAAAGAAAACAATAAATGGGAAAATAACCAGAAATATCTTCATCTAGAATGTGGCTACATTACACCAAACGTGCTAAATGTCTGCTTCCATTCTTGGGTTCGTACAAAGTGGCTTGAAAAAGTTGTACAGGTTATTTCTACAAATCTCCCATCACATAGATAATTCAGGCAAAGAAGAAACCAGATGTTCTTGAATTTCCCAGAAAAGTGAAGGGGAAGTGACAGTTTGCATCCCTTAAAATTTTCAGGCTACAAGTGGTCCCCACTGCCTCTGGCCTGAGAACCATCTACTCTACCTTGTAATATGTGCATCTCCCATCACCATGTATCATTCTAGTTTGGGGAGATCTTACCAAGTTTTTTTTTTAAAAGAATAATCAGGAAATGCTTCTTATGTGTCTATTCTATGAGTTGTATAATACAAAACTCCAAATTACCTAATAGCCCCTGACTGTTTTTCACAAGATTTCAACACAGAACCTGTGTCAGGGCAGGAGGCCAAGGCCAGTTTCATTTCTGGGCAAGATTCATCTCTGAGGCACCAGCTACTGTGACACAACAGAATTTGGGGGACACGTAGATCTAATATTTGGGGACTCAAAGCACACCCGAATTAGTACATGGATAAAGCCTGTTACCGGAGTTCTGAAAGATCTCAACTATGCTACACTAGCCAGTGCCCCATGACATGGTAAGAGGCAGGACCCGAATACCAGAACCTCTCTGATGGGAGAATTCTACCTCCATTCCTCCAGATGTAACACAGATACCCATATTTAACAGCCCAAAGATTGGTTTTGAACTTTTGCACATTCTAAAAAGCCTCATTTTCTTTGTAGGCACTTTATAGATTTATTACACATGACATCCTCCAAATACCATCTTGTGATTTAAATTGTTTGTCTGATAGAAAATAATGGGTGTCAGCAGCTTAGATCATTGTACCTGCTGTGTGACTTTCAGACTCCAAAGGTTTTCTTCCTTTGGAGATTTTTTTTTTTGGCAATTTCATCTCCAAAACCCAATTATACTGGGCTCTTTTCAAGTAGGCCTATAAAAACCCAGATGTTCTTTCAGAAGGGAAGCAGCTCCGTTTCCATCTCTTCTGAAGCAGCCACACACCAACATTAAGGAGTGATCAAGATGCAGAAACTCTGCATGACTGTGTTAGTCTAGATTATGGTACTTTTCATAAACTACATAGATTTAAAAAAAAAAAAAAACCTCACTGAAAAAGCTTCTAGGTCATGATTTCTTCAAAGTCAGACAGCTGCTTCATCTGTTCAATTTGCATAGAATGCCTTCTGAGGAGCTTCTTTTTACTTCTCAAGTCAACTCTCTTTGGTGAACTTGGAGCAACAGGTACCATGGATTTTAAGCCACTAGCAAGTGGAGAGGAAGGTTTGCTGCTCGATCTAATATCCGGGATAGGTGGGTTCAGATTTACATTTAAAGGCGGAAGGAAGCCAGGCCTGGTCTGGGAAATTCGGTCTAGTAGCAGAGTTCCGGAACCCCGTCTTTCTAGAAGATGGGGTGGCCTGTGGCGCGCTGAGCTGGGAGACGTGCAGGGCACAGCATCCAGGGCCTCCCTGGAGCCCTGGAAAAGAGACAAGTGGGAGTTGTTGATCTTCTTTCGATCTAAGGGTCCCTTGCCTGATTCAAGGGAAATGGAGTTGGGCGGGTCAGCCCCTGGCTGTAAATCTAAATCATAGAGGCCATTTTCCAGCCGTTTGAGGGACACCGCATCTTTGAGAGCAGAGGGGCCTGATGGGCCAATACCACCCTTCTCTTGGTCAATAGGGAGAGTTCCTCTTCTGGCCAGACGTGAGTGCGGAGGCTGACTTTTCTCGCTGGCTGCCTTCCACGAGGCCAGTGCCGAAGAGGCTGGAATCTTCAGAACCTGCTCCGTGAGCATGTGGAAGAGGCTGGGGTCTTTGCTATCAATACTGTTGGTTCTGGAGAGGGGGCCCCTTTTGGGGAAGGACATGTCACTGATGCTCTTGATGACCTCGCTGTCTGCACCTGCGCCATGGGTCTCATCCTGGCGCATAGAGGCGGCCAACACGGAGGGCGCGGTCAGGCCCCAGGGCTCAGATTGGAGCCTCTTCAGTTGAGGCAAACGGGCCCTTTTGAGGCTCCCAGCTTTCCTAGTGGGTGACCCAGGCTCATTAGGAGCCTTGGAGTTGTTGCAACCACCTGGATGCCCTGATTGGAGGCTAAAGAAGTCATCTTCCTTCTCACTGGGTGGAGAGCCCAGGCCTGGAGCCTTCAGTTCAATATCCGAGGGAGATGCATACAGTGGAGGTGACTGTCTGTCTTCCTCTTTGGGTGAAGGAGGGACATTAAGATACTGTTTGGTGGTTTTGGTGCCTGAAGATGATTTACCCGTTGTTATAATAATCACCTCCTTGCCTTTGGCTTTGCAGGCATCCAGGAGATGTTTCAATGCATCCTGATCATCTGCATTTATTGCGTAAACCAGAGCTGAAGCCCCTGTGCGATCCTCGAGGCTGGGGTCTGCTCCATTCTCCAGTAGCAAGGAGACCACTTCTCCCCCAGCTCTTCTGATGCAAGCATGGATGAGGGCGGTCTTGCCAGACTTATCCTGAATATTGGGGTCCGCCCTGTTGTCCAGCAGATACTTCACCATCTTGGACTTGCTGATGCTTTGCTGGTCCACGTGTTTGGTGATACATGCCACCATGAGAGCCGTTTCGCCTTTGTCGTTGCTTTCGTTGATGTAAGCACCCCCTTCCAGGAGGAGTCTGGTCAGCCTGAGCCTCCCCAGCCACACGGCCTTTAAAAGTGAGTTTCCATCAGTCCTTAATTCGGTGTCGTCATCCATCATACTGGCTACAGCTTAGAGTCTCTGAGCCACAGTGGCGATCAGACCTAGCAAGGGAAGAAGAGAGAAAAGGTCATGTATTCGATAGAGCTGATCTGAGCAGCAAGGCTGTTACAGAGTCTGGATACAGTCATGTCCCAGTTTGATCCCAAGTTACACCACCTTACTTGGTTATTTAACTTCTCCGGGTTTATTTCTTCATCTGTAACATGGCAGGGGTGACTGTGGTGATAGTGGCAAGCTACCTGACTTTGTGAAGATTAAATGAGACAGTGTATATAAAACACGTAACCACACGTAAAGCGGTTGGCATGACGCCTAGGAGAGAGCAAGCAATAAAACGTGCAAGCTCTTACTGCGTTGACTGCATGAGACTTATCACAAATGCCGTTTAAGAAACTTTGTTTTCTGTCTGTCGGCATCACTAAAGTCTAAGTTTCCATAAGGAAAGGTCTGAGTCTATCTTGTTCACTGTTGTAGCCTCAGCGTTTAGCAATGAGTCACACTTAATAGGTTACCTCGTAAATAATGGTTTAATGCAGTGTAGTTCTAGGTGTGTATCAAAAAGAGCAGTAGGAAATACACCAAAATGGTGATAGGATTATGAAGAGTTTCCTTTTCTTCTCTTTGCTGTACTTCCTAAACTAAACATGTATCACCATTGTCGTAGGGGGGAAATACTGTAAAACAAAAGCAACCCAGCTGCCCATTTCCAGGTTGTAGCCCCCACTGTTCAAGCAGATGTCAGAGCTCTCATCCTCATTCAGACTCTCAGAATAGCTCAAATAATGCAATGCTACATCCTCCTCTCTGGTTGAACAGATCTGAGGCAGAGGATGGACAAGGGGATTGCCTTTTTGCTCACGAATGTTAGGAAATAAACCTCGTTCCGGAGCTCCCCCCCGCTGAGGTCTGTCAAACCTGGGTTTTCTGCTTTGGTTCTCCTCGTGTCAATTACCTAATTCCTGGACTCAGAGCCTCCAAAATGGGTGTTGGTCACGAGATCTCCCACGAATAAGGAGAAATGGTCTCCCAGAATTGATGCCCTGCCAGCCCCGGGTCCCTCACTGGCCATGCTCTGCCAGCACGGCCCCTCCATGTGGACTTTTTGTCCCTCAGGCTCCGCTAAGCAGGTGTCACAATGCCTGAGTTTTCCTTCTCTGATGCATGTCATCCTTCCTCTTACCCCACTACCCTGAGCAGTTATTGATCAATTTCTATTCCTCTATTAAATAAGAAGTCAACTGCTTTTCTTGGCTGAAGTTGAGAGATGGGTATATTGCCTTTTAAAACTTTTAATCCATGAATAGATACTCTGTTTAAAAAAAAAAAAAGCCCAAATCACACTTAAGTATATAAAGAAGAGTACCCTTTACACGCCCCCAGCCCACCTTGAAGCCACTCATCTCTTCAGAATTAACTGTGGTTAGCAGTCTAGGTTGTATCTTTCTGCTTCAGATCATTTTCTGCTTCTTCCAAATGCATTATTGTAATAACGCCATCTCAGTCTGATCTTGTTGCAGTTGTGTTTGTGTGTTCCTATGAGATTTTCTGTAAAATCCCTACCATCCAAAGACACTGTATATTATTAAATGCATTCACAAGAAGTTTGTTTCTGTCTCTTCAACTCTGTGCTTCTTTCTTCAATCTCCTACTGAGTCCTTCTTCCTCTCTCCCTCTCTCTCTCTCCCCGCCTGCGCCCCCAGATGTGGCCATTCTTTCTCTTCTGTTTCTGTTATTTTAACTCTTCTGTGGTCATATGATCATTGATCATTTTATTACAGTTCTATGTGTCTATAAGCTTGTTAGTCCCCAAACTCTGGACATCTAAAGCAGAATTTTCAAGGGCTAAATAAAGAAAAGGCAATGTGCAGTGAAAACATGCTGTTTTCCATTCCATCCAAGGGGCCCTTCGCCTCCTGGCCACACCTCTTCAGCATCTGCCCTGCTACTCCTGTTCTCTTTATACGCCATCTATCTTGAAATCTGGTTATTTCTCAAATGCCCCACTGTTTGTTTTTCTTCCTTCTAACCTTGTTCATGTTTCTAACTCTAAGACCTCCCTGCTCTTCTTTAATTATTCATCATCCCTCAAGTCTCAGCTCAAATGTTACTTCCTTTTTAATCAAGAGAAAAATCACTCAGGATGGAAGGGAGAAAGTGGAATAAAATGACAACTGACTCATTTGCAGACTATATAAAGAACTCCTACAAATCACTTCCTCCAAAAGAGGATACACAAATGGCCAATAAGCGCAGAAAAAGGTGCTCAGCCTTGTTAGTAATCAAGGAAAATCAAATTACAGCACAATGAGATACCACTACACCCTCCAGCATGGCTAAAATTAGACCGACAGTACCAAGGATGGAGGAAGATGGGAGGATTCAGGAACATGTTGGTGGGAGCATAAATTGGCTCCACTAAATTAATGCCTACACTCTGACCCAGTAATTCCATGCCTGGGTTTAGGTGTGTGATAGACTGAAAAGCATGGCCACAAAGTCCTGCCATCCCAGTGTGCACACCACTTGCCATGAGGTCTTGCCTCTCCTCCCATGGAGAGGAGGCGTCAGCATGTGATTTTCTTTGACCAATAAAACGCAGCAGAACTAACTCTGTGTGACATTCAAGGTATGGCCCCAGTGAACCTTGTAGCTTCAAGATTTGCTCTCTTGGAATCCAACTGCCATGTGCGGAAGTCTGGGGTATCCCTAACCAGAAAGGACACCGGGCGCTTCAGCTGACAGCCACAGTGAACATCAGAGTGTGCACGAGGCCAGCCAAAGCCCCAGATGATTGCAACTGTGTGAGGGAACCCAGGTGAGGCCAGCAGAAGTTCCCAGAGGCTGGTCCAAATCGCAGAATATGAGCAAATAAATGATTATTGTTTTAAGCCACTCATTTTGGGATGCTTTGTTCTCAGGAATAGATTACTGATAAATATGCATAGCAAAACGTGTGCAAAAATGATCCTGGCAGTGAAAACTAGAAACAACCCATCAAGAAGAAAATAAAGAAATTGTAGTATATTCGTATTCATACACTGGAATATTATACATCATCTTTACATTCTCTCTCGCTCTCTCGTGCGTGTGCTCTCTCTCTCTCTCTCTCTCACACACACAGACAAACACACATGCACGCACACGCACTCACACACACAACGTACCAAAAGAAAAAAGTGGATACTGCATCCCCTGGGTTCAACTTTCTCAATTGAAGTATTGATCTGGTTAATCATCTGGGTCCACCTCCTCCCCATATCTCTGAGCCCCTCGAGGCAGGAAAACTGTCCTTTCTCCCCCATCAGCTGTGTGATAATTCGAAAGTAAGATAAAGGAAAAGATAGAGGAAGGGAGGAAGAGAAAAAGGAAAGGAAGATGGGAAGGAGACGTGGGTGGATCATTGGGTTATCTCTCTGTGTTGTGTGTGGTGCAAATCACATAGCTCTGGACTACCTCGAAGTCCGGGGAGGGGGTGCGGGGAGTAGGGGAGGCACGTAGGGAACAAAAGAGAAAAGGAAAGCAGGGAAGAAGATGGACTATCTGGGAGATGCTTCTCTCCCTTCACTTGGAATCAGTGGCCACCTCCTCCCCTGAGCCCAGGCTTGTCCCCAGTCAACACTGCCCTGGCCCCTAAGGAGAGAGCAGGATGGAGGCATAGCATCCGAGTTGTTCTCTGAGGTCTGGAATCTCTAGCCCATCTATAGAGGTAACATTCTCTGTCCACAGTGAGCTAGTTTTCGGGTTGTCTCTAACCATTTTTTCACTGTGGGCCTCCCCACTGAAATTCCTTAAATGACTAAAATGCAGGAGCTCCGTGTGAGGACAGAATCAGACCCTTCCCTCATTCTTGTAGCCCAGATCAAATGTACTGCCTTAACATTAACTGTTGGTGTGCTGCATTTGCCTTACACTTTTCATGTCAAGAAAATTGGGTTGAAAAGATTGCAGTTCACACAGATGTAGAGAATGGACATATGGATACTGGGTGCGGAGGAAAGGAGGGGTGGGATGAGTTGGGAGATTGGGATTGACATATATACGCTACTGTGTATAAAATAGATGAGAACTAATGAGAACTTACTGGATAGCACAGGGGACTCTACTCAGTGCCCTGTGGTGACCCAAATGGGAAGGAAATCCAAAAAAGAGGGGATATATGTATGCGTATAGCTGATTCACTTTGCTGTACAGCAGAAACTAACACAACATTGTAAAGCAACTATACTCCAATAAAAATTAATTTAAAAAAATAAAAATAAAAGATTGAAGTTCACATAGCTAGTTAACAAGAGCCTTGCAAATTACGCCAGACTTGCTTTTTGTATCATCCCAGATTCACATAGCCCTGTCTGCTTACCCTCTCTGTGGGTTGGCCGCTCACCTTGCTCTCTTGCCTGAGTGGCCTTAGCAAGTTCTATACCTTGGTCTTAGAGTCAGGACACCGCTGCTGCTGTCACTGCTACGGATGGCTGAGCCCCACACCCGGTTTCAACTGATCAGGAGAAACTGACTATTGGAGAAAGCTGTTGGAGAAAGTGTTTCTCCAACAGCTGCCTGGAGAGACAGAATTACTCAGCTCAGAAGTGTGGGGGGATTAGCCCTTTGCAGAGCAAAATATTGACCAATGGGAGATGAGAAGTAGATGTCAGGAAAACGCTTTTCCCTTTCGTCTCCTAATAGCCCGGTTTGGGTGAGTTTAAAAGATTTGGGTGGGATGCAATGGATTATACAACTTCCGCAAGACTGAGCAATCAGTGCACTTGTCTTCAAGCCGTGAGTAGCTCAATAACGTAGCCCTTGTATTTGCTCTTCCTCTTGCCTGGCCTCGTATTCCATTTCCCCTTATTCCTACTTCCTAAGGGTTTTGTTTGTTTGTTTGTTTTATTTTTAAATTTTTATTGGAGTATAGTTGATCTACAATGTTGTGTTAGTTTCAGGTGTACAGCAAAGTGAATCAGTTATACATATACATATATCCACTATTTTTTTAGATTCTTTTCCCATATAGGTCATTACAGAGTATTGAGTAGAGTTCCCTGCCCTGTGCTATACAGTAGATTCTTTTTTTCTTAAATTGGAGTATAGTTTCTTTACAATGTTGTGTTAGTTTCTGCTGTGCAGCAAAGTGAATCAGCTCTATGTATACATATATCCCCTCTTTTTTGGATTTCCTTCCCATTTAGGTCACCGCAGAGCATTGAGTAGAGTCCCCTGTGCTATGCAGCAGGTTCTCATTAGACTTCCCAAGGTTTATAACCCAATGAAGTGTTAATACGTATGTTTTTGCCCCAGGCTGATACCAACTGCCTTCTTTGAAGCATCAAATGGCCCTATCAAATTTCCTCTCCCCCCCATTTAACAAATGAAGAAACTGAAGCCAAGAGTGAAGGATTGGCTTGCGCTGGGTCATTCAGAGATCAGTGAGTCGGTGACTCTTCTGAGATGTCCTGCCAGCCCACACTGAACCTTCTCTCTGTCATCTATCTCCCCGCACAGTGTTCAGCTTTTGGTAGGTGACTTTGTACTCTCTGACCTGCCCCATGTGCTTGACTGACTTGACCTTGGGTAGAATTTGACATTGAGACTGAGAAACACCAGTTATCTTGGGCTGTTTGTAGGAACTGAAGTGTTAGGGACTCCGGAGATAAGGCTGCGCTGGTCGGGTAGCCGCATGCACAGAGAAGCAGAAAGGCTGAAGTGCACAGTGAGAAGAATGAAGTAAACACACTGAGAAGCTGATACGAGAGGTGGAGAGAATCCCCTCTCTCTTCAGCAGTTCAGCTCCCTCTGGGGTCTGTGAACACTCTAGAAGCCATGTTTCTGTTTAGCATAGCTTGAGTTAATTTTTATTATTTATAAAAAGGTAAACCTTCACTAAAACACTGGCATTACTTGCTGGCTCATTCATTTATATATTCACCATCAAAGACTCAATGTGTCTACTCCACATTAGGTGTTGAAGAAATCTGTAGAATTCTATAGAATTCTAAAGAAATCTATAGAATTCAGGATTGGAAGGGTGAGACGGGAGGCTGGAGGAGCCTCTAAGAGATGGCGAGGTTCAGAAGCACCAAAGTGAGGAAGTTATGGAAGAATCAAGCTGGAGAGATGTTCGAAAGCTAGAATTGAATAGTGACCCGTCAAATGTGGGAGTCAACCAAGACCAAATTTACTTTTTTTTTTTTTTTTTTTTTTTTGGCTGCATTGGGTCTTTGTTGTTGCGCACAGGCTTTCTCTAGTTGCGGGGAGCAGGGGCTACTCTTCGTTGCAGTGCGCAGGCTTCTCATTGTGGTGGCTTCTCTTGTGGCAGAGCACGGGCTCTAGGTGCGCAGGCTTCAGTAGTTGTGGCACATGGGCTCATTAGTTGTGGCACACAGGCTTAATTGCTCCATGGCATGTGGGATCTTCCCAGACCAGGGCTCGAACCCGTGTCCCCTGCATTGGCAGGTGGATTCTTAACCACTGCGCCACCAGGGAAGTCCCCGAATTTACTTTAACTTGGGAATTTATCTCCTACTGTGCATCACAGAGAATGAATGTTAAAAACACCTAATGCTGGAAACAGCAGATGCCTTTCAGGCTTTCTAAGCTTGTTGGAAAAAAAGGAAGCAGTCCTGACTGAAAAGAGCTGGTACATGCCCAGAATTTTGAAATCCCATCCCCTTTGGCTGCTCTAGGCACCACGTTTTTATCTTTAAAAATTAGCAACCCCAAAGTGGTGAGGGGTTTCTTCAAGTGTTTCAGAAGAGGAGTAAACTGAGAAGTGAGCAAAGTTTGGCTGGTTCCTCCCTCTTGTGCTCCCTTCCCACCCCCACCCCCCAGCCCCACCATCCTTTTCACTTTTCAGGGCTGTTTTCTGTTTAATTCATCTCCACTATAATGGTGACTAACATAATTTCTGAAGGCACAGGGACTGGAAAAGAAATGCTGAAAACTAAAACATCACTAACACCAAAAAAAAAAAAAAATTGTTTTGATGGAGGGGATGAATGGGTGGAATTGTTTGCCTTTTTTGTCCAGAAACCTTTGAATTATTTCATTATCCACAAAATTATGGAAGTCTTAGACTTTTGAAGCTGAGAGGAGCCATCTTGTTCAATCTTTCCCAGTTTATAAGTGGGAAGTTTAAAGACAGAGATTGAGTCTTTAATCTCACTGAATCTAGGTTCTTTCACTCCCATGTCTTCCCAGACCTTTAGCCTGATTAGTGTAGAACAAGGCTGCATAATACTGGGCTGAGGGCTAAATGTGGTGCACAGTTATGTATTGCTCCACTGGAACAGTGCTTTAACTTTTTTTTTAATTTGAATGTTTTAAGATGGATTATGCATTGTCCAGTTTGACAAAGACCCTGCCATTCTCTGTAGTCTTACAAACTGGCCCAGTTCACACATTCAAGTTACTTACCTAGCCTCTGTAGGTATGTGGGTTTATGACATGAGGCATAAAAAGTAAAATACATGAACTTACAGGTCATGACGTTGTGTTTTTGTTCTTCCCATCACTTCCTAGTTTCTTACCTCTACAGGTTTGTTAGGAGGCTCCAACGAGCTGATGGATGCAGAAGCCCTTTTTATAAACTTTAAAGTATGATGTGCTTGTGTGAACCATTATAAATAGCTAACACTTCATTACTTCAGTGCAGATAAAATACCATTTGCTTTATCTCCACTTTCTTGAGTCTCATTGGCATCAGATTTCCAGTTAAACTTCCCTTGTTTGGCACAGCGGTAAATCTTTCAGAGGGTTGAGGCATTGCATTGGTTTCAAGACTACTCATATTAGAGCTAGTAGAAAAATTATGCAAAAGAGGAGCAACAGACTCCTACAAATGTCTGCAAAGTTTCTCATGTCCCTGTGTAAGGGACTGGATATACACTTTATTGTACTTTGTGACCCAAAGCAAGTTTCTAGGACTTTATAATATGCATATTTTATATTCATCTTATTTCTGGCTACAGCCTTCATCTTGTTTCTCCTCTATTTTCTTGACTGCTTCTAATATATATAAACCTGGCATCTTGTGGATCTTTATAAGTTGTTTTAAATTCTTTGTGGAACAAAATAGAATATAATCAATGAACATTTATTAGATTGATCCATATGACATTACTGTAGGTAAAAAATGGTCAAACCATCATCAGTTTCACATGGTCCAACCTGATATTTACAGTGCTTATCTAAATATATTTTAGTGCTGTAATTGCTCCATAATCCAAGCTCTGGAGGATGCACCAGTCATGGTGGAAGGATTACAGGATAGAGAAGCAGGAGACCTGGATTCTAACCTCAGCTCTGCTACTAGGTAGCTGAGTAATTGAGGGCAAGCATCGTCTTGCCAAATGAATAGAACTCCAGTTCTGCCTTACAAGATTTTTATAAGGATCAAAGGGCAGGCTATATGTGAACACTACCTACAAAGTCCTCTAAAAAGCCAAGGGGTTATTATGTTGAATTAAGCTCATCTAGAATCGTACCTCTAAGCTCTCCCAGCACCCTGTAGAGTGCCACTAATGTCATTACCAGTCCTCTTTCTCTTCCAATCACCTGCTGCCTCCTTTCTTGCCTCCACCACCCAACCACAATTCAAAGTTTGCTGAGTCTTTCCACATCCATGATCTCTTTGACCACCCTCCCCTCACACTTCTGCAAGGGAAGCTTTATTATCCTAATTTTACAGATACAGAGTCTGAAGTTCAGACATGTTAAGTAATTTTGCCCAAGAGCACACGTTTGTAAGTGGTACAGCTTTTATGCAAACTCTGTTCCTCTGAGCCCAAGTTCAGAGCTCCTTCACAGTGAGAATTCTGCTCAGACACATCTCCTGACTACTGCAGCCGGGAGTGGAGTTTAAGAACACAGCTCTACCATTGGGTGGTTGTATAAACTGGGCCAAGTTACTCAGCCTCTCTTGCCTCAGTTTTCTCATTTGTAAATTGGGGATAATCACAGACACATTTGTGGTGTGCTATAACAATAAAATAACTCATGTAGAGCTCCTAGCACAGGGCCTTGGCACATGGAAAATGCTCAATAAATGTTAAAATTTGAAGAAGTTTGGGTACACCTTTCCAAATTCAGGAGGCCACCCCGTTCAGCTGTAGTATTTGCGGAAGCTTGGGGGCTATCTTTATACTCCGCCTCTTCCTTCTGCAGTCACGGGAAGCAATTAGAAGCGGATCAGAAATTGAGTTCCACGTTTGCTCTTGCGATTCGAAAATCCTTTCTCCCAGCTCTAGGGGCGGCGTTAGGTAGTCACCCTCAGAGGCGAGCCGCGGTGGCCTGGGGCGAAGGAGACAGGATGCCCTGTGCTCACCGGGCGCCGCGCGCAGCCCTTTTGGGCTCTGTCCGAGGTGCTGAACGCCGCGGGCTCCGGGCGCGCGGGCAGTGCGTGAGGGCGTCCACTGTCGCCAGTGTCTGTGGGCATCTTCGAGAAGAAGGCAGAGCACGGGGGTCAGATGAAACCAGGACGGTAAGTGTTTCTCCCATCATTTCTCTAAAATGCTTAGATTCATACTCTTTACCATTTCTTGAACATTTTCAGGCTCATAACCTCTCACCTCCCGTTCATCATAGGTTTCTGCAATAATGTGGACTTTGCTCCCCCTTCAGTCCCTGCAGAAATTCAGGCGCAGCCCCGATCCACAACCATTTCCTAAAAAATTCATCCCCCTATGCATCTCATCCCCGCGCGTCAAAGCAAAAATTTAAAAAAAAATTTTTTTTAAACCATCTTTCACTCCTATCTCCCACAATTTCCTGTGATAAAAGCAGACTCTCTCCTACCAACCTCCCACTCATGCCTGTGGCTAAACTGTGCAGACTTACTTCTTAGGAGCTGAAGGTCCCGCCCAGGTGACCAGTGGAGACCCCGGGAGTGCGCTTACCTGGTGGGGACGCTCACCAAGCGAGGCCACCTGGGTCCAGGTCACGGGTCGTGTCATTCCTCCAAATGCAAAGTCAGAGGGCGCCCCGCACCCCTGCCTGAGGCTGTGGGTTGGCTTGCCAGGCTGAACCAGCGCCGGGAGCTGGGGTTACCTGGGGCCTCGCGGGTCCTGTTGAGTGACTTGCCCAGAACTTCTTTAAGGTTTATAAATAAAACTTCTGCGTCAGTTCCTTCAAACCACTCCTTGTTCCTCCAAGTTGCAGTGGGAACAAGGGAGTTTTTTTTAAAGAGAAAGAAAGAAGCATGAAAGAAAGATAAGAATTGTCCCCCGTTGTGGTTTGCAATCTCCTGCGCAACCCCGGCCCTCCAGCTCTTTCTTCGGCTCTACTGGCTGCCGAGGCTCTGCTGCCCGCTGGCGCCGGAGAGCATCTCTCCAGCCGCGACGCGAGCGGTTTGTGTGGGTGTGTGTGCTGGGGAGGAAGGAGGAAGGAGGGGGCAGCGGGGGTGGGGATGTGCCTACCTGCAGCTGCGGGCAGAGGCGCCGGCCACCCCGCCCCCTCATCTCCAGCTCTTGAGGGATTAGACTCGCTTAACAACTTAACCTGAGCCTCTAGGAGCCCCAGAGGGTGGGTGCAGATGGGACACGGCGACCCTTGGATCAGGCGAAGTGAGGGGACGCTCCCAAAGTCTGACACTGCAGATCCCAGACCAGGGTAGGGATTTGAACTCCTGTCTCCTTTGCTCTTTCCGCGGCTCTGCCTTCCTTCATAAAACGCCCTCGGATCTCAGGATGTCTGTCCACAGTGTGGGAAGGAGAGGGAGAGAAGAGGGGGCGAGTGAGACTGTAAGACCTGCGAGGAATCTGATTATCACAGACAAACCATTGGATTCCATTCCAACGCCATCCTTTAGCCCACCTCCTGCTTGTTCCTAGGACTTCCCAGGGAGCCATTCACCAACAATATTTGCTTCCTTTCTAACAGAAGTAATTCGTGGCTTGTATAGGATTCAAAGCACGCGGCATTATATTTAGAAAGCAGCTGCCCCCCCTCCGCCTAGCTGGTCACCTCCTTCCACTTAGTCCCATTCCCCCGAGGTAACCTGCATTTTCAAACCACAAACCCACTGATATATATTATCTGTCTATATCTATATCTATATCTGTCTATCTATACACACACACAAAGTTCTATTTTTCCTTTACAAAAAAGGTCCTACTTCTTGAGTCAATTTTAGTCATTTACATTTTCCTAGAAAATTGTCCATCTCACAATTTCAAGTTCACAGGCACGAAGTTACAACTAGTATTACCTTATAGTGTTTGCTTTTCTCTGAAATTATACCCCCTTTTCATTCTTAATATTGTTGATTTGTATTTTCTCCCTCCCCATGCCAATTTTTTTTTTTACCAAACTTGCCAGAGGGTTATCGATTTTATCGATCTTAAAGATATAAATATTGTTCTGTAATTTGCCTTTGTCACTTAATGTTTCCATAGTGTTACCTATGGAAATGTTTTCATGTGGCACCCATTATTTGTTAAGTACTGAATAATACTGGGGGGGGGGTCTTTCTCTGTAAAGCAGTTACAAGGTTTTGTGTACTCAAATCTGTATGTCTTATCTTTCATGGCTTCTAGATTTCCTACCTTGCTTAAGGAGACCCAGAATCACAAGAATAATTGCTTAAATGTTCTAGTAACTTAGAACTTTTTTGTTATTGTTGTTGTTGATGATGATATTGTTGGTTAGATTGTCAATTCATCTGGAAATTAGATTTATGCATAAGGTAGGACAAGGATTTGATGAAGGCGAGAAGCCAGCTGTCCCAACACCAAATCTGAATAGTCCATCCTCCTCTTACTGATTCAAGATGCCACCCTTAATTATACCACATATATATTCCCCCAACAAACTTTATGTGGTCAATGTATGTTCTTTTATTAAAATACACTGATGGATTGGAATTATTTATTTATCTTAGGGCTTTTAGGAGGCATCTATATTAATAAATAAAATTATTTTTTTCCTTCTTAGGGGATGGTGAGGTTCTCATTCAAATTTGATACAAGGTTATGCTAACTTTCTAGGGTGATTTTGAAAGCATCCTGGTTTTTTCCTACACACTGGTATTTTTAAATTATCAAGATATCTATCTGCTCATTGATGATTTAAAGAATGCATCTACAAAACAATCTGGACTTGATGGATTTTAGAAGGCTAGATCTTTAATTATTCTTTCCAAAGCTATTGGTAAGTAAGGGAGTATTCATTTTCTGATTCTTCTTGAGTCAATTTTGGGTCATTTATATTTGCTTAGAAAAGAAGTCCGTCTCATTTACATTTTCAAATTTATTGGCATAAAGTTACAAATATAACTCCTTTATAATTTTTCATCTCCTCTGAATCTGTTCTTATGCCCCCTTTTTCATTCCTGATATTTCATTCCTGCTTTCCCCCTGTTATTTTTGGTGTTTATAGCTAATGTTATTTTGCTGTGGTCAAATTATATGATCTACGTAATTTCCACTCTGTGACCTATGAAATGACCAATTAAAAATACTCAAAGAGCATTTTTCCCTCATACTCAAGGAAGAAAAAAATGTACTTTCTGGGTTTTTGGATACAAACAACACAAATCCACCTGTAAAGTTAACTGCACATTATTACTCTCTATATCTTTATTTTGTACTGCAAGGCAGTAAAGCATGTTGGTTAAGAGCGCAGGCTCTGAAGTCAGACTACCTGGATTTAAAGCCTCACTCAGCCACCTGCCTACCATGGGATCCCTGGTGAACCACTAAACCGCTCTGTGCCTCAGTTTTCACCTCCGTAAAACTGAGTTCATAATAGTGTCTACTTCATAGGATGGGGACCAGAGGCAGCTGAGTTAATACATGTTCAATGTTTAGTGCAGTGCCTGGTAGGGAGTAAGCACTATATATGTCTTAGCTATGTTTGTCTACCTGATCTGTTAATGCTTGAATTCATTCATTCAGGAAAAATTTATTGAGTTGAGGCTATATGATGTGTCCTGCTTTCCTTTGCATGCCGGAGAGTCAGTTGTGAACAGGAAAGACAAGTTTTCTCCCTTTGTGGAGGAACCTTCTAAAGATTGAAATTTGTCAGCATGTGTGTGTGTGTGTGTGTGTGTGTGTGTGTGTGTGTGTGTGTGTGTGTGGTGTGTATCAGGGCTCTGCCATCCATTTCATACAAGACAATATGAGACAAAGGCCTTTTGCAACCTATTCCAAGTCTGCCTTCTGGTGGTATCTCAGCCACATTCCCAGAGATGCACCGTATATGCTAGACTCACATGATTAATAACAATACAGCAAGTCCCCTACATACAAACGAGCTCCATTCCGAGAGCGCGTTTGTAAGTCCAGTTTGTTCATAAGTACAACAACGTTAGCCTAGGTACTCAACTAACACAATCAGCTATATACCGCTGCTTTTATTTTTGCTTCTGGACATCCACTGTACTCTATACAGCACTATACAGTAAAGTATGCAAAAGCACAACCACTTGTAGAGGATGCACGCACATGACAATGTACTCCAGACTCGTGAATTAACTTACGTGATTGGACATGAGAACGCACGTTCACATCTTTTAAAGTTCACAACTTGAAGGTTCGTATGTAGGGGACTTACTGTAATAATTATTTTTTAAAATAATAATTGCTGGGACTTCCCCGGTGGTGCAGTGGTTAAGAATCCGCCTGCCAATGCATGGGACACGGGTTCGAGCCCTGGTCCGGGAAGATTCCACATGCCACGGAGCAACTAAGCCTGTGCGCCACAACTACTGAGCCTGCAAGCCTAGAGCCCATGCTCCGCAACAAGAGAAGCCCCGCTCACCACAACTAGAGAAAGCCCACGTGCAGCAATGAAGACCCAATGCAGCCAAATAAATAAATTTATAAAATAACAATTGCTAATAGTAGCAATAAATGTTTTTGAATGCTTAATATTGTCAATGCCCTCTAATCAAAGACCTCCAGGAGCACACCTGTAGTTGAACAAGTTGGATTTATTACCTGTTGCAGCAAGGGCGAAAGCACACCATGGAAAAGCATGGAGCATCTCAGTAAGAAGGTGTTAGAAAGAATGTGTTATAGAATTTGGGCTTTGGTTGGGAGATTTGGGGAGAGTTCCCTCCACTCTTAACAGAAGAGAATCACATTAGATGGTATTCTGACACCACAAAGAAAATTATAAAGTGATCTTTGGTGCCTTAGTTCCCTGTGCACTCTGGGTTTGTTGTTGTTGTTTGTTTTTTATTGATATAATTGACATATAGCATTATGTTAATTTCAAGTATAACATAATGATTTGATACTTGTGAAATAAATGTCTGGTTAACATCGTCACCATACATAGTTACAAGATTTTCTGTGTATGTGGTGAAAACTTTTGAGATTGACTGTCTCAGCAACTTTCAAATATACAATACAGTGTTATTAACTATAGTCCCCGTGCTGTACATTACATCTCCATGACTTATTTATTTTATAGCTGGGAGTTTGTAGTTTTTGGCCCCCTTCTCCCATTTCACCCACCGCTCCATGCCCTCCCCACTTCTGGTAACCACCAATCTGGTCTCTGTATCCATGAGTATGCCCTCTCTTTTTGTTTTGTTTTTTTAAATTTATTTATATTTTATTTATTTTTGGCTACGTTGGTGAGCACGGGCTTTCTCTAGTTGCAGCGAGCAGGGGCTACTCTTCGTTGCGGTGCTCAAGGTTCTCATTGCGGTGGCTTCTCTTGTTGCGGAGCACGGTCTCTAGGTGCACAGGCTTCAGTAGTTGTGGCGCATGGGCTTAGTTGCTCCGCGGCATGTGGGATCTTCTCGGACCAGGGCTCGAACCCGTGTCCCCTGCATTGGCAGGCGGATTCTTAACCACTGCGCCACTAGGGAAGTCCCTGCTCCCTGTTTTTAAGCCAAGGAAGTATAGCGTTTATTTCCCATTCTTGAGCCGTTTCCCTGCTTAGAGTATCTGTTCAATCTGTCATTGTCCACAGGGAAGAGAATGACAGACTCAGATGAGCACTGAGCTCTTTCGCTGGAGCTGTTAGCAAGGAGCCTTAAGAATCATTTGATTCCTTGTCACTACACAGTTTGGGAGCCTGAGTTCTAGAATGATGAGGTGCTTTCCCAAGATCACACAGCAAATCAGTACCAGGACTGCCAGGTCTTGGGAGACCAGCATTGCCGGGATTGGATGTGTTCCAGACTATTATAAAATTTTAAATAACTTTTACTGGGTTGTTATTACAAACGCGTTACAGGTATATTCTAGAAAATACAGATAAAATACAGATTTATTCTTCCAGTCCTTTTTTTCCGCCTCTTAATTTTTTTAAAAAATAGTTTCTTTCAAGCGTTTTTATGGCACATTTAAATCAGTTAGAAATGCTTTTTGCTGCAAGTAACAGAAAGCTCCATCTAAACAGAGGGACTTGTTTTCTTACATAACAATGTCTGAAGGTGGGCAGTTGCTACTGATGGTTCAGAGGCTCAAAACTTTCAGGACCAGCAGTGATGCTGGTGGCCTTTCCCTTAATTGTGCTAGAAGGCCGCTGACTATGGCTCCAGCCGTAACATCCACATTCCAGACAGGAAAACTGCCAAGAGTAGAGCCAGACACATCCGTCCCTTTTATCCGACGAGCACACCTTCCCCAGTACATCTCACAGCCGACTTCTCCTTGAATCTTTGTTAGAAATCAGTCATATGCAAGAAATGTTGGGGAAACAGAAAGCAAGATTGCTATGGTTGGCTTAGACCAAGAAATGATGCCTTTGTTTGGTATTGTCTAATGCTACCCCAATGAAAATAGAATTCTGTTAGCAAGAAAATAAAGAGGAAATGGATAATGTGACCATAGCAGTGTTTGTTATTGAAAACTTGGAAAATGCAGATGAGCAATAAAAAAAGACTATATACAATATTTATAATATGTAATATAAGTATAATTTTACAAAGCTAGAATTAAACAGAGTATACTCTATTTATACGGCATCCTTTTCTTCCTCAAGGCATCAGCTATAAAGCTATCAATGTAAATTATATATTTTTTCACTCTGAGAACTTATTTCCACATAATTTCATGCTGTTCTTCTACTTCATTGTTAATGGCTACATTATATTTTGATGTATGCATTTCTTTACTCAATTCTGCTAAAGATGTGAAGGTTTCACGTAGTTTCTCTTTATTGTAAATAACGTTGCACTGAAGATCTTTTAGTTAATCTTTTTCAGATTTCAGAATTATTTCCTTAGAGCAAAATATTTGAGATTTTAGACAAAAAGGTATGCAAAATTTTAATATTTTTGATACAGATTGCAAATGTGTCCTCCAGAAAGACTGTACCAATTTTCATTACCCCTTGCTCATTTTTTTAAAAAATTTATTTATTTATTTATTTATTTTTGGCTGTGTTGGGTCTTCGTTTCTGTGCAAGGGCTTTCTCTAGTTGCGGCAAGTGGGGGCCACTCTTCATCGCGGTGCGCGGGCCTCTCACTATCGCGGCCTCTCTTGTTGCGGAGCACAGGCTCCAGACGCGCAGGCTCAGTAATTGTGGCTCACGGGCCTAGTTGCTCCGCGGCATGTGGGATCCTCCCAGACCAGGGCTCGAACTCGTGTCCCCTGCATTGGCAGGCCGATTCTCAACCACTGCACCACCAGGGAAGCTCCCCTAGCTCATTTTTAAATGCATCATCAACCACACTGGAACTCATTTTTGTTTTTTAAGTTTGAATATGAGTCACAGTTAATTTTATTTGACCTGCATAGCATTTTGGAATTTTTCAATTAGTTGTCAACATTTAAAAATGGGAAGAGTTCTTATTAAACTTCAGATTTTACTTTTTCTAAAAAAATTGGAAAATCTGACACTGGGTTTGCTTCCTCGCTTGGCAGAAATGTCTTGGAGGTGAGTAGTGGACGCCTCTTTAGAAAGGGTGTGTCCTTTCTGTTCACTGTAGTCCCTGGTCATCCCACTTCACTCACTCTGAGACTTCCCACTCCCGCAGACGCCTGAGTCTTCACGTCCTGGACTAGGTAATCTTCCTGGTCCCTGATGGTTCAAGTTCACTTATTCCCTTAACTCTGTCCAGTGGAGGTTGCCACATCTATCGGGCTTTTCCCCACAGCTATATTTTCTCTTTCCAAGATTTTGAATCAGTCTTTCTAGTATGCATCTGTTCTTTTTTGTATCATTTTTTTTAATTAAAATTTTAATTTTGAGGTAATTGTAGATTCACATGCAGTCGTAAGAAAGAACACACAGAGATCCTGGGTGCCCTTCTGGACGTCATTATTAAAGAAATGTGCCAATAGGATCATTTTAAAATGTATCAGGTCATTGTTTTAATTTGTATTTTTTTATTACTAGTCAAGTTGATTTTTTTTAATGCTTATTGCCTATCTTTCTGTAAAATTACTCATTATATCTTCTAATCATTTTTCTGTTGGTGTTGGTGATTCACAGTTGATTAGAAAATAGTCATAAAGTCAATAAAATTGTTCATAATTTCCCTATCCACAGATAATCTCTATTATTCATATGGGTTATATATTTGTTTCTCTCTTTCCCTCTCGCAGCTCCCATCTATCCAACTATTTATCATTCAATCTATCTATCCACCTACCTAGCTTGTGATTATTTCATTAAAGTTTGAACAACATTGAATTTCAGCAGTGGTTCTCATGCAGGCTGTCCATTAGAATTTACCTGGAGTATTAAAAAAAAAAAAAGTAGCCATACCTGGGTCCCACCCTCAGAAGTTGTTTACTTGAATGGAGGAGAACACAAGCATGAATGGTTTTAAAAGATCTCCAGATGATGTTAATGTGGAAGCAGGACTAAGGCTCTCAGATATACCATTCCTCCAAGACTCCCTAACTCTTTCTGAGAAGCAGAGGTGAAAGTGCTCCTGGAGGAGGCACAATGACAATGGTCTGGGTGGCTGGAACCCATCCCTGGCAAGTTGCCTGAAAACCAAATCCCAAAACCTGAATGCATCCACAATTCCCAACCGCCCATTTCCTCCCAACAGAAGGAGTCATTGCCTCCTTGGAACTTTAGTTATTATCCTATCCCTTTGCGAAGATGAAAGCTGTGGAAAAACCAACAGAGGCAACAAGCTCCCAACATTTGTTTCATGCCAAGTTTATGCTGTCATCTCTGCTCTGGTTCTTTAGCTTCACTCTAAAGAGATGGTATTGAATGTATCAGAAAGTAATGTCACAACATAAATGCTGCAGTGTTATGATCACCGTCTTCCTTCCCACCCTCTTCTAAAGGCTCCTACGGAAATTGTTTTTATCTTTTCAGATTTGAAGTGCATTATAAAAATACTCAGCAAATATTTCAGCAAAAATAAATGTCCCTAAATAGCCACTCTATCCAGTATAAGTCATGATCACCAGTGTTCCTCTGAAATGCCTAAAATAGAGTCTGTGCTAGCAGTTCCCTCCAAGGAGTGTCCTTGTTTAGCTAACCTAGTTAGAAGCTGTGAGTTTGTGCTTTTGGGTCCTGTGAGAGCCTTGTGTTTTTAAAATAATTTTGTCTAAAAGCCCTTCTCATCTCTCAAAGGAGATTCATGATATGCAAATTTCCAGGAACTGGGAGCATTGAGCTGACCTGTTTGTAGAGGTACAGCTCTTGTCTGCAGAACCCCAGGAAAGAGCTGTATTGTTTGTACCAGGAACAGTATCTGAGTAGAAGACCCTTTGGAGCCCCTCAGCCATGTTTCCTTTGGGCTGTGTTTCTCCACTGGTGGCGTGGGCAGGTGTGGAGCCCCTTCTCCTGCTCTGACACTTTTGTCAGTCCCTTTAGAGCAACAGATGTGGAGGAAAGTTCCTGCATTTTAATCTGATTCCTGCCATGACTGGGGAGAGAAGTGGGTATGGTCTTCTCTCTTGTGGAGAGAACATACTTGTATCAGAGTGGGGAGGGCGTCCTCACGGCTAACCTCAGAAGTCGACTAAGACAGTGGCGATAAAGCCTACTGGTACCTGTGATGACAGCAGTGACCAACTCATCCCGATTTGCCCGGGACTTTCACAGTTTCAGCACTGGTAAGGCCATTGTCCCAAGAACCCTCTCAGTCCTGGGCAAACCAGAACAACTGGTGACCCTAGGTGGCAGCCCAAAGCCACCACTCTTATGACGTGGAAGAGTAGCCCCTGCTGAGTATCATGATGAAATGTTATAAAATTTAAAATTGAAAAACCAAAGATTTCATGTACAGGAGTCAGATGGGTACAGCTATTAACCAAACCCCCATTTTCGGGAGACATGAAGGTAGATCGGCTTCAGTTTCCGGTCCAAAGGGCCAGAGCTAAGACAAGGGACCCCCACCCAAAGCAGCCGGCTGTGGAGGGTACTGGGGAGCTGCGGCAAGCACAGAACCAAGCCAGCCAGGGTGCGAGTCACGTGAGAGTCAGAGGGAAGAGGGCCCGAGCCATGGTCAGGAGAAGACCCGGGCTGCGGCACGGCAGGCTCACTTTCCTGGTCCACGAGCCTGCCTAAAATAGGCAGGCAAAGGATAGATGCCTCAGGCAGCTACTGACTGCTACAGAGACTCTTTGAAGGATGAAGGGTAAAGAAAAATGTTAAATCATGTCCTTCTATACTATAAAAGGAATACATTTATAATGGAGGAAAAATGTGAAAAGTACAGGCAAATATAAAGAAGAAAATTAAAATAATACAGAAAGCCACCACCCTGAACAAACTATTTGTAATGTTGCCATATATATATATATTTTTTTTAATTGGAGTATAGTTGCTTTACACTGCTGTGTCAGTTTCTGCTGTACAGCAAAAGTAAATCAGCTATACATATACACATATCCACTCTTTTTTGAATTTCCTTCCCATTTAGGTCACCACAGGGCACCGAGTAGTTCCCTGTGCTATACAGTAGCTATTAAACATAGTAGTGTATATTTGTCAATCCCAATCTCTCAGTTCATCCCACCCCACTCCCTTCCCCCTTGGTATGCATAGGTTTGTTCTCTACGTCTGTGTCTCTATTTCTGCTTTGCAAGTAGTTCATCTGTACCATTTTTCTAGATTCCACACATATTCATTAACATGCGATATTTGTTTTTCTCTTTTTGACTTACTTCACTCTGTATGATAGTCTCTAGGTCCATCCACATCTCTGCAAATGACACAATTTCGTTCCTTTTTACGATATTGCCATATATTTCTTTCTCCCTAAAAAAGCCAAGAATTTATGTGGTCCAGTGCCAGCTAGTAATCAAAAGCCATTGAGATCTTCATCGGAGATTCTTAAAGAAAATCAAAGGGAATCTCATTTATAATCAATAGAAACACTTCTTAAAATTTTCTTTCCCATTTCCAACCTCTTGTCACCTCCCACACCCTGCAGCTTCCCCAAAACTCCTTAGCCCTCACTCTCACCTACCAGCAAAAATCATAAAGCCCAACATCAAGGGGTTTCTCTTCCCTTTTTCCCTTCCTCACCTTTTTCAAGTTTCTCTTTTTCCTCTCAGAGACTCTGCTTCCATTCCCAATATTAAATTAATTAAACTTGTTTCACTTCTTGCAGTTCATCTTTTCTTTCTGCCCATTTCCCCAATTCTACCTGGAAGGATTTGAGCTAAGCAGATACATTCCTTCCCCCAGAAATTGGAGGAGAAGAAGCCAAGCAATCAATGACAGAATACTCTTCCATGAGCAACAGGAGGAAAAAATATTGCAAAATATGCAAAGGCCCATAATGTAACATCTTTTTAAAAAAATCTTTAAATATTTTAAATATATTTTTCTACAAAACTCATTATACTATAGGTGCAATTTTATATTGTGCTCTGTAAACTTTACATTAATGAATTCGTTCATTCAGCGAATAGTTTTGTGGGCTTACTGAATAGTTTTGTGGGCTTACTCACAAAGGAAACATCAATGAACAAAATAGGCAAAAATTAAAGCGCTCATGAAGCTTAGTCAGTTAGTAAGAGATAGACAACAAATATAAAAGGAAGTTGTACATTATGCTAAAAGGTCATGGATACCCTGTAATTTTTTTAAGTAAAGTGGGTTAGGAGTGCTGGGTAGAGGGCTGGTTCCTTCTCAGTTCAGGGAGGTGATTTATGGACACAGACTTGAGTGAAGAGAGGGCGTGAAGCATGCAGGTTGCGAGGAGGAGCCCTCCAGGGGGGACAGCACAGCCAGTACAACAGCCCAAAGACTGGATGGTGCTTGGTATTTTCTAGGAATAACAAGAAACCGAGTGTGGCCAGAGTTTGGATGTAGGATGTGAGAGAGCGAAGCTGTTGATAGTTCCGTGATTCTCAGCCTGAACAACTACAAGAATAGAGTTGCCATTAACTGATGTGAGGCGAATGGCGGATGGAGCAGATTCTGGGCGGAATCTGGAGTGCAGATTTGGACATGTTGCGTTTTAGATTGTTCTTAGCCATCCAAGTGGAAAAATAGGGGATGCTGTTGAGAAAAATATTTCCCCGAGTCTTTAAATATTATTAGAAAATCTAAATTTTTAATAAGTAATGCTTTATTATAAATTTAAAGAACTTAAAAAAGGGTATACAATGAAAACTAAGTTTATTTCCCTTTCCTCCACCTAGCCACCCATCTCTTCTCCCCCAGATACATCCTCTTTTACAAGTTTTTCATATATCCTTCCAGAAACCGTCTACATTTTTATTTATAAGTATACGTTTTCTTTTTCTCTCCCTTAAAATTTTAGCATGATATGAACACAATTTTCCACCATGCCTTTTTCACTTAACCAGATGTCTTGCAATATTTCCATATCAGCAAGGAAAGAGCATTGTCATTCTTCATAATGACATAATTTTCACAGTTTTCACTTGTATGAATATATGCAACGTATACAATATTATTTTTAACTCCCTTGTTGATAGATATTTAAGCTTTTGTTTCCAATCTTTTGCTGTTACAAGCAGTATTGAAAGACATAATGACCTTTTATATATTTCATTTAAATGTGCAATTATGTTTATAAAGTAAATATTTAGGAGTGAAATTATTGCTGAGTCAGAGGGTATGTGCGTTTTTATTTAGCTAGATATCACTACATTTCAATACAGCAGAGCATAAGAGGACATGTTTTCCCACACTCTCCCCAACAGTGTGTTATCAAATTTTTTATAATTTTCTGATACAGTAAGTGTGAAAAAATTTTTAAGAAAAATATTATCCCACAGTCATATTGTTTATGGTTTCTGCAGCATACTTTAAAAGGCCTTCCTCTCTCTGAGTTTGCTCTTTTAAAAAAACTGCCCAATTTTTAAAGGTACATTTATAGTTTTTTTTTTTTCTTTAAATCTTTCACATAGAATTAATTGGGGGGAAGGTGTGAGGTAGGGATCCAGTTTTTCTTTCCAAATGGCTGTCCAGTTGTCCTAATATTTTTTCTCTCTGATCAGAAATGCCACCTATAAGATAAAATAAATTCCCACATACTTTGGTGTTTATTTCTGAAACTTTTCTCCTTTTCCATTGTTCTGTCTCTCTCCTATGTTCCACATTAATTTCATTACTCAAACTTTACATTTTGTTTTCATAGTTGGTTGGATGAATTACCCCTCATCACTTATATTTTCTGAAGTTTTGGCTTTGAACAGTGGCAGACTCTTGGCATATTAACGCCTTTCTGACTAGAGAAGGGTTGCCATTTGACTTTCCAACTGGTACTGTAATAGCATGGCTAGCTCACTACACTTCTGTGAGCACTAAGTATTTTGGGATTCTTAAAAGTTCCATTTCATATTTCAAAAGTGGTGAATACATTTTTCCTGTGTTTATGGTACTCTGGTATTCCTTCTGTGAATCATCAAGTCAGGACTTTTGCCCATTTTTATATTATATGTCCACCTTTTTCTCAAACTTTTAAAAGATGGTCATATAGTAAGGTTATAAAAGGAAATTTAGAAAGAAAAATATTCTCGTACATTCACAACACAGTTCTTTTCCCTTTATTTTTTTTTAAAGATTTTTTTCAATGTGAACCATTTTTTTTAAGTCTTTATTGAATTGGTTACAATACTGCTTCTATTTTATGTTTTTGGTTTTTTGGCCACGAGGCATGTGGGATCTTAGCTCCCCGACCAGGGATAGAACATGCACCCCCTTCACTGGAAGGCGAAGTCTTAACCACTGTACCACCAGGTAAGTCCCTCTTTTCCCTTTAACACAGGGGTTGGCAAACTGACTCGTGGGCCAAATCCAGCCTGCAACCTGTTTTTGTAAATAAAGTTTTATTAGAACGCAGCCATGCTCATTCATTCACATACTGTCTGTCTATGGCTGCTTTCACACTACAGGGGAAGTACTGAGTGGTTGTGACAGAGACCATCTGGCCTGTAAAGCCTAAAATATTTCCTATCTGGTCCTTTACATAAAAAGTTTGCCAAGCTTCATTTTAAAGTATTATCTAAAGTTGTATTCGAATGTGTGTGTATTAAAACATTGTAACAATTGTTAAGAATCTATTGAGAATCTATTTCAAGCTTTCTCTTTTCATTTCATCAGGTAGAGTTTTTAATTTTACTATTTAGTATTTGTTTTTATTATTTCAACAGCTGATCAATAATCTATCAAGAAGTAGTATCATTCACAAGTGGTTTAACCATTAATTGCTTATTTGACTACATGCTGCCTTATTCCTCACAGGATTAAGGCAGTTATTATCCTTCTATTGTATAATGATGTTCTCATAAATAGCACCGAAATGAACACCTTCATACATAAGTTTTTCATCTCTTTGAGAGATGTCCGTTGGAAAAAAATATCCAGAAATAGTATTTGAAAAGCAATTAACAGTAATCTGAAAGGTCATCAAAATGGTCCTATCCTTTAACTCACTTATCATGTTTCTGGAAATGTTTTCCAGTTCAATAAGGCATGATGAGGCTTTTATTCTAGGAAATAGACATATATGAATGAGTCCAAAGTAGCTGGAGGAACAGAAAGAGGCTCACAGACATAGAGAACAGACTTGTGGTTGCCAAAGCGGTGGGGTATAGGGAGGGATGGACTGGGAGTTTGGGGTTAGTAGATGCAAACTATTACATATAGCATGGATAAACAACAAGGTCCTACTCTATAGCACAGGGAACTATATCCAATATCCTGGATAAATCATAATGGAAAAGAATATAAAAAAATGTATATATGTGTATAACTGAGTCACTTTGCTGTACAGCAGAAATTAACACAACATTGTAAATCAACTATACTTCAATAAAAAACAAAAAATACCTGGAGGAGATGGAGGGTAAGAGAAAGGATCTAGTACTCTTAAGGGCTTACCCTATTCTAGGCACTTTGTAAGAAATGTATACATATCATGCAATTTAATCTTTACAAAGCCATTTGGAGTAGGTATTGCCATACCCACTTTTCACCTAAGAAACCCAAGGATCAGAGAGTTTGACACAACATTGTAAATCAAATATACTTCAATAAAAAAAAAATTTAGGGCTTCCCTGGTGGCGCAGTGGTTAAGAATCCGCCTGCCAATGCAGGGGACACGGGTTCGATCCCTAGTCCAGGAAGATCCCACATGCAGCGAAGCAACTAAGCCCGTGCGCCACAACTACTGAGCATGCGCTCTAGAGCCCGCGAGCCACAATTACTGAGCCCGCGTGCCTAGAGCCCGTGCTCCGCAACAAGAGAAGCCCGCGCACCACAACGAAGAGTAGCCACCGCTCGCCACAACTAGAAAAAGCCTGCAACGAAGACCCAATGCAGCCAAATATAAATAAATAAATAAAATAAAATGAAATTTAAAAAACTTAAAAAAAATTTTTTTTAAAAAGGGATTAGAGGGACTTCTCTGGTGGTGCAGCTGCCTGGTGGCAACTAGAGAAAGCATGCGCACAGCAACAAAGACCCAATGCAGCCAAAAATAAATTAATTAATTAAAAAAAAAAAAAGATTAGAGAGTTTGGGAAACTTATCCATGCAAGTGGCAGGCCTGGGATTCAGATCTGCTTTACCTGTCTTCAAAGACCCATGTGCTTTCCACTACCATCCTTTAAGGTATGCATGAGTGTCTAAAGAAATATTGAGTGGACCCTTAGCAAATATTTCTGCCTGAATCTGAGTAGGAGCTGAGGAAACAGCAGAAGCAGACAGCGATGGCAGTGTGCTCCATCGGGCTCCTTGGCTCAGGTCCACCATCCCCCTCGTCCTCTCCCCCTGGAGTTCCTGAGCATCAGTCTGACTCCTTTCCCCTCCCTGCCCTCATCTCTCTCAGGTTTCTGGAGCGCCTGGGACCCCAAGTCCCTTCTCACTGTCCCCTCGTGCTGCACCCAAGCACCATGCCCGCTACAGGCTCTCCTTCCACCCTGCCTGATTATCTGGCACCCCAAGGACATGCAACCATGACCTTGGCATGTGGAGTCTCCACCGTGTCAACACCCAGGCCATTCAGGTAAAGCAGAGCAAGAATGGGGATGGGGAGAGCATGAGAACTCTGGGTGGCACTAGGGCCCTTGCCACTTAACGAATGGGGTTGTCAGTGTGTGAGTGTGTATATGTGTGTGTGCACTTTAATGACTGTGAGTTACCGTAGGGGGTGTGGCTCCATGTGTGTGGTTCAGTAAATATGAGTGCGGGCATCTATGCAGACAGACACGTACATGTATCTTTCTGCATGCATCTACATGCCTATCGGGGATGCCTTTTTACGAATGTTAGTGTGTATAAGCATATCTGTATTAGTTGTCATGTAGGTGAGAATGAAGCTCTACGGAGTGTCTTTTGTTTCTGAGAATAAAAAAATACTCTGCAAATATATATCTTATTGCGGGGAGGGGTGGGGCTAAGTCTAGGAGCTAAGATTCTTGGGTATGACTGTTTCCCTGGAACAGGATGCCTCAACTTTGGCCTTACTGACGTCTTAGCCCGGGTGTTGTGGGAGCTGTCCTGTGCGTTGTAGGATGTGTAGCAGCATCCCTGATCTCTCCCCACTAGATGCCCGTGGCATGCCCATGCTGTGACAACCAATAATGTCTCCAGATTTTGCCAAGCATCCCGTGATACGCAGAATTGCGCCCAGAGAACCACTGTCCTGGACCAGTAGTTCTCATCGCTGGCTGCACGTTCAACTCGCCTGAGGAGCTTACAAATGCTCAGACTGCACCTCAGGTCACCCAAACCAGGATCCCTGGGAGCTGGGGCCTGAGCAGCAGGAATTTTAGAAGCTCCTTGGGAGTTCTCTAATATGATTCTAACGTGCAGCCTTGGTGGAGGACCCTCGCCTTAACCCAGTGGTCCTCACACTTGAGCATGCATCAGAATCACCCCGAGGCTTGTCAAAACACAGCCTGCCCAGCCCACCCTCAGAGTTCCCATTGCAGGTGGCATGGACAAGGCCAGAGGACTTGCATTTCTAACAAGTTCCCCAGATGAGAACCACTACCCTAGAAAAGTGACATTCAGACTGTGGTGTACACAGGGACAACCTGGAGAGCTGATTGAAAATGTCCATCTCTGCGCCCAAATATTCTGACTCTATATTTCCTGTGCAGGGCTCAGGAATTAACTTTTTAACCAGCAGTATCCTAGGTTATTCTGATGCAGGGGTTCTGGAAAACCACTTTGGGAAACTCTGCCACATGTCAGACAGAAGTTCAGTGGCAGTGGGAGGTACTGGGCTTGGTCAGTGAGGCCCGTTTTCTGGAAGCAGGCTCAGTAAGGATGGGGATGGGGTGGCTGAAGCTGGGCTAGGAGAACTATCTCAGCAGCAGGAGCACAGGGACCAGGGTTCGTCTCTCACTGATTTCTAAACAGGAGGGAAGGGCAACGGCCCAGGTCAAGAATGCAGCACCCGGCCCAAACCCCTCCTACTGAATTACTATATAACCCAGGAATCCCACTCCTGGGCATATACCCTGAGAAAACCATAATTCAAAAATATACATGCACCCCAATGTTCATTGCAGCACTGTTTACAATAGCCAGGACATGGAAGCAACCTAAATGTCCATCAACAGATGAATGGATAAAGAAGATGTGGTACATATATACAATGGAATATTACTCAGCCATATAAAGGAATGAAACTGGGTCATTTGTAGAGACGTGGATGGACCTGGAGACTGTCATACAGAGTGAAGCAAGTCAGAAAGAGAAAAACAAATATCGTATATTAACGCATATATGTGGAATCTAGAAAAATGATACAGATGAATGTATTTGCAAAGCAGAAATAGAGACATAGATGTAGAGAACAAACATGTGGACACCAAGGTGGGGAAGTTGGGGTGGGATGAATTGGGAGATTGGGATTAACATATATACGCGACTGGGTATGAAATAGATAACTAGTGAGGACCTGCTGTATAGCACGGGGAACTCTACTCAGTGCTCTGTGGTGACCTGGATGGAGGGAAATCCAAAAGGGAGGGGATATTGTACACATATGGCTGGTTCACTTCGTGGTGCAGCAGGAGCTAGCACAACATTGTAAAGCAACTATACCCCAATTAAAAACAAACAAACAAACAAACAAAGAAGTGCTAAGAACTCTAAGAGAAGAACACCTGATGGCTGCTGTCCTGCCCCTCAGACGCTACCTAATCGATTGAGACCCTCATGACCTCACAGTTCCACCATGGGGGCAGTGCTCTGTGCCCAGGGTAGCCGACATGCCCTCTCCCTGCAAGGCTGCCGGACCCCTCACTCATCTTCAGAGGCCCTGCATGGCCTTCCCTGAGCCTCAACCACCCTGAGGAATTTTCTGGAATTGCCTCATATGCTTCCACTGCACTGTTAGGGCATTTTTCTTCCAGAATGGCTTGGTTTCATGTCTTTCTCCTCCACTAGACTGTGTACCACCTCTGCTCCTCTCTGTGTCCCCAGGGCCCAGTACAAGAGGGTCAGCTTGTGCCGACTGCTCTATATGACCTAAGGCAGCGTACACACTTACCCCCATCACCTTCACAAAAGACTCTGGCTGCACCTTGACCAGGAAAGCTCTAGCGCTTCACCTAGAGCCAGGCACACTGTAGGTGTGACTCAGCAATTGAACGAATGGATGTCATCCACTGATCTGTCTGTCACCCTCTTTCAGTTCTCATCAGAGGACTTACCACTGTGTGAACATGTTCATATTAATTAGCTGTATTATTTTCCTTTCCTTATCGGAATGTAAGCTCCAGGGTAGCGGGAATATTTTCTGCCTTGTTCTGAGCTCTGCTTGGCACCTATGACAATAAGAATAGCAATTAGAGCAACCTATGGGGCATTGCTTATTTGTGGTATGGCATGGATGAATGAATAAATAAATGAATGAATGAAATGACACATTAGAAAAGAGAGCATTCCTAATTAAAAACTATGCTGAGATAACATCTTTTACACATACTGATGAAAATACAAGAGTTGAATAATACAGGCTGCCGGCAGAGCTATGGAAAACCACTCTCACAGACTGTTGGTAGGGATGAAAAATGACACAGTCCCTATGAGGGGAACTTGGCAATATCTAGCCAAACTGCATATGTGATTGCCATTTGACCCAGCAAACCCATGTCTAAGAATCGATCAAAAAGATACACTGGCAAATGGAATAAATTACACATGCACGGGCTATTTATTGTAGCACTGTTTTTGCAATAGCAAAAAGGAAAACTGAAACAACACAAATGTCCATCAATAGAGGACTGGTTGAATAAGTTACTGGTTGAATAAGTTACGCCATGGGGTTCGATGCCATTGTAGAAATGAATGAGGACAACCGGCGATTCCAGTTCTAGGAATCTAGCCAATAGAAATTAAAGTATATGTTCATACAAAGATTCATATGTGAATGTTCATAGCAGTGTTATCCATAATAGCCCCAAAGCGGAAGCAATCCGAATGCCCATTGACGGGCGAATGGATAAACAAAATGTGGTACAGTCATACAGTGGAACACAATTAGACATTTAAAATGAACAAAGTGCTGACACATTCTGCAGCATGAATGAAACTCAAAAACATTATGCTAAGTGAAAGAAGTTAGACATAAAAGACCATATGACCACATAAAATATTTAGAAAAAGCTGTTTTAAAGAAAAAACAAAGCAGACCAGTGGTTTCCTAGGGCTGGAGTTGTGAGGATTGACTACTGATAGGAACTTTTTGGGGTGACGGAAATGTTCTAAAATGCACTGTGGTTATGGTTGCACAACTCTATAAGTTTACTAAAATTATTGAATAATATACTTATAATGAGTAGATTTTATGCTATGTAAATTATACCTCAATAAAGCTGTTAAACCAAAATGGTTAAGGAAGACTTCCGTGTTCTACCGTGGAGGGCTCTCCAGGCTACAGTGACAAACTTAAATTTAAGGAAATAAAAAAAGCACGGTGCAGAACAGCATTTAGAGTGAGCTACCTTTTCCATAAGGAAGTAGATGTTCAAAAAAGGAACAATGGAAGTACAAAACAAACATTAATTAAAATGTTTAGCTGTAGGGAGAGAAAAAACCAGAATGGGGGTCACATGGAAGGAAGCAAGATTGTTTTTTGAATTCTAGAAGCTAGGCTTCTCTTGTTTCATAGTTTCGAATTTGGAACTGTGAAAAACAGTTCATATAATTAAATATATAAAATAAATCAGGGACTTCTCTGGTGGTGCAGTGGTTAAGAATCCACCTGCCAAGGCAGGGGACACGGGTTCGAGCCCTGGTCCGGGAAGATCCCACATGCCGTGGAGCAACTAAGCCCATGCGCCACAGCTACTGAACCTGTGCTCTAGAGCCCATGAGCCACAACTACTGGGCCTGTGTCCCACAACCACTGAAGCCCGTGCGCCTAGAGCCTGTGCTCCGCCACAAGAGAAGCCACCGCAACAAGAAGCCCAAGCACCGCAACGAAGAGTAGCCCCCGCTCGCCGCAACTAGAGAAAGCCCGTGCAGCAACGAGGACCCAAAGCAGCCAAAAATAAATTAAATAAATAAATAAATAAAATTTAAAATAAATCAACAAGAAATGTAATCCCTAAACTGGAAGCAAACTGAAACAAACTCGATGTCAAGTTTGTTGCATGACTACCAGAGAATTCTTTCAAGTTGCTCTACTGTATAGTATGTTGACTCTTCGTGGTGGGAGAGGCAGCATGGGCTGATCTGGATGCTGAGTTACGCTGCGTGGGGAGGGCATGTGCGTTCCAGGAGGTGGCAGTGGCTGAGCTAGCACCCCAGCACAGGGTGCCCGTGGATAGTTATATTACGGTCCTCATGCATAGCAGATATACACAACAGAGTGCAAGGGCCATCGTGTCAGTAACTCTCTCAAATGATTCAGGGGGGAAAAGCCAGCTTTTTGAACTATTCTTGCAACTTTTTGGAAAGTTTGAAATCATACTTAAAAGTAGAAAGAAAAAAGAACGAAAGAATGAATGTGCACTCTGGGGTGTTTTCCAATATTAACAATCAATTCTCTGATTCTCCAGACACCAACTGGGTGTCCAAAGATTCAGTTCCATCCTGACGCTCACTCCCAGAGTCAGCACAGACCTCACAGGTTTAGGGCTCAGTCTCACAAGACGACCCCCACTTCAGATGCCTGTTGCAAGTCCCGAGCCACCAGTACTTCTGACCAATCAGCTGAAAATGGGAGGCTCCCAGAACTCTCTCCTCAGGTTTGATAATTGGCCAGAATGACTCACCAAACTCTGAAAGAAACTTTCTTTACATTTATTGTAAAAGATACAACTCAGGAACAGCCAAATGGAAGAGATGCACAGGCAAGGTATGGGGAGAGGGCATGGAGCTTCCCTGCTCCCCCAGCACTTCTGTGTGTTCACCAACTCGGAATCTCATTGTTTGAAAGTTTTTATAGAGTTCACTCTCCAGCCCCCCAGGTTGGAGAGCAGGGCTGAAAGTTCCCCCTTCTTATCACGTGGCCTTTCTGGGGATAAGCCCCATCCTGAGACCTTGTAGGCGCCCTACCCTAAAGTCATCTCATTAGTATAAACTCCAGTGTGATCGGAAGAAATCATTACGGACGAAAAACACTCCTATCCTTCGCTCAAGAACCTGGGACAAAGGCCAAATATATATATTTTTTTTATTATACCATAGGCACCAACCTATTTTTCTGAAAATTAGTAACTAAAGAGAAAAAATCAGACATATATCTTTCTTTATTCTGTATGAACAGTATTTTAGGGTCACCAAGTAGTTAATCAGGGAAAATTCATCTTTAGAGAAGTTTTCCAGCTAGTAAAGGGAGAAGCAAATGATTGAATTCGAAAAAAATCACTACTTTGTCATCTCTAATGAAATAACGGATGGAGGCTGCAGTCATTAGTAGATGGTAACCCTTTTGGAAGCTTTCAAGTTGATGGATTAGATTGACAACTCCCGAACTCATGGACCAGTCTTAACATCATTAAAAGTGGGGCAATCAGACACTACAAGCCTCCTGATAAGATGTAATAATACTCTGAGCCACTGATGACTTATTTTTGCGTTATAAAAACTGAACCAGGCAAAAAAAAAAAAAGAAAAACTGAACCTGAATCAAATCAAGTCTCTAGAGCCTCTAGATAAGCAGTTCTCAATTGGGGTTGATTGCCTCCCCCAGGGAACATTTGACAATGTCTGAAGACATTTTTGGTTGTCACAGCTTGGGGGTGGGGGCGTGCTAATTGCATCCTGTGTGAAAAGGCCAGAGATGCTGCTGAATATCCCACTGTGCACAGCTCCCCACAACAAATAACTATCTGGTCCAAAATATCAGCAGGGTAGGGTTGAGAAACTCTGCTCTAGATCTAAGCTGCTTACAGGAAATATGGGAGACCAAACACCACGTTAAGTGACTCCAGAAGGATGCTATCAGCCAAATCCAGAATGCTAGAAATTTTACAGCACAAATGATCCCATTACTTCAACAACAACAACAACAAATGGAATAAAAGTGGAAACAGAAAGGGACACTAAAATAGGTTTTGATATGTCTTTCTTAGAGACATATCAAAAACTACAATGTGTGGACATAATTTAGATCTTGATTCAAACAAAGGAGCTGTAAAACAAAAATATTTTGAGAAATTAGGGGAAATTTGGACACAGGCTGGGTTTTAGATGATATTAAGAAGATGTTATTAACTGTGTTACATGTGATATTAGTGTTGAGGGTTTTTTTAAGTCTATGTTTGTTAGGGATGCATATTAATTATTTACAGGTAAATGTTGTGATGTCTGGAATTTGCTTAAAAACAACAGTTCTGAAAGTGAGGTCTATAGACCCTTAAGGGGGATCCCTGAGACTCATTCAGGGGTGTGCAGAATCAGCCTACTTTTGTAACAATATTAAGATGTTATTTATCTTTTCCACTGCTTTGACTGACATTTGCACCAATGGTGCAAAAGCAATGGTGGGTAAAGCTGCTAAAGTACATATCAAGAGAGTGGCACCAAACTGACCTAGTCAATGTATTCTTTACTGCCACATAGTGACAATTTTTTTAAAAGCCAATTTCACTTAAGGATGTACTGTTTGAAGCAATAAAAACTGTTAATTCTCTTAAATCTTGAACTTTTAGAATATGTCTTTTTAAATATACCATGTGAACTCAGATGTTCATCAGTGGGTAAATAGTTTAACTGTATATTGCACAGAATTGCACAGAATACTACTCAGCAAAGAAAAGAAACTATTGATACAGTAAATAGATCTCCAGTGAAAAAAACCTATCCCCAAAGATTATGTGCTGTCTAATCCATTGTATATAACATTATTAAAATGATAAAATTATAGTGATGGAAACGGATTAGTGGGGGGCAAGGATTAAGGTGTGTGATGGGGTAGGAGGGAGGTGGGTGTGGTTATAAAGGGCAACATGAGGGATCCTGGTGGTGATGAAAATCCTCTATATTTTGACTGTAAGTATATCAATATTTTGGTGTTGATATTGTTCTGTAGTTTTGCAAGATATTATTATTAGGGGAAACCACATGTGAATCTACAGTTATCTCAAAATAAAAGGTTTACTGGAAAAAACAATGAAACTGGGGGGGAAAACCCCTTTGTATGTAGCAACCCAGAAAAATGCCTATGATATAATCTGAAGTGACAGGAGCCGATGACAAACTTTCTTGTTTCAGAGTGATGACAATTCTGGAATAAGCATGCTTGTTGGGGGAAAGAGACTGGAAGGCAACGTACGTTGAGTCAGAGGATTGAAATCAACCTGTTACTTATCTGTCTGTCTGTCTGTCCGAACATTGGTCTCCTTCGGTCGTTCCTGGTTCTCCAGTGGGAGACGGACGAGGAAGAGGGTGGTTGCAGTGTAGGGTGCTGAGTCTGGGGTGGGTCTGTGCACTATGCGTGGAATTATGGGTAATGTTTTCTTCTTATCTCCAAGTTCCAAACGTGATATAGCTATATTAATTTTTTATGATGGAGGAAGTTATATATTAAAAAAGGAAACCACACGAGCAAAGTAAAGCCATTCTGCTAGCCATTCTTGGGGAGCTCATAGGGTGCACGGGTTACTGCCCAGTGGTCTGACAGCAGCTCTGGGTTCTAGGGACTCGGCGGGTGGGGTGGGATGGGCTCTGAGCCCTTTGCTGCTGGGGCTTTCCCCTGCACTTCCCTGACACAAGCGCATCCCAGAACCAGATGGCTGGTGGTGGGCCTCACAGGCCAGACACACCTGTTCTAGCCTGTTCTGCCACAAAGCAATAAATCAGAAGGAAATTTCCAGGCAGCAGTGGGGCGGGGACTGTCACAGGAGCCCATGTCTCTGTTCAGCAGTGATGTCCTCACCAAAACATGTCCCGTGCCAGGTTCTGTGAAATTGAGGTTTATAATAAGAAACATATATTTGGTCTTCCTCTCTGTTTCTGGCACAGAGCCCCTAAAACCTTTGGAATTTCCTAACTGATAAGAGCAATAAAGGTATTTCATGTTCATAACAAAAAAATATATATATGCCATGTGACAAAATAAGAAGTATCCATAAAGGAGTTCCCTGGTGGCCTAGTGGTTAGGATTTGACACTTTCACTGCAGAGGCCCGGGTTCAATCCCTGGTCGGGGAACTAAGATCCCACATGCCACGTGCGCAGCCAAAAAAAAAAAGAAATACCCATAAAACACGTCTGCTACATATCAAAGGATAATTGTCTCAAGGAAACATACTTGTGGTTTTATTTGAGTTTTGAGCTGAACTAGCTGCTTTTTCCATGGAGCATGATATTTACTTGCAAAACTGACTAACAGATGAATTACAGTCGATTCAGACTTGACTCTATTGGGTATCTTGCAGACGTTGTCCCCAAAATGTACAGTCAGGTGTCACTTTAAGTAAAATAATGGATGAAATTTGATGCCAGTCAAAAAATTTGAACTTCCAAGTGAAAATTAGAGTATAAGAAAAGTTGTGTTTGCCAGCTTGCCAGAATGTAAAGACATTCTGATGAAATTGGTGGTGATATTAACAAATATAAGTTTTTGATATTGTGTAATGAAACATGTCATAAAACATTTGGAAAATCTACATAACTTAGTCAACTAATATTTTCCAGATAATTAAGGCATGATGAGACAAAATCAGGTCTGAGTAAAAAAGCCAGTCAAAGTGCAAGAGAGAAAAATGGATTTTAATGTAACAAGTTACAAGAAGCTCACTGATGTAATTTCAGATTCCACAGTGCAACTAACATTTAAGAAACCAGTATTTATCAGGTTTCAGTACAGTATCAAAGAGGAATATCCACAAATATCTGAAAAGACTATGAAAATATGCCTTTATTTTTCAACTACGTATCTGTGCAAGGTCAGATTTTCTTCTTGTATTTCAACCAAACAACATATTGTAATCAACCAAATGCAGAAGCAAACACAAGAATTCAGCTCTCTTCTATTAAGAATCCAGTTGTCTTCTATTAACCAGACATTGGAGAGACTTGTAAAAAATGTAAAACAATGCCATTCTTCTTACTGGTTTACGTATAGTTATTTTTCCTTAAAAAGCATGTCATTTATGTTAACATGTAATAAGTGTTATAATTTTTACATGAATTAATAAGTAAATATTTTAAAGTTTCTCAGTTTTAATATCTAACATAAGTATCAAAAATTTAACTCACATAAACCAAAACTTTTGGGGGTCCTTCATATTTTTTGAAAGTGCAAGGGAGTCCTGAGACCAAAAAGTTTGAGCAACCCTGCTTTAAAATGATCTTGATATAGCACAGGGAACTATACTCAATATTTTGTAATAACCTATAAGGGAAAAGAATCTTAAAAGTTTTATATATAAAACTGGATCGGGCTTCCCTGGTGGCACAGTGGTTGAGAATCCGCCTGCCAATGCAGGGGGCACAGGTTCGAGCCCTGGTCTGGGAAGATCCCACATGCCGCGGAGCAACTGGGCCCGTGAGCCACAACTACTGAGCCTGTGCGTCTGCAGCCTGTGCTCCGCAACAAGAGAGGCCGCGATAGTGAGAGGCCCGCGTACCGCGATGAAGAGCGGCCCCCGCTTGCTGCAACTGGAGAAAGCCCTCGCACAGAAACGAAGACCCAACACAGCCATAAATAAATAAATAAATAAATAAAATTTAAAAAAACAAAAAACAAAAAGCTGGATCACTATGCTGTACACCTGAAACTAACACGATATTGTAAATCAACTCTACTTTGGGACTTCCCTGGCAGTTTAGTGGTTGAGACTCTGAGCTTCCAGTGCAGGGGGCGCGGGTTCCATCCCTAGTCCGAGAAACTAAGATCCCACATGCCGTGTGGCGCAGCCAAAAGAAAAAATCAACTATACTCCAATCAATCAATCAATCAATACTTTTTTAAAAAAGACTGACAAAAAATTTTTTTTAAATAAAATAAAATGATATTGAACAAAACCAAACAAAAAGGTGTTGAGGGGAAGGAGACTTATATGTATGAGAGGATTGAGTTGAAGTTGGGGACTGGGTACATGGAGATTCTCTTGTACTATTCTCCCTCTTCTTAGTACGCTTCAAATTTCTGTAATAAATTATGTTTTTAAAGAGAGCATTTCCCTCCCTACGATGTTGATAACTACACCTGCCCATGCTTTCCTGTGACTTCAGGTCCTGGGAGCCCAGCCGGAGGTAAGAAAATCCTCTGTAAGCAACATGGAGTTCCCACTCCTTTCCAAGGGTGCCTAAGGACAGGGACCTGGAGGGTGAAGGAAAACAACATCAGATCAAATGCCCTTACCTGGGGCCAAGACTCCCAACTCATTGCAGGGGTATCTTTGATGGCCTTGCCTAGTGGCCCCGGGGAAATCACAGTGGGAAGTGGGAGGGGTCTGAGGTCACTTCTCTGCACCACTAGACATGTGCGGAGGACCAGACTCCTCTCTGGGCGGCAGTTGGACCAGATGATCTTTGAGAGCCCTTCCAGCTAAAGCACTCTGTGAAAAGCGATTCCTCTTGGTCCCATGAGTTTCCATTCATTTAGTAATTATAAGTGTTGATTGTCTCTCAAGCATCAGGGTCTGCCTCGTACAGGACAAGAATACAAAGCATAGCAGCATCTGTGATTTCAGTGACATCAGAAGACCCAGATGCCCCGGCCACCCTTCCATCTTTGTATTCCCAAAATTCAACTATTAATGTAACACTGCTTTGATTTCTTTCGAAATGACTCACTGACACTTTAACAGGGAGATGAGTCTGACCCTTTCCAAAGATAGAAACCAAAGGGGAGGGCTGCATTGGCAGAGAAGATATTTAATTTTATTTGAGACACATCAATTTTATGGCTCTAGGGGATGTCTTAATGGAAGTGTCCAGTTGGGTATATTGATCGGGAGCTCAGAAGAGCTGTCTGAATTAAAAGGTAGAGATTTGAGAATTGACCACATTTACAAAGTAGTGAAGATATGTTTGGGTTCAATCAGAGTCTCAGAGAGGAGAAGAAGCAAGGAGGAAGGCTGAGGAAAAGCACATTCAAGGAGGGACACTTACAAAGGGGACCAGCAAAGAATGAGCAGAGGGGAGGAGATGGGAGGGAGCCCGGGAAGCAGAAGAGCTTGTGGTCCAGGAAGACAAGGGAAAGAGGTAGGAGGAGGTAGTGCCAAAAGCAAGAGGCCTGGAAAGAATAAAGACAGAGGTGCCTAGTGGATCTGGCAACAAGGAGGCCACTGGGAGCCCATTCCCAAGCAATCTGGGTGGGGCCGTGGGGCAGCAACCAGACTGAGATTGAGAAAGCGGGATGGAGAAGAGAGATGATGGGTATAGACAACCCTTAGGAAGTTTGGCTGGCAAAGGAAGTTTGGCTGACACAGCATTCAGCAGGAGTTTTTACTTATTTATTTAAAAAGGGAGAGACTTGAGCATGTTTTAAAAATCAACACTTTTTAATTTTATTTTATTGATGTATAGTTGGTTTACAATGTTGTGTTAGTTTCTGGTGTACAGCAAAGTGATTCAGGTGTACATATATATTCTTTTTGAGATTCCTTTCCATTATAGGTTATTACAAGATGTTGAATATAGTTCCCTGTGCTATACAGTTGGTCCTTGTTGTTTATCTATTTTATGTACAGTAGTTTGTACCTGCTAATCCCAAACTTCTAATTTATCCCTACCCTCCTTCCCGTGTGGTAACCGTAAGTCTGTTTTCTAGGTCTGTGAGTCTGTTTCTGTTTTGTAAATAAGTTCATCTGTATCATATTTTAGATTCCACATATAAGTAATATCATATGATATTTGTCTTTCTCTGTCTGGCTTACTTCACTTAGTATGACAATCTCTAGGTCCATCCATGTTGCTGCAAATGGCATTATTTCATTCTTTTTCATGGCTGAATTGTATTCCATTGTGTATATATACCGCATCTTCTTTATCCATTCATCTGTCCATGGACATTTAGGTTGCTTCCATGTCTTGGCTATTGTGAATAGTGCTGCTATGAACACTGGGGTGCATGTATCTTTTTGGATTATGGTTTTCTCCAGATATATGCCCAGGAGTGAGATTGCTGGGTCATATGGTAATTCTATTTTTAGTTTTTTAAGGAACATCCATACTGTCCTTGGTAGTGGCTCCACAAATTTACATTCCCACCAACAGTGTAGGAGGCTTCCCTTTTCTCCACACCCTCTCCAGAATTTATTATTGAAATCAACATTTTAATTGATTGTGTTGATTGGTGGAAAGGAGGCAACACGGAGGGAGAAGTTGAAGAGACAGCAAAGATGGTGGATAATCAGAGGCTAAGGGTGGGGTCCAGAGCCCTAAACTGGGAAGTGGCAGGAACACACAGCACCTTCACACACCATGAAAGCTTGAGGCATACCCTCCTGTGGACAGAGGGTGTGACCGAGCAATTGCAAGAAACATGAATGACCAACAGAAAACTTCAAATTCAGGCAACAGTGAGATACTATTTTTCATCAACCAATGTGGCTGTTTACAGATAAGGAAACTGAGGCACAGAAAGGTTCCAATCAGGACGACACAGGCAGCACATAACAGAGCCAGGATTAGAACCCAGGCCTGGCTCCAGAGTCTAAGCTCTCAAACACGGTTTGACATCTTTTTTCTAAAAAGAATTACACATTGCATAAGTACGCAATTCTATAAATAAATGTGCATACACGTATGTATGTGCATGTATAATACATATTCATGCAGAAAAGACTAGATACCATAATATGAAGAGTGATTATCTCTGAGCAATTGGATTATAGCTGGTTCTTTTTCTTTGTTCTTTTCTGCATTTCTAAATCTCCTACAGAGTGTCAATTACTTGTGTTCTAAGAAAAAATAGAAGTTATTTTTAAAAACCAGCCTGGGGAAGAGACTAGGATGACGACATAGGTCAGACCCCCGTTGTTCAAGTCCAGCCTTCATGGATAACCTTGGGGGGAGGGAGGGCAGGCAAAGGATGAGTGGGTGAGTCAGTCTCTCGGCCACACAGAAGAACCCACAGGTTGTCTCCTTGGTTTTCCTGAAAGTTCCAACTACTGCTTAAATCTCTTTAATGTTCTGCAAAAGCCCGGAGCATTTTTCCTGGGGATTGCTATCTCCTGTCTCAAGCAAAACTACTGTGACCTGAGGGGACCCTGACATAGGGTCTTCACCTCTCCAATCAGAAGGTCCCTCCAGTTTTCCCCATGATCCCCCAGAGGAGGAATCAAGATGCATTCCCTCCGGATATGCTCCTTCCCTCCATCAAGGGCATGTTTCTCAGGCTCTTTGCAGAACCAAGACCAGATCAAAAGCCTCCCCAGGGCTCAGGGCCCTGAGGTCAGGCTTCCAGGCCATCTGGCTCTCCATGACACCATGCAGGTGACCACTGTCCCAGCCTGTGCTCCCAGGAGCCACTCCTTCCCCTCCATGGCAGCTTTTCTCCAGAAAGACATCACTTCCTGCCAGCTGACCTCTCCCTGGCTGCAGGCATCATAGAGCTTAAACATTTTGTTTACTAGATTGTTGGTTTATTATAAAAGGATATAACTCGGAAACAGCCAGATGGAAGAGATGCAGAGGGCAAGGTACAGGGAAAAGGCGCAGAGCTCCCAGCACCTCCACATGTTCACCAACCCAGAAGCTCTCCAAATCCCATCCTTTTGTGTTTTCACGGAGGAGGCGTTGTTACATGGCCGTGATGGATTACATCATCGGCCATTGGTGACTGAACTCAATCTCCAGCCCCTCTCCTCTCCCCAGAGTTCAGAGGGGTGGAACTGTTCCACCCCTCTCATCCCATGGTCAGTTCCTCTGATGACGAGCACGCAACCATAGGTGACCTAGGGGCACTTCAAAAGTCAGGTCACTTACATAACAAAAGACACTTTGACCATGCTCAGCCCTTAGGAAATTCCAAAGATTTTAGGAGCTGTTCCAGAAATGGGAAGACCAAATATATATTTCTTTTTTTTTTTAATTTTATTTATTTTTGGCTGCATTGGGTCTTTGTTGCTGCACATGGGCTTTCCCTAGTTGCCGCGAGCTGGGGCTACTCTTTGTTGCGGTGCGCCGACTTCTCATTGTGGTGGCTTCTCTTGTTGCAGAGCACGGGCTCTAGGTGCGCAGGCTTCAGTAGTTGCAGCATGCAGGCTCGGTAGTTGCAGCATGCAGGCTCAGTAGTTGTGATTCGTGGGCTCTGGAGCACAAGCTCAGTAGTTGTGGCACACGGGCTTCAGTAGTTGTGGCACTCAGGCTCAGTAGTTGTGGCTCATGGGCTCTAGGTGTGCAGACTTCAGTAGTTGTGGTGCGTGGACTCAGTAGTTGTGGCACACGGGCTTAGTTGCTCCACGGCATGTGGGATCTTGCCAGACCAGGGATCAAACACATGTCCACTGCATTGGCAGGTGGATTCTTAACCACTGCACCACCAGGGAAGTCCCAAATATATATTTCTTATTATAAACCACAATGTCACACTTGCACTCTCCATTGGCCCTTGTATTCCTTCCTTCCTTCCTTCCTTCATTCAATAAATACTAATCAAGTGTCTACCTGTCCTCAGGGCCTGGTGCTGGGTGCTGGGGTACAAGCTGAAAAGACACACAGTCCCGGCCCTCAAGGTGTAAAGACAAGGCAGGGATACAGGTATGTAACTGCAAAGAGGCAAGTGGCAGAGAGAGCTCCCTGTCTGCATCAGCTCCCACCTCTGCCAGGGAGAGGCAGGCCCTTGACCTGGTCCTGCTGGGGGTCTGGAAAGTCTGGTAACGTGGGCAAATGTGCAGAATGTCAAGGACATCACCAGTCTGTCAAGAAAGAAACGATACTGCCTATGTTTCCAGACTTCGTGGAAACCTGTAGAAGGCTCACGGGCATCAGCCCATAAAGCAGAGATGAAGGGCAGAAGGGGGTGGGGGGATTGGTGTTGCCATTAAGACCTGGGTGACAGAAGCTGACATGGGCCGGGACTTCCCTGGTGGTCCAGTGGTTAAGACTTTGCCTTCCGGTGCAGGAGGTACAGGCTCGATCCCTGGTCGGTGAACTAAGATCCCACATGCCTCGGGGCCAAAAAACCAATACATAAAACAGAAGAAATATTGTAACAAATTCAATAAAGACTTTGAAAATGGTCCACATCAAAACATCTTTAAAAAAAATAAAAAGAAAGAAACTAACAGGGGCCATGCAGAGTGCATTCATGCATTAACGACTTAATTTGATTCCCACAACAGACCCACAAAGGGAGGTGTTTTGTTGGTTTTTGGTTTTGTTTTATTAAAATCCCTACTTTGCAGATGAGGAAGCACAGAGTGGTGTCTGGGCTCCAGCTCTGCCAATAGAAGGCAGGGATTTAATGTAGATTATCTCGGCTCTGGCGCGCAGGGGATTAAGTGAGATGAGAGGGCAGCCAGCATCTTGACTGCTGTCAGAAAGGCCACATCTTTCCCAGCGGTTCTCACGCTGCCATGGCGACAGCCAGTTAAAAATAGTTCAGGCACAAGTTGAGGCGTCAATGCGCACTGACACTGGGAAAGCTCCCGTCGGCGGTCTGGAAGGATGAGCGCATTCCCTCCCAGCACGGGGTGCTCTTTACAAAGTGTGGGGTGCACCACATCCTCTGGGCGCTCCCGAGATTTTTCCTATGGAGATAGAGGTGGACCAGGCACATCCCACGGGAACGTTGTCAGAGAGTGGAGGGAGGGAGCAGGAACTATTGGAATAGCCTCCTCTCCGACCTCTCTGCCTCCCTCTCCCCCCACGCACCCCTCACACTGTGCAGCTACTGCCCCAGTCACGTGCCTTCCACTAGACTCTTATGGGGGCCCCTGGAGCACCTCTGCTCCCCTTTACCTCACCTGCAGCTACCACGGTGCCTGACTTTCAGTGGGTGTTCCATACATACTTATTGAATAAATACATAAGACCTTGAAAATTACCATTTTTAACTCCTTGTTTTGAGCCATATTTTAATATTTCTGACTCATGCACTAGCAAGCCCTGATTCGTATAGGTTGGCTAGAATCATATGCCCGGCACGTCTGGGCCGGGTCTTGACAGCTTATCCAGCTCGACACCCGCATTTCACAGAAATTCAGAGAGAGACTTGTGCTTAGTTGGACAGCATCCATCTCCTGAGTCCACCCCCAGCCCACCCGCCCCGTGCAATGCTTTCTCTTTCCTCGTTTTTCTTATTGAGAAAGAGAAATTGACTTTATCTGAGCATTCTCAGAGCCAGAATTGTTCTAAAACGATTCTGGCAATGAAGATCGTTGTTTTTCAAGAGATACTCACGTCCAGGAGGCCTTCAGATACCTGGAGGAAGAAGGCAAGGGCTGTGTGTGGGCAGCTGCAGACCATTCCAGAATCCTGGGAGAGGAGAGGAGGGAGTGAAGGATGGCCAGCCCTGTCTGTGCCGCAGGACAGGTTATTTGCATGATGAGCCCAGTGCACGACGCCTTAGCTCCCGGCTCCTCACAGTCCAGAGGAGTGAATGGGTATTATTAGTGTCATCTTATCTAGAACTGGGTCGCACCAGAAAAGACAGACTTTCCAGATGGCTCCCAGGGATCCGACTGTGCTCAAGCACATTGAAGACACCAGCAAAGGCTGCTGCCCTGTTCAAGCCTGTCAACCATCACAGCCCTTCCTCTAGGAAATAGAGAATCAACCATCCTCTCCCCTGCTGGGCTGGGGCCTCTTGCCTTTTCACTCACATCCTCCATTGTTTCTGAACCAAATGGGGTCTGCTGGCCCGGCGTGGCGGGCAGCGGGCAGCAAAGGCAATTTGTTGACACCAGGTTGTGGTGAAGGAAAAGACAGTGTTTATTGCAGGGTGCCAAGCAAGGGAGTGGAAGACAAGCCTCAGACCACTCCCACTTGGTCTTTGAGTTAGGGGTTTTTTTTTAAAGGGGAAGAACAAAGAAGCTGGGGTTACTCATATCTTGGGACATTGCTTAATCATAGTTTTGGGAGTCAAGGTATCTCTGGTTTGTGATTCTCTGACCAGGTTCATGGCTGGGGGTCCGTTAGCTCATCTTGCCCTGGAGAAACAATCTGAGTTTGTACGTTAATGATGTGATCTATAACAGTAATTTTAGTACATTTACAATGTTATTGACAACAGCAATGGTAGTCATCTGACTGTTCAGTTAGCACAGGATTGAGGTCAGAAGGGACAAGAAAAGGAATAAAGTTTTGGGTAGAGAGATTAATCATAAACTCGGTAAGGGAACTCAGTTTTAGGGGGACTCAGTTTCACCATCAGTAACTCACCCAGTTCAATCACCTTGGACTTAGAAGGTGAATGAAAGCCAAATCTTTATCTCCAGCCTACCTTTCTCTCCAAAGGTTCAGACATTTATATCCCTCTGCCCAAGAGATGTCTCTACTTGGTGGTCCCAGGGCCCAAACAACACATCCAAAACCAAACGCAGCGTCTACCCCTGAAGCTATTTTCCTCCTTAAGTCCCTGTCTTGGTGGCTGTCATTGTAGCCAGAGCACAAGTGAGTCACCTCCCCCTGCCAGGCATTCACCCTCAGATCACTGTCCTGTCCATTTCTCTCCACCTCTATGAAACTCACCTGCATAATGACAGCAGCACCCAGAATGGTCTTCTGCCTCTCATCGTGGCCTCTACAACACCCACCCACCGAAATCAATTCTCCAAAACTCCACCTGTGTAAACTTTCCGACCCAACTGTGACACTCCTCTGTGTGACAGCGTTCTGGGCTCCCCAAGGCTGTGAGATTGAGACCTTGGCCCGGCCCCGGGAACCCTGTGACCTCTGCCCCCCTCCAGTCTCACCTCCACAGCCTGGCCTGCACAAAGGCATATTCCCTGTGCCCCGGACATTCTCCCTCCTCGCAGGCCCCCAAATCCACCATGCTGTCTCTCACAGCATGTCTTCCGCTGCTGCCAGAGCCCTTTGAAGCCTGGGGAGGGGAGAGCTAGGTATGTTTAAAATATAAAGAAATCCCCATCCAGGGTTTCCAAAATGGCAGTGTATTTTCAATGTTTACAACTAATTCACTAATGCCTTTGTCACAAAGACCTTATAATGCAATGTAATTGTGCCAGTCAGAGGATAATGAGAATCTTAAAAAAAAGTAAATGATGCAAATGAACTTATTTACAAAACAGAAACAGACTCACAGACTTAGAGAACAAACGTATGGTTACCAGGGGGGAAGGGTTGCGGGGAGGGATAGTTAGGGAGTATGGGATTGACATGTACACACTTCTATATTTAAAACGGATAACCAACAAGGACCTCCTGTATAGCACAGGGAACTCTGCTCAATATTCTGTAACAACTAATTGGGAAAAGAATTTGAAAAAGAATAGATACATGTATATGTATAACTGAATCACTTCCTGGTACACCTAAGCTAACAACATTATTAATCAACTGTACTCCAATATAAAATAGTTAAAAATGAAACAAAAAGAAGTTAATGAAAGGGTTTATGGAATATAATCATTCAGGCTGCCCTTCCAGCCCATCTCTCCAGGTCTGCCAGGGCTAAGGGGTTTCCCAGGAAGCAGGGCTGTCAGTGCTAAAATCAGGAAAGGCCTGGGCAAACCAGGACAAGCTCGTCACCGTAAGTATAAAGCAGCAGTTCACAGGCGTATGGTGGTCTTCTTCCTTCAGCACCATCAGTGTATCTCTGTGGCTGTCTGCCTGATGTTAGATTAAAGGCCACGTTTGAGGCCGTGGAGGGTGGGAAGCCGGAGCTCTCCGGCCCGTGCTCCCTGCTGCTTGCCTTTCCTGCCCCCACCACCTGGCTCTTCCTGCTCAGCCTTCCCGGCTTCTGCATCCCCAATACGCCTCCTAGCGGGCGTCACACTGTGTTGTGGTTTTCTGTGTGCGTGTCAGTTTCCACCTTTAGGCGGTGAGCAAGTTCAGGGCTGGGCTGACCCACAGAAGACCCTCGGTGGGCGATGAACAAACAAGGCTGTGCATGGCCCACCGAGCAATCCCATCTGACATGTCTGCTGGGCCCGGACAACTCACAGGTTTCCTGGGCACCTCCTGTGGGCCAGGCTCGAGCGCAGCCTCAGCCTCAAGGAGCTTAGAACCACGTGTTCTAAAGGCGTCCAGGAGAGCAGACAAAGGAAGCTAGCGGTGCTTGTTTCATGCCTGCTTGATGATAAAACACCGTCTAATTCCTATGGCACAAGGGATCAGAAGGTTGAAGTGCCCAGGGAGGGCTGCCTGCAATGTGTGTAGGTGGCAAAGAAGGCACCTGTACCAGACATAAGTAGCAAGAAGGCAGATGTCTTGTTGCCTAAAAAAAAAATAAAAATTTAAAAGAAACAGAAATGCCAAGTTACAGGAGAGGTTGCTCCCAGCAGCAAGACCTGAAAGCCAAGTTCCGATGGCCCCTTCTCCAAAAGGAGGGCTGAGCAAGGGGACCTCCACAGCTCCTTCCAGATTCTATTTTTTAACCTTGGCATTGCCAGCGGGGAGCAAGCCACAGATGCAGGAACTGAGCAGGGGTATTCTGGGTACAGTGCTAGTGCTGGCCAAGTGGGTCCGAGCACCTGGGAGATGAGTCTGGACGCGTGGATGGAGCTTGAATTGGGACCACCAGACTCCCCTGGACGCGTCTGGTGAAACAGTGCGGAGTTTGGGGGCAGGTGAACAGCAGCACCCTATCTCAGGGGCAGGAAGTACTGCAGGATGTGAATGTTTGCCTGTGTGCCACCTCTGGTTCGTTCTCTCCTCCTCACACATTTCTCACAATGGAATTTCAGGGCTTATCACTAACCACAAAGATCTGGAAATCAATCCAGCCCTTTCCCCGCCGTGGGTCCCCAGCAGTATGACAAAGGAGGCCTCAAAGAGCCAGATCAATAGCTGCGAAAGCTCACTTGGAAAAGCATCTTGACTCTGCAGCCAGTCTGGTTTCCCAATACTTTCCTCTGAATTGGGCTTACCCACTTCAAACTACGGGCACATCCCAACCAGGGCAGAGCCCGCCATGGTCATCAGCATGGAGGGGTGGACCAGGGGGGAAACAGGTGCTCGTGTGCAGGGGGGTCAAAGGGGAGAACCCTTGGGAGGGGCTGGTAGGCGCAATCTCAGGCTCTTTCTCCAGTCTCATCAGGTGTATCAGACTCTCCCCTTTGCCCCAGGGAGGAAGAGTAAGAGGCAGGCTGGGAAAGCCTTCAGGGAGCAAGACCTCCCTGTCTCTGGAGGTAGCAGGTGCTGGGTCCCATGTGGGGTCCCCACAGACGCCTTTATGGCTACTGGTGCTCCAGACTCCAGTCTGGTTCTGCCTGTTGGTCTTACCCTCCTACGCATGTGCAGGATGCAGGAGGGAGGCTTTGTTCCATCTGCACAGGCTCTACAGGAACCCAACAGTTGAGTAGGATTCAGTTACTGGATCCAAACAGAGCATTACGTTTAACTCCTACCTTCCCAGTGGCAGTCGTAATCAAAGACTATGACTCATTTCTCTCCAGAAAGCATAGAGGATATCAGAGTCCAACCTGTGACAGGGGCCTTGATGAGAAAGGCATGGGATCATAGTTAACAGAGCTGGGTTTGAATCTTAGACAACTACCAACTTCGAGATGCTGCATAAGATGTCACTCTCCAAGCTACTGTTCCATCAGCAGTACGACGATGATAGTATCACAAGATGCTGTGGGAATTATTGATAATGTGTGAGCCTGGCACGTAGAGGTGATTAATAAATAGCAGGTTCTTCCTCACCTGTGTAACAGCCTGTCACTCCAGGCAAACATCATCACCCCTAGCCCTGGGCAGGACTTGACGCAAGTTCTCTGGCCAGATCTCTGCAGCTCCAGCATGGGTTCCAGCATCCAGGCTGTGCTGCCAGATCCTGGGCTGCAAAGTTCCTATGGCCTCATAAGTCTGCAGGATTGAGGCTGCTGCACTCTTTCTGTCTCCTTCCAAATTGGCTCTGGAATGGGGATGGGGTAATGTCGGAGTCCAGCTCCAACAGGATCCAGGATACCCCAAAAGGATGGACAGCGTCGGCGATGAACAACAGGAAGGAGACTGAGACTCGTGGACTCAGCCAAGTCAACAGGAAGGAGACTGAGACTCGTGGACTCAGCCAAGTAAACATAGCACCATCTCGTGCTTTCTTTATTTCATATACTCATATATAGATTACAGTAGAATTACATAAATCATTAACATACATTGTAATATTATTGTTTTGAGTCGAAAGAATGAATCATTTTGAACCCACAAAGATTTCCTTAAAAGATTACGTAAACCATACCTTTTAGTTTCTAGATTTTCTCATAAGATAAATTCCAAGGTTACCATTACGTACAGCACATGTTCTAAGAATTATTCTTGGTGGTTAACCAACCTTAACACCTAAGTCTAAATATATCCTTATATTCTATATATCCCCAGCCCCCACATAGCTTTTCCTACATGGACATTCCTTTTTTATAATGCCATAAAAATATCTAAAATATATTTTACAATTTCTATTTTGAATATTGCTACTCAAAGGCAATTTAATATAGCAACAAACAATATTAGGATCCCAATACTCTATTAAAGAATAACTTTCCAAATCATTTCTATTTGTCCCTAATCTAGAACATATCTGTTCACCAGTTAATTGATCAAATATCATTAAACTACCATTAATATTGAACCACAAATTATTATTACCATCATAAACACCCTCATATGGCCATATCTCTAGGGAGGATGGTGTTTTCCAAGAAACAGTTCCCTATGTCCAGATTTAGTCACTGTTTCCCAATGTCCCTCTTTAGGCACCGGGCCTTGCCAAACAGTACTCAAAGGGGAAGTCAGGAAATCTAAGATTTTTCCTCGGGGCAAATCCTGCCACACTTAAATTTACATATATAGAAATTATAAGTATTGCTTTTACGAGGAGTGTAGTCCACCTTCCACGTGTGGTTCCGCCTTGCAGTTCCGCACTGGAGCGCCCCATGACCTTGTCATGGCGTTGCAGCGTCTGGATGGCTTCCAACAGGGTAAGATATACAGATGGGATCCTCAGAACCTCAGATCCACATGAGGGCCTCAGGGGAGGCAGAGGCAGATGCAAGCAAGCAGGACACTGTATAGCATCACGCTTTAAGCCTGTAACAAGGTAACCAAGCCTGTGCTGTAGTGATGATCAGTTCATGCACATCCAGGGATTCCAGCTCCAGCTCTGCCGCCAACCACTGAGCAGGTCCCTGCACCTCCTAGAGCCTTAATCTCCTCATCCACAAAATGGGATGACATGACCTTCCTTGAAGGCGGGTTTCTGTCACCCTGGGTGTGAGCACTTCTTTGTAAGCTGCCAAGATGCATGCAATTGGAAGGGGTGGCGATTATGGAAGTGTTATCGGAGGCACATTTGTTGCTGTGGGAAATGCAGGCGCTGGACCATTCTCTCATCTTTCCACAGGTTGCTAGAATCACAACTTATAATTAACGCACAGTGATATGGCTTGACCCAGTTTCCCAAATTAGAATGTTTCAACTACAACTGATGAAAGATGTGAAATTCTTGTCTTCCTAGCAGAACTAGCTGGATAAACCTCCCTTCCCTGGGCTTCAGGTTTTCTTCAGAGCTAATGAATAAATATACACGTTAAGCAAATGTATAAATTCGCTTATTCAATAAATATCAATTGAGCACCTACTCTGCACCATTTATTATGCTTAATGGTTTACGTGACTTGTCCATTTAATCCCCACATGAATTCTGTGAGATGGGCACCCTGATGTGAGAATTAGGAAACTAAGGCTCAGAGGGGTTAGGTTACTGGCTCAAGGCCATACACTTAGAAAGCGACAAAGCACAATTAAACCCAAGTTTTCTTGACCCCTCATGCACCTGCTCTTTCATGATACCACGTGGCTTCTCCAGGCCCCTAGGAAGGGGAGTTAAGGTTATGTCTGGTAGAAGGAAGGAGTAGGGATGGACCACAAATTGCAGCTGTTGTGTGCCCCAGTGTCACCACATTAAACATCCCAACCTTTCCTGGGACCCAGCCACTCATCCTGCTTCCCAACTCCAGGCAGGTGGCCCCTGGAAAGCACTTACCGCCCCTGTTCTCCTGGCCAAACTCATCAGCTCTGCCTTGTCCTCAACCTTGGTTCTGACTTGTTTCACTTTCTATCATCCCAGGTCCATCCAGGAATGGGCTGGCACTGAACTAGGCACCCCATCTCCCTTGGGCCCCTCGGGCTGGTGGGCAGCAGCTGGGCAGTACAGGGCATGGAGTCAGACAGAGTGAGGCGCTTCTGATTGCTCCCCATTTGAGAAAGTAACTGGTTTCTCTGTGCCTCAGTTTCCTTATCTGAAAGTTCAGGGTAATCCTGTCTCACAGGGTTGCTGAGAGCCCTAATGGGATAAGGTAATACATGTGTGGCATACAGTAGGCACTAAGCAAGTGCTATTTCCATCACCTCCCCGCCCCATACTTGCAAAGTAGAGCAAATGGTACATTCTGACTAGGCTACTTTTTCCTCTGTGATTTCTTAGTTTTAAACAATTAACTTTCATGTTGGTGAGTAGGGTAAGGTACAAATCTAATTCCTTTTTCAGATTCAATCTTCAGTATTCCAACATGGTTTATTAAGTGAGCTTTCCCTTCCATATTGCTTACTCATCACATATGACAGTCTCTCATATAATTTGGTCTAATTCTTGGCCCTCTTCTGCATAACTTATATATAGTTTTTTCTTTGTAGCTGCACTCCAGCTGTTTTTATTACTATTTGCTCTAAAATAGGTTTTTATAACCAGACAGATAAATCTTCCCCACCCCTGCTCTCCCACCCCCACCTGAATTATTTATTTTTCTTGGCCATTTATTCTTCCAGCCATACTTTTTGTCAGGTTCCAAGAGAAGTTTTGGAGATCTAAATGAGGATTTGCTGGGTACACAGAGGATGTGAGGGCTAGCACTTTGGGGAACTTGTGTCTAAATCCCACAAGCCTTGAAATCTCAAGTGGTCACACACACACACGCACATATGCACATACACATATATACACATATACACACATACATGCACACACATATACACGTACACACATACACACATACATGCACATACACATATACATACACACATACATGGGCATACACACGTACACATATACACACACATACACACACACACACACACACACACACACACACACACACACACAGCCAACCCTGTTCCTTGCTTGCCCCTCCAACCCTTTCCCACCGATAGGAAGAAGACAGTAAATGACAGCCATTGGTACCCAATTATGACCCCTTACCAGGCCTGCCTCACATTGAAAGGCATGGGGATGAGGCTGGAAATTAGTCCAGTGATGGGCAAGTTCAAGGGAAGTCCTAAGAACCTGGGAGTCTAGACCTGCTTTACTAGTTTCCCATTACATTGACCTCTAAGGCATTTGACTAACGCAGTGGATTTCCGGGCGGAGGGCTCCCTACCAGCAGCCGCTGGGAACTTGACAGAAATGTAAATTCTTGGGCCTCACCCCAAGAATTGAATCTGGGTGTGGAGCCCAGCCATCTGTTTTTTTAACAAGCCTCCCCATAACTGAATGCTTGAAATTGAGAGCCACTGGATTAAACAAGCATAGCTTTACTCAAAGGCTACCTCTGCTTATTTCTGAGATCTCAGGCATGCTGGTAGCCTGGTCAGCTGCACAGAAGAAACTTTGAAGGATGCTTGCAAATGTAGGAGAGCTGCGACAAAGCCAGATTCGTTGTATCAGTAATTGGACCACACGCGACCTACACATGAGGAGGGTCAATATCTTCACAATATTACTCCTGCTTGCCAGGAAAATGCTATTCTCCTTCTGCTCTCCTGCAGGAGTCACACGTATTATGGTTTTCTCTACCCGGTCCCAAACATCCTGCATTGAGTTTATTCCAAAGTAGTTACTGTATTTTGTTATTGTGAATGGGCTCTCCTTAGCTGTGGATTTTCTAACTGATGGTGCCTGGTATTCATCTAGCATCCTGAGCATTCATCCGTAATCACTCATTTTTCTGACCTCTTTATTTCTAGTCCTTTTTGACAGCTGGTTTGTTTGTCTTTTTCAAGGTGTCTTTTGAATAATAATATTGCCTACTTTGGGCCTAATGTTTATTATTTGCATTTCTGCTTCAGGGGCCCAGCTGGAGGAGTGGACAGATTTGACAAAAGACAGAGGAAGGAAGGGCATTTAGGGGGCCAGACTTGTCCTGGAACACACTTCCCATCTGGCCACCTACCTGAGTTTAATTTAGCCTTTGGGATTCACCTGGTAAATTCACCTTTGGGTTTTTGGAGTTTTTTTAACCTTTGTTTTAATCCAAGTTTTAAAATTTGTTTGCATAGAGTTATACAGACAATTCTGTAATCATTCTTTTACTTTAGCTTTTATGGATCCATTTTTATATATAACTCTTGGATCCATATGGAATTTCTTTGCATGTGAAGAGTAAGGTAATGTTACAGGGAAGAACAAAATCTGGCTACATGTTATATCTGTTTCTTTTACTCTGGTTGCTTTTGTTCACTAAAAGGATACTGTTTATACATAATGGCCTGCCTCGGGGAACCCTGCCCCTCGGCCTGAATGTTAAACCAAAGTGCCTTTGTTCAGGGGAACATCCGGACCCTGTCCACCTGTGGATGGCTGCAATAAAGAAGAAATTAACACATCCTCTCCCCGAGGCTGTCCATTCCAGGGGATATTTGCAAGACTTAATGGTCTTTTTACTTTACTTCCTCACCTTCTCCCCCCTCTCTGTTGTATAAAAGAAACTGGCATCCAGGCCCTGATAAGACGGTTATTTAGAGACTTTAGTCTGCCATCTTCTCGGTCTTCGGGTTTTCCGAATAAAGTCATATTCCTTTGTCTCAACGCCTCAACACCTCGTCTCGCATTCATTGGCCTGTCACGCGGCGAGCGGAGGGAGCTTGGACTCAGTAACAGTAATAAATCATTTTTTTCCTTCAGATAACTAACCAGTTTTCCCAATGCAGTTTATTGAATGCCCCATCCGTGCTGATAAATTTAATGATGCCATTTTAATCAAATACTCATTTCCCATACGTGCTTGAATTTATTTTTTGACTCTCTTACATTGATTTCTTGGTCTATTCCTACTCTGAAATGTCTGTGGCCTTAAACAAAGGTTTGATATACTTGATAGTATCATAGTCGTATTTGTTATTCTTTTTCAGATCTTTCTCTGCCTCCATTCATGTGTTTATTTTACGAGATGAAATTTAGCTTTAATAGATCAAATTCCAAACAAAATTCTATTGGTAATTGGGCTGGGAACACACTGAATTTAGAGATTAAATTCAGGAATTAAAACTATCCTACTGAATAGTCTTCCAAAGAAAAACAAGGGAGGTTTTTCACTTACTAATTTGTGTAGCTTTTAATAGGAATTTAAAGTTTTTAGCATAGGGTTAGGACTACACTGTACTGTACTATATAATGTTAGGATTGTACTAACATTGATTAGTACATTTGTTCGTAAGTATTTTTATGTTTCTATTGTAAATGGCATCTTTTCTTCCCTTAGATTTTCTAACTGGTTATTATTTGTAATACAGTAAAGGTTTGATTTTTGGCATAAACTTCATAACCAGATGCCTCTTCCTTTCTAAGTTTTGTACCTCTTATGTCTTTCTCATGTATGATAGTGGGAATTCTTGTTTCTGACTTTAACGGGAATGTTTCTGGCTTTTCACATTAAGTTGTGCTAGCGTTTTGGATGGAGGATTATATTTTATAATGTTAAGGAAATATCCGTTAGTATTTATTTTGTTAATTTTTAAAAAAACTGAGGGACTTCCGTGGTCGTCCAGTGTCTAAGACTCCACACTCCCAGTGCAGGGGACCCGGGTTCGATCCCTGGTTAAGGAACTAGATCCCACATGCCACAACTAAGAGTTCGCACGTCACAACTAAAGATCCCGCATGCTGCAACCAAGACCTGGCACAGTCAAACAAATTTTTTTTTAAGTGGTCCTAATAACTTCTGCATAAAAATCAAAAAAGGTTAAGATTTTAAATAAGTAAATAAATAAATAAAATAAAAACTGAAATGAAGGTTGCACAATAGCAAATGCATTCTTTAGCATAAAATTTTCTAATATTAAACCACCCTTACATTCTTAAAATTTATCTCTCTTCATGTATCTTTCTTTTAGTGTCTTCTGCTTCTCTTTGCTGATATTTTATTAAGGATTTTTGCATTGGTTGTCATAACTGAGTTTGATCTGTAGATGTTTTTCTTTTTTCTTTCTCCTTTTTGTTTCAGGCTTTGGTAAAGTTTTGGGTGAGATTCTCCTGTCTCTGGAAACAGTTTCAGTAGCACTGTGGTTATCTGTTTCTCAAAGGTTTGGAAGTTACCTGTGAAACCTAGGGACTTAGTACTTTTAAAGAGAGTAGCTTTACTATGATTTTATCAATTGAGTTCTGTACCTTAGAACCTTTTTTTTTTTTAACATCTTTATTGGAGTATAACTGCTTTACAATGGTGTGTTAGTTTCTGCTGTATAACAAAGTGAATCAGCTATACATATACATACATCCCCACCTTAGAACCTTTAAACAGTCATCATAACTCCTTATATTTTCCGTACAGATGGAATTCACCTACGAAACCAGCCTCATCCTTGCGGGGGTGGGATGGTTGAAAGGGGTAGGTCTTAGGTCCCTTTCCCAATTTCTTCCATGGTCTGACTCCTCTTTACTAAATTTTGATGACATAATTTTTTTAGAAAATTATGCATTTTATCTAGATTTTCTAATATTTAACCACAGCGGTTGTGCAAAGCACTCTATAATCATTTTTTTAAATCTAAGTTCTTTTTTTCTTAATTCAAATTTTGTTTGAGTTTTCTCCACTTAAAAGAAAAAATAGGTAAGGCAGTGGTTATCATATTTTATAATTTTTTCAGCAAATCTTCAATTTATGTTCTTGAATCTCTGTATCATTTTTTTTCTGTCTTCTAAATTGCTTGCTGCTTTTCTCTTCATTAGTGTCTTCCCTCGACTTTCCTTAGGTTAGTTTAATTATGTTTTCTAAAATTCTTATATTAATTGCTTAATTTTATTTCATTTCATTCTTTCTTATTTAATAGTATAGATATGTAAGCTAGTAATTTTTTCCAAACACTGCTTTAGCCACATTCTATAGTGTTTAATATGTAGTGTTTATTGTGTCATCACATTTTATTTTTGTGGCTATTCTAGAGCAGAACTACCAATAGAAATATAACGTGACATCATCTGTCATTTTACAGTGTACGGTATCCACATTTAAAAAGTAGAAAGAAGAAACAGGTGAAATTATTTTAATAATATTTATTATTTAACCCAGTATACCCCAAATATTATCATCGAAACATGTAATCAATAAAAGTATCAATACATTAATGAGATATTTTACATTCTTTTTTCATGTTAAGTCTTGGAAATCCAATGTGTTCACGCTCAAAGCAATTCAGACTAGCCACGTGTCAAGCGCCACATTTCAGTAGCTACGTGGGGCTAGTAGCTACCATATGGAGCAGGACTGCTTCAGAATTTCAGCTTTGGTCTCCTCTCTGACAGAGGCGTTTAAGGAAGAGATTAAGACATAAGCAGAGTTAGGCTTTTTGTTTATGTTTTGCCTTTATAGTTTGATTACACTGGGATCAGGGAATATGATCTATTCGATTGTTGATGGGAAAATATATTTTCCATTTTTTGAAACTGGCTGATGTATATCATATTAATATTAATCATATTTTTAAAATATGATTTTAAAATAAATGTTCCATAGGTCCTTGCAAAAGAGATGAATTGTCTGGTTTTTGGGTGTAGTGTTCGTTTCATTGTTTATGTCTATTATGTGGGGGGAGGTCTACCATGAACCAAGTGATACACATCTATCTACCATAAAACCACCATGAACTAATGTAACATCTCCTCTTATTATTTTTATTATTATTATTATTAATTTTTGGGCTGTGTTGGGTCTTCGTTGCAGCACGTGGGCTTTCTCTAGTTGCGGTGAGAGGGCTTCTCATTGCAGTGGCTTCTCTTGTTGCGGAGCACGGGCTCTAGGCGCATGGGCTTCAGTAGTTGTGGCACGTGGGCTCTAGAGCACAGGCTCAGTAGTTGTGACATATGGGCTTAGTTGCTCCGCAGCATGTGGGATCTTCCCAGACCAGGGATTGAACCCATGTCCCCTGCATTGGCAGGCAGATTCTTATCCACTCTGCCACCAGGGAAGCCCTCCTATTATTATTTTGTATTTATTCATTTCCCTTTTTTTTTTTTACAACTTCTAAAAAGTTTACATTGATGTTATTTTACTTAGTATTTAGGGATTTCGTTGGAAACCGTAAATTTTATCTGTATGAAATTCCCCCTTCTGTGTTTCTCTTTTTATCTTACATTTTTATTGATGTTAATATACTTCTGCTTTTGTTTGCATTTTCCTGATATGCATTTGTATGCATTTTCCTTTTGTTTGCATTTTACTGATCTGAATTGCTCTTTTAGATGAGTTTTTTTGTAGACAGCATACTGCTGGGTTTTCACTGAGCTGATATATACTGTCCAAGTAACCAATAAACACAAAGAATATGGTCAGAGAAAAACAAAATAGTTCCTCCACACCCAGTGAATACAGTTTATCCCTAGAAGGAAAATAAGAGCTCTTATGTCTAGAGCAGGATCTCAACCTCGGCACTATTGACTTTTGGGGCTGGATGATTCCTTGTGGTGGGGCTGTCCTGTGCACTGTAGGATATTTCACAGCATCCCTGGCTTCTACCCACTAAGTACCAGTAGCACTCCCCCATCCCCACCCCTGGTTGTGACAACCAAGAATGTCTCCAAACATTACCAAGCATTTGTTGGAGGACAAAAATCTCCCCTGTTTAGGAAGGGCCCTTCCACACCTAGAAGGGCCGTTCCACACCTTTCTCTCAGGCTTCTCACCCACCTATCTGCACCTGTTCCCTCGAAATACAGGTTTCAGAGTGAGGTGTATGGCAGACATGCTGCTTCTCAGCTGTGGAGAAAGCCCCTGCTCTGAGTTCTAGAAACTTCCATCTCTGATGACGCCTTTCACATTTGTGGTCAGAGGTTTCAGTCCTTGCCTTACTTAAACATGACCCCTTGATTCTCTGCCGGTATGCCTCCTCTGTCTGTTTCTTATGAAGTGTACGGAGAAGGAGGTTACATGTTCGTCTGTACTCCACCATCATCTGCAGCCATCTCCCCTCTAGTCCTCAATCTGAGCTCTTTTCCCTGCATGTCTGACAGAGAGATGTCAGGTTTCAGTAAAACAATAATTAAATCTATAGTCAACTCTGATCAGATGGCATTAAACAGAGGAACACGGAACAAGGAACAATGTTCTCTGAAGGGAGAAATATTTTTACATGAATATTTTGGTATTTGTTAATGTACTGGAATTAATAGAGAGGTGTAGGAGGTGCTGAACAGAAATCCAATTTGTACTGATTATTCCCAAATTAAGATTAGCACAGAAACCTGTCTGGAGTGGGAGGCGAAGTCTGCTGTTCCAAAGAAGAGGTTTTAAAGGTGTAGGTGGGGTGAGTGAGAGAAACTGAACGTAAATGTTCTTGCAAAAAGAACGAGGAAAGATCCTGCAGATCTCCTGACAGCCACGGGCATCCCTTTGAAAGAAGGCCCAGCCCTCAGCCCAGAGGTGACCAGCAGGGGCTATTCCCTAATCCTGACCCTTCCAGCATCCCTTAAATTCATTGGGTAGCTTACGGTTTACAAAGAGCTTTTGTATATTTAGCATTTCAAATAAAATGGATAAATACACATGATAGCCTAATAAAGGGATTTATTATGGGATTCCTAAATAGATGGAGAGATTTGAATAAGCTATATTAGTTGCACAGAACTATTACTTCATCCCATAGATGTTTGTAGAGTGCCTGTTGGGTTTCACATACCAGCTATGGTGTGGAGATGGTTCTTCCACACTCTGCCATCAAAAGGTTGACAGTCTACTGTGGAGACAGAAGTGAAGTACCAATTACAAAGCAGCGTTATCAGACCCATGATAGAGACCTGATGTCTGTCCAAAGGAAGGGCACTTAATACTGTATGGGCGGGAGGGAAGGGAGAGAAGTCAAGGAAGGCTTCCGGGAGGAATTAAGACAGAGCTGAGTGTGAATGGATGAGTAGAAGTTAGCCTAGTGAAGGTGGCAAAGGCATTCCTGGTAGAGCAGTCCGCATGAGCAAAGGCACTGAGACCAGAAACAGCACAGTGTGTGCTGGAGGCAAAAGCAGATTCATATTATGGGCGTATCAAGTCCAGGGCAGGCAGTGGCCATGAAGCACCTTGGGTCCTCTCTTCCAAGTCTTGGTATTTCATCAAGTTAGTGATGGGGACCCACTGACCAAACCGTCTTTGCTGAATCACTTTCTGCCCTTGGCTTCTGCACTGGACACTCCTGATTTTCCTCCTCAGTAGCTGCTCTGAGTGGTCTCCTTGTCCTGATTCTTCCCCTTTTCCACCCTCTAAATACGAGCGTGCCCCAAGGCTCAGTTTTTGGCCTGTTCCTCTTCTCCATACATACACACTCCCGTAGCTTTCAGTACCATCTCTTTGCGGATGAATCCCAAATTTACATCACTAGCTTCAGTCCTTACCTCCCAGATCCAGATGCATATATTCAATCGCCTACGCCCCATCTCTACTTGGGTCTCAGAATTAATGTTAAGTTGCATGTAGCAAAGACCCAAAATATCAGTGAATTTAAAAGGATAAAAGCTCAGCTATAAGCCATTTGTGGCCAGCATGGTGGCTCCACAGACATCTAGGACCCAAACGTTACTAGATTTCTACTCCAACAGACTTAGAGTGTGGCCTTCAACCTCGTGGCATAAGATGGAGCCCCATCCATTGTAACAGAGTTCCAAGCAGCATGATGAAGGAAGGGGTGATGAAGGAGCTGTTGCAGGTCAAATTCCCCAGGCGGCACACTCGGAGACAGATGCTTGCATACAAGAATCTCATTGGGATGTACACCTCAGGTCAACCCCTGGGGGTGAGTAACAGAAGTTGGACTGGGGAGAAGGAGAAGTTGGGCTATGATGCATCAGAACAAGACCTCAGCCAATCCTACAGGAAATTCTGCACTCAGATGGTCCTCAAGAGTTTTCCCAAATGGGGCAAGGGGACCAGATCATTTTACCCCCACTTCACCCAGTCACCAGATGCAGGCTGCACCAGGAAGGGGCATCACTTGGGGTGAGGTGGCTCTCATAGCTAAGGACAATCACTAGAGAAAGGGACTCAGCTGAAAACTGTCAGCACTCACCATTCCTTGCAGCTGGGAGAACAAGTGCTGCAGTACTGAACATGGGAGAAATCTGGGTAGGAAATGACAGAATCCACTACAGTCCACCCTTTGAGCTACTCAGATCCACTTGCTTTGTATAAGTTTTGAGAGGAGCACCTTCAGGATTCCGGTGGGCCTTTTTTCCTGGGGGAAACTTACAAAGAGAAGGCTTTGCCATTGCAGCTTGTCTCAAGGTCATAACTGGTACTCATCAGCTCCTTCCTCTACTAGACCTGTGAGATCCCCCCACTCTGAGGAAGCACCTCTTCTGATCTAGGTGGTTTCCTTTTGTGGGTTACCCTGTGGTCTGAGCTCCTGGTCATTATGCTCTTCTCAGGCTATAACACTTGACCATTTGCCATCAAATTTGGACAGGGGAGACCTAAGAGATGCCCTTGTGGATCACTTTGGTGCCAAATGTATTCTTCTCTGCCCCCTTTGCATGACAGGAGCCCTATTTTCACCTGATGATGAATCAGTTACCACTGCCAAGATGGTGACTCCTTTTTTGTCCCTGTTAGCACAAAGAGCCCAAAGGGGAGCAGGCAGTAGCCATAATTTGAAATTTAATGGAACTCATGTTATCTCCGTTGATGGAATCATTGCCCACCCTGCCCCGAGGATCAAGACCTCTAAACCCACTGAGTTCAAAGTTGTGGGAACAGGATGCAGACATTCTGAAAGTGGGTCATGAGAGCAGGCCCACTCTTCCTTCATCTCTTAGTTCCTAGACCTATATCTTAGGGAATCATTGAAGTCTTTTGAGTAGAGAAATGGCAATTCCAAATCAGCAATGTTGAGGATAGACCATAAAGGAAAGTATTTAAAGCAGGAAGACCAGTGACGAGGCTGTTAGAACAGTCCAGGCAGGAAATTATGTGGGCCTAATAATGGAATATTATTAGAACCTGACATTTCCTTCAGCAGGAAAGCAAGCACTTAGTATCCAATTAGTGTCTCTGGGTACATCAGGAGGCACACCGTAGGTTAGGAAAGACATTTGTTAAGCTCTCCCTGCACTCATAGAAGCAAAACTATTACAGAATCCATCCAAAAATAACCCAGCCAAACTGCTGAACCGCAGCTCGGCGATACGTCAGCTCGATCAGCAGAGACACAGAAATAAGACAGTCAGGCAGGTAGACTGTTTCTCTCAGCCCCACCCAGAGTGGGGCCAGGGATTCTTCCCCTAGACCTTGATCTCTGCTTATTTCTCTGTTCCAGAACATTTACCGTCATCTACCTGGAAGTCAAGATGTTTACCTATCTGGTTGCCCTGCTCTAGACTGCGATCTCATAGAACAGGAAGTTTTTCCTGCCCTCTTTTGTGCCTATCACAGTCACAAAGAGACAAAGCTCAGTCACTTTTGAATGGAATTGAAAAAAAACCTTTGCAAGTGAGATCGCTGAACTGCTATCAGTGATCAACAATATTAACAATAATAACTATGACAGGTAACATTGCGGAGGCCCCTCCTATGGGCCAGGCACACTTCGAAAGGATTTACTTGCATTATCTTATTTAATCCTTCCCAGAACATGATAAAGTAGGTATTATTATCATCCCATTTTCCATAGAAAGAAAATTTGTCAAGAGAGGTGGCAAAGAGAACTCCAGAGAGTCTTGCGCTGGCAACTTACAGCTCCTGCCTGAAAATGGCACATGTCCCTCATTCATGATTCGTTGGCCAAAACAGATCACATGGTCCCACTGATTCGCAAGGGAGCCCGGAAGTGCAATCTCACAAACAGGGGTCCCAGAAACATCTGAAGACGAGCACTAGTGACAATGACACTATGGAAATGAGATTTCCAGGGGCCCTGAGGGAAAGCTCTGTGAGGTAGGAGAGCAGTAGTTATTGACACGATTCCCCAATACGAGTTAATCTGATTCCAGAGCCCGTGCACCTAACCAAAATCTAGAAGGATACACCAAAATGTCCACAACAGTTATCCCTGGGATAGAACAAATAGGTTAATTTTATTTTCTTCTTTACACTTTCCTGTCTCTTCCAATATTTCTACAATGAATCTGTATTTACTTTGATAATCAGAAAATATGTATCATAGGGAAAATAATATCTGCATAATAATTATCTTCCCCGGACAAGGTATTCCACTCCCCATCAGCCCTCTTTATTTTTTATTTTTTTTAATAAATTTATTTATTTAATTTATTTATTTTTGGCTGCATTCGGTCTTCATTGCTGTTGCTATGTGCAGTCTTTCTCTAGTTGTGGCGAGTGAGGGCTACTCTTCGTTGCAGAGCATGGGCTTCTCATTGCAGTGGCTTCTCTTGTTGCGGAGCATGGGCTGTAGCGCGTGGGCTCAGTAGTTGTGGTGCACGGGCTCAGTTGCTCCGCAGCATGTGGGATCTTCCCGGACCAGGGATTGAACCCGTGTCCCCTGCATTGGCAGGTGGATTCTTAACCACTGCACCACCAAGGAAGCCCCCCATTAGCCCTCCTTAGATGCTATCTCTTCCTTGCTCCTTTTCCTAAAACCCATCCTCAGAAAACATTCTGATTAAGTCCATGACACAAAAGAGGTCCTTATTGGTATTCAGGTTTTACCCATTCTGAGATGTTAGCCTTATGCCAAAAGACTTCCTAGATGGTAGCATTTCAGGTGCACAGTACCACCAGCCTGGATGGAGAGCTGCCTTTTCTAGTATGGAGAATGGAACCATCACAGCATCCCTGAAAACACCCTGCACCAACGGCCATGGATACCACTTCCAGCCTCATGCCCCCAACCCTGCTACCCAACCTCCAGCCATATGCTCCTCTGAGGATTTTGCAAGTCCCTCTTCTGTAGGCATTTATTTTCAAGGAATCGAAGGTGTCATCAGTTTCTCTGTCATCCCTCCTCCACAGCTGCTGCCCTCTTCCTGCAAAGCTTCCAGCATCTCAGCACGGGGTGAATACACCTGCCCCTAGAAATAGAAAACCCACTGCCTGAGTACAGGCACAGCAATTTCAACGGGAACCCCAGGACCAGAGCAGCCTCACCCCACCTGCTTCACCTTGTGCCCACCCTCTGTGTTTCTCAGCTTGCCCACTACACGGATGGGTTTGCTCACGCTGTCCTGGACTTTGACAAGAAGGAGCTAGGGCCCCACCCCTTGCTGCTGGTTACGTGACACAGCCATCACCTCCTTCTCTCACTTCCTTCAGAGGCTGAAAGGATGCTTCAGGGAAGCAGCAGTAAAGTACAAACATAAACATAAGAAACTCCTACAACTCAATAGCAAAATAAATAAATAAATACACAATTAAAAAATGGGCAATGACTCAAATCAATAAGCAGTCTGGTGTTCAAGGCCAGCCCACTCAAGTCAACCAGCATCAATAGAGCACCTGTTGTATGCAGAGTCATGAAATGGAGCCAAGAGTAGCTGCTAGGAGAACAGAAGTGTTCCAGATTTCCCTCCATCAAAGGAAAAAAAATCCAGGCTTTCTGTCTAGACAGCAATCCTCAGAGGCTCTGAAGATACTTTTCCATTTGGAATCTCACCCAGAGAGGCTCTGTGATATTATAGGGCTCGCCTGAAGGTGCAGCTGGCAGACTCCAGCTCAGGCGGTTTCCAAGAGGAGCTTGGTTAACGAAGACACCACTTTACAGGTTAAAATCATCTCTCATTGCCATGGCAATCCTGCAGGTTATTAAAGAGAAGCACTTAGGGCTGGCGGGGCTCCTGCAGGTCCTGGGACTGGCAGGAACCACAGGCCATGGAGGATGGTAAAGGGGGGCAGACAGAAGACCGGTCAGAAAGGCAGAGGCTGCCCAAATGCCTGTCCTTCTACCAGGAAACAGACTGGAAGTGACTGACATGCAGGACACTCACTGGAATCAATGAACTCTCCAGGATCAGGAATGTTTGCAGGAGTCAAGAAAATACTCCTTATGAGGGGCTGACTCAAGGGCTCTCGTAGCAGACCCCTACATCTGGACACAGCAGAGCATCTAGAACTGCAACCGCAGAACAGGCAACGGGAAACCAGGAGATGCGCCCTCTCGGGTAAGTGTATCATCCCAGAGGGGACTGAGGGCCGGGGGCGGGGGAGCGGCGTGGAGAAGAGGAGTGATAGAAGTGAGGAAGGGGTGAGGGAGGACAGCCATCTCTGCCAGGTAAATGCAGGGAATTCAGAGGCCATCTGGCTCCCAGATCCTTAAGAATTTCTTTACCGCCAATAGTCCCCAGCATCATGAGTAGAGGCAGAGTGAGATTTTGAACTTAGCTCAGAGGCGGAGCTTTTCCAAGGTCTTTCTTTTAGCCTCATTCACCACCCCTTCCCAACTGAGGGCCTTTCCCATCACCATAACAGCTCACATCCCATAATAATCAGTGGAACACTTGATCGAGAAGGATAAACAAAGTAATCTGCCCCAGTTCAGAAAGCTTTGTCTTCTGGTATCCCCTGGATGATCAGGAGAGCTTGCTGAGATTCCTAGCCCTGGCTAATCAGAACTAACAGCTCCTGAACTTGACACAAGGGCCTCTGCTAGGGTATAGATGCTCATCCAGCAGGCATACCAATAGGTAAGGTGAACCCCAACATTCTGTCTCCCCTACATAGCACCAGATGCATAGGCTGCAGAATTCCAAGTGTAACTGTGGCTAATCCTGAAAAGGGTCTACAGAACATTCTGTGATAAGGGGTGCTGCACAGTATGTCATGGAGAACGTGAGCTCAAACAGAATGGTGAGAGTACAATCCCGTGACATAGAAGGGCAGAGGAATACAAGCCAGGCTGGTAGACAGGTTCAAAATAGCGTTGAGTGGAAAACCCAAGAGAGCTCAGTCCAACTCTGTGCACGCCCCTGCCCCTAGGACGAGCTTCTGCAGCAAAATAGACCTGCTACAGGGCTGGAGGCTGGGACCATGGACAGTGGCCTGGAGGTTGGAAGGACAGGATTCTCCTGAAGACACCAGCTCTTGCTGTCACAATGAGTCAGGCTTGGACACGGAGCATATGGAGAGATGAAGGGGTGGGTCCTCTAAGCTTGGTCCCAGAGGGCATCTGAGTAGCCCTAGGGGGGCTAAGGTGTACTAGGGTATAGGCATGAGGGAAGCCTGGTCACAGACACAGCTGGTTCTGCAGGTGAATGGCAAGCGCGAGCAGACCCCAGGGGAGGGCTCCCGGGGAGGGAACCAAGGTCTGAGGCAGGGTCCATGGCCCAGCCAAGAAACCAAGACAGAAGGCCAGAGCTTGGGAGCTTCACTGCAAGTTTTTAGGAATCCCCCAGCTCCACAAAGTGTTCTCTAGATGGGAAAGGGGCCCTGAGCCCACACTGAGATCCCCTCCCAGAACTCAACAGCTTAAAAGGCCAAGATTTCAGATGGACAGAAGCCTTCAGAATGTACATGCAGTCCTCGTGCTGGTCGGGATGGGGTACCTTGCCATCTTGTAGGGAGCAGCAGAATTGTACCCCAGCCCCTTCAGGGCCCTGGTAGTGTCCGGTAGCAATAGATGGCGCCCTCTGAGGACAGGGTTCCTTAGCTGCAGGGCTGCATTTTGCTCGTGTGGCATATACAGGTTTGAAGCCAGGGGAAAAAAGAGAGATGAGGCTGCACCCCCTGCCCATCCTCCTTCTCTGCCCCTCCCCCATTTGAACGCAGCCCCTCCCCAAATTACTTTTGAACCAGTTGTCTTAGGACCCGTGTTTTAAAGGGGCCAAATTACTAGCATGCGGTGACACCCGCATGTGCAGTCTACCCTGTTCCCCCACCCTGTTCCAGCTGCCCTTGTGCCCCTGCGGTGGGTGAGCTGCGGAGCTGAGGCCCAGAGAGATGGGTGGCGTGGAGACACACACAGCAGCACGTCTGGACTCAGAAGGCCAGGATGGCTTCCTCACTCCTTTATGAATGACCCCTGAGGACCCGGGCCAGTGTCCCAATGGTATACAGTGCCTAACCAGGTTTTTCTTATTGCTCTGAAAGGACCACTAAAGCCCACAGCCGAGAACAAGAGGTGGTAACTACCGCACATGTGAAGTCCAGGAACCCCCAGCGCTGGGTCAGTCACCTGGCAGCAGAGCCAACTTAGAGATGGCAGTTTGGTGACCCAGACTATTACCAGCCCCAGCCCCTGGGACAGACGGGAGGGCAGGAAACGAGGAAAGCAGCTGTTGAGGTCAAGCTGCATTTGTGAAGAGAAAGCATTCTGTCTCCCTCTTTCCTGTGAGAGTGGGAAACGGGGTGTGTTTCCTCCCCAAGGAAAAGGAGAGTGGTCCCAAGAGAACATGTAAATTGGGGGGCTGTTTTCAGAATGAAAAGACTAGATTTGGTCCCCTGGTTAGATACCTGCTTGGTCCCCACACTTCCTCCTCCCCGTGTGACCAGGGCCGGGAGGGACTCTCTGGAGGGAGAGGGTGTAACGGGGCCACAGGCAGGAAGACAGGCCAGGGTCATCCCTTCTGACCACCAAGAGGGTGGAAAATGGATCCTGCCTAGTTGTAGCTGGTGGCTTGGCGGTGCTAGCGAGGCAAAGGGACAACTGCTGTGGGTTTGTGAAGCAAACCTCTGTCTTCCCCTCTCTCCTTCCCCATCCAGTCCGAGGGGACATGCCAGGATGGTGAGGGCAGGGGCCAGAGGGAGCAGATCTCACCCCGCCCCTTCCCCAACCCAGCCTCCAGCCCTGATCCTAAACCCTTAGCGCTCTCAGTCTCACCAGCTCTGGGGGAAAAGAGAAAGAGCTTTAAATAGATGTGAGATCCACATTTTCAAGGGAACAGAGCTGAGTTCTTCCTAATTGCAAGTGACTGAACTTTCCGGAAGAAGGCTGAGCCTTCCCTAGTGGAGCCGCTACCCAGAAGGAAAGGCCTTCACCATGACACAGCCAGGGCAGTTCCCAGAAAAAAATAGAGCAATGCATGTCACGTTCATACCCTGAGGAGTCGCAGCTGCTCAATAAACCAGTTATGCTACTACAAACCGGTTGGCTCAGAAGCTTTCTAACACCTGGAGGCGGGAGAGTGAGGCGCCAGGGGCCACAGATGTGACCAGGGAGCCGAGCCAGGAGAGGTCTTGCTACCAAGGCCCGCTGGAGTCACACTGACAAGAGACAGGAATGCCAGGCTGGGGCTGGATTGGAGTCGGTTCCCACTGAGGAAGGAGGCATAGGGGCCAGTGCGCACAGATTGGCGTGGCGTTCTTCTGGTGGAAGTTCATTCCAGGCTGTTGACCACTCTTATGCGCCCCGGTGACCGGTCCTCGCTGTGTAGAAGCCATGGGGAAAGGTCTGGAAGTAGGGGGACATCACACATCATGGTGCCTTTGGTCCAGCCACAGTCGTGGCCTGTGCCCTCCTCTGAGGTCACACAGTCCCAAGGCTGTAGGGTCATTGGCTGCTTGTGACGCTCTCTGTCTCCCCGGACTGAGAAAGTCTCGGGCAGGGAGGGCTCTGATTCACTTCTCTCTCCCCAGCACCGAGCGAAGACCCAGCCCATAGTAGGAACTCAGTCAGTGCTTCTTGAATGAATGGCTGGATGAGTAATAGAATGACTTACTGGATGGATGGATGGACGGACGGACGGATGGACAGATGAATACATGAATGAACCCATTGGAAAACCCATTGTTTTCCCCTATCATGTTCCCACTATACAAAGGCACCCAGGCCTCAGACTGAGGCCTCAGATAATAGGAGATGTCTCTGTTATGAAATGTCTGTGACCTTCAGTATGACAAACCTAATAAGAGGCCTGACTAAAGCTAACTGTGCCCTCTACAATCATCACAAAAAGAGCTTCAAGTGTTCACCCTCTAGTGGCCGATTGCTAGACTGCTCTGCTACTTAGTTTCTTTTGCTGTGTTCAAGAGCAGATTGGGCAGGGTTTTCTCAATTAGGGACATAAGGGGCTCCATTTGGAGGCATTCCACGTTTTTGCTCCTGGAGGGAAAGACCTGGACTTTGCACATCCTATGTCCCCATCAGGGAGCTTCTTGCCAGAACTCAAATTCACTTCCAGCAGATGTGTATTGAGTATTTGCTGGGGGTGTAATTTATGCATTGGGTGGGGCCTTTGTGGCCTGAAAGGTATGGGAAAGGCAGGGCTGGGGGGCTGGAGTCCCAGAGCGGTCTCCCCGGGCTGCAAGCCCTGAGTGCTGCGGAGAGGTGCCCTCCTACCTGGGCATCTACTGTGGTGCTGAGCCTGGCCTGCCTTTCACAGACCAGGTATGGTAGCTGTATGGTGGGAGTGGGGAGCAGGAAGCTCTAGGCAACCATCCTGAGACTCTGCTCATCTGTGACATCTCCGGGATTTGTAGGTGACGGCTCTAACTATGTGTACACTTTTGCAAAATAAAGCTTCATTGATTTTTCACAAATTTGATGTAGAAAAGTTTGACTTAAAATCCCTTCATGTTAACCCCCAAAAAATTTCAGCAGCACAGGAGTCAAAGAAATAAAAGAAAGGACTGTCAGGTTATTTAAACATAATTTCAAATCGTGACAATTGCTCTTAATTTCGTCGTTGTTGTTGTTGTTCTTAATTGTTTATTATTTACCTGGGTGGGAAAATTTCTAGTCAGTGTTTTGAGTTTAAACATCTTGATCAGAAGTTTCATATTGCCATTTCAGATGTAAAACCTGAATATTAAAAAAATAGATGCAAACTCAAGTTTCTCATTAAGAAACTTGAGGGACTTGCCTGGTGGTCCAGTGGTTAGGACTCTGCCCTTCCACTGCGGAGAGCACGGGTTCTATCCCTGGTTGGGGAATTAAGATCCCACATGCCACGCGATGTGGCCAAAAAAGAAAAAGAAGAAAGAAAAAAAAAAGAAACTTGAAAATATTTTATTTATAAGTTTTATACAAATCCAATATTTAGTATTTTCTCTAATATTTTATCTTAACTATGTACTCTATGGAAAATACAATGCTTTTTCACATAGCCCTGCAGATGTCCCCAGATCCCCTCAGTTAACTCCCATGTGCGAGGCAAATGTGTGCCATGCCATGAAAGAATGTTGGAAACCACTGGGATAAAAGGCTGCCTATTCCACCTCAGAAGTGCTAACATTCTTCAAATCCCTGTTAAAAGTATGAAATTCTGGCATAGGCTTGGGTTTTAACAACTCAAAGCTCTTTTCACTGGAAAAATCGTATCAGAGGTCAGGCTCTAGAAAAGTTGTAAAACTTGGCTGCCAGGATCAACATGTGGCAGATTATATTTTCCAAGGATGACTGCAACAATATCTTCCCTCCCACGTGATCTTACTCTATGACTTTGACATTCCTCCTATAATGAAATGGGGTCTGTGTTTCCTCCTCTTAAATCTGGATTTGTGACTACAGTAGAAGCTATGTTGTATGACTTCCAAAGCTAGTTATAGAAAGTGATACATATTCTTCCTGGCAATTTCAATACACTGGTTCTTGGAACTCAGCCACCATGCTATGAAGAAGCCCAAGCAGCCCCCATGAGGAGGTCACATGCAAGTGTTCCAGGTCAGTTCACAGCTGATCACCAGCACCAACTTGCCAACCACGTGAGTGAGACATCTTGAAAGTGGATCCTTTGGTCCCAGCTGGAGTCAACCCAGCTGACACTGCATGGAGTGGAGATAAGTTATATCCACCCAGCCCTGCCTCAATGGCAGCTTTGTGCACAAAATAAATGATTGTTGTCATTTAAGCCACCAAATTTTACAATTAGTTAATACAGAAATAGATAGCTGGCACAATGGAGAAACAAAATAATCAGCTAAAATAGTCAGAAGAGGATAAATTAGCAATACTTACAAAAAGCTTTCAAAAATATGTGTACCCTTAAATCCAACCATTCCAATTTGGGGAATTTCATCCTTAGGAACAAACTTAAAATGCGCTCTAAGATTTAGCTATAAAAATATTCTTCCTGAATAGAATCCTAAAACGGTAAAAGGACATAGATAAAATCTAAGAAAACCTCTAACAATGGACTTCAGTTAATGGTAATATATTGATATTGGTTCATTAATTATAACAATGTGTCGTATAATGTAAGACATTAATAATAGGAGAAATTTTGTTTGGGGGGGTATGGGAACTCTAAAATCCTTGAAATTTTTCTGTTAGTCTAAAACTGTTCTAAAATTAAAAGTTTATTAAAAAAAAAAAACAAAACAGCAAAAAGCTGGAAACAACCTAAATGTTCCTTAGAGAATTGGGTACCTCAATTATGGTACATGTAATTCTGTTGGTCCAAACCTGGTCAATCAGAATCACCTGGGGATTTTAAAGAAAAAAAAAAAATGAGTAGTCCCTCCCCCCAGTTCCCTTGTTGGTGAATACTAAGATTGTTTCCAGTTTAGGGCTATACAAAGAGTGATGTAATATATTTCTTTAGTCATCAATTCTTAGGTATTATTGCTTTTGATCTCATAAGACCATTCCTAGAAGTAGGTTGTCCACATCAAAAGTATGCACAGTTTCAACTGCAATAATTGAATAATAATTGTGGATAATTTTCCACAAAACTTGTAGCAATTTACACTCAGCAGTAATGTATGACTTCCCATTTCTCCACACCCTTGGCAGCCCTGGGTGTAACTAATTTCTTAAGCTTTGTCAACGTGATGTGCAAACACTGATGTCTCATTTTATCTCAATTTACATTTCCCTGATGATTATTGAACTTGAGCAAACGTCTGTTCCATTTACATTTCCTCTTTTAGGAATGTCTTCTCTATGTCCTTAATATTTTCCCCTTCTGAATTATTTATCTTTTTCTTATTATTTGGTAGGAGTTTGGTTTTTAGGGGTTTGTCTGTCATAAAAAGTTTTAGGCATTTTTTTCTCAGGCCTTCACTGGTCATCATGGCAGTCACCAACCACCTGTGGCTATATATATTTAAACCAATTTTTTTTTTTCCCCCTTTGGCCGCTGCACACGGATCTCAGTTCCTGCATCCCCTGCAGTGGAAGCGTGGAGTCTCAACCACTGGACCATCAGGCAAGTCCCTTAAACCAATTTAAATTTAATTCCATTTAAAATTCATTTCCTGAGTCACACTAGCTTCGTCGCAAGGGCCCACTTGCTGTGTATGGCTCGTGACTACTGCATTGGACAGGGCAGGATAGAACATTTCCGCCGCCAGAGAACATTCTACCAGACAGCACTGGCTCAGACTGCCGTTTGTCTTTCATCTTTTCTAGGTGTCTTTGTCTTGGCCATCCCTAATTTGAAATATTTATAGAGTTAAATCTGACAACGTTTTCTTCATGGCTATTAAGTATATATTTCTTGCTTATGAGAACCAACCCTTTCCCAAGGTTATTTTTTTTTAAACTTCCATTTTTTACTTCTCATATTTTTATACTTTTTCTCATTTAGATCTTTAGCACACAAAGAATTTATTTTCACATAGGGTGAGGCTGTACGTCTGACTTTATTTTCTTCCAGATATGTAGCAATATGATTTGTGAAATAACCCATTCTCTTATCAATGCAAGAGTTTGTTTTTAATGCTCAGTTGTAGAATGTCTGTGTAATCAGACTGTGATTGTTTTTATTTATTTATTTATTTATTTTTGGCCCCAATGCGCAGCATGTGGGATCTTAACTCCCCGACCAGAGATCGAACCCGCGCCCCCTGCATTGTAAGCAAGGAGTCTTGATCACTGGACCACCAGAGAAGTCCCTCGTTTTTCTTTATGAATTGGGCTTTGCTCTCGTCCCTAGACAGCTCTGTCCCACTGTTGGACAGTGAACACCCAGCTGCCTTTTCATCTAGGTCTATATGGCCAATTAAAGATGGGGAAACTGAGTCCTGGGAATGGCAAGTAAGCAGCTTCAGGTGACAAGAGGAAAGATAAAGGGACAAGGGTGTGGCGGTGAGATGCATTTTGAGTGCAGCCGTCTTGCAGGCTGGAGGACGTCACCGTTCCATCTCCATTTCCTGCACATCTGCCACGTGGCTCTTCCACCACCGGTTCCCAGGCTCGGCTGCAGGGAGACAGATGACGTAGACCTGAAGCCCCAGTTCCCTCACCACGTTCCATTCTCACGGGCTCTAAGACCTGCTCCCCGGCTGATACATAGGGCTCTCTCAGCGACCACCCTCTGGGTGTCTCTGGGCACCTCTGGGTGCCTGGCTGCAAAAACGTGCCTGGTACCAGGAATCCGCGCATCAGATTCAAATGAAAGTGCCGGTGAGGAGGCTCCCTTCGGAGGAAGAACTAGCTATGTAATTTGCAGGGCCCAGTGGAAAATGAAAATGCAGGGTTCCTTGTTAAAAATTAAGAATTTCAAGTTGGTGACAGCGGAGGGTCTAACCAAGCCTGAGGCCTTTTTTAGCATGGCGTTGTGGAGCCAGCCCTGCTCCTAGGGGTTACAGGCCCAGGGAACTGGGCCCCCCACCTAAGCTCCCTCCCCACTCAAATGGAGGCGCTCTCATCCTCCTGGCACCAGAGCCCTGACTGCAGAGGTTGGTGGTGCCCCACTCCAGCCACTCCTAAAGCCCCAGACTGTGCCCCCCAATTAGGGGCTCTGCTTTAATCCTACTAATTTAGAAACTTCGGCTTCACAGTGACCCCCAGCCCCCGACCCCATCATCACGACAGCACATCCAAGTCAAAGCCAAGGGTGTGACCTGTGGTTGTGGACACAGCCCCTTGTATCACAGCAAAATGAGTGAGAAGCCAGCTCCGGGCCGCAGGAAGCACAGACCCTGGGCTCTGGAATCAGGTAGACCCGGTCCAAATGCATCTCTATCACTTACCGTCTACATAACTCTGAGACTCTGCTAGAGATGCCTAGATCTGCTCCAGGAGCTGCCATAAGGATTAAATGAAGTGAGACCCAGTGCCTGACACAGAGCAGAGACTTATGAATAGTCACTTTGAAGGAGAGGCAGTGTAGCCAAGTGGGTGAAAGCTCAGACTGCCTCAAAAATCCCAGCTCAGCCCCTTACCAGCTGTATGGCGTTAGGTCACATTCCTAAACATCTCTCTGCCTCAGTTTCCTCAGAAGTAAAATGGAGATGATTTTAATAGTACATTCCTCTTTGTGTTATTTTTAAGGATTAAATAAGGTAATGGTAGATGTAGAGAACAAATGTATGGACACCAAGGAGGAAGGGGTGGGTGGGATGAATTGGGAGATTGGGATTGACACATATACACTATTGATACTATATATAAAATAGATAACTAATGAGGACCTGCTGTGTAGCACAGGGAACTCTACTCAATGCTCTGTGGTGACCTAAATGGGAAAGAACTCTAAAAAAGAGGGGATATATGTATATGTATAGCTGATTCACTTTGCTGTACATCAGAAACTAACACAGCACTGTAAAGCAACTATACTCCAATAACAATAAAAATGAATAAATTTTTATATTATATAAATAAATAAGTAAATAGGTTAATGTTTGCCACTCAGGTTAGAACACTGCCTGGCACATAGCAAGAGGTATGTGAGTATTTGTTTATTGATGAGATAAAGAATTGTCTAAGGTCATGTAGGGTTTGGGGCAGAGTTGAGGGGCAGGTCTGCTCCAGCTTTTTCACCGAGGAGCCTAAGCAGGCCCTGTGGGTTCCCTGATCCTGTGCTTGGGTCTTCTGGCCACTTAATGGACCTAATGATTGGGGCCTTTGGGCTGTTGCAAGAATCGGACTTGCCTCTGGCACCAAAATGCTGATAAGCGAGATGCAAATGTTGGCTGCTGTCATGGCGATTCTTTTTCTGGTCGTCAGAATCCCTGACCTCGTGAGGCCACATAAGGGGCACAGGATCCATTCAGTAATGTGAACTGTTAGCCTGCCCTGTGGCTGGCATTGTGCTAAAAGCTAAATATATGGAGGTGAGTTGGAGGCACTGCCCTCCAGAAGCTCACTTTCTCCTGTTTATGGCGGACAAATAAACACCAGACTTACACTGGACAGAGGGGAGTGTTGGAGGAGACAGAGTGGGCTGGGGGGTGGGTGTGGTCCCGGGGGCAGGAAAGGCTTCCTAGCAGGGGCATATTTAACTGGAGGCCTGGCTATGCCTCTCACTTGCTGTGTGATCTGAGCCAGGGACCGAGACCTCTGTGAGCTTAGTTTCGTCACCTGTAAAGGAGGTAAAGAGTGAATTAAGCAAGATAATGTGCACGCAATGCATGAGTGGTAAATAATAGATGTTGCTTCCCCGCTCTCTTCTCTCCCAGCCATGAATATCAATGATGACAGAAATGGGAGGGGCTCCTTCCCCCAGATTCAGACCGAGCAAGTTCACCTAGAGGTTGCCGTGGGCTGAGGGCTGGAGGCCGGAGGGGCCTGGGATCTGAGCTGTTTAGATCTCCATCTGGGATGAAGGGAATTTCCTGAAGCCGGCTTTGCTGTCCCTCGTTCCTTTTATGAAACACTGGCCTCTTCCTGCATCCATAAAGATGAGGACATTCTTTTGCAAGGATTTAATTTCGGGGCTGCATGCCTGGCCCCCGAGAAAGCCCAGGCTTCCTCCTTCTTTTAAATCTAACCCGGGCAGCTTTGTGCGCTCCAGACAAGACCGCATTCCCCTTAATGCTCCTGGAATCGCTTACTCACACCGAAATCCGCTGCCTCAGGGCTTTTTCCAGCCAGAAATAAGCCTCCTTTTCATGGGCAATCAGGCAGCAGCCTGGAGCAGAGAGCGGGAGGGGGGGCCTGCATGCCCTGTTGGGTCTCTGTAGACAGTGCTGGGCACGGGGCCCTCCCCTCTCCCTGACCCCAGGCGATGAGCCCTGGGGAGGCCCCCAAGCCTGGGGAGAAGATGTGCAGTGACAGAAAAGTTATCTACATCTGCAAAGGGGAAGCTGAGGCTGGGCGTGACCCCGGATCTGCTTGGGTCAATACCTGGGTTTCAACCACACAGATTTCCTGAATCACCACCCAGAGTCCCCACTCTCTTATGGCTGAGGTCGCCTTCGGTACTTGCCGGGAGCTATGTACTGTGCTGTCCCTGACTCAGTATCTGGGGGCAGGAGGTGAATACACCCAGAAGAGTGGGTCCAAAGGTGGGAAACGTCCACCAAAGGCCCTCTGCTCCTCTTCTTGGGGAGGTGACACACAAGCTTGAATCTCTAAAGATTGTGTTTGGTGGACGAGGGGGGGTGCGGGGATTCACGTTGCCTCTGTGCCCAGCAGGTCTGGGAGGCTTTTCGTCAGCAAATCTTTAATGTGAGCCCACCGTGTGCCGCGTATCATGCATGCCAAACGCCGGGATTCAGGGGGGAATAGGGTTGACAAAGCCCGCCAATCTCTGTAGCACGAGGGGTGGAAGGAGCATGGGCCGCGGATCTGGAAGAGGTGAACTCGGTCCCCACCCTTCCGCTTACTGGCACTGTGTCCTCAGGCAGGTGATCTATTAGGATGGCAGTGTCCTCATCTGCAAAATGTGTGTGACCCTGAAACCTGCCTCTCAGGACTCTCTAGAGGGATCAGCTGATGCTCTGTAAGTGAAAATGTCCATCCGCTCTCTCGCCTGTCGCCGCATCTGCGAACTGAGGTCTGACCTCTGCCGTACGTCCAAGGTCGCTCCGGGTAGTACATGCAGTGGTTACACACCCTGCCCTCACGATCTGACAGTCCTGGGTTCACATTCTGACTCTGCCACCTACTGTGTGACCTGCTGCATGGTACTTAGCCTCTTCGGACCCCTGTATTCCCAACTGTAAACTGGAGATAACAGTAGTACCTAGCTCAGACTGTGGGTATGATAATTAAAGGACGTAATTCAAAAGTAAATTTAAAAATTATTAAAATTTAAAAGTAAGGGACTTTGCACAGAGATGTTCCCCATCAGCCCTAAAGAAATGTGAGCTATACTTTTAATCATTAATATTCTTATAATCCAAAGGCTAATCCAAGGTACTTTTCTATGTTGCCACATGTATGTCTTTGGACCGGTGCAAAAAAAAAAAAGAAAAAATTGGAAACACGCTGCACAAAGACAGAGTTACGAGGAACTGTGGAAACAACCCAACACCTTTGGAGAATTGACTGCAAAGCTAGATGCTCTGTTGGTATTGTTCTGCACTCAACAGTGTCTTGCCAGGTGACCACCAGGTGCTTCCAGCGTCACATGCCACGCAGGAGGATGGGGAGTTCTCAGCCCCCTTTCTACACAGCCCCTTCACTGTCCCGCCAGCCCCTAGCTGGCCTCTTTCTGTCCAAAGGAGGTGCTGAGTCTCTGCGCTGTGCTGTCTGCTCCTCCCAGCAGCCTCTGCCCATCCACCCCACGGCCTCTGGAGCCGTTCTCCGTACTCCTGGACCCAGAGTGGAGACCTCCAGGTGCTGAGTCCCCTCTGGTAAAAGAAGAGGGGGGCCTCAGCCACCTCTTAGAGCAGGAAGGGCGGGGAGGGGACATTCACTCCAACATTGGCCCCCAGGTTCTACTGAGCTTAAAAGGAAACTGAGACATGATAAAGGTTAAAGATTTCTCTCGAGTCATAACAGGAGTCAAGGTCTCAGCCAGGGCTAGAAGACGGGCCGTCGGATGACCAGATTATAGCTATAGATTGGGTCACCTGGGCACAGCTACAATGCCGTGCCTGGACTGGTTAAATCAGAATCTCTGCGAGTGGGACCCAGGCATCAATGTCTAGCACCCAAGGCTGTACAGCACTGCATTAGAGCGAAGAGACCCCCACGTGAACACTAAAGGCCTTGGTTCACGTTCTGCTCAACGCCCAAACCGTATGCCGGAGATTCTGATGTAATGACAGCGCATCAGGATCATTCAAGACTCCCAGATGATTCCAACGTGCAGCTACATTTGAGAACCACTGTTTTAATGTAGCATCTTAATGTAACTTTAAAACTCTACTTTACTCTCTAAGGAAGATCATAATACTTCATTGTAGCCAAAAAAAAAAAAAAAAAAAACCGTACCTGTTCAGTCGAGATGCAATCCACTGCCTGTTAATCTGTATTCACCTTCCAGGAAATAGAAGCATTTGTAGTTAAGGGAATATTAATCCCCGATTTTGTCTTTCCAAGTAGGTGTAGTTAGACTTGCTTGCGTGTCACTCGATTAAATCATTTGCCAATTCAACAGAGATTTATTGTTTGCTTTAGTATAAGCAAAGTTTAAAGGATAATTCTGAATCAACAACATTATAAATAACCATCTTTAATATAACAGAAAGAAGATACGTTTAGTTAGTACCATGAAACGTCCTGTGTTAACATATGGTCCTTATAAATTGAGTTTAGTGAGTGTCATTTGTTGAGGAAAATGTCTGGGATGGGACTTTCTCATGAATCAGATGGAAATTCCTGCTCTCTCTTTTTTTTTTTTTTTTTTAAAGTAAGATTGCCTAAAATTCCAAAGCCTTTTAGCTTCTTTATTACCTCCCAACTATGATGAGGAAGCCTCAGGAATAAGCACCCCAAACACTCCACCGCTGCTCTCATGGGGGAGACCCTAAATGCAGTCACAGAGAGCACATTTTGAATAAGGCAAGTGAAGACCTCCCGGAGAACAAAACCCCAGGACTGCTCCAGCATCCTCCGGCAGGGAGCACAGCCCAGGGCCCCCGATGCCCGCATGGTCCTCCTCCCCCCACTAGGCTCCCCTGCTGCCCTCGGGCATCCAAGCAGGAGCAACAGGTTTCCCCAACACGCAGGTGACCCTCGGGGCTTCTGGAAGCTGTGAGTGTCAATCACCTACTCTTATCAGTTCTCCGTCCAACACTTAGAGTTACAAAGCTGGCTGGAAAAGTGATAAGGGGATGTGACTGGCTGGCAACGACATTTTGATGAAGTTTTGAGGGACAGGAAGAAAACGGACTTTTGATTCCCAGGTCAAAGCCTCTCCGTGCCCTGCTGTTTGGCTCTGGCCTCTCCCCAAGTCTCTCCTTCTGACATTTGGCGAGGCTTTTCTGTTTCTGCACACTCAGATGGAGATGTGCAGACCTGGATCGCTATAGAAAGTCGTGGATTCTTTGCATTTTTCAAAAAAAATTAAATGTTTAAATTAAGTTACATTTTTAAATGAATAAATAAACCAAAGTTAGCAAAGTCTTTACCCAACAGCTCTTGCAGGTCTGAGGCAGGCCACCCGGCATGTTCTCCTCCTCCCGGGCTCTGGGTCTAAGCTCACACCCACATGCCATTCATAAAGTCCCTACTCTGAGTCTCCTCCTCCTGCCAGGATTGGTCCTCCAGAGGTGCTGGCCCCAGGCCAGGACCCATCAGCTGCAAATCTGCTCGAGCTGGATGTGTCCACTGTGCTGTGTGGCCTTGATGGGATGAGGCTAGGGTGGGGTTCGGGTCTAAATGTGAGCTCTGCTGCATCCAAGCTCGCCCATCGTGTCAGATTCTTCCCTCTTGACAGTTGACCATCCACACTGATCTGTACACAGACTCTGGAAACCAAACACTACTGACATGGCTTCAATTGTGGAGAGGTTAACGTGTTTCTCTATGTCAGGATGAAACCAAGAATAACAGCCAGCTTTCAGGAATGGGTTTCTACAGAGCAGTGCATTGTGTGAAGTATTGCATTGTATAAAGATCATCAACTTGGATCCCAACTGCCTGCCACCCACTTCCTGGTTGTGTGACCTTTAGCAAATGACTGAATCTCTGAGCCTTGGTACCTGATCTCTGAAACAGATAGTACCACCTAACTCCCAGGATTGCTGTGAGAGTTAAATGAGAAGAGGGATGGAAAGTGCGTATGCTTATATTTAGGTTCAAATCCCGTGTCAGGTGCTTCCTGGTGACAGATCCTTCAGCAGGTCTCTTAAGCTCTCTAAATTTTAGCTTCTTCTTTTGCAAAGTGGGGATTCTAATAGCTACCTCAAAGGGTTGTTCTGAGGATTAAAATAGATATATGGTACAAGGTTAAGAGCATGGCCCTTGTAGTTGATTGGCCTGGATTTAAATCCTGACTTTGTCAGTTACTGGCTCTGTGTAAGTCACCCAGCCTCTCAGAGCCTCACTTTCCACATCTGCAGAATGGCTGTGACTCTCCTGACAATCCTACCTCAGGGCTGTAGTAAAGGTTAAAAAAACCCTAAGCACAGAGAATTCAACAGAAGTGCAGCTGATATCATTAACAAGGTAACACAATCACCGACAGTGACCTTGACGCAGGAGATGCCCACCAGGTGGCAGCTATTTCAACTAATGTCCAAAATGTGCATGCTTGGGCCACTTGGATGGCTTCTCCAGGGTCAGGCCAGTCAAGTCCTGTCCTGTGGAGCCTCTGCTCCGTCTGTGTCCTATAGAGAAGGCACCCCTTCTCTATAGGATGACCCCACAGGGCTTTGGAAACCAGAACCAAGCGATTATACAGTCCCAGCCTTCTGACTCTTGAAGGTGAAGTATCAAGGTCCAGGGCTCAGAAAAACAAACGGAATCAGGGTCTCTGGGCAATGGAACAATCGAGCCAGTCCTAGGACTCGAGGAGGTGAGTTCAAGGAGGCCAGGTGTGTGGGAAGAAGGAAGGCCCTGACCTGTGATGGTCTGAGCTCACTCCAGAGTCCCTAGGGTCAGCCATTTGGGGAACCTAGGACTATACGGTGACAATACACGTGTTCTTATGTTGTCCAACTCCCTTGTTTTACACATAGGAAACCAGAGCCCAGGTTGAAACTCAGCCAAAATCCCAAGGATGCAGCTCTCTTGTCTTTGAACCTAGATCAGAACATGTATATGGTGCAGATCAGAAGCAGGTGTTTGCAGAGAGTGGATAGGAGTCCTGAGCAGTGGGAGGAGGGTGAAACTGGCAACTGACCAACCGCTGGACCCGCAGGACCCGGTCAACACCCCCCAAAGACCCAAACTGTGACAGAAGAGAAAATGCAGTGGTTCATTTCTTCTTCCATGAAAGCAGTTGCCCCACTGCAGGGATCCCATAATCCTTATCTTCACAGCAGGTGCCACAGTCTCTGTAACACTAGCTTGGAAACCAGGAAGGTACTCTGGAATGTTCAAACGTGGAGGGTGTCTAAAAATACAACTCCTTGCTCTCCTCCACAGCCAATCTACAAGCTAATGCTTTGGCAGGTGGAAAGAGCTCAAAGACCCCTCTCCTCTCATCTTGCTTCCCTAGTCCAAATGATGTTCACAGTTTGGTGTGTACATATATATATATATGTCTTATAACCTTTCCATGGGATTCACTTGCATGGGGCTTTTTCATTATCATTCGATTCATCCCACAGGCATTGATGAGACCATTTATTGCCAGGGATGGCTCGAGCCATTGGATGGAGGAGGGGATTCAGTCTCTGAGCTCAAGGAAATGAGAACCCAGGGCTGATACTGACCCACATGCTGAAGGGGGCCATTCACTCTGTCTGGGGGAGACTGAGAAAAGTGACATTTGACCTCTGCCTAGGAGCAGAGAAGCGGGTATGGATTGAAAGGTGAAGGGAGCAGCTTGTGAAGGTAGGAAGATGTGAAACAAGGACTTGGTTGGGGATCAGCAAAAAGCCCACCGTGAGGTGATGGTGTAAAATGAGGCTGGAGGTATAAGATCAGGGTCAATCACAACACCTTGAACATCTGGTTAATTAGTTTGAGTCCTACCTGGCAGGCAACAGGAAGCTCTGGAGTTCTGAGGAAAGTCACATCTGATTCAAGGAAATAAGGACAAAAGGTTTGGAAAGAGAAGGGCTGCAGAGGAACAAACTGGACAACTGCTGCTCAGCGCGGCTGAGAGCTGGGAAGAGTTGGAATTAACACAGTGGCAGTCGCAATGGTGCCCTTTAATTTTAAACTTAGCACGTTCTTTAAATAACTATATCATGCAAGTAATGATACTTAAATTTGGATAACGTCTACAGTATGTAGGTGCTGCTGGACTCAGCTCATCTTCATATAGTATTTCATTTCATCCTCTCAACAACCCTGAGTAGTGTGTATCTGGGGTGGGCTCCGCCCTTCCTGGGGGCAGCAAGGGTCATGGGAAGCTATCAAGGCAACAGAATGTCAAACTCAGAAAACTCTCCCAGGAGAACGAACTCCATTCCAAGGTCCCTTCCAGATGGCAAAGCCACCAAGTGGAAAAAGGGAGACAGTCACAGGGCAACCCTTGTATTATTTACACAGGTCACGGCTATGCCAGAAGGAGAGACCCCAGGCATACGCCATGTGCAGGACAGGACACCCATGGGCTGCAGGCTCAGGACAGACCTTTGATTGTCCACCCAAGCTTTGCTCCATTGATCTTACCCCCGCAGCTGCACAACTCACTCCGGTCCATCTTCCCTGGCTAAGTCATAAGACCATGTACTGTTCTGTCTCAGTTAGGACTTTATCAGCACACGGTTTTTATTACTAAAATGCATCAACACGAGGAAGGGACCCCTAGCCAGAGAGTCTGGAGGGGCTGCCTGCACAACACAGGTTGCCCCCTGGCTCACTCACTCTGTGACCCCAGAACTGAAACACTCTCCAGCCTCCCTCTCCTTTTGTTGTGTTTTCGTGACTTTTTACCAAAAGACATTCTAAAACCACTATGGACATATCATGGGCGCTCTAAATATATACCCTCTAAAATATACTTTTATGGACGTATTTTACTTGAGTTTTCCCACTTCCAATACGATAAATTTTCTTGGGGACTAGTTCTACTCAAAGCATCACCATTTCCTTTTTATAGAATAAAAAACAGATTCAGAGAGGTTAAGCAACTTGCCTAAGGCTTCACAGCTTGTCAGAATTGAAGCCCAGGTATTTCTGTCTCCAGCGGTTTCTCCTACATCACCCTCCCTTTCTAAGTGCACAAACAAGTGAATAGGCATCACCTTCAACACTCCTCACAAACATTCCAAGTCACGCATGCCTTTTTTTTTTTGAATTTTATTTTTTTATACAGCAGGTTCTTATTAGTTATCCATTTTATACATATTAGTGTGTATATGTCAATCCCAATCTCCCAATTCATCCCACCACCATCACCCCCCCCGCCACTTTCCCCCCTTGACACATGCCTTTTAAAACAATGTACTGTTCATTAGCCCAGAAACCAAAGGACGGTCATGGTCAAGGAGGCAGGCCTGAGGATGAAGCGAAATAATTGCTGAGCTGCCAAGCCACACCGTGCTCATCTTTCATGGGCACCCCATCCAAGAAATTCCCCTGCGATCCCACCTGGTGCTTTCTGTAACTCCTTTGGCCTTGGATGACTCTCGTGGGTTATGAAATCCCCACCTCCCAGGTCTCCGGCTGGGCGGTCTGTCACAGTCACTTTGCATCTCACATAATCCTTTCCTGCCGGCTGACTGGCTCTACCACAGCCTGTCTGCCCGCCAGGATTAGTAAGTTCCTTATGGGCGGTGCTGATGGCGACCTGCAACTGGCCAACCCCCTCCCCCCGAAGCTGGAGAGATGTACTTGCCCCACGGTTGGGGGTATAACAGGCCACGGAAGGAGCGGGCAGCATCAGGACAGGTGGAGGGAAGGAGAATGCTGAGTGCTGGGCCCCTTCCAGAGCAGGCTGCCCTGCCCGGCTGCATTCAGGGGCCACGACCTGTCTCCTCCCCGGTCTCCATCCGGTTGGGCTCACTTCACCCAGTTTAATGCGCTCAGGAATGTGCTCCGTTGAGACACCCAGTGTTTGCTTTGGCCCCTTTGAGCCGAAACGTGCCCCGGGCTCTGCTCATCCACCTGCAGGCTTGCTCGATTCAGTCCTCAGAGAACATCCAGGGGCAACAGGTGACCTACGCCCAGAACAGGGCTCAGTGCCTGCATTTAATATGTTGTGAAGCATGATAAACATCCACCAGGCCTGGCCTGCAGAGATGGCACGGACCCCGTCCTGCGAGCCAAGGAAGCCACATGGCTTTGAAGTTGGTTCCAGCTCGGTTCCTCCTGCCTCAGAGCTGGAGGTGGCAGGTCAAGAACCAGCTACTTCCCTCCCTGAATACCGCTTGGTTCTGAGGGCCACGGGCAGCATCTGCTCCCTCTGAAGCCCACGTGGCCATCTGAACGCTGGTCTAGGAAGCGGTGTGTGCTGGCTCTGAGCTGGGGTCCTGGGATGCAGCTGAACCAAAGCTCCCAGGCTGGGGAGCAGGGAATGTGGGCAGGCAAAGCAGCACACTCGATGTGATAGAAGAAGGAAATAGGGGCGTGGAAATGGGGCCCAAATTCCCAAATCAAACTTGGGATCTGGTTACAATTTCATCCTAACTCGGGGCCTCAGTATATAAGATAAGATAAGAAAAAAAATCGATTTTGGAATGGTTCCAGAAAACCTGGGTCATCAGCTTGAAAGTGGAACAAAACTCAGAGCCAGGCAAGGAAACTGTGTCCAAGCGCAGGCAACTGGACGGAGCCTTTGAGCTGGATCTCAGAGGGAGGGTGGGCGGAAGTGGCTGGAGAAGTGGCCCGGCACAGACCGGGAAGTGTCTAGAAGGCCAAGCAGAGGAGAGTGGCCTCTGTCCTGGAAGGTGAGAGGAGCTGTGAAAGGATGTGAAATAGCATCTCACACACCTGTTTGTCCTTTGCTTAGTCTCTGTCTCCCCCACTTGAACGTAAACACCGGGAAGACAGGAACTTTTTCTGTTTTGTTCCTTGCTGCTTCCAACGTGCCTAGAACAGAGACTGGCAGATAGTAGATACTCAATAAATATTTGGTGAATGAATGAATGAGCAGGGAAAGGATTTCTTGAGAGAGGGGCTATTGAGGAATTTAAGTTTTTGTTAATACTGGTTCTGGTGTCAACACCCTTTAAAAAAAAAAGACTCAAATTTGTTGGAGGGAGGCAGTTGCTGGGGGGTTAGAAGACCAGGGTTCAAGTCTGAGATCTGCATCTTGCTCTCCAGGAGAAAGAAAGAAAACCAAAGATACAAGCTGCTTTTCAGAAACCTCCATGCTCAAGATGCCATGTCACTGCCAGCCTACCAGCCACCCTTCCGCAAGCTTCTACACACTTCTTTCTCAACTGGTTGCTTCTGAGTCATGGGGAACACTCATAAACGTGTTCTATAAAGACCTCACAGACACACCCCACCTTGTTCTGGGAGCCTCAGGGCTGCCATCGTCCTCACAGCCCACTCCTGTCTCCGCTGCCCGCGTTCAGAGCTGTGTACACACTGGTCCCCACCCTGATATTTGTCCAAGATATTCTTGCATAAAGCCTACGTCTCAGCCACATCAGACCAGCCAGTGAAACACAAACATGTTCTCAACGTGCCCTTTTCCATACCTTTGTCCATCATGGTTTTCTTCATGCACGTTGCCCGTTCTATCCAAATTCAAAGCCGAGCTCAGATGCCTCTGAGATGCCTGCCTGATCCTGACGGTGGGAAGGAAAGCCCTCTGCTCTGTTCTGGCCCAGCCCTGCATTCACTCCTTCTCTCTCCTGGTCTTTATTTCCCTGTGTCTCACTCCCACTGTAGTTATTGTTTACAACATCTTCTCTTGAGTTGCCCTGAATGTCGAGTGTTCTGTCTGCCATGGTGGATGCTTGCAAAAACTTATCAAAGTGGGTGGTGTTGCACCTTCTAAGATTTCCTTCCCTACAACAATGGTACAGACAGAATGAGGGAGAAAAGGTGAATTTATGAACCTTCAGCAAATTGGCATTGGCTGGGAGCATGTCCATGAGAAAACCATCAGGCCGTCCTCATTTACACGATACTCTTGGGCATCTAAGTTCCACGCGTGTCCTTATTTCCACCCTTGAACTTCTCCCTCATGGGGTCTCAGTCATTGTTCTGTCCACAGACTCCTCCCACATTCCATAAGTTCCTCCAACATCACGTGATCTCAACATAGTCACACCCGCATGCCAAGCCCAGGTCTCCAGCCTCTTGCCGAAAGAGACATCTCCTTCTAATTCAATACAATCTCTGTCTACCAAATGCAATGGAACATCAAAAGGCTCCCAAACTTGCATAAGTACATGTGGAATCTCTCTCAAGATATATTTCTTATGCACTCGAATACAATGAGCAGCCAAGAAAATCAGAAAAAATTCCATGCAGCATCAGTAGGAGCAGATGTTGTCAATGCCCCACCCATATCCTCTTGGCGTCACCATTCCTGTACATGCCTGTGGCTGCAAACATCTGCAGTGCTCTATCCGAGGGATTTTTCTTGGCTTGCGCCAGGGACCAGCTGGACATGCTGGGGAATTAACATCTCTGGGGGGAAAATACCCCAGAGACCTCACCCTCTGGTGGGCAACTCTGAGATACGTTCTCCCAGAGGTCTCCAGCAAGACTGAGCCCCAATTGCCCATGGTAATAACCTGCTCATACCCTCTGTATTGGTCTCCTTCTCTTCCCTGTCTCACTTCCCCAGTCAGCCTGCTAACTAAACCAGTTGTACTCAAGTCTTTGTCTAAGAGTGTGCTTTGGAAGATCCCAGCCTAAGACGATCTCCCTGCCGTTTTAAACCCCTTCTGCCAAGAATATAATATGTGCTTCTCCTCCATGCCCAAGCCCTCATTTCTATCTGGAACCAGCAGGAGAAAAATGGAAGAAATTCTAAAACAAAGTAAGACCCTCTGGGATAGCAGTCACACATCATTAAATTTTAGAAATATGATGTCTATAGGGATTGGCCAAATTCAGCTCTGTACTTCTCAAGTGGGGCATCTAAAGACATCCAAGGAGAAGCAAATTGCCCAAAGTCACCCACCAGGTTAATGACAGAGCTGGAACTAAGACTTGAGTCTCTCCACTCTCAATTTCAAGGCTGGATCCTCTATGCCATGTTGCTGTGAAAGGGTTTAACCAAGTGGCAAGTCCCTCCCAAGGTCACTGGTTAAGTTCACAGCCAAAGAAAAACAAGTTCTAACATTCCAACTCTCTCCTATGAACCTTGCAAACACTTAAAAGAGAACGTCCCTAGCCCTTTTCAAGCCCACGTGTCTAGATGGCAAAGAGAAGTCAATTCTAGGAGCAACGACCCACACGATTTAGGCCCAGGGAGGGTTTGCTGTAATGGCAGTCATTCAAGTAATAGCCACATCTCCATACCTCTTCTTGGTCTTGTTCAAGGAGACCCAGGGCTTACTAGCAGAGAACAGAGAGTCTCACTTTCTAGTTGAACAGTCCAATCCGTAAGAAGGGAAAGATGGAGCTCAAAAAAAATCGTATTCAAATGCTTACATATTTTCCATAATACACCGCACAAAATAGGGCAGCTGCTGGGACAGCAGAGCCAGAGATCGCATAAGAAAGACTGTCATGGGGACATGGGCTTATGTTTCTAAAAGGCAGCAAAATGCTACTTAAGAGTGAGTGCGGGTCTGTAATTCTGGCGATCCTCTGCTCAGCTGGGTCCGCTCGTGTCCTGTCTGCTTTGTCCTGGTCCCACTGGTGAGGACACATCAGACTTTCACAAAGGGGTAGCTTTCTCCTGCAGCACACGAGAGCTGCTTTTAGAGCTGTGAACCTATCTGCATCTCAGCAAAAGTACCTTGATTATGTATCGTGAAGGTGGAGTGTAAGCGAGGCCCAAAATACCCCCTGGCCCATGTACACACACAACCCAGGTGTGGAAAGTGGGACTCTTCTCATGTCTTCAAATAGCTTTAAAAACAACATATTCTATTAAAAACAATGTACTTTGGTTTTCCTTGCTTCTCAGGATGTCTTCAAATACATTGAAGACAATGTATTTTAATTTTTATGACATTATTTCTATAAACAAGATATTTTAAAGTGAAAACTGCAAAGTGGATTAAAATGTCCCTACTCTTTGATCCTTCAAGCTCCCTTCTCGGCACCCCTCTCCCAGGCAAGCAACAGAAAATAGAGTAGTCTACGCCCAGAGATGCTTTATTCGGCGTTGCAGATCACAGCCAAAAAAACCCCGGAATAACCAAAATGGCCACTAGGAAAAGTTCAGTGAAAGAATCGGGTGCATCCATTCTATGTGAAGTGGTATGGAGAGTGTCATGGTTCTAAAACATGTCCTCAAATTCTTTGACACGCACTCCATCAAGAGGTGGGGTCCACGGCCCGCCCCTCCAGTCGGGGGGTGGTGATCGTGGCTGCCTTGAGGAGGAAAATGAGGAGGAAGGAATGCTGTGTGGCTCCCGGGCTGGGTTAGAAAAGACCACACAGGGACTTCCTTGGTGGTCCAGTGGTTAAGATTCCACGCTTCCACTGCAGGGGGCGTGCGTTCAATCCCTGGTCGGGAAACTAAGATCTCACATGCGGCACAGCGTGGGCAAAAAACCCCAAAAAACAGAAAACCCCCAAAATAAATAAATTAATTAAAGTCTTATTAAAAAAAAAAAAAAGAAAAGGCCACACAGCTTCTGCCTGTCTCAACTTGGGACACTTGCTCTAGGACCCTTGAACCACTATAGACAGAGTCAGCTGCCCTGAGGCCGCCGTGGGGAGAACAGGACGCCCCAGAAGCCCAGCTGTGTGAGTCTTCCCAGCCCAGGCGCCAGATGTGAGAACAAAGAAGACTTCGTTCAAGGGAACCCTCACCCCAACTGCCTGATTGACCGTACATGCGAAGCCCGGCTGAGAAAAATCAACATTGTTATTGGTTGAAGACACCGTTTGGGGGATGGGTTGTTACATCACAATGAATAACGGAAACAGAGGTTCCAAGGAGTGTTGGATCTTTCTCAAGGTCACATAACTAATAAGGAGGGAAGCCAGAGCTGGAATCTGAACCCTGGGTCTTCAGTGTGGGGACATTGACAAGCGTACAGTCTTTTCTGCTACAGCACGAAAGAGTTCATGTTGCTTGGTAAACAGAAGGAAGATGTCGATCTATGACAGAACCCTCCTTGGTTCCTACGTGACTTTTCCCAGTGTATCAGTATTTGGGGCCAGCAAGTATGCAAAGTACACGAGCACCGCTGAAGGTTGCAGGCTGCCAGGAAAACAGTGCTGGGATGGGATGCCCCTCGTGTCTCTCTTTGCCTCGGGGCTCAGTCCACCACATGGGTTCCTTGGGCGATGTTTCCTGCCCAGGTCTCCCTGGTATTTGTGGATTTTGCTCTTGTCTCCTGACCTCAGAAGCCTCAACCCCTCCCTACATTAGGTCAGAAATGCCCGCTCTCCCACAACTGGCTCTATAAGCCAGTCTAAGCTCTATAGACAGAGCTTACATTCTCCAGAGTCCGGCAGTCCCCCGCCTGGTCCAAGACACTCATTTCCCTTACCTGCCTGGCCGTGCAGACGTTTGAGTTGGCAACCCTTGACTTAAGAACCAAGATGTTCTTCAGTATGGAGACGCGTCTGTCTCTACCTAACCCAGGGCATCCTCTACTGGTTCAACCACAGAACTAACTCTCAACCCACCTCCTACATACTGCTGACTGCAGTGTTCCTAAGGAGGCACAAAATAGGAAAAGCTGCAGGGTCTTCTTTTTTTATTATTATTATTAATTTTTATTGGAATGTAGTTGCTTTACAATGCTTTGTTAGTTTCTGCTGTACAGCAAAGTGAATCAGCTCTCTGTATACATATATCTGCTCTTTTTTGGATTTCTTTCCCATTTAGGTCACCGCAGAGCACTGAATAGAGTTCCCGGTGCTATACAGCAGGTCCTCATTAGTTATCTATTTTATACATAGCAGTGTATGTATGTCAATCCCAATCTCCCAGTTCATCCCACCCCCCCTTCCCCCTTGATATCCATAAGTTTGTTCTCTACGTCTGTGTCTCTATTTCTGCTTTGCAAATAAGGTCTTCTAATTCTACTCATCAGCACCCGGTTATTAACAGACTCTAGCCTTGGTGAGCTTACTTCCTTCTGTAGATGCCTCAAGACATTTACAGACCGTCTGGCCTTTCTCCTCCAGGTCCACCAGCTGCGTTTACAATGCAGGGATTAACAACCTCTGTCAGGGCCTCTGTGTCTCTTCCATGAGCATTTAGTGCCTCGTGCCCTTCAGTTTATGACCTGTGCTACCTTCCCAACAGTCAGAGCACTACTCTCCACTCAGTTCATTCTGCAAGTAGCTCTGAGTTGCCCTTTTTTTTACTTTATTTTTTAAATTTAATTCTTTATTTCATACTGGAGTAGAGTTGATTTACAATGTTGTGTTAGTTTCAGGTGTACAGCAAACAGACTCAGTTATACATGTACCTATATCCATTCTTTTTCGGCTTCTTTTCCCATATAGGTTATTACAGAATTTTGAGTAGAGTTCCCTGTGCTAGACAGTAGGTCCTTGTTGGTTATCTATTTTATATATAGTAGTGTGTATATGGCAATCCCAACAAGTTGCCCTTTGAAAGTAACTATACAACAAGGATGGATGTTCGACTTGTGTGCTCCATGTGATCTATCTGTGGGGATCGAAGAGCAAGACCGCACTTGCAGAAGGTCTAGAATTAATGGCCTTTCATCCTGGAAAGTGCCCATCCTGAAATGGGAAGTAAAGACTCCATAGTGGGTTAGGAACTGTGGCCTCAAAGAAAGATCTATCTAACTCCTCACTCTTGGTACCTATGAGTGTGACCTTATTTGGAAACAAGGTCTTTGCAGATGTGATTTTTTTTAAATCAATTAATTTATTTATTTTTGGCTGTGTTGGGTCTTCGTTGCTGCACGCAGGCTTTCTCTAGTTGCAGCGAACAGGGGCTACTCTTCATTGTGATGCACAGGCTTCTTATTGCGGTGGCTTCTCTTGTTGCGGAACACGGGCTCTGGGAGTGTGGGCTTCAGTAGTTGTGGCTTGTGGGCTCTAGAGTGCAGGCTCAGTAGTTGTGGTGCACCAGCTTAGTTGCTCCGAGGCATGTGGGATCTTCCGGGACCAGGGCTCGAACCTGTGTTCCCTGCATTGGCAGGTGGATTCTTAACCACTGCGCCACCAGGGAAGCCCTGCAGATGTGATTAAGTTAAGGATATTGAGATGAGATCATTCTAGGTTAAGGGAAGGGGGCCCTAAGTCCAAAGAATGGAGGAATGAGAGGAAGGAGAGGGAGATTTGGGATGCAGAGGTGCATGGGGTGGGGTGGCAGGGGAGCCTACGTGAAGACAGAGGCAGAGATCAGAGTGATGCATCTGCAAGCCTGAGGAATGTCAAGGATTTCCAGCAGCCACCAGAAGCTAAGAGAGAAGCAAGGAACAAATTTTCTCTCAGAGCCTGCAGAAGGAACTAACCCTGCTGACCCCTTGAATTTGAACCCCAGACCCGTGAGAGAATAAATGTCTATGTTTTCTGCCACCCAGTTTGTGGTCCTTTGCTACAGCAGCCACAGGAGACTAATACAGACTCCAAAGACAGGTGAGGGAGGAGGTACAATTGCCTCATCTCGGGGGCCACATGGCCATGGGGAATGGGGTAGGGTGGTGAGGGGACGCTGCAGAAAGCCTGGGAAAAATATCCTCTACACACTTTCAATATATTTATGTATATAATATACACACATATATGCGTGTACATGTATGTATATTTGAAAATAAACTTAACAAGGAATATGTAAGATCTATGAGAAAAAATGCTAACATTCATTGGGAAACATTTAGAAGACTAACAATTAGAATTATAGAGCATTTTCCTGAGACAGAGGTAACAGTATAAAGACGTCCAGTCCCCAAAAAATCATAACCAAATTTATAAGTTTTTTATTTAAAAATTTTCTGAAACAATAAATGCATGGAAAAAAAATGAGATAACTCTGAAAAAGAAAAGCAGGGAGAAGGAATTGGTCCTCCCAAGTGTCAATATCCCCTGCAAAGCTACACTACTTAATACAGGGTACTACAGCTGCAAGAAACGACAAATCCATGGAAAGTCCTGAAAGGGTTGACTGTACATATAAGTGACCAGAGTGAAAATATGATTTTCTGTTCAACTTCGGTGAGACTTGTGGAAGCTAGAAAATTCCCCAAATGGCATGCAGCTCTCTGCCTCCAAAGGATGGAGACTTGAACTTGACCACTATTTTCGGGCTGCCTGTTTGTTTCCTTCTGGTAGAACTTCCTGAATGATCCTTCAGTAAAGCAAGAACCAAGTCAGTGTTGGGGGATGGACTGTGAGAAAAAAACACCAATAAACTGCTCATCAAATACCCCCCAGCCCTGTGGCCCCTCCCCCAGGTTGCTTGCTGCTGGGTGGGGTCATGTGACCAGCTCTGGCCAATGGGCTTCTAGAGGAAACGACGCGTGCTATTTCCAGCCCCAGACAGAGAAGAGCCTGGTGTGAGCTTCCAGCTGTCTTCTCCTGCCATAGCAACCAAGGAAACCAACTGTTTAAGATGGTGCCCTCACAAATAAGGATGCCTCCATCAGAACGCTCCCTGCACGGAGCAGAGTCTCCCACTAACCCTTACTGGACATGCAGTGTGATTGAAAAACCAAACTTTGTCATGATAAGCCACTAAAATACTGGGATTCATTAGTTACTGTGGGATACCCCAGCCTCTCCCGACGAATAAGACCAGTCACCTCGATGTCAGCATTTCAAAGCAGTGGTTCTCAACTCAGGCTACACATTAGAATCACCTGGGAACTCTGGGGAAAATGCCAGCTCCCAGACCCTTCTGAGAGCTTCTGACTTTATTGCTCCAGAGAGCGGCTCAGGCAGCAATAGTTTTCAGAGTTTCCCAGACAAGTGTACTGCGCAGCCCCAGTGGAAAACCACTGCTTTCAGTTAAGATGCTAAGCATTCTGTAAGATAAGATCACATGTAGTTCACGGTCAGGTCAGCATCTGCTCTACAGCCTTGGTTCTTCCCACGAGCCTGTTTTTCAATGGATTTCTGCTGCCCTGAGCTTGCATACCGTTGCTGATGCTTTTTTTTTTTTTAGTTTATTTATTTATTATTGGCTGCGTTGGGTCTTCGTTGCTGCGTGCGGGCTTTCTCTAGTTGCGGCGAGCAGGGGCCACTCTTCGTTGTGGTGCACAGGCTTCTCATTGTGGTGGCTTCTCTTGTTGCGGAGCACGGGCTCTAGGCGTGCGGGCTTCAGTAGCTGTGGTGCACAGGGCTCAGTAGTTGTGGTGCATCGTCTTAGTTGTTCTGCAGCATGTGGGATCTTCCCGGACCAGGGCTCGAACCCGTGTCCCCTGCATTGGCAGGCGGATTCTTAACCACTGCGCCACCAGGGAAGTCCCCCATTACTGATTCTTGAGAAGCTGCATGCGTGCTTCTGTGAAGATTTGGTATCAGGCATTCTGAGGCTGAGATCCAGGGGAAAACACCACCTTTGCCCCATGTCAGAGGCACCTCTATAAATAGGAAAGTAGGGCCTGATATGGGAAAATTCAACCTGGAGTGTCCAGTCAGGTGTTCTGCACAGAAAGCTATTCAGAACTAAGACCCTCGCGGCGTTTGGAAGCATGCAGATCCTGCACTGCTGTGTTCTGATGTCATCTGCCTGTTGGGGTCAGGAGGGAAGCTGAGACTGGGTGGGGTTCCTGACGCAGGGAGTGAACATTTCCGCTGTCATCAGCCTGGGACCGGGTTTCCGGTAGTGCAGGCAGGCTCACAGCCCCCTCAGAGAGGCGTAAGTGGGCCCCACTGCATGAGGCAGGCTGAGAGATGGGCAGGGAGACTGTTCTATCAAATCGCGACTCTCTGTAAGTGTAACTTTATCCCAAATGTTTAGTAAAGTCTCATCAGAAGGCACAGACTGGTTTCTGCACCACTTGGGAAATCAGGGGTCCTGGTCATAATAAACATGTCTCCTCTCCTGTTCCCCACATTCCACAGCCTCGAAGCCTGTGTTCTTCATAATCCCCCTCCCTCTCCCCAACATGGGGCTGCCCCGCAGATCTGCAAATACCTAGCCTGCACCTGCTACCCTCCCTTCCTGGACCCGCAGCAGATATCATGACACAATCCCAGCATCCTTTGCCACCAAGCCTGCCCGAGGTCTTGACCTTCTGATCACAGGAATCCAGGCAGCATCTGCCTGCTGGTCACTGTTGGGAATGGCCACCCGACACGTGCTTTGATTTCAGGAACGTGGTGGTGCCAGCTAGACGCAGGAGGCTCACCTGTGTAAACATCGTCTAGGGCCGCTTTCATGTTGCAAAGGCAGAGTTCACAGTTGCAACGGAGATTCTATGGCCCACAAAGCCTAAGATATTTACCATCCAGCTCTTTGCAGAAAAAGTATGGCGACCCCGAGTAGGTAGAGGCAAGGCATGTTCAAATTTTTTTCTCCCAGAGTAATAAAGTTGTCAATAAACTTATAAATAGAGTATATGTTTCTATTCACAAAAAAGAAGTGTAAATAGAGTCATCTGAAATTTAAAAATAAGGGAATAGAGATATCTAGTGATTGTGGGAGTCAAATAGGACTAACCTCAAGGGTTACTATACCTAGTTAACTCAACCTCGGTTGGAAAACTTACTTTAACTCTCTTCCTAGAGCCTCCTTGGGCTGTGTTTCTCTGGTGTCTGGTCTTCAAGGCTACAGAGAGTCCGTGCTGGGGACATTAGCCCTCCCCAGGAGGATGCCAGCACAGGGGGTTGCTAAGAGCCCTTCCAGATGGGCGCTGTGACATCACACCTCATCTTTCCCTCCCTGGGCTCAGGGTGGGAAAGATGGAGAAAGATCCGGCAGCTTTGCCTTCTCCATCTGCCCCCTGACTCCCACCTTCCCATTAGGATGTGGTTACCAGGGACGCTCAGTCCCCTCAGCTCCCAGCTCCTCTAGGTCGGGCCCCTGTCCTAATGAAGAGCTAATTAACACCAAAAGCATTGGTTCAGCCCACCGCTGCTTTTCATAATCACTGCCCGTCCCCAGCAGCAGCTTCAAAGCTGCCTCGCCCTTCAGAAAACATTACTCACATGAAGCTACACCCTCCCCATGTTTTTCAACGGTGATCTGCAATGCAGATCGCCTGCCTTGTCTGTCACCCACACAGGCACCCCCTCTCACTGCCTGCAAGGGGGAACTCTCATGCAGCTGGGAACTATTAGCCCTCACCTGTGTGATCAAGAGACTGGGTTAGGAATCAGGAACCCCGTCCTGTTTCACAAACAAGTGTGTTGCAAGAACTGTTAGGAGACCAAGGCTGGTCTTCTTCTTATCAGAAAAGTAGCTCAAAGCCTCGCCTTGGGAAGGGGAGGTCCCACCTTGAAGGAAGAGCCCTCCACCCCCAGCCCCACTGCCTGGCGAGCCTGGAGAACCTGCACAGAGTTGAGTTCCTCATCCCAATTGATGACCATTCCTTCCCCTGATCGTCACGTGGGGTCAGATCCCAGGTGACTGGAAAGCAAGACCAGCAGATTTGGGCTTTGTCTCGGCAGGGTCCTGGGGTGGAGGGGTGTGTGAACCAGACTCTTCGTTTCTGCAAATTGATCTTTAACATCCGCAAAACGGCCACGAGCTGTCCCCAAGTAAACCCTGGCTCACCCCAAAACACCTGCGGACTTTAGATAGTCCCAAACCCCGCGCTCTGATAGTCACAGCGAACATGAACTTCACGGGGTCGCCACTTTCAAACAGAGCCAATCCCAAGCTCACTCACCCGGCCTGGCCTCTCACTCCTTCCCAAGGAAACCACCATAAAGGCACTGGCCCACAGCTCCGGTCTCTCCCTCTGCCTCATAACCAACCCCGTGCTCCCTTTGGGTGGCCCTATGTGGCATGCAGTGTCCTCCCCAGGGAACTGAGTATAAAATTATAAAGCCGTACACCTCTTTCTGGTTTCTTTTGCTCCACATCAGGCCTCACCATACTCCACCCAAATTCATATGGTTTGAGCAAGTGCAGACCAAGATTCTAAAACTGTGACAGCCAAGGGGTCATTAACAGAGGGACATGAGTGGAGGAAGTGAATTGGAAGTCAGGAGAAAATTCCAAGAAAGAAAAGGATCTTACTGAAAAGAGATGATCACAGACTCAATTCCTTTCCTTGATTTAATAGGCTTAATAGATTAGTTGGGAATTTGCTGGAGATACTTTTCATCCAGATTTCAGGGAGGCACATAACGTGACAATGAAGTGTAGCATCTTATGAAGAAGCTGGGGTGATGTATATCCTTCCAGGTGGGCTGGAAACCAACTGGACAACTCTAATAACCAAAGACTATTGATGACAGGCAGTTGTCACCTGGAAAGCGGTTGGAGCCACTCACCAGACTTCAACCGTGACTTGGGGGAAGGGGTGGAAGGCAAGCTGACCCAATCTGCAAACGCCATGAGGTTGAGTACAGAACTCAACAAGCTGGATGACGGAGTCGGGATCCGTGAGCCTCTGATCTGGACAACAGCACAGCCTCGTGATGGAGCACAGATTCCCCAAACTGAGTCTCCCTGGGCTCAAATCCCAGCTCTGTCACTTACCAGCTAGCTATCTTTGGCAAATGGCTTGGGCTGCAACCATCACTAAGTGAGTATCTCCCTCATTAAATCAATGGGTGGGAGGGGAAGTGGGGGGGCGCAGGGACGGGTAGTCTGTTGAAGCGGTGGAAAGCCGACACGGAGGCCCTGTTCTAGACAGGAAAGCAAGGCATCCACGTGACTCTGAGTCCCTCAGGCTTTGTCTATAAAGAGAAGCATGACGTCTGAAAGTTTGATGGTTTTCCATGTTGGCCAGGAAACCCCCAGGTGCAGAAGCCTGGCTTGGGAGAGTGAGCCGGGTGAGGGGTGGGGCTGGGAGCACAGAGAGGGCAGGCGTCAGGCAGGTGTGGCCTGTTGCAGGGAGGGGCAGTCTGAAAGCCCCGGAGGGAGCGAAGAGGAGGTGGGGGCTTCTGCATGGGTGGACTCCCAAACCCAGCAATGGAGCAGAGCAGGGTGTGGTCTGGGGAACGTCTGGGTCAGATCCTCGGTCACCATCACCATCCCAGGAAATGAGACATCCCAGCAGAGTCAGTGGGCAATTCGAGGCTGATGGGTTGGCAAGAAGGCCGGCCTGGGAGCTGGGCCAGTGCCTTATCTCAGTGCCGGGCAGCTCCATCAGCACCCTAGCTCTAAGTGAGGCATGAGTCACCTTCGGGAATGCCACGCCCCATCAGTCCTAAAAGCCCAGCGTGTGCTGACCGCACGCAAGACATGATTAAGACCCCAGCCCATCTACTAGTTGTATGATTTGGGACAAGTCACTTAATATTGGGTTGGCCAAAAAGTTTGTTCGGGTTTTTCCGTAACATCTTACGGAAAAACCTGAGCGATCTTTTTGGCCAAGCTCAAAGTGTGCAGCTGTATAACAGGAATATCCTACTTCCCAGGGCCACTGAGGATCAGATGAACTAATTATAGTAGAATACTTAGCACAGTGCCGGCCACAGAGCAGACTCAACAGTAAATGCCTTTCTCCTCCTCCACCTCCTGCTTCGTATTTTGCAGAAGGAGCCAGGGTGGGACACTTAGCAGGGAGTTTTTGCTTGTACACAATTCATTCTTCACAGCTAATTAAGCTGAAGAAGCCTGGGAATAAAGTTTGAAACAAAGGTTAATAAAGTTCTTTGCCCAGTAAAAAAAATGGGGCTTTGGGGGTGAAGGGAGTTGAGTGAAACCTGAGACAAGAGCCCATCACCATGGCCTAGAAGGAGAGAGACCATGAGGACTACAGTCCTCCAGTTCTGCCAGTTGTCAATCTCTACCTTTGAAGGTGCCCAGGGACCACGGAGGTCCCATCAGGGGTGCGAAAGCCCAGACAGTGCCCCTAGCTAGCAGAGGTTTGCAGAGCTCCAAAGCTCGGCTCCCAACCTCAGGCCACTGGGGCCAGAGCTGCATATCCTTGGTTGCTGGGACTTACCTAGAGGGCTTTTGCTTTCCATTTATCTTTGGCTTCCTGAGTATTTCTTCACATAAACTGGTAAACTGGATGCATCTGCCAAACGTCAGCCATCTAAGTTGTTTGAACGTGTGCACCTTCCAAAAGGGGGAGATCCCGGAATTCCTGAACCCTGGGTGCCCTTGGAGTTCATCTAGACCTAAAGGACTCCTTCAGAAAGCAATTAAAGAACTAGACCCTCACTCACACATAACTGCCTATTCATACAAAATTTTCTTTAAATTTCAGGGATTTCACAAAATCCTCCACCACAGATCCATAGATCCCACATTAAGAACTTCATTCAACCCATTCGGGTTGCAGGTTGGGGAGCCAAGGTCACACAGGGTATAGTGGCAGAACCAGGGAGCAGATTTTTCGCCGTGCCTCTTAATACCTGTATCCAGAGAGGTGCCATCCTGGCCAAAAGGTGGGGTCATCTGCATACAACCTCACCTTTGCCTCCTACACCTGGGGAAATAGCTGGGCATCTCGCCAGCTGCCAGAGCCCTTCCTCACCACTAGGTGGCGCCTGTGCCATGTGTTAGACAGGCGTTACAGACACCCTGGAAATTCAGAGGTGCTCCACCTACCGACCCCTCCCGATTACAGATGGGTAAACTGAGGCCAAGAGAGAACAAAGGACTCCTCGAGTTATTTGAGACATTATCTTCCTCCTTTATGATATACAGTCTTCCCCTTCCAGTCCCAAACGGCATTTCGACTAGAATCAGTTTCCACGATGGAACCCTGGGTTTCATGGAAATTCCATGAGGAACAGTACTGGGGGAACAAGGCTGTCCCCAGACCTCCAGACTAAGCGAGCAGGGCACAGGCCTCTGAGCCCCTCGCCTTGCGCTGCCACCAGACCAGCCCCATTTTACCTGTTTTATATACTGGGCCACTACATAAAATTCCATGTGAACAAAGGGTTCTGTGGCTAAAACAGTTTGCAAAGCCCTGGTTTCAGTGGATGCTGAGGATGGCTATGGCCCAGGAATTCCACAACTTCACTCCAAGAATCTATGTGGCTTCAGACCTTTAATAGTTTCCAAACTGGCAAAGGCATGCGGCCCTCTGATAATCTGGAAAAATTCTGGGGAGGCACCCAGCCAGCAGGGGCAGAGCTGGGACTCAAAGCAGGCAGGTGTCCTGACCTCAGGCCAGTGCTGGGTCAACAGCATCAGCAATGCAGGTTACATGAGCATCTGCTACCCCCCAGGGCTTGTCACTGTGCTTGCTCAGCGTCGTCATGTCTGTTCTTTAATCCACTTCTCCCAAGGTTCAGCACTGTAAGAATTACCTCCCCATGTTACAGATGAGGAAACTGAGGCTCAAATGATCTGTTTAAGAGAGAAAAAATAAGTCACATATACTCAGGGATGGAATTATTTTGGACTCCCAGTTTCTCCGGAGGAACTCGAGAAATGGAAGGCTTATACTTGTGGTCCAGTAACTGCCCTGCCCCATGAGGATGTCTCTCCACCCCTCCACACGTGCTCAGTTCTTCCTTCCCTCCCTCCCACCTGGCCATCCCCAGCCATACTCTTTTGTTTGTTCGTTTTTTGTTTGTTTGTTTTTCTGGCCATTCTGCACAGCATGCAGGATTTTAGTTCCCGGACCAGGGATCGAACCCGTGTCCTCTGCAATGGAAGCACAGAGTCCTAACCACTGGACCGCCAGGGACGTCCCAGCCGTGCTCTTCTTGACATCAGTCAACCACTAACAGACATGGACTCCCGGAAGCTTGAGGCCTGAATCGGGCAGAAAGCTACCCAAGCCCCACACGCCTCCCCAACTCACCATGCCTGCAAGTCCACCACTAGGAGTGTCAGTACTTGGGGCTAAAGTCTCTGGAAAGGCACACGTTTTAATCTAAAGTCAGACGTCAGTCAGATATTTGAATCCCAGAGTGAATGAGTATCCAGTCTTTTCCAGAGAGCAAGGAGAGAAGAGAAAAACTATATATATGAAAGTTCCTGGAAAACCAGAGGGAGTCCCTCCTGAAGGAGGAAGTGTGCAGGGTGCAGATGCTCTGAGCGCCAAGAACTATCCCCATTGACTCCGAGGGGCGCCCTCACCCACAACGCTCACATTCTTAAGTGTCTGTTCAGGGCCAGGCCCTGCGCTGGGTGCAGCTAGAAACACCTATAAGATGCAGCTCTTGCCCTTGGGGAAGGGAGAAGCACATAAATACCAAACTAGGTGAGGGGCAATAAGAGGGTCCTCCGTGGTCCTGTGGAAACCCAGAGCAGAGGGCATTTCCTCTCCTGGGGACTCAGGGAAGGCCTAGAGATTGGCGTGGAATCAGGAAGGATAAGTTTAGGCACTTCCAGTTTTCGTGGGACCTGAAGATCATACAGGGGTGTGTGTGTGTGTGTGTGTGTGTGTGTGTGTGTGTGTGTGTGTGTTTCTGGCAGGGGGAAGTGGGAAGCCTCTTAAGTAGAAGAATACAAAACCAAATTTGAGTAAAAAATCTAACATTGATTTAGAACGAGAAAAATAATCACAACAAATTACGATTTTTTGAAGCTGGAAAATATTACCAACTTCACAAAAATCAGAACATAGTATTTTTATGAATAGAATGTCTGACATCTTTAAAATACTTTTGCCTGCATAATCTTTGACAGCCTCTGCATAGGACAATAAGTTGATGAGATCAATTTTTTTGGTAGAGAGAATATAGAGATAAATCAGTCCTCCAGCATGGTGGATAAGAAAAAAATTTTTTTATTGTTTGATAAAGTCACAACTTATTATTTGCAAAGTCAAATAAAATTTTAGGATCGTTACCTATTTGGGAAAACTTCTATCAAGGATAGCAGGGAAGTCCCTTAAATTCTCTTTATTTTTTTTATTTTATTTTTTTAACATCTTTATTGGAGTATAATTGCTTTATAGTGTTGTGTTAGTTTCTGCTGTATAACAAAGTGAATCAGCTATATGCATATGTATATCCCCATATCCCCTCCCTCTTGTGTCTCCCACCTCTCTAGGTGGTCACAAAGCACCGAGCTGATCTCCCTGTGCTATGCAGCTGCTTCCCACTAGATATCTATTTTACATTTGGTAGTGTATATATGTCAATGCTACTCTCTCACTTCGCCCCAGCTTACCTTTCCCCCTCCCTGTGTCCTCAAGTCCATTCTCTACGTCTATGTCTTTATTCCTTGTCCTGCTCCTAGGTTCATCATCACCATTTTTCTTTTTGGATTCCATATATATGTGTTAGCATACGGTATTTGTTTTTCTCTTCTGACTTACTTCACTCTGTATGACAGATTCTAGGTCCATCCACCTCACTACAAATAATTCAGTTTCATTTCTTTTTATGGCTGAGTAGTATTCCATCGTATATATGTGCCACATCATCTTTATCCATTCATCTGTCGACGGACACCTAGATTGCTTCCATGTCCTGGCTATTGTAAATAGAGCTGCAATGAACATTGTGGTACATGTCTCTTTTTGAATTATGGTTTTCTCAGGGTATATGCCCAGTACTGGGATTGCTGGGTCGTATGGTAGTTCTATTTTTAGTTTTTTAAGGAACCTCCATACTGTTCTCCATAGTGGCTGTATCAATTTACATTCCCACCAACAGTGCAAGAGGGTTCTCTTTTCTTCACGCCCTCTCCAGCATTTATTGTTTGTAGATTTTTTTGATGATGGCCATTCTGACAGGTGTGAGGTGATACCTCATTGTAGTTTGGATTTGCATTTCTCTAATGATTAGTGATGTTGAGCACCTTTTCATGTGTTTGTTGGCAATCTGTATATTTTCTTTGGAGTAATGTCTATTTAGGTCTTCTACCCATTTTTGGATTGGGTTGTTTGTTTTTTTGATACTGAGCTGCATGAGCTGCTTGTATATTTTGGAGATTAATCCTTTGTCAGTTACTTCATTTGCAAATATATTCTCCCATTCTGAGGGTTGTCTTTTTGTCTCTTTCATGGTTTCCTTTGCTGTGCAAAAGCTTTTCAGTTTCATTAGGTCCCATTTGTTTATTTTTGTTTTTATTTCCATTTCTCTAGGAGGTGGGTCAAAAAGGATCTTGCTGTGATTTATGTCATAGAGTGTTCTGCCTATGTTTTCCTCTAAGAGTTTTTTTTTTTTTAATTTATTTATTATTTATTTATTTATTTATTTATGGCTGTGTTGGGTCTTCGTTTCTGTGCAAGGGCTTTCTCTAGCTGCGGCGAGCGGGGGCCACTCCTCATCGCAGTGCACGGGCCTCTCACTATCGCGGCCTCTCTTGTTGCGGAGCACAGGCTTCAGACACGCAGGCTCAGTAGTTGTGGCTCACGGGCCCAGTTGCTCTGCGGCATGTGGGATCTTCCCAAACCAGGGCTCGAACCCGTGTGCCCTGCATTGGCAGGCAGATTTTCAACCACTGCGCCACCAGGGAAGCCCCCTCTAAGAGTTTTATAGTGTCTTGGCCTTACATTTAGGTCTTTAATCCATTTTGAGTTTATTTTTGTATGTGGTGTTAGGAAGTGTTCTAATTTCATTCTTTTACATGTAGCTGTCCAGTTTTCCCAGCACCACTTATTGAAGAAGCTGTCTTTTCTCCATTCTATACTCTTGCCTCCTTTATCAAAGATGAGGTGACCATATGTGCGTGTCTTTATCTCTGGGCTTTCTATCCTGTTCCATTGATCCATATTTCTGTTTTTGTGCCAGTACCATACTGTCTTGATTACTGTAGCTTTGTAGTATAGTCTGAAGTCCGGGAGCCAGATTCCTCCAGCTCCGTTTTTCTTTCTCAAGATTGCTTTGGCTATTCAGGGTTTTTTGTGTTTCCATACAAATTGTGACATTTTTTATTCTAGTTCTGTGAAAAATGCCATTGGTAGTTTGATAGGGGTTGCACTGAATCTGTAGATTGCTTTGGGTAGTATAGTCATTTTCACAATGTTGATTCTGCCAATCCAAGAACATAGTATATCTCTCCATCTGTTTATATCATCTTTAATTTCTTTCATCAGTGTCTTAGAGTTTTCCGCAGGTCTTTTGTCTCTTTAGGTAGGTTTATTCCTAGGTACTTTATTCTTTTTGTTGCAGTGGTAAATGGGAGTGTTGCCTTAATTTCTCTTTCACCATTAGTGTATAGGAATGCAAGAGATTTCTGTGCACTAATTTTGTATCCTGCTACTCTACCAAATTCATTGATTAGCTCTAGTAGTTTTCTGGTAGCATCTTTAGGATTCTCTATGTATAGTATCATGTCATCTGCAAACAGTGACAGTTTTACTTCTTCTTTTCTGATTTGGATTCCTTTTATTTCTTTTTCTTCTCTGATTGCTGTGGCTAAAACTCCCAAAACTATGTTGAATAATAGTGGTGAGAGTGGGCAACCTTGTCTTGTTCCGGATCTTAGAGGATATGGTTTCAGGATTTTTTTTGTTTTGTTTTGTTTTTTAAATTTATTTACTTATTTATTTATTTATTTTTGGCTGTGTTGGGTCTTCTTTGCTGCGTGTGGTCTTTCTCTAGTTGTGGTGAGTGGGGGCCACTCTAAGCACGTGGGCTTCAGTAGTTGTGGCTCACAGGCTCTAGAGCGCAGGCTCAGTAGTTGTGGTGCACGGGCTTAGTTGCTCCGTGGCATGTGGGATCTTCCTGGACCAGGCCTCGAACCCTTGTCCCCTGCATTGGCCAGTGGATTCTTAACCACTGCGCCACCAGGGAAGCCCAATAGTCTTTATTTTAAAGTCTATTTTGTTTGATATGAGAATTGCTACTCCAGCTTTCTTTTGATTTCCATTTGCATGGAATATCTTTTTCCATCCCCTCACTTTCAGTCTGTATGTGTCCCTAGGTCTGAAGTGGGTCTCTTATAAACAGCATATGTATGGGTCTTAAATTCTCTTTAAATTGATGGCTCCCATTAACAATTTTGTTACTGATAGATTTTGGTAACAGCATATTGTAAGGTTCATTATCTTTGTCAATGTCAGTACTTATTCCAAATCAGAAAGAAATTTAAATCTTTTCCAAATATTTTCATATGATTGCTCCTCTTCATTAATTGGATGATCAAAACGTCCAAGAACTAATTCATTGCCTGTACTGAAAATTCATCTTTTCATCTTAATGAATTATATGCTTTAATTCACTCCTCAATGCCAGAATGATTTCTGTTAATTTTGTTACTCATCTTTAAAGCTTTTGTTCCATATTCCATTTTTTATTTGGATATTCTCTCCGTTCTTTAATTAACTAATTGAATGATGTCAAAAGAAGGATACCTTCCTATATGTCCAAATTAGGAATCTGTGATTTCTCATTTGTTTTACGGAAACATTCCAAAATGTCTTTTCAAACTACAGTTAAAATGGTGTATTTGAGTTTTATTAAATTATTAAATAAAACTTTTGTATCTTGTATCAGTGTTTGAGTTCCTCTTCCAAATCTTAAAAAATATGTTTAGATTCCTCAAAACATCCCGAGCCCACCTTGCAAGGACTGAAGCGTGCATTTGGGGGTTCAAACCAAGGAGAACTTGAGTTGGGGGTACATTATTTTGTGCTAGTGAGGTTCACTATCAATCTGATGTAGAATTAAGTCGCTGCAGACTGTCTCAGTGTAGGGGGCCTTCCAGGAATATCCCCCTGGCAGCTGTGCCAGTGCCCTCGGTTTCCTGACCCCAGAGTTACAGGGCCAGGGGATGCATCACAATGGGAATGTGTCAGGTGGCTCCTCCAATGCCATGAGGACTGGAAAATAACCGCTCTTTGACAGCAGACTTTGAGAAGTGTTCTGAATCCAACACCATCTCGAGTTATTTCTGCTCTCCCCCTCTTTAGGCATGGTAAGCGACCCCCACTTGGGCAGTGCTGTTCTCAAGGGCAATGGCTCGGCCAACAGGAGGCAGAGAACCTGTTGGCTGCACGAAGCGACACCATGTTATGTGGGGAGGGTGCTTTATGGTCCAGCAGACCCTTCGCCACCTTTGGCTCTTGGATTCAGCCCTCACATCCCTGGGAGGCAGTCAGATGACTCACGTAAACTGGTTAACAAGGCCCAGATGCCACGAGTCATCGTCCAGGGCGATAAGAGCTGGGCCCAGTGCCGTCTAGGCGATCCTATCAGTTGTCATGGGACCCCTGCCTTGAGACAGTTTCAGAGGCGATCGGCACCACCCACCCTCAGAGGGCCCCCGTCAACTGTGGGGCCGCTGTCCTTCCCCCCCCAACCCCCCCAGTGCTCTCCACCTTCAGGCCACAGGGCCCTTTCAGAACATTGTGCAATCTCAGTCGACAAAAATATCTTGACTTCTGGTTCTCTGCTAAACCCAAGAGGACGTCGCCTACTAGAAACCACTGGGGTCACACAATGAGTAAGTTATCAGCATTAAAGAAAATGGATGGTGCAAAAGACTTCAATCATGTATACCTTGACGCATTCGGCCCATGTATTCAAAATTATCTGAGGCTCAGGGGCACAGCAGCATAATTCATCTCTAGCGGGATCCCCTTTGACTTCTCCCAGCTTAAGAGACACCCCTCTCCAGGTGCTGGGCTGGATAGGGGAAAGGGAGAGGGCTAGTGTGTCCTTTGGGAAGCACGCATCTTAAGCTTTGTGAGCCATGAAAATCAGACGTGCTCAGCTCTCTGGGGACCTTATCCCAGAAGCTTCTATCCCCGCCCCATGAGAAGGTATAGGAAGAGCGTTACTGACAACTAATTTCCTGATAATTGACGCTGAATTTCCCTGGGTGGGGGTGGGAGGGGGAGTCACCATTTGGTGCTCAGCCAGCAGGGGTGTCTCCAGCTTGGGGGTCTGGGGTGGGGAACTGATTGGGTCAGCTCACAGGACAGGTAGAGTCCATGATGGCCTTGAATGAGGCCGTGTGATCTGGGGCCCTGTGTGGAGTCCCAGTTGCCATGATTTCTAACCCATCTGAAGCAAGAGAATGTGGAATTCACTCCAGGTTGAGGGCTTCTCAAATGGTAAGGTGCACACAAATCCCTTGGAATTTTGTGAAGCAGATTCCGATTCAGTAGGTCTGGGGCAGCCTGAGATTCTGCATTTCTATCCAGCCCTTAACAGCATCATCTAACAGGCGATGCTGGCACTTTTCTGGTCCGAAGAACACACCCTGGGTCTCGAGCCTTGGTATCACCCTTAGCCCTCCTTCAGGTTTCCCTCCAAGGCCAAACAGATGGGAGAGCTGGGCAGGATGGTCAGATGACCTGTGCAAATGGGGCCGCCTCTCAACCCAGAATTCAAAGGTGGCCCGTAGTCTCCTGAGATAGTTTGATCTTATAGCATCCCCTGAAGGCATTCAATCAGTGATTGTTTTTCCATTTCCTTAGTTCACCTCGTATCCACACTATCAGAACCAGGTAACTTGAAGGCTCCTGAAGATGGCCACAGTCATCCAACGGGAGACATTGGCCCACCAACATCATCACTTTGGAGACAGCATTCTGATGCCAGCATCTGGATCAATGAGGTTTATCCGGATTTTGCCACTTACAAGCTCTGAAGCCTTAGGGAACCTCTCTGAGTCTCAGTTTCTTCATCAGTAAAATGGGGGTAGGGCTTCCCTGGTGGCACAGTGGTTAAGAATCCACCTGCCAATGCAGGGGACACGGGTTTGAGCCCTGGTCCGGGAGGATCCCACATGCCGCGGAGCAGCTAAGCCCGTGTGCCACAACTACTGAGGCTGTGCTCTAGAGCCTCCGAGTCACAACTACTGAGCCTGCGCTGCACAACTACTGAAGTCTGCACACCTAGAGCCCGCGCTCCACAACAAGAGAAGCCACCACAATGAGAAGCCTGCACACAGCAACAAAGAGTAGCCCCCGCTCGCCGCAACTAGAGAAACGCTCGCCGTGCACAGAAACGAAGACCCAACGCAGCGATAAATAAATAAATAAACAAACAAATAAATAACATTAAAAAATGGGGGTAATCACAAAGTTGTAGTAAAGAGTGAATGAGATATGTATAAAGCTGGAGTGAATAACAAGTACCCAACAAATGTTAGTTATCATAAATAGTATTATAATTTAGTATTAGAATCAGAAGCTATACTAAAATTCAATCTGCCATAAAACTGTTCTCCAGCTCCAGGAAGCTGTTTTGGACCCCAAGGTTCATTGCACTCCTGTATCCCCTTCCCCTTTGATATGGGTACTGTTATTATTATCCCCATTTTACAAATGAGACCACTGAGGCTCAGAGTGGTTGATGACTTGCCCCAAGGTCACACAGCTAATAGATGATGGTGCCAGAACTGAACTCAGGCAGGCTGGCTCCAAAGCCCATCCCCCCTCTCACACTTATCACCTGTTGACTCTTCAGAAGCTCTGTCAATTGGGATTTGTTCTCCCCATTTTATAGATGGAGAAACAGGCTCAGAGAAGTACAGTGAATTGCCCAAGATGACACAGCAAGGGAAAGCAAGGGAGATGGGGCTCAGAATCAAGGCTGACTCCAAAGTCAGTGTTTTTCTACTCAAGGTGGGGCCTCAGACCCAGGGCGCTTTGCATCTTCGCAAAGCTAGTGCAGGTTGTTTACAAAGAAATGGAGCCTTTTGGAGCGCAGCCCACAGAAGGAAATAAGGTTTGTGCCTTTGTCATCCAACCGTGGTTGCCATGGTCTCTGCATGCTCTTAGCTATTAATTACCACTATTAATTTCCACCATTACCCGGCTTATTGGATTTCTTCTTTTATGTCTGTTGCTGGCTCTGTGGCCGGGCTGTAGTTTAGAGAAAGGGCAGCTGACCCATTGCAGAGGTGAGTCCCAGCACGGTCACCTGCCCGCCCCACACAGTGCCAGAGGAAACAACCCAAGGCCGGGCACCAGGACAGCTCGGAGAATTGAAATCTCCCAGTAGCCACACCTGGGGTGGACTTGATGAAGATTTGCCGGATAGAGCCAGCTATCGGCCACTTCCAAACAGTGCCTGTGATGCAGTGTGGGAGAGCCCTGGGCAGGGAGTCAGGAGACCTTGGGCGTCTCCACTGCTGATGAGCTGAGACTGTGTTCTCAGCGCAAACTCCCTGCCACGTCCTCTTCTGCCCGGCCTGGGGATCTGGCATCTGCTCACACACAACTGTGGGGGAAGGAGTGGGCAGTGAGACTCACCTTGACCCCAGCCTTGCACGGCCTCCGGGCTGGGGGCTGCCGTCTGGGCTCAGCGGCTCCTCTCGGCGCTGCAGAACCCAGGAGGACGTGTGGCCTCCATGTCACCCCCACCTTCCTGCCAATGCCCTGGTGTGGCTGGATGAGCTGGTGCCACAGGTGCTGGGGGAAGTGCATTCCTGGGACCAGAGCTGGGCCTGGCTGGTGGCACCAATCCTGAGCAGCTAAAGGGAGGAGCATGAAGGAGCAGGGGCTGCCTGGAGTGAAGGGAAAACCCAAAGCCAAAGCCAGCTGCTGGGACAGGGGCTCGCGGCTTCCCCTGTCCCCAGGTCCGCCCTGTGGAGCCCTGTGGGCTCAGGGCCAGGGAGGGGCTCAGGGGAAAGGCATGCCAGGCCCATGGCAGCCCACAGCCGGAGACCAAGGAGGGAAAATGGGGGGCAGCAGAGATTGACCTTTGGCAAGGGAGCAGTGAACCCCTCCAAGGTTGTCCCAGGAGAGAGGGGTCACCTGCCAGCCCAGCACGGTGTCAGGGGAAGCAAAACCACATCTGCCTAATTCCGGAAGAGATGGTTCCTGCCCTCAGGAGCCCACGGGGCAGCTGGCTGGCAGAAGACGGTGGGGTGCTAGGGGTCCAGAGCAGGGTGTAGTCCCAGAGGAGCCCAGAGGCAGAGTGAGGGACCCAAACTGAAACGGGGGATCCGAAAGTCGAACCTCAGGCCTGTGAGCTGGTCCATGTGGGGTCTGGGGCTCTGAGGTCAGTGTGATCTCAGGAACAACTCAAGTCTGGGGCACCCACAGCCAGGGCGGCGGGCTAAGGGGTGTCTGGTGCTGGGTTGGCTCAGAAATGCAGCAGGCCGGAGGGCACAGGAGCTGCGGAGGGAGAAGGGAGGGCTGCTCCCTCCTTCCCCCAGACACAACGGCCCCCCTACACAAGGAGAGAAGGGTCAGTAGGGATGCGCCTGGAAAGAAACACCTGGAAACACAGTGGATGTGGGCACCTTGCATGGAGAGGCTCAGCTCTGGGGCCCAGAGAGGGCAAGGAACCCACCCAAGGTCACCCAGCAGGTAAGTGGCAGAGTTAAAGTCAGATCCCACGACACTGGGCCCCCTTCCCTGTAATAATCTGGGATGGGGAGGGCTGCTCTTTCTCTCACACACAGGCAGCAGCGCTGATAAACCCTTATGTTTTAGCCTCACTGCCTTGCACAGAACCTCTCCCTATCATACTGCTCGTGATTTGTCTTCTGACCTTTATTATTAATATTCATTACTTGGAGCAGCCTCTAGCCTCGATCTCAGGTAATGGAGGCCTCTTTCAATTCCGTGAGGTATTTTGAATCCCTCTTTTGTAGATATGGAAACTGAGGCTCAGATATTTACGGTAACTTACTCAAGGTCCCAGAGCCAATAAGTGGCAGAGCCAAGATTCAAACCCTCCGCTGAGACTCCACCAAAGCAAGTCAGCGTATCTACATACCTTCTGCCACCGAGGAGAGACCTGTGACTGTCCTGCTCTGGTCCTGTCCGGGCAGAGCAGACAACCAGAATGCAGACTTTCAATCTCTGCTTTTAAAAATTGCTAACCTCAGTGTGAAAAGGCAAACACTCTGATGCCGACCTGCGTGAATGCTGAAAATCCTGGGGATCGGGGAGAGGCATGGCCCCGCTGCTCTGGAGGTCCCCCCAAAACAGAACACTGGCCAGACCTCCCTCGGGTTCAAGGGGAGATAATCCCCTGGAACAGGAAGCATTGCCCCCCACCAGTACACTCCTCAAATTTTCTCTGGAGTGGGGACAGGGGTGGCCAGCCCAGGGGTCTGCACAGCAGAGGGTCTTTCCTCAAAAAGGCTGCATGTATGGCAGGCACTTAAGGCTTCAGGAAGCCTGCGTTCAGTCTGGCCTTCGTGAGGAGGCAGGGTGGCCGAGAGTCATGCTCTGAACCTGCTTTGCTTGCATGTCCGAGGGCAAGAGAAAGACCTGCCTTGGAGAACTGGAACAGGCGTGAGTCAGATGCTGCATGCAAAGGCCCCGGGACAGAAGCTGCACTGTCTCATGTGTGAAATGAGAAGAGGCATGGGAAACAGCCTCAGGGCGAGGTTGAAGATGAGCCCAGTCGACACCATCAAAGATGATAGAGACGTGCCTCCTCCTGAAAAGGGTTTTCAATATCTCTTCTTAAATTTTGAAAATTTATTTCCAATTCCAAAACAACCCATCTTTTTTTTTTTTTTAATTTTTAAACGTAAAGCGTACAGAAGAGCACTCACTCAAACGACGTTAGTCAACATCGTTGCTACTGCCCCTTCCTTCCGTCTATGACGCAGGAGGTGCTCTGTCCACCCCCACTCGCTGCCCCAGAGGTAACAACTCTTACACTCTGGGGGTTCTTTCCAGACCTTCTTCTGTGTTTAAATCAACATGTGTTGACATGTGCAGTAGATCAGTAATGGTCAGAGCATTCTAAGTACCTGCTGTCTCTTAGAATAACAACCAATACGCATGTTAAATAAAAAACAAATTCTAGGGATTCCTTGGTGGCGCAGTGGTTAAGAATCTGCCTGCCAATGCAGGGGACATGGGTTCGAGCCCTGGTCCGGGAAGATCCCAAGTGCTGCGGAGCAACTAAGCCTGTGCGCCACAACTACTGAGCCTGCACTCTAGAGCCCGCGAGCCACAACTACTGAGCCCGCAAGCCACAACTACTGAGCCTGCGTGCCACAACTACTGAGCCCGCGCACCTAGAGCCCGTGCTCCGCAACAAGAGAAGCCACCGCAATGAGAAGCCCGCGCACCGCAGCCAAGAGTAGCCCCCGCTCATTGCAACTAAAGAAAGCCCGTGCACAGCAACGAAGACCCAACACAACCTAAATCAATTAATTAATTATTTTAAAAAGTCTAAAGTTTTAGAATATAAATGTAGAGAAAGAGTTGCCTATCAGTGGGTTGACTCTGTCCAGCTTCCTCCTCCTCTGCGCCCCGGGGCAGTGGGCAGCTGGGACCTGCCAGGAGGGGCTGTGACTCAGTCTGACCACTGACCCAGGCGGGCGGGGGAAGGCTCTCCGGAAATGTCAGGAGTGCATCAGGGGAATGTGGCTCATCTATGTGGCATCCGCACCTGCCTCTGGGGAGCTCCAAGAAGTGCTCTGAACTGAGCTGACAGGTCCATTAGTTGCCAGCTCTGGCCACATCTTATGGGGCTGGCAACCCAGCCCACAGCCAGCAGGAAGACACACCCAGATCTGCAAGGATCCTGCAGGGTGAAACAGGATATCGTACCTATGCTGACAATCACAATAAATACCAGTCGCTGAGGACTGACACCAGGCCAGGCATTTTTTGGCAGGATTTCTTTTAACCCCACAAGCCCCCTGTTAGATACCTATGATTGAGCCCATTTAGAGCTAGGAAAATTGAGGCTCAGAGGAGTGAAGGCACCAGCCTAAGGTCACATGAATAGGGAGACAGCCCACATTCCCATCACACTCTCTGTGGTCAGAAGGCACAGTGTGCTGTCTTTTCACATCACGCCATAAGGAAGATACTTTTCTCCCCCACTTGACAGATGAGAAAACTGAGGCCCAGAGAGGTCAAAATCCACACCCTCCCATCCCCAAAGGCCCTATTCCTCCTTCCTGAACCCCAGAGTGGGGATGGTGCTGGGGAAGTTCAGAGACGGGCAGGTTGCATAACATCCCTCATTCTCCGCCAAAAGCTACAAACACCCACTTTCCCCATTCACGAATCTGGGCAATGAGTGGTGGGAGCTGGGAAGGATATTTTAAAAAGTTGTCTTCAGTCAGGGAATCTCACAGGATAATTATATAGTGAGGACACCAAATTAGCAGAGACAGGGGACCACCAGCTGCGGCAACCACGCTCCACTGCCTACGTCCCCACGTTCGTAGCCAGCTCACAGCCTCCCGGCAGGGCCAGGCAACTCTCCCTCTAGAGCCTAAGTACACACAGGACACGTAGAGACCGCTGACCACGAAACTGAGGCCCCAGAGGAGGAGTTCTGTCTAGAGGTCACACAAGGACAGGCACAGGACCGAGGGTGGGACCCCCAACCCCAGGCCTCCAGACCCACCCAGCCTCTCCGAAGCCAAGAGCCAGAAATAGACTCTGCTTGGGCTTCGACAGTCCAAAATAAATGTGTGTACAGCTCTTTGCGTTGTTACCATGGTTATAGATAACAAGGGCCAAGGCAAAGCACAGCAAATTAGTTAATGATGAGAGAGAAACTTCCAACAGTGGCACATTCTGCACAAACAGATTGCTTTCCTATTTCGGTGGCGAGCCAGACCCCAGTGGCAGGGCAGGTGAGCCTGGGAGAGTAATTATGGTTGGGGTGGGAGCAGGCCTAGCGAGTTATTCCCCGCTGCCTCCACCCCTCCCAGCTCCCTCCATCACCCAAACAGCATGTGAAAAACCGGAAGGCTCACATGATCTATTTCAGCCCTGCTCCCCAGGCCAGCCGGGAAGGTGGTGGCTGTGTTCTCTCCAGGACCCACAGGGTGGCAGCAGCTGGCCCTTGGCAGGGTGGGTGGTCAGGTCTGAGTAAGATGTAGGAAAGGTTAAAGACTTAAGACTCCCGGGAGGCCTGGGTTGATCACTGGGGGAATTTTCTCTGGGTCCTCAAGCTCCTGAGTCACCTGCTTCCTGTCATTATTGTGGCAGTTGTCTGCAAAACCGGCTGCAATGATTCCCCTCCTGGTACCCAGGCCTCTTTGCAACTGATTTTGCAGCTCCTCCCACTAGGAGGAGGAGTCCCTCTTCCCTCCCCTTGAATCTGGACTGTCCTATTGACTGGTTTCGACCAATGGAATGTGTTGCTGGTTCATGAGTACTAAAGTCCTTTGTCTCTGACCCAGGAGTCTCGTGTCTTCTGCAGGCATCCCTGAAATGATAACAGGTTAACTTATTAGCGTGTGCATAGGGTCAAATCAAATCCAGATCTAACACAAACTGGGCATGCTCTTGCCTCAGGGCCACTGGCAGCCTCCATTCCTTCAGCCTGGAACACTTTTCCCTCAGCCATCACATGGCTTACTCTCTAACTTCCTTCAAACCTGTGTGACTCCTGGTCCTCTAAGAAGCAGATGCTGAGATGGGGTTAATCATGCGAGGTTTTTATTGAGGGAAATGCCTTTATGATGGGAAATAAGGAAGGATGGAGCAGGGTAAGACTGGGGTTGTGGCCTGATGGTGACACAAGTCTGACCCCAAGGGAAGGAGAGGAGAGAAGAAAGAAGGCAGAATGGAAGGGTCCTAGAGTTTGGCATAGTCTCAAGAAGTTTCGGTAAAATCCCTGAGCCAAAGTTTGCTGATATTGGGTCCCTGTCTCCCAGGAGAGGGCAGTCATTGGCAGGAAGCAGCTGTGGGAGACGTAACCTTCACACAAATGCAGCAGTGGATTTCAAAGGTTAACTGTGGCCCTCAGTCAGGGATGTTCTCTGTAGCAGAAAACCTGCAAGAGTCATTCTATAGCCACCATTAAACCTGTTCCAATGCCCCTTTCCAACAGGCCTTCCTTGATCATTCCATAAAAAGAGCAAATCTCCCTCTACCATCCTGTCCTTCTCCCCTACCTTATGCTTTTTTGATTGCACTTGTCACCCACTCATCACATAATTACTTGCTTACTTATTAATTTTCCCATCTCTTGCCACGAATAAGGTAAGCTTCATGACACGCGAATTTTTGTCTTTTTTTCACTGCTCTATCCCTAGGACATTGAATAGTGTCTGGCACTCAAAAAAAATTATTGAATGAATGAATGAACAGACGAATGAATGAATGAAAAAAATAAATGTTTCCTTTTAGGTATTGAAGGGTCACTTTCAATTTGTGTAACCCCACGTTACGGACTGAATGTTTGTATCCTCCCAAAATTCACTTGTGGTAGCTCCAAAGCCAAATGTGATAGTATTTGGAGCTGTGGTCACAGGGTTAGATGAGGTCATGAGGGTAAAACCCTCGCGATGGAACTAGTGTCCTAAGAAGGAGATACACCAGAGAGCTTGCTCATTCTCTCTTCACACACACCGAGGAAAGGCCATGTGTGCACACTGCAAGAAGGTGGTCATCTGCAGGCCAGAAATAAGAGTCCTCACGAGAAACTGAATCAGCCAGCACCTTGATCTTGGACTTCCCAGTCTCCAGAGAAATAAATGTTTATTTTTTTTTATTTTAAAGCCACCCAGTCTGTGGTATCTTGTTATGGCAGCCTGAGATGACTAAGACATTCCCAAGCCCAATGTTAGGTCACATGGTGGAGCATTGGTAAATTTTTCAGACTGCTCTGAATAATGTTCTGAAACAAACATACTTTATTCTCCATAACTCTGTGTGTCAACAGGAAGTGGGGTTGCCTTTCTGGTGGCAGCTGCTAGTTGACGAGGAGACAGGAAACTGCATTTTGTGTCTGGTCGTGGCAGGTATATATGAGGAAGGGAATGGGGATAATATTTTTTGGTCAAATATCCCATCCACGTAAATTTCCTCTCAGAAAATTCCTGTGTCATCCTGGGCACTTTCACACAACAGTGCCCCGGAAGACATGATGATAGAGGGAAGCGGGCTGGCTCTGTGGTCTAATCAGCCCCTGAGCTCTGAGGCAGTTTTCCCTACTTAGCTGCTATGGCAACAGAATCCAGCTACAGGTGCCCACCTGTCACCAACACTGGGGCCGGACTTCCACTGCATCTGAACACGCCTGTCAGGGTGGGGAAGGCGGAAACAAACATGGAAAGGCTTTGTGTGGCCTCAGGAAATTCCAGGTGGTGGTTAGGAAGCAAGTCCAGGCTGCAGATCTGTGGACTTTCCCTGCAGGATGCCCAGACCCCTGGATGTGTGCACAAAACCGCAGTGCTGCCCCCTCCTGGCGGCAGGCACTGCTGTGCATGCAAGAGGTACCATGACTCCCCTACTGGCCAGCACTGGTGGGTGCAACATGCAGGCGAGACACTTCCTGCAGACCCCGCCCACCACTGCCACCACCACCCCTGCTTCCAGCGGAAACTCACCACCTGCCGCAGACCTAAGGCCCATCTCCCAGATCTGTTACTCCTTCCCACGTCCACCTCCAAACCAGGGGCGGGAGTCAGGGCTCTGTCCTGCTCCCGGGTCTGCTGGCCCATGTGACACCTCCCATGACCCACTCTGGCCCCAGCAACGTGACATCGCCAAGGAGCCAAAGGGCACGTCAGGATGTATCACTCCCAGCTTGCCAAGTGCGGGATCCAGGCTCTGTGGTCACTCACCACTGAGGCCCTTGGTGGGCTCTTCTCTCCTCCTCCCTTCCCACAGGAAGAGCCAGCCAGCCCCCTCCTTGCCCCCCGGCCACTGTCCTGGGCCAGGCCTCTTTCTGCTGCCCATCTGGACTCTTGCAGAGCCTCCTAACCCGTCCCCCTGCTACCACTTTTCCCTGCCTGCTGGGCCCTGAAGCAGCTTGGGCTCAGGGTTTCCCAACATCCTTCATGAACATGACTTCCAGCTCCTGGTCCCACACTCTCTCCAACAAGGCTCTCAGCTGATTCCTCAGAGCAGATCAAGGGCTGGGGGTGGGGTGAGGGAAGGAAGAGGATAATCATTATGCCCCCATTCTCCTCATCTCCCCGTTGCCACCACCACTGCTTGTACCCCAAACCCTCCCTCCTCCTCTAGGCCAAGAAGCCCCACACACATTAACACCAGCAAACAGATCTTCGGAGAACAAGGTGTCCCCAGTGCCAGGGGTAGCCACGTGGCAGCTCTGCCCCAGCCAGGCCACCTGTTATATCGATAGATGTCATCGTGGTATTTTTTAGCAGTGAGACCACTTATGGCTACAGGTCACAGAAATCCAATACAGAACATTCCACACATTTACTCTCTCATGGAATAAGCCCAGAGGCAGGGCAATTGAACTTGATTAGTTCAGCAGTTCAACATTATCATGCACCCAGATTCTTTCCCTTTTTCCTTTCCGCCATCAACAACCTGAGGTGGCTTTTCTCCCTCCCGTACTGGTCTCAAAATGTCTGTCACAGCTCCAGGCATCACATGCAGACCAGCAACAAACAGCAGCAGAACAGCACTTCTTATCGCTCACCTTTCAGAGCAAGAAAATCTTTCCCAGAATTCCCCTGGTGGTCTTCCTGTCACATCTCATTAGCCAGAATTGTGTCCCACGCCCATTCCTAAGCCAACCACTGATGACAAGGGGTATGGAATTACCATCACCATGATTGGCTTAAAATAGTAAAGAGTCACTCCCCTGGGGTACAAGCTGGCCCTGTCCACCTGCTACTGCACTAAACTGAGGTCTGTAAGCAGGCGAAAAGGGGGCGGCTGCTGGGAATGCAATCGCATAGTCTCCTTCCATATTCATATTTAACTGGCTCCAAGCAGGTGTGGCCAGTGCCCTTCCACGGACAAGCCAGGGCCCAGGTCTGGGAGCAGAAGACTGGGGGAAGAAAAGGACCAGTGACAAGCAGACACTGAGAACAACCATTTTGAGCCAAGAAATGATGAATGCAGAACGATGGCAGTGATGGTTAAAGTAGAAAAGAGAAGACACACGCAAGAGAAATTTTAGCATTAGAATCAAAGAGTCTTGGCAACTCCTTGGATGTGGACGAGGTGGGGAGAAGGGAATGAAAGATGACTTGGAGTTTTCCAGCCAGGATACTTTTGAGGATGGTGGAGCCATTGGTATTGATCCGGCTGGACATATTTCTCCTGGATAACTAAGGAGGGCAAGGTGCCTGTATAACGGACTTGACGGTTTTGAGGGCCTTTTCACGCTCCTCGGTCTCACTTGTTCCACACAGCCACCCAGCAAGGCAGGCAAGGTGGGACAGGTAATGGCATTCCCATTTTACAGGTAAAGATGCTGGCACTTGTTGGCAACATGGGCCTCAGGTCCTCAGTGTGAGGGAGCCTGGAACTGGGGCAAAATCTGGGCACCTGTACCGGGGGAGTCAGGCTAATCTTGGCTGGGATCTCTGGATTGCTGCGTACGGTCTTTGCCCAGACTGCACCCGCCTCCATGTTCTGGCTTTAAAAGTTGAAATTTCTCTTTTCTCTGTCGTTCATACCAGAGGTCCTTTTGTTGGTCAATTTCAAAGAAACTGACTTCCTTGTGCCGTATTAACCTGACATTTCCGAAGCATAATAATGGGGAATTTTTGTTATTATCTCAGAATGGGGAAGGACTTTCCAAGTATAACAAACTCAGAAGCTGGGAAGGAGGCGGGGAGGGAGAAAGGGGAAAGCAAGGGAGGGAAAGTCTAATAAATTGGTAATAAAAGTAACATTGCAAACACCACCGTAAACAAAATCAAAATGCAATCTAGGAAAAATACAGTATTTGCAATTCGTATTACAGACAAAGGGCTAATTATCCTAATGGATAAAGAGCTCTACAAATCAGTCTGGGATAAAAAAGACCAGCAAACAAATAAGAAAGTGGACAAAGGATATAAACAGATTTCAGAAAAGAAAACACAAATATTTCTTGAACCTATGAAAATATACTTAACCTCAAATTAAATGCACATGATAAACCATTTTTTTGCCAAGAAGCAAAATGATTGATACTGTCTTGGTGAGGGTAAGAGAAACAGGAGCTCTCATAAATTGTTGACAGAAGAATGAATCGTAATGAATTCTGGAAGGGAGGCAATATCAATCACTAGTATAAAGATATACATCCTTTCACCCTAAAATTCCACTTCTAGGACGTTCTCCTGCAGAAATACTTACACACGTGCCAAATTACGAAAGTACAAAGTCATGTTGTTGTTTGTAAGAACAAAAGATGGAACACTTCCTAGAAGCCCATCAATCGGAGACTGTTTTTTCTTTTTTTTTTTTTAATTGGAGTAGAGTTGATTTACAACGTTGTGTTAGTTTCAGGTGTACAGCAAAGTGAATCAGTTATACATATACATATATCTACTCCTTTTTAGATTCTTTTCCCATATAGGCCATTACAGGGTATTGAGTAGACTTTCCTGTGCTACATAGTAGATCTTTATTACTTATGTATTTTATATATAGTAGTGTGTATATGTCAATCCCAATCTCCCAGTTTATCCCTCCCCCTCCTTTCCCCCCAGTAACCATAAGTTTTCTACATCTGTGACTCTATTTCTGTTTTGTAAAGAAGTTATTAAATGATGATACATCCATCTAAAAAAGAAAGAACTTTGACTGTGCTGATACAGAATAATCTCCAAGACACACTAACTGAAAAACAAGGTGCAAAACAGTATATACGGTAGAATCCATTCATGCAAAATAAGAATACATATGTAGTGGATTTGCACATAGATATGTAGAACTTCCCTTGAAAGATAAACAAGAAACTGGTAACACAGGTTGTCCCTGGGGAAGGAAACAGAGTGATTGGGAACAGAGAAGCAAGAGAAGATGTTTTACTATAAACTCTTTTACGGTTTTAAAATTTACCACGTTCATTGATTATTAATAAATTGGATATAAAACAAGATTGGAATGGAAAAGTACACTGAAAGGATGAAAACTTTGATTAGCATGTAGTGGTTTAGAGTGGTAGGAATGGATATTCTACTAGTTTTCTATGCTGCATAACAAATGATCACCAACTTAGCAGCTTAAAACAACACAGTTTATCACCTCATAGTTCCGTGCGTCAGGAGTCCAGGCAGGCTTAGCCAGGTGTTCTGTTCATGGTCTCACAAGGCTGCAATCAAGCTGCTGACTGGGCTGCCTTCTCATCTGGAGGCTTGACTGGGGAAGAATCCAATTCCAAGTTCATTCTGGTTGTTGGCAGAATTCTTTCTTTGCAGCTGTATCGTTGGGTGCCCTGGCTTTTTGCTGGATGTTGGCTTGAGGCCACTCTAAGATTCTAGCAGAGAGATGTTTTAAAAAACTAATCATGGAAAAAAGCATCACAGAATGAGGAGCTAAACCTCAAGGCAAATCTGCTCAAATCCCTCCCCTGGATGAGTCCCTGTGCCCCCAGGAAGGTGCTCAACTTCCCCAATCCATAATTCCAGGACCTTCACCCTGATACCAACCAGGGTTCTTGGCCTTCCCCAATCAATATAAATTGACTAGAGGCCAGACAAGAAATTCAGGCAAGGCTTTATTGGGGCTCCTGCTGCAGCAGCAGAGAGCGAGAACAAACAACAGGTTCCCTTGCTTGCTCACTAGCTGAGGTGGGGCGGGGGGGGCGAGCTTGTTCCTTATATGGGGTGAGGGTAGAGGTATGTCCAGGGGTCGGGCCAGAGGGGCAGCTTAGGTGTTCATCCTGCCCACCCCTTAGGTGGTGTTGTGAGCCGGGGGCATGTTCAGTACCCTGCTTTTGCTCCCAACACCCTGTTTTTGCTCCGGGCTCTTCAGAAGTGGAAGTTGGGATTTTTGGTCTTTTGTATCTTTTTGGGTCCAGAATTTGCCCCAACTGTGCATGCAGGCAGTTATTTTTAGTCCCATATAATTTCTTTGTATTTTGTTGCTTGCAGAGAGGTGTGCCCAGGTGCCAGCACTGCAGCAAAGGGTCCCAGGTCCCAGCCGGTCTCAACCCTCAAAGGGCCCCACATCACCATACAGGCTCATCTCTGAGTCTACACTCCAGCTCAGAGTCTACACTCCAGCCAGCCCAACAATACTTGCTGCTCCCAGAGAAGACTCTTTGGTGCCCCCATCCTGAGAGATGACGGTCCCTCTCCCAGATGGTCCTTCCCCTCCACTGCCCTTCACATGCTCTTATTCATCTTCTCAGTTCGGCTCTGTTGTCAGCTCTTCTGTGAAGCCTCTACCAGCCCCCAGGAGTCAGCCCCTCCCTCCTCTCCAGATCTCTCTCTGCACCTGTAACATTGTAAAGAGCTTCCACCATTTACTGAGTACCTCATGGAGTGCCAGGCACTGGGCTAAGTCAACTCTAGCTTTCATTAAAATGCTGCTAGAAACCGTTATTATTCATTTTTCAAAAACAGACATAAAGACTTAGAGATACCGCCTAGACCAGGATCGCACAGCTGGGGATGGATCCAGGATTCAAACCCAAGACTCTTCTTTCCACCACTGCAGTCACATTGTATCAGAATTCCTCCCCATCTAGGCCAGTGTTTCCCAAACTCTTCTAGACTTTGGCCCTTAGTAAGAAACACACTTTACATTACAATCTAGTACTCACTGACTTATACGAAAGTTTTGGGAAACAATATCTACCCTTTCTACTTATGGTGCCCTCATTTTACTTCATTTCCTGAAATGCCAGTCATCATAATCCACTGATGGGCAGCAACTCCTAGTTTTTAAACACTGCTCTGAATTGGCAGCTCCTGCATTCACAGACCTGGCACAGAGCTTAACACACAGTAGGCACTCAGTCTATTCCCAGCCTGACTTCCACTGAGTCAGAGCTCTGAGATGGCCTCAGGAAAAAACTGATCCCTAAAACCAGTAGACAGGGTCCCTGTGACCCAACAGCCCCAGTGGTGAATCCAATGGTCCCGGTGTTAAATTCAGAAGACAGCAGAAGCTCCTGGATGCAAAGCTGGAAGTCGCCCCCACCCCGGAGAACCCTGCCGGTTCGTAGGTCCGAGGCAGCAGCGCTGTGCCAGGCTTCCTGGCCCCATGGCCGGGGTCAGAGACCTGGTGTGGTAGTCGAACAGCGCAGGCCTGAGGACAGAGAGGAAGTGGCCAGGGAGTGGCCAGGGACGAGGGGTACTGCCAGCATCCTGTGCCTCCCCTATGGGTGATGGCACCTGCCAGCCGAGCAGTGACAGGCAGGTGAGTTTCATCAGCCCTGGATTTCGCCTCTGACTAAGCAAAGACTGAGCTCCCTAAGAACCTGGATTCTAAATTTAGCACCAAACTCTGGGAACCTGGTGAGCTGCCCCCGCTGCCCGTGGCACAGTGGACCGTGAGGGTGCGACTCCATTTCTCCCCCTCCCTCGGCCTGGACTGTCCGGATGCCCAGGACTCCACTGCTGACTCGCCCAGCGCTGCCAGGTGGGCAGAACAGCGCCTTAAAGACCCTCCTTTGAAAGGCTGCTGTTCTTCTGGGGCAGGCATATGGGGCGCGGGGATAAAATCCTTCACGGAGCTCAGTTTCCAAGGCCTGCCAGGTGCCCCTCCCCGCCCCCGTAGCCCCATCACCGCCCTGACCCTGCAGTCCCCCTAATGCCCCCACCCCAGGGCCTGAGCTGAGCCTAGTCTCCGCTAGCCCTATGTAGGGTGGGGCCTCCACCCCATTCCATCTCAATACTCCGGCTGTGGGGAGGTCCAGAGGCTGGGCAAGGATGACTCCTTCCCCACCATCCAGCCCAAAAGCTTCTCCTCCAAGGGTGAGCGCTGCAGGTGTGCACAGCTCTTGAATAGCAGACTGTAACCAGCCTCCCCGAGTCCTTGATCATCTCCCCTCATCCTCACAAAAACCCTGTGAGGTAGGCACTATGTTGAACCCATTTTGCAGACTGCAGAGGTTAATTAACTTGCCCGACATTATACAGGTGGTTCAGCACAATACCAGACCTCTGCTCTGAAGGGCCGCACTCCACACCACGTGTGTCTGTGCACAGGGACCTCCCCTGAACCCCAGCTGCTGGAGCTGGAGCTGGAACTCTGACCAGCTGTTTCTACCGCGGACTCCCCACAGCCTGCAAGCTAGAGCCTGGGTTAGGATGAGGCTCAAGAGCCACGATGTCAGAGTGACCCTTGCTGGCCATGTGGGCCTGGGCGTGGACCACAGTTACCACATCCGTGAAATGGGTTAGTCTTGCTAGAGGTCAAGGAACTGGTCTACATGGCATCCTTGTCCCCTAATTCTCTAGGTCTTTGTTTCAAAACAAACAAGAAAAGAAGAGGCAGCTACAGAGAAGGCCTTTTAAGAATTGAGGTATGATCCAGTCTACAGGGTCGGTGCTCCCTTTATGGGGTGCCTGGTGCTTGCCTTTCCAGGCGCTGTCCTTTGGGTAAGGTCAATTGTGAGTTTGTGCCTACACCAGAAATACCTAGGAGAGCCCTTCGGAAGGCTGAAATGCTAGAGATGAATAGAAGCCATTAGAACTGCAAGGGAAGGTGTGTGCCCAGGACCTGCCTCATCACCTGGGAGAAGAAAGGATGGAAATGCCCATGATTCGTAGCCTCCCCGTGTGCTGGGCCGAGCACCAAGTGCTTCACATGCACCATGTCATTTTACCCAACAATGGAATAGTGCACAGTCACTAAAAATGAGACACATGTGTGAACTTGGAGAGATTGTGTACTTCTTTACTGATTTGCATTTTCTAATTTTTTACGATATACAGCAAAAAAATACTATAGAAACTTAAAAGTGGAAAATACATGATTGGCAAGGAAGCTACTTTTCTCTCTGTGGGAAAGGGCGACTATGCTCTGAATTCAGGACTCAGCCGAGCATAATCCTGAAGAGCCCTAAATTAATGCAAAATTAGGCAGTTACTGCACCTGCTGTATCACACAGGGCCTGTGATTGCCCCTGTTGCCACGTGTTTGATTGCAACTTTGATGAACAGAAAACAGGCTTGGCTGGAGGCACAGAGACCAGTCGGGAGGCTACAGCGATGGGAAAAAAGTAAAAGCGCTATTAGACCCTGTTGCCATAGCAACAGCACAGCAAAGCTATTTTGTTGTTAACTCCTGAGAGAAAAGGCAGGACAAAAATTAATGTAAAGTTATAGTACAATTTGGACTGTGGGTATTTAACCTCTTTGCCCCTACTCCTATGAGTACAGTCAGCACGTTCCCAGCAGCTGTAACTACGCCCTCTCTCTTCTAGTCCAGAAACCATATCCGAACGAGCGACAATGCAGTATTTGGGGATGATCCCTAGAACAGCGCTTTCAAACCATATTAAGAATGCCCTGGGGACTTTGTTAAAATGCCGAGTCTGACTCAAAGGCAGGTCTGGGATGAGGTCCAAGATGCTGCATTTCTAACAAGCTCCCAGATGATGCTAATGCTCTTGGTCCACGGACCGCACTTTGAGTGGCAAAACCCTAGTCGAGAGGGTTAAACCTTTATAAAGGAAGAAACCAGAACATGCGTGTCTTATTACCTGCTGTCTCCTCCGGGTCTAGCATGGTACCTGGTACAGAAGTGTGGGGAGAAGGAGCAGGAGGCTTAATACATGCTATATGAATGAACAGATGGATGAATAGATGAATATTGGATTCATTCACAGGTTGATACTGGCCATCTTAATTGAAAAGTTAACACATACCCATGGCAAAACATTAAACGTATGAAAGAGCAAACCTTCCTTCATGGCTGAGCCTCTGGTCACCTGTTAATAGGGTTTTACTTATTTTATTTTATCCTTCCAGAAATTACTGTTAATATATCATTTTTTTTTTTTTCTTGGCACAAATGGGAGCACACTACGGGCATTGCTCAATCTCTCATGGGTTTTTTCTCTTAAAATATATATTGGAGATTGTTCAATATCTGTACCCATAGATCTACTTTATTCTTTTCAACAGCCGTATAGTATTCTGTTCCAGATATATTTAATCACTGCCCCTTTGCTGGAAACTCCTGACCTTACAAATCTTTTGGCGTCTCACATCATGCTACAATAAACACCCTTGTATATATGTATTTGTGCATATGTGTATATGAAAGTTATATGTTGAATAAATTCCTAGATGTGGAATAGTTGGGTCAAAGGGTGTGTATATTTTTATGATGCTAGATAACGTTTAATTGCCTACAAAAGAAGTTGCACCAATTTTACACTGTCACCAATATTTTATTAGAATGTCTAATTCCCTGCACTTTTAAATACTATCCATTTTTTAACCTTATCAATCTGATAAATGAAAAAAGTCCTTGTTTTCATTTGATTTCATTAAATATGAATGTGATTGTGCATATATTCATGTTTCTATGCCATTATATTAACTAGTAAAGTGTTATTTTATTTAAGAAAGTTACCAATTTTTGTATATTGAGTTGGGAACCAGCAGCCTTACTGAATCCTCATACTGTTTCTAGTAGTTTTTTTCATTTGATTCCTTGGGTTTTCCAGTTACATAACCATAGCATTTGGAAATAAAATCAATTTTGTCTCTTCCGTTACAATTTTTTTTATCATCTTTATTAGAGTATAATTGCTTTACAATGATGTGTTAGTTTCTGCTGTATAACAAAGTGAATCAGCTATCTGTATACGTATATCCCCATATCTCCTCCCTCTTGCATCTCCCTCCCGCCCTCCCTATCCCACCCCCCTAGGTGGTCACAAAGCACCGAGCTGATCTCCCTGTGTTATGCGGCTGCTTCCCACTAGCTATCTATTTTACATTTGGTAGTATATATAAGTCCATGCCATTCTCTCACTTTGTCCCAACTTACCCTTCCCCCTCCCCTACAATTTTTATACTCATTTCTTTTCTTATTGGTTCATACTCTGGAAAAACTATCAGATAACAGTGGTGATAGTGGGCATCCTTATCTTGTTCCTGACTTTAATCATGTTAATGGGTTTCCATCAGGGACTTCCCTGGTGGTCCAGTGGTTAGGATTCGGCACTCTCATTGCCAGGACCTGTGTTCGATCCCTGGTCGGGGAATTAAGATCCCACATGCCATTCAGTGTGGCCAAGTTAATAAAACAAAACAACAAAAAAATGGGTTTCCTTCATTAAGAATAATACTGACTTTGGCATGAGATATATATTTGTTTTATTGAGGAAATATCTGTATTGTTAAGAGTTTTCCCAGTTCCCATTTCATAAATCTGTTTTAAAAATCAAGAATGATAATAAATGAAGTACAAGAAAACACTGCCTAATATTGAATCATCTTTAACTCCTGGAGTGAGCCCCTCTTGGTTATGGTTCTGTCTTTTTTTTTTTTTAAAGATTTTTTTGATGTGGACCTTTTTTTTTTTAAGTCTTTATTGAATTTGCTACAATACTGCTTCTGTTTTATGTTTTTGTTTTTTGACTGCCAGGCATGACGGATCTTAGCTCCCCGACCAGGGATGGAACCCGCACCCCCTGCATTGGAAAGCGAAGTCTTAACCATTGGACCACCAGGGAAGTCCCCTTTCTTTTAATTGTTTCCATTTGCTATTATTTGATTAGGATTTTGTATTGCTCTTCATAAGTGAAGTTCATCTCTATGGTTCTTTTTTATGCTTCTTTGCATTTGAAATCCATATCATGCTGGCTTAAAGCAAAAGCTGTAACGTTTCTTTTGAAGTCCTCAAACTTTGTTTGAAAAACACTTGTAAAGTCATAAATGCCCAGCAATGGGGAGTGATTAAATTTCTTTGACTAGAATGCTATGAGGCTGTTTAACTCTCTCAGCTGGGCAGACTGGGGAGGGGGCGGCTCTTTGGCAAGTTTCTCACTTCATTCCTTGACAATCCATTGGTTGGCTTCATTTCTATCTATAATACAATCAATTTTGGAAATTTACACTGTCCAAGAGAATAATCCAGTTTTTTCATATTTGTTTACATAAAGATAAGTAAAGCATTTTCTTAAAACTTATTTAATTTCCTCCATATCTATGATTATTTTTCCATTCTTATTTCCAAATTTATATATTTGTGCTTTCTTCCTTCTTGTCTTGCGTAGGTTAGCTAGTGATTTACCAATTTCATTATGTGTATATTTTTATTTCAATTTATCTAGCTCTTGGATTTATGTTCTGGTGTCCTATTTTCTGAGCCAGTAATTTGTTTTCATTTTTATAAATCTTTCATTTCTTTTCCTTACATTTGTTTTTTCATTATTTTTCCAACTTCTTGGGTTGTAATAACTAATTCTCACCCCTTCATGTTTAGGAATGTAGGACTCTGAGAACAGCTTTAGCTGTGTCCTCAAGATCTATGCTGTCCAATACAGTACCTACTAGCTATTTAAATTTTAATTTATTAAAATGAAATAAAACTAAAACTTCAGTTCCCCAGGGCATTAGGCACATTTTAATGATTCAATAGCCACACGTGGCTAGTGGCTCCTGTATCAGACATCCCAGATGCAGAACGGTTCCTTCTATTGGACACCGAGGCTACAGAATATAATATATAGTTGTACAGGTACAAATGCCTCCAGTTACAAGTGACATAAACCCAACTCAAACTCATTGAAAGCCCTAACGAGAAACATGAGCTCAGTATCTGCGAAGCCCTGAAGTACAGCTGGTTTCAACACAGCTGGATTTATTGCTTCATTTCTCTCCATCTTCTGGTTCTCTTTGTCCTGGCTTCCTCAAATCATATCACCAGGGTTCTTTTGCCCTCTCCCTCTCCCAGTTCTTTCTCTCTGTTTGGCTTTTCTCTGCTTATCTTAGCCATGCAGCATAGCATAACAATGTAGCGTAGCAGCTAAAGCCTCAAGCTACAAAGTCAGACTTCCTGAATATGAACCCTTGTTCCACCATGAATGTAAGTGATACATTACTTAACCCCTCTTTGTCTCAACGTTCTCAAAATGAGGACATAATAAAACCTATTTCATAGAGTTGTTGCATAGATTAAATGAGATAAAGCATATCCAGCACTTCGAACAGCACCTGGTACACAGTAAGTACTCACCGAATACTAGCTGTTGTACGAGTGAATCCTGTTCTCTGCATGTGGCAGGCTGTTTGGCCACTGGCATCTGCAGGCTCACATCATCCAAGCCTAGTAGAAAAGAGACAGTCTTCTCCATTAGCTGAAAAATCTCAGCTGGGGCTCTGGTAGCCCAATTGGGGTCAAATGCTCATCTTTAAAACAGTCACCGTGGTCCAGAGCATGGTTGCTCTTCATGGTAGAGGCCTGGGTCATGTGCCCCAACTCTGCAGCCAAAATAATATTAGTCACCATGATTAACAATCCCATCAGGGATTTCCCTGGCGGTCCAGTGGTTAGGACCCCACGCTTTCACTGCCATGGCCTGGCTTCAATCCCTGGTCGGGGAACTAACATCCCGCAAGCCGTGTAGCACAGCCAAAAAACAAAAAAACAAAAAAACAATCCCATAAAAACAACAGAGTTTGAGGCAGAGATAGTTTTCCAAAGAAAAAGTGAACTACTTTTGTCAGAGAAACGATGTGGAAAATTGTGCTGAGTAGTCAGAAACTCAAGCAGTCTCCTACAACCACCCCTTGAATGCCCAACATGTGTACACACACATACGTGCACATATACACACATTTCTTCCCCTGCATATTGTCTTTAAATGCCCACCTAACACAATGCAACTATCCTACATACATCAAATATATATAAACACTTGCGCATTTCTCTCAGTCAGAACTGGATGTGGCTCCTAATGGTCACACAACCTATGATTAAATGATACATTTAACCACCCCTAATCACAGTATACAATGGTGGAGAAATAGTGGTACACACACACACACACACACAAACACACACCTGTTGAGAAAAGGTAAAAGGGGAAACCAAGAAGCACAGTCTCCAAACAATAGTGTAGGCCACATCCTCTATACAAGGATTACAAGGGCTCCAATGTCTAGCCATGGGGTGAATTTCTTGGTCTATCACTATGGGTGCCCCCAATTTTGCACACTGAAAAAATCTATTGTCCATTATTCTCCATGACGTCAGAGATTGGGGAGATACTTCCCTTCTGAAGAATATACTGCCCTAGAAGTCTATTTCCTGTTGGATGACTAAGGGGTCCTGGGAGTTTCCTTTGGGTTTAAGCCATCACAGACCCACTTTGACAGTTTGTGGGTATTAAATCACACAAACTAGTTTAAAATTCTGATCTTCTGCCAGAAAAATTGTTTTCTAGTGTCTTCTTTGAGCTGGCATTCCCACAATAGAAATCCTGCCAAGTTATAGTCTTTGAATCTGAAGCCCTCTCTTGTCATTTCTGTCACTTAAAAATAATCCTTCCAGAAAACTTGGACTGAACTGACCTTTAGTAAATAGACTTTTGGTGCATTCTCATGTTGAATCTGAATTTCTTCTGAAATTTTTAAAGAACAACTTGATTTAAGTGCACTTGAAAATAATACAACGAAAACATTTTCTAAGATATCCAAACCTCAGTTCCTTCATAATCACATGGAAGCAGGAAAACCCACCCACTCTCCAGAAGTTCAATGAGGAATAAAGATCTACTTTTTGTACAATATAAGATGACTGAAAGGCACAATCAATAATTATATTGTCAGCCATTCCTGCCATAATAAGTCAGAGTCAAAGTTAGCTAGCACTCTGTTTGAAAACCAAATAAAATGTCAGCGTATTAAACTTTGGGGCACTGTCTCTAAAACTGGAGTTCAAACTTCATTCATGTTCGTAAGAGACCAATTTCCCCACCCACCCTTAATCATACATGGTTGTCTGTACAAAACAAGTAAGTTCATAAGTACATAAATTAACCATACTTCTGCTGGATGGATATACTCTCATTTGACAGAGCAGTCTGGCAGTTATCTGGCTCTTTGGATCAGCACAGACAACCGTAGTGATCAGGGTTCCTGGCTGCAAGCAACAGAGACTGTGTGTAGCTGATTAAATAGCAAAGGAGTTCATCAAAGGATGGTGCATTGCTCTCTGACCTGTTGGGAAAGCTGAGCCTGGAGCCTAAGATTCCCAGATCAATGAGCAAAACCACACCACGAAACTGTCTTGTTGATGAAGCCTCCCTCACTGCTGCCACCTCCACTGTCCCACTGTGGACACTGCACCTTGCAGTCACCCCACCTCTGAAAGTCAGGTGTCTCGGCAGCACCTGCATCGGCAAAATGGACTCCACCCAGAGCCTCTTCCTCACCTTCCTCTCTTTCCAATTAGAGCCTCAAGTAGATGAGTCTGATTAATATATATGAGGTCAGGTGTGTGTGTGTCAGACACCAAGCAAGCCGGGGAAATAAGTTTTCAAGGTTCTCATTTAGGGAAGAAGATGGGAATTGTAAGGCTGGAAATTCTCTGAATGTAGCAACGTGGCTCAAAAGGTTACAAGAATCCATAAAATGTGGTCAATGCCCACTACCATCATCAAACTGCATTTTTAGCCAAGAAAGCCACATCTGGAAATTTAATCGGATAACTGCCAAAATTCTATGTCTTTAGGAGTTATAGAGATCAACTCCCAGAAGCCTACAGACTATTTCATGGATAAATGCAATTGAGACCAAGAAATCTCTCTTCCTTCTTCCCCCAAATCTTAAGTCGGCTCTAAATAAACCACAACTGAATGAACTCCATGATGAACAAGTTTGGTTTAGAGGGAGTCCCTGCTCTTTACACGATGATAACGGGACATTTCTTCCAGTCAGAGAATTTGAGACTTTTTTGGCATTCAGGCCTCCATTTACATCTGGTACACCAGGTTGGTTATTCTTAATGTGGTCGGTCACCTGACTTAGAATCGCCCTCTTTTGGTTAGAAGGGGTCCCTTAAAGCCTTCTTTCTTTGTGCCTTTCTTCCCCCTTCTGAATATCAGAAGCTGCAGTTAAGTCTCAGTTTTGATTCCAGTGCTCGATTTGATGAACTGGCTTTTCTTTAACATCTGGTTCGATCTTCCAATGCATTCACCAAGATAGTGGCAGGTGACAGATCAAGACTTTTCTCAGAGTCTCTCCTTGGGAGTCATGGTCACCATGGAAGCCACTGTAAGAGGGAACACTGTCTTCTACCCCATTTCACCTCTGACTACTGGCACCTCCACAGCCCTCCACTGAAAGTAGATTAAGTTATGGTTGATAATAGAGAAGATTTGTCAGTCCTCCTACGGAGATAGGATTCAATATGAAAGAACAATGTTATGTGTAAAAGAGTGGGTCTTCATTTGCATACCATGATCAGTGAAGGCTCTTCTGGAGCATTCCGGTCCAAATTCGATATGTAGGTTGAAAGAGACCAGACCAGATTCTAATTTCTACCTCCCCTACCTCAATATCACAAACACAAGCCAAGAATGAATGAAGTCGATTTGATCATGTATATTGGTGGCCTGGACCACACAAACCTATTTATTTATTTTTCTTTTGTCCTTAAATTAATTTTAAAACACAGTTAATAAAGGCAGCAATCTCCTGCCTTTCCTCTTCCCATCTCTATATTTTTAGCTGATCTGGCATTTAACTCCATTTCACAATATAATAGGTTTCCACCACTATTTCTTGATTTATCAATTGATTGCATGGCTGAGTTTTTGCTATATTAGATGAGGATGTGGCTGTCTAAAACCTCTCCCTTCCCTTCACCCTTCCCGAACGTCTTGATAGTCACAGCACTAGTTAGGGCTCCTCTTTTGGTTACTTTTGTAAATGTGAGCAACAAACTGATGCTGTATTTCCTTTTCCATCAGTTCCTTCCCCTTTCTAAGATGAGAAGCTCAGTAACCCTTGCTTCCCTTCAGCTACTGATATTTTCCCCTCCCTCTGTATTTCTATTTTTGCCAGCTGTACTTTTACCTTTGCATTTTAACACCAATAGCAGGAGCATCCTGTTCTGAAACAAAAATTAAGTTGTCTTTGCTTTGTCAACAGGATGTAACTAAATGCTGAAATTCAATAAGCAGTGTTTGCCTACCAAATGTAAAATAGCTAGTGGGAAGCAGCTGCGTAGCACAGGGAGATCAGCTTGGTGCTTTGTGACCACCTAGAGGGGTGGGATAGGGAGGGTGGGAGGGAAACGCAAGAGGGCGGGGATATGGGGATATATGTATACGTATAGCTGATTCACTTTGTTATACAGCAGAAACTAACACAACATTGTAAAGCAATTATACTCCAATAAAGATGTTAAAAAAAAAAAAAGCAGTGTTTGCATTCTTGTGGTTCTAGGACAATCATTCACTGCTGAGTGAGGATTACTGCTCACTCTTTCACACCTATTTGTTTCTCCTGAAGTTATCAGTTTATATTATGCTCCACTTTCTATTATCAACATTTCCCTTTTTTTCCACATGCTCCATAATATCACCTATTCTATCAAGTCACCCTTTTCCCCAAGGATCTCTTTCACAGAGCAGTCTGCACAACCTCCCTCTGACTTTCTCTTCACTGCTTTTCTGGGTTGATTTCCTAAGTTTCCTGAACCCCAGGTCTTTGCATTCTTTGGTTTACTCTTTGGCTTTGCTGCAGCACATTCTCAAATAGCTTCCCCCCAAAAAAGTGGATGTAGGAAGTAACATTTCAGGGTCCCTGATTGTCTGAAAATATCTTAATATTACCTTCTAATTTCAGTTTGGCTGGGTATAGAACTCTAGGTTAAAATTTTTTCCCTCAACCAAAACAAGAAATCACACAGACTGAAGGCAGAAGCAGATATGAGACTCCAGCTGTCTTCTACTAACCAGACATTAAAAAGATTTCCAGAAATGTTACTTTTAATTAAAATGTCATTTATGTTAACATATAATGGGTTTATTATTTTTAAATGGATTAATACATTTAAAAATGTTTAATAATAGTAATTTTCCCTCAAAACTTGGAAGGCATTGTTCTATTTGTCCAGAAACCAGTGCTGTAGATGAGAAAGCCACTGCTAATCTAACTCTTGTTCTTCTTGAGATAACATGTATTATTTCTGGAGTTTTTTAAGCTCTTCTTAGTGGCCTGACATGTCACAACAGTATGGCTAGGTAGTGGTCTTCTTTCCTTGTTCTTGTCACTTGGTGTGCCCTCAGCTCAGGGAAATAATCTTGCATTATTTTTTATTATTTCTGTCTCTCTGTTTTCTCTGTTCTAGGTCTCTGGAATTCCAATTATTCAGATATTGACCCTCCTCAATTGATTCTCTCATCTTTTCCTTCTATTTGTCTTTTTATTCAACCTCCTAAAGTATTTCTTCATGTTTATCTTCCATCTCTTCTTTTGAACTTTCTTTTGGTGATGTCATTCTTAATTTCTAAGTGCTTTCTTTTTCCTCAACCATTACTTTTTCATGGGATTCTGTTCTTGGTTAATGAATATATCTTCTAGAGTCTCTATGGATACTAATTCAAGGTGTGTTTTTTTTTAAGTTCCCTTTTGTTCCCCCAAATTAATCTATTTTTTTCCAGGGTCATTTTTTTCTGTTTCTTTGGTCTCTCTCTTTCATTCTGGAGGATTTCTTCAAATGCATGATGGTCCTTGTTTTCATATGCAAAGATGAAACAATAAGAAAGCTGAGAGAGAGTTCTGTGCATTCTGGTGGCCTTGTTAGCTTAGGGTAACAAGCAGGGAACCAGTTGGTGATCTACAAGGGTGACTCCTACACACACCAGATGGGATGTTCTTGGCTCAGGGCCACTCCTCAATTTCTTTAGAGAGAGCCCTCCAGGGTATTTTTCTTTTCTTTTTTTTTTTTTTGAGGGTAGAAAGTGAGATTTATTGAGTACACTGCAAGGGAGCAGTGGGCTAGATCAAAAGGGGGTTTGTACCTGGGGGAGAGACACTGGGCTTCTTTTATGGTCCCTTCTGGTCACCCTTGGGTTAATGTTCCACCCATACGGTAGTTAGGTCTGGGTGTGTCGTTGCTCCATCTTCCTGGCATGCTGACTGCTTGTAACTGCTGGTAATTTTCCATTGGGGGAGGGTGGGATTGTCTTATCTTGAAAGGACCTCCCCAGCTTAAGATGGCTGTTCTATTGTTAAGCTCCACATTTCTCCCCTGACAGATCAGCAAAGTCAAATCATTGACATCTAGGTGATGACATCATCTTGGGCTACTTCCTGCTAAGAAGCAACGACATGGGGTCCCAGTTGGCTTTGCTGATTAGCCGTGGGGCTATTGAGTGTGTGTGAATAGAAATTTTGGGAGCACTGTTCAAGAGTACTCAGCTGTGTTGATGCTAGGGGTTGGAATCCTTGTCTTGTCACCATTTGTAGCTTGATGGAATGAAGTCAGTTTTGTGGCAACTCATTTGAAGTATTAATACCTGGAGATGTTGGTGGATCAGGATGGATGGTCCTCAAGGGAGGATGGAAAGAGAAAGGGGATCTCTCAGTGTGACTGGATTCACCCTGGACAAGCTGCCGCTACCTACTGCGCCAGGTGTGGAAGTGAGGAGTCCCAAGGCCAGGACCAAAGGACACTGCCACCCCATCAGGCAGGGACGGTCGGTCGGTATGGGACCACGTTTCAGGTCTGCCAAAGAGTCGCCTAGTCCAGGACGCACAATCCCTAGTCTCCAGGGACCTCAGGCCGTGGGCAGTGTTGAAGAGGAGAAAAGACCATTTCCAGAATGTACCCCTTAGGGAGTCGGAGTCCTATCCCGGAGGCCTTCGGGTCCCACCAAGGAGTACCTTCAATTGACTCGGGGTACCTGCTGACTCGGGGACCTTTTATTGCCCTGAGTCAGCAGGCCGATTGCTACGTGTTGGAAGACGGATCAGAAAGGGCAGAGAGAGGAGAGAAAGGCCTCCCCGTATGGACCACCAAAATGCCACAGAGTTTGGCAATGGCGCCAGCAACGCGGGTGGTAGAAGAATTTACCAAGCCAGAAGTGAGGGTAGAAAGCGAGATTTATTGAGTACACTGCAAGGGAGCAGCAGGCGAGACCAAGAGGGGGTCTGCCCCTCCACTGTAGTTCTTTTCCCCCTGAAGGACAGACTCCTGAATGTGTGTATACAGTCTGGGGTGATAGGAAAAGGGGGATCACTTCTTATAAATAAATATGTTCACCCACTGAAGCTTAGCCCCCTCTGTCATGGCCCTCCCTGCCCCTGCCACTCTTCTGCCCCCCATGAGCTTGGTGTTGACACCTTAGCTCCAAAAGGAGATTATACCAGGAGGTGGCACTCAAAAGATGACCGTCTCTTCACGCAAATTGTGTCTGCTCCATGAAAAATCAAGTCTCTACTTAAAGTACCTTCTGTTGACAGTATAATGACTTTTATCAAAAGAAAAAAATAGATTCTCTTCTGCCCCCTCTCCATATTATTTTCTTCTCTTTATCCTGTTTCTCCTCCTCCTCGTCCTCCTCCTCATTCCCTCTTTCTTCTCTGAGCCATAAGCTGGCCAAGAGCAACCGTTGGCACTTGCTTCATTCCTTCTCAGGCCTTCAGAGATTGTTAAAAATAATAAACTCCCAGCTACTGCTGATTGTGGCACTTGCGTGTTCACAATCCATCAGGTGGCATCATTTAACACTGCAACAGCTTCATCATAATTACCAAAACCAAGGATTTTATTATACATTGAGTGTGCTCCTGCCATATGGTTTTGAAAGACAAGTCATTTCTCAGAAGAAAGACTAGTTTAGGAAATGTGAATGTTTAAAATTCCCCCACAGTATTATAGCTTTTTGAAGTTCTTTTGCTTCCTAATATGAGCTTCTGGCAACTTACTTCTCTTGCTTGAGGATGCATTTGGAATGCAATCCTGTATGTTCAAAACATCTCAACCCCACTCTCTCCAGTGTTTGGGCAGGCCTGTAACTTGGGGTCTGGGCCAGGCTCTGACATCAGCCCAGGTGCATATCCCTGCTTCTGGACTCTCCTTGCCGCCCCTTCTCTGCCTTTTGTCTAAATGTCAACAGCTCAGGGCAGCTCAGTTCTCAATACGTCCCTTGGGAAAAGCCTCACTGGCTTAAGTTCCTGGTTCCATAATGTCACAGGTCATCAAGTTTCCCAAAGCTTGAGAAAAGATGCTTCCACCAGGAGACATCTGAAAAGTGGGAAACGTGGGAAATCTGAAACATGAGATTACCTTAGATTAGATTTTTTTTCAAAGATTTAATGTAATTCTATTCAGTGTTTATAAAAGTCAGAATGGACCAACAGCTCAATGTGAAAAGACTCCACCTGAAATATCTGAGGTGCTTGGAGGCCAGGCAGGAAGCTGAGCTCAGAAATACAGAAGTCTCTTTCAAAACTTTGAGAAGATAGTGCTAAATGGCAACCAAGGAAACAAGAAAACAAGTGTGCTGGTCTCTCCTGTTGAGGGTCTATTGCATTCCAAGCACTGCTGCATGCTGGGGGTTCAGGAGTAAACAGGAAGATGAAGTTGCTGCTCTTAAAGATCTTGTATTCTGCTAGAGAGAGGTTAGGAAAAGAAAGGAAGGAAAGAAGAGAAGAAAAATGTCAGCTGGAGACAAAAGAAGCAGAATCAATTCTTGGGATGTTGGAGTTTTCTCTCTGGACTTCTCCCTGGATCCTTCTCAGGCAGTGGCAGTAGGTGGTTATAGATGAACTGAACACAGGGTTTCTGAAATAAACTCTTTAAGGGACATGGCCACAATATAGAGAGATGCAGGCTGGCACCGCAAGACCCCAGGGGTGTCATCCACACAGGCGACAGTGGGGATGGCGCCCCCTGGAGTTGTGACCAGTACCTAGGTGTTCCCTAACTTGTGAGATGGGTTGCAGAATTAGCACCTCAGGTCTAGGTGTTGATTCTTTGTTTTCCTAAAAAGGCAAAGGAAAAGACCCTCCACTATTATCTGGTCCGGAACTCCAGAATCTCCCAAGGCTGTTGTCGGAGGACCGCTTCCAGGGCTGATTCTGAATGGAAGCCTCACCTTCCTTGGGGCAGAGTAAATGAAGGGAAAGCTGGATACAGTTTCCTTCTCCTCCTATAATTCGCTGGCAACTTCCTCCAGAGCTTTTAACAAAACACCATAATGATATCCTCCATGAGTGCTGTTTTAAATGTTTGGTTCTGTTGGGTGTTGGGGAAATAGAATTAAAAACAAATTCTCCTCCCAACCCAGAAAACCTCTCCATCAAGGAAGAAAAGAAAGAAAACAATTTTATTATTGAATAAGCATTAAACCAGAATGCGATGCGCCTCTCAGGCAATCCGCTAGGAGATGGCAAAGACAGAAAGGAATCTCGTCCTTTTATACAGCCGAGCAGATACAACCAATTACATACATGGTCTGAAGATAAACAATTACTAGCCCTCAAGTAAAAAAAGACTTGACAGCATCATTGGTCACACATAATTCATCTTAACTTAAGATGAATTCACTTGGTAGTTGGGGTAACCACCTGTGTTAGCTAACTGGATTTATCCAAAGGAAAAATTAACTTCTCCTACCTTTATGACAGGAGGTAGTTTTGCAGCTTGGCGGCTTCTGCCCTCCCAGAGAAACAGGGAGATAAGGGCACCATCTTCCTCAAGGCTGGCATTTCAGAGAGATGGTTCCCAGGTCCTTGAGAAAGACATTCCTGCTCATAAACCTGGCAAGAGGCTTATTTAGCTTTTTAAAAAGATTCGCATACATTTCAAAGAGACAGAGGAACAATTACAAGTTTCCAAAGTAAATGCTCTAAGAAAAGGGAAGGGGAGAAGTCTCCTCTTGCTTCAACAGGGAGGAGTAAGCCTCTTATTTTTAATTTGTATTTGCCTTTACAAGGGCATGAAGAAACTACTGGCAAAACTTTGGTTTAAAATGGTTCTTTTAAAACTAAATTCTGAAATTCTTCTAAGGGGGAAAATTTTTAATTTCTTAAAGAAGACTCTCGTGGGGAAAGGAAAGCCACTACTCTTGGTGATGTAAAGCCACTTTATGCAAAATAGTTTGCGCATTTTTAAGTAGCTTTGAAAAGTCGGCTATTGCGCAACCAACAGCAGTTGCTATGGTAGCAAAAGTTAGTGTTATTCTAATCTACTTGGTGATGAAGTGTCTGGAGCTGCTGCTCAGTGCAGGAAGCCATGTTCTGTGTGTGGAGTTGTTAGTTTTTGCACCATATTATGGGAAGAATAAGCTGAGCAGACTGTGGAAATCAGGGTGGAAAAGGAGGGCAGACACAACATGAGGTCTGAGCAACCGTGAGTCAGAAATGAGAGAAACCTTGAAAATTAGAAGCGCTTGGGTTCCGTCTCTCTAACCAGTCCTTACTGAGGACTGGACTAGGGTTGGGATGGGGAGAGCGACTGAAGGGTCCCCGTGTGTTGCACAGAGATGTGGTGATTGTACACACAGGGCCTCCTCCAGCCCCTCCAGTGACTCAGCAGGATACACATCATTGTACCCATTAGGACCTGAGGACTTGTGAAAGTGAAAGGGACATGTCCGAGGTCACAGAGCTGGTGGCTGAGTAAGGAGCAGAACCTAGGATCTCGCTCTCAGAATGGGAGGAGCTGGCATACTGATGTGAGAGGAAATTCGGTGAAGAAACCCATTTCACTGGAGGAGGGAATGGTTGGTCTCAAAGTTAGAAGAAAGAATAGAATCAGTATCGTTGGTGAATTTAGGTTCACATTATCTAGAGAGAGAGCGACGGACAAAACAAAGAGAGAAAGCCAATAGCACAGATGAGTGCTTCACTAGAATGTAAGTCACAAGGGGGTGAGGATTTTGTCTGTTTCATTTAGTCCTGGCCTTAGAAGAGGGCCAGGCGCACAGAAGGGCCTCAATAAAAAGTGGCTGAGTGACCGCCAGAGGAATTCTTGCAACAATAGAAGGCTGAGGGAAGAACACAGTGGGAGTTTAACTAGGTGGATTTAGGGTCTCGGTAAAGACTAAAACAGCACATATCAAGAACCGTGAAGAACTGTCTAAGATTTTATCCTACTTGCAATCTACCAAGTTAGCCTGTCACAGTTCCATGGATGCTGGCACAAGACACAGGTCTCCTGGGTCAGAGCAAAGGACTTTGGGACTCATAGTAATAGCAATAGCCAGAGAGACAGTGGGGGTTTTTGCTTGGTTGGATTTTTTGCTTCCACAGGATGACATAAAGAGGTCTAGGTGACAGAAAGAATGCCAAGTGACACCTGCATTTGACGACAGGAACCCTGAACTTAGGGAACCCGAATCTTTTTTAATTGGCAGTAAACATGCCTGCCCTTTGCTCCAGAGGCAAACACAGTCTTTATCTTCCAAGGCCATTCACTGTGTAGATATCATTGAAAAACAACAGTCTGGAGCAAACAGAGAAGCCTCGGCTTGTAAGACAGGCAGAAATGTCAAAGTCTCAGAGAGAATTAACTGCCAACAATAAACTAGCACTATTTTCCCTCGCCGGAGGACCACCGCTCTATGTAATGATATTGAGAACACCCATGTGCAGAGGAATGTCAGGGTAAACAATGATGGAGCCGCAAAGTGGACAGCTTGCCTGAGGTCTGGGGAGGAGTTTGGGAAGATATTGAGTTTTGATGTTGTAACCATTCATCATCAGATTCATATGAATGAAACGAAGGAACACAGAAATGACTTATAATGGAAGCTTAATTCCATAAGTGCACGGGACCTTAAGTATCTTAGCCTGGATTCCCCCCAAAGCTTCCATGAAGATAGTCTATTTGGGAATTAATCCCAAGAAACAGAAGTGAAGGACAGTGGAAGTAAAATGGGGACAAGGGGAGAGCTGATCCAAGGATGTGTTATCAAGCTGGCCACGTACGTGGGCAACAGTGCTCAGTCCCATGGAGCTTTCTGAGGAGCCAATGAAATGCATCCAGAACGATCTTCCCTGGAGATCAAAGAAGCCTGTATCCGTTGGCTCTGTCCCCCACTGATCATGACAGTCAACTTGCCTTGATCATCCAGGTTATACATGTATGAGTCCTGAGCACAATCCTTGGGTTTCCTGGGCCTGAGGCAGGAAGCAAGAAGCACTGGCACGGGTCACAGGAAAAGAGCCTTCACGTTGTACCTTCATGAAACTGGTCAAGCCAGTGTGGAACGGCCCGCCACAGAGGGGATGGAGTAGGAGCTGAGGCTGAGAAGATCTGAAGTGATACACGATGGGCACAGCATCCAGGCTGCCCCCCGTACCACTCAGATCCACACAAATCCTCCAGCAAGGTCACTTCCTCACAGAGACCCCTTCAAGGTGGTGGCCAACCATGGTCTCTCCCAAGATATAATGCAGTTGGTCCTGAAACCATAATCCTCCTCCTCTACCAGTCAATCTAGATTTCCCTCACCCTCAGCCAGCACACTGGTCTATGCTGCCTACCTGTTGTGGTGACCCAGCTCTTCACTGAAGGGTCTGAGCCCTTAACTGCCTTGCCCTGGTGGGATTCTGGTCACTGAAACTCCCCACTCACCATTATCACCAGGCTTGGAAACACTACAAAACTCCAGTGAATTCTCTGGGCTCCAGACCTGCTCTCCACTGTCCCCCAGTATAGCAGCAGCCCCAGTACCTCGTGGTCATTAGGGTCAATTACACACACCCCAAGTCAGACATGTCATATCACCTTAACAATCACCGTCCCGTGTACTTGGGTGGCTTCTAACCTCCAGCCCCAGAGACTCCCTGCCCAAAGGCTGGGGGAACGTGTTCAGCTCACTCTCCAAGAAGGTCAGAGGCTCTGAGGAGCGGGCACCTTAGGGACAGTCTTGACTAGTGATGAATAGGAGCGGGTAGATAACTACCCCAGCCATGTGGCCCCTCCAGTGAGACTGGAGCAACTCTAAGGCACGTTCCACATCATCTCCCACTGCCCACAGTGGTGACCTGTGGTCATTAACACACACCGTATGGACCCCCTTCCCTTCCCCGTCTCACCTTCTCGCTCCCCTGCTGGTGTTTCCTGGAATCACTCCCAGATTCACTGCTCGCTCTCACAGTCTAGTCTCAAGAGTCTGCTTGGTGGGGAACCCAAACTAGGATGTTTGGCACCAGAAGTAGCCCTAGGAAGCAGGCCCTCAGGCTGGGATTCTGGAGTTGGATCTCTCACTGGGCGGGGGGCAACACGGATCTGAATTCTGGTGCTAAGTGTGGTGGCGAGACCCCCTGCCATGCTGCAGCACCCCAGCGCTACATAGGAGGAAGGGGACACACAGGCTGCAGTGCTGGCTCTGGCACTCGTAAAAACAAGGAACGACAGTCATTATAAAGATAACGGCAATGACAGTGTCAACAACCATCGAAGCCACAAAGAAAGAAAATAGCAGCCTCTCCTTTCCTCCCAGACCTGTGGATTCTAGCTACTGGCGACACAGCTCTGCAAACAGCTCATCGGTTCATGTTGCATCCTGGAGCTCGCCCTGCCGGCTCTGCAGGGTGTTGTCCCAGAGCCGGCACTTTGGCTAAGACTTGGACAGAGCGCTCCACTGTTTCATTAGGCTGGCTCCTTCCGCCTGATGGGGTGTGGAGGAAGACCAGTGGAACCCATTGCGTGTGCCACTGTCAGCCCTCCTTTTTTCCAAAAGATGAGTCACTCACGCTCAGCCCATGTTATTCAGAATATCACGCCAGTTTTGCCAGTCCACAGACGGGAGTGCTGGCAGACACACTGTGGACAGGGCAGGCAAACCCTTATCTGCCGTAGGTAAAAATCTAAAAAGCACAGATTGCTGTCCCTTTAGGCGAAGAAGGGGTCTGATGTGATCAACATATTAGCAGGCCGCTGGTAACTTTCCTCAAGCAATGGTGCCTTCTCTGGGGCTCAACATCTGTCTCATCTTTATTCTTATTGGTCTGTGACAATTCTTAATATACTGATATTAACAACTTGGCATATATGCTATAAATATTTCCCCCAGTTTTATTTTGCCTTTAAGTTTTGTTTTTGATGGGTTTATAGACAGAAAAATGTCTCCCTTTTGCTTTTGGGGAAATCTATCAATATTTCCTGTATGGTGTTTGCCTTTGTTGCTGTGCTTATAGAACTTTCCTTATTCTGAGGTTGTATAAGTAGTCTCCAGGATTCTCTAATCTACTGATGACTTCTTTCTCCTACCCTCTTTCTTTTTTAAAAAAAAAAAAATGTATTTATTGTATTTTATTATTTATTTTTGGCTGCATTGGGTCTTCGTTGCTGCGCGCGGGCTTTCTCTAGTTGTGGTGAGCAGGGGCTACCCTTTGGTCTTCACGTGCACTGAGAGGCAGGAGGGGTGACCAAACCACAGCTTAGATTATTCACTCTCCCAGCAATTATGGAGGGCTCAGGAACTTCCAAAAAGCTATTTTTGCCTAAGTCTGTAACTGCAGGAGTCACAAAGGCTCCATGTCCAAAGGGGAGCTGGAGAAGGATTCATTCAGAGAGACGAATTCAAGATATGCAAGTCCCTTGCCCCACTGGACTCCTTTAAGAGAGATGGAGCTGGGTCCCAGAACAAACAGAGACTTGCTAAACTTAAGGGAAAAAACTGCCCACGCATGGAGATGACCAGGGAATGGCCACCAACTCACAAGCAAGCAGGTCTCCAGCTTGGGCTGCGAACTGCCACTAAGTAGGGAGCTACCAGATCCGAAGGGGAACATGGACCAAAAACGTCAGGCCTGGACAAGGTGGAAGAGTCTATTGAAAAATCCATCTTTTGAATTGGTTGGACATTTTGACATGTAAGAGATATTCACAGTGTAAGAGTTGTAACTTCCCAGAGGGAAAGAGGGCAGGTTGAGACCCATGCTGCATCTAGAGATGTGTCTGACTTTTTCCCTTCTTTTTAAAAATTTTTTAACATCTTTATTGGAGTATAATTGCTTTACAATGGTGTGTTAGTTTCTGCTTTATAACAAAGTGAATCAGTTATACATATACATATGTTCCCATATCTCTTCCCTCTTGCGTCTCCCTCCCTCCCACCCTCCCTATCCCACCCCTCTACGTGGTCACAAAGCACTGAGCTGATCTCCCTGTGCTATGCGGCTGCTTCCCACTAGCTATCTATTTTACATTTGGTAGTGTAGATATGTCCATGCCACTCTCTCACTTTGTCACAGCTTACCCTTCCCCCTCCCCATATCCTCAAGTCCATTCTCTAGTAGGTCTGTGTCTTTATTCCCTTTCAAGTAGGAGTTAAAATTGAAAAGAGAACAAGAACGCTGTTGTCGCAGAAGCAGGCTGTGCAGAAACAGAGACCACATGCACCTGTCTCATCCATTTGCTCGTGATTTAGCAGCCCTTCCAACAAATTGTAATACTGCTCAACTGGAAAAAAATGGACTCACTCTACAAACCTTGGGAGATTTTACCGTGAGTGTGTGTTTGCTTTAAATGAATACAACAGATTTGATTTTTTTAATGTGCTTTTTTTTCCTTCACAGGCTATTACTAAATAGGAAATAATTTTTTTCTAAAGTGATTCTTTGTTGGACTTCCCGGGCGGTCCAATGGTTAGGACTCCACGCTTCCACTGCAGGAGGCCCGGGTTCAGTCCCTGGTTGGGGAACTAAGATGCTGTAAGCTGGCGGTGTGGCCAAAAAAATAAAAAATAAATTTTTAAAAAAGTGATTCTTTATGTTTTCAAAGTCATAATGTTAACAGCTTTTTGAACATTTTCATTATGAAAATAAAGAAAGAATTTAGGAAATCTAAATTCAGCTTTATAAATCTGTATGTTTACTGGATTTTTTTTTGCACCTAATTTAAAGGCATGTGGACACACACGACAATTTGTGAATAAAATGCGTGAACATTGGTTTTATCAAGTCTGTAAAGGGACATGAACAAGGATGCTTAGTATGGCGTTGTTTAACATGGCCAGGGGTTGGAGGCCATCAAGGTGTCCATCCCTGGCAGAATGAAAAGGTGGAGTGTGGCGGATGCACATCATGGAACATTCTACAGCAGTTAAAATCGAAAGGTCAGTTGTTCCTATAACTACATAAATGATAGATCTTAGAAACACAGAGCGAGTGAAAACAAGAAAGAAACAATGGGCTTTATAACAACATAACACCAGTAACAACAATTAAAAATACATATGTACCCAACAACGGCGCACGTTTACAAGACGCATACATATAAAGCAATACACATTAAATACACTAGAATGGTCTCCTGTGGGGAAGAAGGTAATGAGAGTGGGGAATGGGGATAAAAAGGGAATAAAAGAAAAAAAGACTATTTTATAATAATTTTCCCATTTCTTTTTCCTTTATGTATACTTCATATTTAAATTGTGGTTTTTTTCCCCTTCTAAATCAGGAAGAAAGCTTCCCACCCACAATATTCTCGGGAGAGAGATGAATATTCACCATCTAACTTTTGAAATTGACATTTATTTTGTGATTCAAGAAGAAAAGGTGGTGGGAATAAATAACAGAACTGGGGAATTTAATCCATAAAATTGGGAAAACAAATTAGGTTTTATTAATAAAATTTGAACTGGGTACATTCATCAGTTGGGGGGAATTTATTTAGTTGATGATCTTAATTTGGATAGGGGAGAGGCACTTACCTCTCTGCCACTCCTATCAAGCCCAGAAACAGGCGGTGTTGGTTGCCCTCATTCCCCACTTCCTCGAGCTGGATGTTGAGTGTCTTTGGGTTACTATCCCCTCGACTTACAGAGGAAGGGGGTACAGAGTCAGTAAATTTCAGGAGCTACAAAGATGCTTATGGTATGTGGTATGGTATGCCACTAAGTTTTACGCCAAATCTTAGTGGCGTAAAACAAAAACATCTTTGTTTGCTTGAGATTCTGAGGGTCAGGGATTCAGACACAGCATAGGTGGGTGGTTCTTTTGCTCATGTGCTATCCTTGCATTGGTGACTGGGCTGAGTAGGAAAGTACAAAAAGGCCTCACTCACCTGTCCAATGGCCCAGTGCTACGCTGGGTGGCTTTTTTCTCTCTCCATGTGTTGTTTTCTTCATATGATCTCTCTCTCCAGCAGGATGGCTTGGACTTCCTTACAACATTGCAGCTGGACTGCAAGAAGAAAAGCATTTACTTATCAAGCCTCTATGTGCACCACAGTTGCTGATGTCCCACTGGCTAAAGCAAGTCACATAACCAAGCTCAGAATCGATGTGGGAGGGGACCACACCAGGACATGAGTACAGTAAGTCTCCTACGTATGAACCTTCAAGTTGCAAACTTTCAAAGATGCGAATGTGCCCAGAGAAAGGACAAAGAGAGACAAGAGGAAGAAGTAACTGAAGAACCGAAGAGATTCACGACACAGGAAATGGCAAGGGGATTTTCTGTATTTGAGGAGGCACCGTTACTTTTTGAGGCACAGGACCTGAACGCAGAACGGTATACAAAGGTTGCAGCAGCCATTCAGAATGCAATCCAGTGCTACCGCGTCATCTATGATGAGAAAAAAAGAGCTACTACCCAGACATCACTGGATCGTTTTTTTCAAGAGGGTAGATAGAACTGAATCCAGCAAGGAACCAGAACCTGTGCCATCCATGTCAGGCGTGAGTGAAATTGCAACTTGCCCTCCATCTCCTATTGCTGACGATCCTTCAGCTCTACCATCTCCCACCTCCTCTCCCTCCTCCAGTCAGTAACTCTTCTTGCCTGTTCACTCGATGCCAGCCCCTGGATGCCAGCTGTTGTACTGTACTACTGTACTTTTCAAGGTACTGTACTGTAAGAGTCAAAATGTTTTCTTTATTTTGTGTGTGTGTTTCTTTGTTTCTTATGTAGTATTTGTGTGAAAAGTATTTTAAACCTATTACGGTACAGTACTATATAGCCGATTGTGTTAGTTGGGTACCTAGGCTAACTTTGTTGGACTTATGAACAAATTGGACTTACGAATGTGCTTTCGGAATAGAACTCATTCGTATGTAGGGGACTTACTGTACTGGGAGGCATAGTTCTTTGGCAGCCACCAAAGTACCAGTCTACCACAAGTTCTAATTATAGATCTTACAGCCAGGCAAGGACAGCCCAGGGATACAAGCAGAAGGAACTACTTGTTATCCTGGAAAAGTCTGGAGTTTTATCATCTGCTAAAGAGCTCAGCCAGCTTGTGGCATGTGGCTCCAGGGTAAGAACCAGTATGGCCTCTCTAGCCAATAAGAAGCCTCTAGAACTGGGAGTGAATGAAGGTGTCCTGAACCAGCCCAAAAAGGAACTCAAGCACCAGTTCCATGAGCCTGGGATGAGATCTAGGCACCAGAGTAGGCGATGGGAGGATGACTACCCCAGCTTCCTGCCCCTCAGGGGCGTTCCACACCACTTCCCAGAAGCCCCCCAGAAAGATTGAGCTCTAGTCGCCACAATGTCATCTGTTTATTTAATGGTTCCCATCCTTTCCCCTTCTTACTCCTCCACTTACCTATCAGGGCTTCTTCCCAAATAAGCCACTGATACTCAAATTGGGCCTCAGGGTCTCCTTCTGAGGAACCCCAGGTTAAGACATTGAGGGTTGTGGGCCACTGCATGATCTCAAGAGTCATTCCCAGCTGGAAAAGTCCATGATCTGATCGGGGATGTGGAGATGTGGACTTGGCATTATACAGGCATAGGCTTGAGCCCCTGCCCTCCTGCTCACCAATTCTGTATAAAGAGCTTTTGTTTTCCAAGACGGTCACCAACAATCCGTCTCATCCTTGTGTGCACACGCCATTCCTCCCATCAAGAGATGAAGTCTATTTCTCCTCTCCTTTGATTCTGGGCTGGCCTTATGCCTTGCTTTGACCAGCGGGTGGGGGGAAGGGGGGGGGAAGGGATATTCCAGGACTTCTGAGCCCAGACTTTAAAAAGCTTGTAGCTTCTACTCTTTTGTCCTCTTGGAAGCTAGCCGTCATGTAAAAAGCCCTGCCACCCTGCTGGAAAGACCAGCATGGAGAAAGAGGGGCCCAGTCAGTCCCCAGCTATTCCAGCGGGTGGGCACTGGGGGATTTTGAGACGTCCAGTTGAAGATGTCAAAAGGGTAGTAAGATACAGTTAACTCCTCTGTATCTCTCTGAATAAGAGCCAGGGCCTTTCCTTCGTTGCTTGGGCAAAGAGGAGGAGTTTACGATTGTAAACGGCAAGGCTGTGTGCGTGTATGGGTATGCTCGTGTGTGGTGTGTGGGCTGAGTGTTTGAAACAGGCTGTGCAGTTTCCCGCGCCCTCACCGCCTCCCTCCTACAGACCAGGCCTCAGCCACACCTGCCCCCTCGATGCCCAGACTGCTAAGTCATCAAGCCCCCAGCAGGGCCAGGGCCTCACTGTGCCAGCAGCTAATGTAGCACTCGAGCCCAGCAGGGGAAGCCTTTCTTCGTGCGCCCTCTGGAACCATCCTAGGATGCTACCCTCTCCTCTAATGCGATCAAGGTTTTCCTGGAGGATGCCCTTCCCTGAACCCCCTCGAGGGGTCGCTGCTCAACCTTGCACACACACACCCCACCTTAAGGTCTGGAAGTTGGGTCACTGTCCTCTGTGACTGGGTATCCACCCTCCACCGCACCACCCACTGCAGGGCCGGTAAACTGGAGTGGTGAGTCTAAGCCAATCACAGAGCTCCCAGTCTCCTCCTAGTGATTGGTGTAGGAGTGAGCATGTGAGCCAATTCTCGCCAATGAGATGTGAGGGGAGGTCTGCTCAGGGAGTTCTGGGAAAGGATTCTTTGCTCCTGGGAAGGAGACTCCCGGAAGGCGTGGCTCTCCTCTACCAATGAGCACTGATGGGCCTGGGTGATTCCTGGAGCTGCTGCCACCATCTTGGAATCATGAGGGTCAACAATGATTGGAGGAGGCTGAGGCAGAGAGATGGGAGGAACCTCGATAATATGATTGTATTTTTGAGCTGTATTAACCTGAAAGCTCTCTTACTTCTGGACGTTTTATCAACGGAGATAATACAAGGCAGTATCGTTTGTTTGTTATCTAGACTCAAAGACACCCTAGTGAGGCAGCCCTGGGCTTCTCCCACCTCCAGGGGGCGCTTCCCTGGGACCCTCCCCTGTGCACTCAGGCACCTATGTAGATCCAGGGGGTCAGAGGCCCCCTGTGTGTCCTACTGCCAAAATCTGCCTGCCAGATTGAATACCCACTGCAGAACAGGTGTGACTCTGACCCTGAGGTCGTCCTCCAGCCAAAATGGGTGATGGCTGATGATGCCTGTCTTCCAGACCCCCTTGCATGGCACTACAAGACCTGGCATTTCTCTTTAGCCTCACTTTCAAACCCGCTTCACCGCACTGTCTCTGCTTCAGGCACACTGTTCATTCATTCACTTAACAAAACCTTTCCCCAACCCTTGACCTGTGCCTGGCACTGTGTGAGAGGAGAGGACACATAGGAGAAGCAGGATTTGCCCCAGCCCCCAGGGAGCTCAGGCTCTAGTGAGAGAGCAGGGGTGTACATGACTGCAGTACGAGGTGCCAGGTGCTACAAGAGACGAGTGTGTGCACGTCAGAAACATAAAGGAAGAGTCTTAGGGCAGCAAAGGAAGGTATCACAGAAAAGGTGACATTGAGATGGGTGAGTTGGGTGAGTGGGAGAAGGACATTTAGTGCATCCTTAGCAGCCTCTGTTCCTCAGCCCCATCACACAGACTCAGGGCACTGTGCCTTTGCATTGGCTCTTCCCCTACGTGGAATGCCTTTCCCTTGCTTCGCTGGCCTGGAAACTCCTCCAAGGCCCAAGTCATAGAGTATGTTCTGTGAGAAGCTGTTCATGACTCCTGTGGGAGTGTCATGTGCTCCCCTCTGCTCCCACATCTTTGCACTCATTTCACTGTGAGAATTTGTTCCTGTTTTATTTGCTTGCCTGTTCCTTTCATCAGACTGTGAGGAAGGAACCAGGTCGTACTCACCTTTATATACCCAGCACCTGGCCCAGTGGCTGGCACATACTAGACATCTGAAAGACAGTTGCTTTCTGCCTATGCCCTTTGTCCCCTCCCAGCCATGTTTTCCAAAGGGCTGAGCAGGCTCTAATATGATTGAGAGAAGCAATGACAGACTATAGGAAGTCCTGTCTGCTGGGCAGGCCCTAAAGGAAGCGGTCCAACTACCAAGGCAAGAGGAATAGTCCCCAGCCTTCAAGACCTTTCCATTCAGGGCCACCAAGTACAGTGGTTCAGGTTGTTTACTGCACAAAGACATTGAACCAAGGGGCTGGGGTGGGGGTGGGGGGATGAAATACAGCCAACTCTCCATTTGCCAATCTTTTTGCCTTTGCACAGTGTTGCATCCACCCAAAGGGGCACCTTTTCTTAATATCCACAAAGGTTCTATGCAGGATAGCCATAGCCCTTGTCTGCTCGTGGCAGAACCCTCACCTGTCACAGGGCTCCCCGCCAACCCCAAGCCTCTAGGGTATCAGGGCCTAACCTAAGAGTTCTTGATGAAGGACTGTTCCGATGAAGAGAAAACATCATTTGCCATAGCGCTATTGCTCTTGTTTATGCTGTTCTGTTTTCTGGAAATTATACAAAGATAATGTTGCCTAGCCTGCAATGTACATCATGTTTGCTTTCAATCATGAGAGAAAGTGTGATTCTTACCATAAATGATAAGCATCAGTTACATGGGTCAATACAAAAAAGATCCACTGTGGGAGGTGAAGTCAGATAAAAAAAATAAGCACACAGAAATGCTCATCTTAAGGACCCAGACAGTTACTAAAGCTGCATTACAAATTTAGCTCTGAATTTCCTGGAAGCCAAAGTTCAAGGGCAATCTTGATCAGTTACATAATTTTTCATTCAATCAACCAAACATCGTACCAATATTGATGGCTGTCTACTTTCTGCCAGGCACTGGGGTGGGTGGAGGAGGAAAGGCAATGGTGACAAGACAAGCATGAGTCTTGTCCTCATGGAGCTTACAATCTACTGGGGAAAATAAATTTTTGAAAATACAAGTAAACAGACAAATAAGTAAAATGATTACAAATTCTAATACATATAATGAAAGCAACAAATAAGGGGCTGAGAAAGAGAATAAGGGATATGGGGACTTCTATTTATAACAGAGTGGTCACAGAAAGCCCCTCTAAGGAAAGACAAATAAGCTGAGGCCAATTGGACAAAAAGGAGCCAATCATCAGAGAAAAGGAAAGGGGGGCCAGAGATGGGAATAGCATGTGCAAAGGTCCTGTGGCAGGAAAGGAATTGGATAAAAACCTACCATTTACTCTAGGTCACACATTTGATAGCACTGATCCACTTCATCATTCTCCTTACCATCAGTAAGAGTCTGATTCCCTTGCTGCTCACACTTTAAGGCATCCTGCCCTAACAGGATATATTCAAGAAGCCTCATGTCAGTCTAATCACCCCAGATCCCCTTCTGCAGATTCAGCCAAGCCATGCCCCAGGCACTGGCCCAATTCAGATTGGAGACAAGGGAGTCTGAAGCAGCTCGGATCCCCACAGGGTGAGGTTAGATATGCAATCACCATTCTCATCAGTCTAAGCCAGTGTCCAATCTTTTTTTTTTTTAATTAATTTTTATTGGAGTATGGTTGCTTTACAATGTTGTGTTAGCCTCCACTGCACAACAAAATGAATCAGCCATACAGGTACAGATATCCCCTCCCTTTTGGACTTCCCTCACATTTAGGTTACCACAGTGTATTAGGTAGAGTTCCCTGTGTGATACAGTATGTTCCCATCAGTTGTCTATTCTATACATAGTATCAATAATGTATATGTGTCAATCCCAGTCTCCCAATTCCTCCCACCACACCCCTAAGCCAGTGTCCAATCTTTGACCCCTGGGATCCCAAGTGACCCAGGCCCAGAGCCCAGGAGTTCTCCTAATTAGGATAATGGAATATTTATAAATAATACATGGGGGCTTCCCTGGTGGCACAGTGGTTAAGAATCTGCCTGCCAATGCAGGGGACACAGATTCGAGCCCTGGTCTGGGAAGATCCCACATGCCGCAGAGCAACTAAGCCTGTGAGCCACAACTACTGAGCCTGCGCTCTAGAGCCCGTGAGCCACAACTACTGAGCGCACGTGCCATAACTACTGAAGCCCACGCACCTAGAGCCCGTGCTCCGCAACAAGCGAAGCCACCGCAATGAGAAGCCCGCGCACCACAATGAAAAGTAGCCCCCGCTCGCCACAACTAGAGAAAGCCCGCGCACAGCAACAAAGACCCAACGCAGCCAAAAATAAATAAATAAATAAATAAATTGAAAATAAATAAATAATACATAACGCCTGGGGGCCCCTTGTAAGTTCTCTGCATTCTTGCCCCTCAAACCATGTATGCTTGAGTCAATAACACCCAAACCAGCCATGCAAAGAAACTAATTGGAACAGAGAACCCTGAACAGAATTTGCTGTGACTTTCCTTCCTTCCTTTCTTCCCTCCTTCCTTCAATCAATCATTATATGGTACCTACTCTGTGGAAGGTCCTGTGCTTTCCATACTGAGAGGGTGTGGATAGGGTGAACACTCAGCCTGGACCTTTCTCCCACCCAGGCTCGCCTCTCCATCTGGAGTGGCTGCCACCCATCTCCTCTGGACCAAATTCCATTCCTCTTCCGAATGGAAGCCGTCATCTTTGGCTCAGCAACCTCTGTGTGCCAGCCATCACTCTAAGCACTGGGGTGAATCAGAGAGACATGGTCTGCCTTCAGGGAGCTTGAAGTCCAGTGAGGAAGGCATTACACTCATCACTCCACAAAGCATGAAGTCGCTCCACCTGTGGTGCGGGTTGCCCAAGGACACCACAGGGGCCTCTGAGAGTATAGTGAGGCGTCTCAGCCCCTCTGGGGGGTGCAGGGAAGGCTGTGCAGAGTCTTCAGGAGGTGCCGGCACATGGGGGTTTAATGTCCCCATACTGGGCCAAAAAATAGAAAATATAACAAATAGAAACACAAAAAGAGGGGACAAACCCAGACCTGCATCGTTAGCTTTGTTCCCCCACAGCTGAAACTTTGCAAGACGCAGACCCCAGGGCTTCACAATGTGTCTCTGTAGAAACGATCGCACCATTAGCAGCAGGTTCCTGGGTTCGGGTCCTGGTGTCACCCCTTCCTCACTGTACTGCCCTGACTTGTCTACTATCATCCTCTCTGAGCCTCAGTTTCTCTGTCTATAGAATGGGGGCAACATCTCCCCCACGGGGTTGGCAGGAGAATCAAATGAGAGAGGCTTTCTACACGGTACAGGGTACGGGACTGGGCTTCATTGCTCCCAAGGTTCTGATCACTGTGACAGCCACGTGTTCTCTCTTGTCATTAAAGGCACTCTCTTTCGGAAAGTCCCAGAGTGTCGGTTTTTGTCGACCCCCGGACGTGCTGGTGCACAGCGGTGTTCTGAATGTGCCCCTCACAAAGCTCTGAGATTCCTGCCTCAGCACGAATCTCCTGTCCTCTCTGTCCAATTCTGATTTGACAGCCTGCTCCAAGTATCTATTTGATACTGTTGACAACCAAAATAGAAATCCCATCTCCAGCTACCCTGGATACAGCTTGTCACAGTCTTTAGAAGACAAACCTGGTGATGGGCTCGCTTAGAATTCTTTCTCGTAAAGGAAGGAGTCACAGAAGCTAGACGTTGTGTCCCTTCATCCAGGTGTGTGGCAGAGGGAGGCGTGCTAATAAACTGGGGGACAGGTGGAATGTCCCCTTTTGCCAGGCAGAAAGCTGTTCGCTAGTCATGCCTGTACTGCGCTCTGGCATAATCTCACTCAGATGAATAGAAGCTGTCATTTAAGACAAATCTACTCTGAGCCAGGCCCTGTGCTAGGACTCCGTGTCCAACACCGCTCGTGCTCGCAACCACCGTGCAAAGCCAAGACTGTCGTGTCCATTTTATGGATGAGGAAACTGAAGCTTCAGAGAGGGTTAATAATTTGTCCAGGGACTTCTCTGGTGGTCCAGTGGGTAAGACTCTGCGCTCCCAACACAGGGGGCCAGATTCGACCCCTGGTCAGGGAACTAGACCCCACATGCTGCAACTAAGAGTCCACATGCTGCAACTAAAGATCCTGCATGCCACAACTAAGACCCGGTGCAACCAAAAGAAATAAATAAATATTTTTAAAAAATAATAATTTGTCCAAAAAGTCACCCAACTGCAGAGTGCTAGGGCTGGGGTTTGAGCTCAGGTGTCTGCTCACAACACCACACTCTCTCTGCCTCAGTCATGGGCATTTCCCATCCCTCCCTTCTGTCCTTGGCCACTTTGGGTCCCGGCAGGCACAGCTGGTACCCGACCCCTGTGAGACCCATCGTTGTGACAGATTCAGGGAACGCTGGGCTGAATGTCCCCAGGGCCCCTGTCTCCGTGCTGACCCAGTCCCTGCTTTGATGCCGACTTCTTAGTCTGACCTTTGCCCTGCTGAAAAAATCAGGAAGCCTCTGGAACCCACAAGCTGGAGTCTGCCCCAGGCCACCTGCTGATCCCCATCTGCCAGTCACGACCCCTCAAGCCTTCTAACTGGCCCACACTTCCAGTCGCCCTGTCACCAGGATGGCCTCCAGCACCGGGGCATGAGCTAGTCCACCCTTTGGACACTGGAGCTCAGGCAGCCCTTCTGTCTTGTTTCAAGTCCCAGACTCGTGTTAGCAGAGGTCCCCCTTTAGAATACCCTGCCTTTACTGACATTTCTCTCTGCCTGTATCCAGCCCCCAAGTGTAAACGCAGGAACCATCACCTGGCAGGTGCTCTGCAAGGAACGGTACTCACCTAGACTGTTGATGCAAGAAGGGTCTTTACACCCATCCTGCCCACCCCTACACTGCAGAGAGGAGACTGAGATCCAGAGAGGGGAAGAAGCACAGGGACAGGGTAAAATGTAGACAGAGTAAAATCTAGAACCCAGATCAGGTGGCTGCTGTTGATTATCAGGACATCTATTTATGATTAGCATCTGGAATGGCTTACAGAAGATAATGCTATAAAAATGTGGGGCTAGGGTCCTGTGGCCAGGCCAGGGCTTACCTATATATGTTTTTCACCACTAGGAAAAAGTACCCCTTCTTCAGGCAGACCCAGGTCCTCACCAGGGCAAAGGCCCAGCAAGCAGACCAAGGACTAGATTTCAGGTCCTACTTGCCCCTTCAGCTGAGCACGTTTGTGCAGTGAAGCACCTGAACAACTGTACATGGCGGCCTTGCGCATATAACACTGAAATAATTTGCTTAACTGTCTGCTTCTTCTACCAGAATAAGGGCTCTTTGAGAGTGGAGTCCTGTTTCATTAACTGTTGTATCAGTCTCCATCTTGGCAAAGAGCCTGGCACATAGGTGCTCATGGAAGCCTGCTGAATAAATGAATGGATGAATAAATGATTCACTACTTCCCTTTGTAAATATTCACTTAAGCGACTCTCACCTATATATTACTTAATTTTCTTTAAGTTTTAATAATGTCCTCCGTCTCAGGGTCCCCACGCAACATAAGAGCACTAACTTCTGCTTGTCCTCCTCCTCACGTGAGTGCTGAGAAGGTGGTTGGAAGCAACAATAGTTTTCTTATCTCCTTGGAGAAGGATACCAGCTATTACTGGGGTTTTATAGATGAGATCCCCACTGTTCTCCATAAATTCATGTGTCTGAGCTTCTGTCTCCCTGGTTATGTATTGCTGGCTGGCTGAAGTTATTCTGGGCATTTCTTCAAGTGTCACTGGTAACTTAGAACTCACCAGTGACAAGCTGGCAGATTCACTTACAGAATGCAGCTCTTGAAAACTACTAATGATGCCGTGAAGAGACAGGAGACAGGAACCAGCAATATTTGGTCTTCGGTTTAAAGCATAAATATCTGAAAATGAGAAATTCCTTGGAGGCAGCCTCCCAGATGGAACATTTAGTACTTGGTTACATAAAGAGCTACAGAAGGCAAGAGGTCAGGGCAGAGCTGCAGCAAGGGGGGTGCCTAGGACCCAGGGGGAGTGTGCACTGCAGGGGTGGGGAGGTGTCAAGAGCATTGCCCGCTTGACCGTGAGCGGTGAAGGTTGAACCTCCCTCCATCCACTATCCATTCACTCTGCTCAGATCAGAGCACAGTGCCAGGCACTGCGGGGAGGACTTCGAATGTGGCAGGATTTTTTAAATGAGCAAATTGGTGGTGTTTTATGAGATTGCAGACTCATCTGAAAGAGGAAGCTGCAGAAAACAAAATGAGAGGAATCTCCCCTTTCTTCTCTCAAGAGAGCCAGCAGGACTCTCCATGAGGTCTGCCCCAGGGGAACGCAGAGAGGCTTTTAATTTCTCAAGACTAGGCTCTGGGCACAGACAGCTGGCTTGTCTGGCGTGGGCAGGGGCTCTGGGATGGACAGGAAGAGTCTCAACCCTCTGAGAGACCCAGGTCTCCCTGAGACAGGGAGCCAAGGGGTGCTGGGAGGGGGTAGTGTTATGCTGGTGAAGCGAGCAACCTGCCTTCAGGGCAGTGGGGATGGGTCCTGATTTGCACTGTTGACCGATTTCTGTGGTGTAAATATTTCCACCGTGACTGATGTCAGGCCACCAGCTTCATGTCACTGCATAGGAAGCTGGGAAGAGAGGAGCAAACAGTCGGCTCTCACAAGCCAGTACAAGCCTTCTACAGCACACCAATGACACGGCAACATGCACCCACCTCCATGCAGCTCCTCAGGAGGGGGCGAGACCCTTTACAGGGTGGCCCACGGATGCCAGGGACTGAAACCCAAGCTCTAAAGACCTCGTGAACTATTGCAAAAGATCTTAGAACCTGGCTCGGCGTGAAGGAAGAGGAGCCACCCTTCCTTGGAATGAAACATTTGGACTTGAACTTGAGGCTCCAACAGTGACCATATGGGACAGAAGAACACAAGCTTTGCTGAAGTTTCTGGTCTGTGTAAACCATCCTTGCTCACCCTAAGGAGGGGGTGCTCCAGGCAACGACTCAACCATGGTGACTGGGAGCCCATAGCCATATTTAATTTGATTTACAAAAATAAAATAGCGGGATGGTTCTTGCATATGACCGTGGGGATACAAATTCATACAGCAACAGAGAAATGTCCGAGTCCTTCTGACTTCCAAGGGCTTATACCTTCACGTTTCTCAGCTTACGAGAGAAAATGAAACAAGTATTCAAATACACCCAATAGAATGTGGTGTGGACCACAAGAAGGATACCAATATAGTAAAGAAGACTGTCACACATTTCTATATGACTGCATTGGCAAAGAGCTTTCCCACACAAGACCTCCTTTCATCCTTCTCAGGACCTTCAAGATTTTGCAAGAAAATCATTTTCAATCTAAAAGTCTATTCCCAGACAAATTATCAGTCAAGGGATAGCAGATTAAAGACACTTTGAGATACCCAATACCTCACATGTTATACCTCCTACACACCTTTTGTTTAGGTAGCAAATGTAAAACAAGAAAGAGAAACACACAGGATCCAGAAAGCAGGGGATTCAATCCAGAAGTGCAATAAGGAGAAGTCCCAGGAAAATGTATCCAGTTGTCCTAAAAAGCAACCAGGAGAGACAGCATATGAGAAAACCTGTAGACATTGGTAGGGAGAAAAGCAGGCAAATGAAAAACAAGGCAGTTGTTAACTCCAGGACAAACAATGGGAGGGTTGTAGGAGAGTTCAGTACACATCTACCACAACAAAACATGAACTAATGTCTATAACTGATAAATGATATAATATCCATGTAAACATATTATTTAGAGACATGGTAAATGTAGGGGAAAGAAGTCAGAGGATTTGAGGGTAGTTGTCTCTGGGGAATGGAGCTAAGGACATGGAGAGAGGTGGGATACTACTAACTTTTTAAACTATGTAAATTCATTATATCATTAAACAGAAATAACAGCTTTGAAAAACCTATAGTAAAAAAGTATCATGCAATTTGAAATATGTTACACAACAAATTTTAACACATTAGAGAGCAGCAATATAATCTCTGTATCTGTAATCTTGTCATAAGAAAATGTTATAAATTTGAATTTATAAAATAAAATTTTAATCAATTTTTTAAAGCCAAGGCCCTAAAGGCATAAACAACAGACTTAGAAACATTTATGATGGGTCAGAGACTGTTTTTCTCTTGCACGTAAATATTTTAAATTTTTTTATTTCAAAATAATTATAGACTCACAGGAAGTTGAAAAATATTAATATTATGAAGAGGTCTGGTATATCCTTCACCCAGTTTCCCCCAATGGTTGTATCTTGCGTAACTATCTTACAATATCAAAACCAGGAAATTGACATTGGTATAGTGTGTGTATAGTTCTACGCCATTTTGCACATGTGTAGATTTGTGTCACCACCACTATAATCAGGATATAGAACTATTTCACTACCACAAAGACTTCTCTCCTGCTACCTCTTATTCATAAAACATGGCAAACACCAATCTGATTTCTATCTCTATAGTTTTGTTACTTTGAGAGCATTATATAATGAAATCATATAGCATGCGACTTTTGAGATTGGCTTTTTCCATTCAGCATAGTGTCCTTGAAGTTCATTTGGGTTGTTGGTTGCATCCATAGTTTATTTCTTTACTTTCTGAGTAGTACTCCATGGTATGAATGTATCACAGTTAGTTATTCACCTATTGAAGAACATTCCAGGTGTTTCCTGTTTTTGGCTATTGCAATAAAGCTACCATAAGCATTTCTGTACAGTTTATGTGGACATATGTTTTCATTTCTGGGGTTAAGTGTCCAGGAGTGTGGTTTCTGGGTTGTTGGGTGAGCACATGTATAGTTTTGTAAGAAACCGCCAAACTCTTTTCCAGAGTAGCTGTAACATTGTACATTCCCACCAGCAATGTATGAAAGATCCAGTTTCTCCACATCCTTGCCAGCATTTGGTATTGTTACTCTTTTTTATTTTACCTCTTCTAATGGATGTGTCGTGAGAGCTCATCAAGGTTTTAATTTGCATTTCCCTAATGGCTAGTGACTTTAAACATCTTTTCATGTGCTTATTTGCCATCCATATGCCCTCTTAGGTCTTCAGTGACCTATCTCTTCATGGTTTTTGTCTATTTTCTAATTGTATTGTTTGTTGTTTTACTATTGAGTTTTGAGAGGTTTTTTGAAATATATATTCTAGATATGAACCATCTGTCAGATATGTGGTTTGCAAATATTTTCTCCCCATCTGGCACTTATCTTTTATTTTCTTGACAGAGTCATTTCCAATTTTGATGCAGTCTGATTTATTGATTTTTTTCTTTAATAGATCATTCTTTTCTTGTCATATGTAAGAACTCTTCACCAAGCCCTATGCCTTATTTTATCCTATGTTTTCTTTTAAAAGTTTCATAAGTTTATATTTTATAATTATCTATGATCCATTTTGAGTTAAACTTTTGTACATAGTGTGAGGTTTAAATTGAGGTGTATATTTTTGCCTATGGATATACAATTGCCCCAGCACCTTTGTTGAAAAGACGATTCTTCTTCCATTGAATTGCTTTGACATCTTTCTCAAAAATCAGTTGATTGTGCTTGTTTGGGTCTGTTTCTGGATTCTTCTGTTCCACTAGTCTATGTGACTATCTCACCACCAATATCACTCAGTTATACAGTGTCTTGAAATTGGGTGGACTGATTCTTCTCACTTTCTTCCCCTTCTTCTTCCTCCTCTTCTCCCCCTCCCCCTCCTCCTCCTTCTCCTTCTCCTCCTTCCTCTTCTTTTGAATTGTTTTAGCTATTCTAGGTCCTTTGTCTTTCTGTGTAAATTTTAGAATGATCTCGTCTCTACTACAAAAAGTCTTGCTGGAGCTTTGATAGGAATTGTGTTAAACCTGTATATCAATCTGGGGAGAACTGACAACTTAATAATGCTAAAACTTCCAACCCAGGAATATAGCATATCTTCATTGATTGATATTTAGATATTCTTTGATTTCTTTCATCAGCTTCTGCAGTTTTAAGTATATGAGTCCTGTATGTATTTTGTTAGACTTATACCTAAGTGCGATGTGTCAACTTGACTGGGCTAAGGGATGCCCAGAGAGCCGGGGAAACATTGTTTCTGGCTGCGTCTGTGTGAGTGTTTCTGGAAGAGCTTAGCATTTTGAACCAGTAGACTGAGTGAAGAAGATAGACTGCCCTCACCAGTGCTGGCGGGCATCATCCAATCTGTTGAGGGCCTGAATAGAACAAAAAGGTAGAGGAAAGGCAAATTTGGTCTCTGCCTGAGCTTGGACATCCGTCTTCTCCTGCCCTTGGACATTGGTGCTCCTTGGTGCTCCTGGTTCTCAGGCCTTCAGGCTCAGACAGGGTCTTGCTCTTATGCCATCGGCTCCCCTGGTTCTCAGGCCTTTGAATTCGGACTGAATTATACCACCAGCTTTCCTGGTTCTCCAGACTAATACACTAAGCATCTCTCTTTTTTGGAGCAATTGTAAATGACACTGTATTTTTAATTTTGTTTTTCATGTATTTATTGCTATTTTATAGAAATACAGTTGATTTTTTTATGTTGATCTTGTATCCTGTGACCTTGATGTCCTCACTTATTAGTTCTGAGATTTTTTTTCTTCGTAGATTCCTTGGGATAGTCCATGTAGACCATCATGTCATCTGCAAATAGGTATAGTTTTATTTTTTCCTTTCTGATCTGTATGCCTTTTATTTCCTTTTCTTGCCTTTGAGAGATCTAGGACTTCCAGTACTATGTTGAATTGTTCAAATAAGAATTAACAACAGTTCTATACAATCTCTTCTAAAAAATAGAAGATAGAACACTTCCCAATTCATTTTCTAAGACCAAAATTACCCTTATACCAAAGTCAGACAAATACAATTCAGAGAATGAAAACTACAGATCTCCTTCATGAATAGAGATACAAAAATTCTTAAAATATTAACAACGAAAATCCAGCAATATATAAAAATAATTACATGCCAGGACTAAAAAGGGTTTCTTCCAGTGATGCAAGGTAGGTTCAATACTTGAAAGTCAATCAACCATATTAATAACCTAGTCTATCAATAATCTATCATATTAACATGCTAAGGAGAAAAATCACATTTTAATATCAACTGATACCAAAAAAGCACTCATTTGGGGCTTCCCTGGTGGCGCAGTGGTTGAGAATCTGCCTGCCAATGCAGGGGACACGGGTTCGAGCCCTGGTCTGGGAAGATCCCACATGCCACGGAGCAACTGGGCCCGTGAGCCACAACTACTGAGCCTGTGCTCTGCAACGAGAGGCCGCGATAGTGAGAGGCCTGCGCACAGCGATGAAGAGTGGCCCCTGCTTGCCGCAACTAGAGAAAGCCCTCGCACAGAAACAAAGACCCAACACAGCCAAAAATAAAAATATAAAAATAAATTAAAAAAAAAAGACCTAAAGAAGAAATACATGGCGAATATCTTAAAAAAAAAAAAAAAAAAAAAAAACACTGATTTGAATGTATATTTCCCTTTATCACTTGCCAACCTATTGTAGAATGACCAATAAAGAAACCTAGAGAGCTCGATTTTGAGATGTCAGAATGCTTTGACCCACTTAGGTGACCCTGGGGATGGGTAGAAGGAGGAGGGAAGGGTAAATGCTCTGGCTAAAAGCAAGATAGATGGTGGGAAAACCCTTACGTTTCGGACATAACAAGAATCCAGTGCCATTCTGGACTTGAGTCCTAGGGGTCCATAAAGCTTGGAGGAAAGTGTTGGTTCCTAAAAGGAGCCCAAAGCTCCCCTCTGCCCACTCTTTCCTACCTCAGTGCTCAGAATTGCTGGAATCCAGTCCCCTGCAAGAGAAAGTCCATGCTTTTACTTAAGAGGCCATGCACCAGAATTCATACCAGGAAACATCAATAGGATGTGAAGGGTTTGAACAGTCTGAAGCAAAAGCCTCTTATCTCCCACACGGGCCTGTGAATGTTTCAGTAGCTGCTTAAAGACTGAGAGGTCCCAAGTCTCAGGCAAACATCAACCCACCACAGCTAAGAAAAGTCCCCTCGCAGATTCAACCTTCTTCCCTGACAGATGGCAGATGGCAACCAGTGACCCAGAAAAGACAACTGTATCCAAAGCTCAGAGTTTGTTTTGACACAACTCTGGGTTCTGCCATCAGGTTCGTGCATAGAATGGCCCTTCGCATACCTCTGTCATATCTGTCATCCAGGTCAGACAAAGCATCCCACGGTGAGGCTCTGAAATCCCATCCCAGGGATCAAGAGCATTTTTTCCCACAGTACGTCACACCCCCTGTGTGTGGAGGAGGGACACAGCAGGGCAGCCATCAGCACCTGGCACGGAAGCTCCGTGGACACCTTGAAGTTGCTGTGTTTGGACATCACCTGACACACACTCGCATGTGGGCTGTCCCAAGCAGTCACTTCCCCCTTTCTGAGCCTCCATTTCTTCATCTGTCGAGTGCGGTTGGCAGGAAGAGGGATCTCCAAGGGAGCCTGCAGCTTCACCGCTGGATGGCTCCAGTTTGAGCCACGCACGGCACATACAGAAGGCAAAGCCATTCCGTTCACATCCCTGGTACGAAGGCGACTCTGGACTATTACATGAGCAAGAAACAAATGTCTACTGTGTTTGAACCAAAATCTTTTGGATTCACTTGTTACAGAGCTCAGTCTATACCAACGCAGGCTCTGAAGCTGACCTGGGGATTCATTTTCTGTGCCTCTGGGCTGTGAGAAAAGGTTCCTCTGATATCGCCCAGGGTTCTTGGCCTTCCCCAGTTAATAGAAATTGACTAGAGTCCAGACAAGAAATTCAGGCAAGGCTTTATTGGGGCCCTGCTGTAGCAGGGGGAGTGAGAACAACAGTTTCCCTTGCTTGCTCTCCCTCAGTGGGAGTGGTGAGCTGGTTCCTTATATGGGGCAAGGGTAGGGGTGTGTCCAGGGGTCGGGCGGAGAGGGGGTTTAGGTGTTCTGCCCGCCCCTTAGGTGGTGTTGTGTGCAGGGGGCATGCGCAGTACCCTGCTTTTGCTCCCGACACCCTGTTTTTGCTCCCAGCTCTTCAAAAGTGGCAGTTGGGATTTTTGGCCTCTTTGTATCTTTTGTCCAGAATTTGACCCAACTGCGTATGCATGCAGTTATTTTCAGTCCCTTATAGTTTCTTTATTTTCTGTTGCTGGAGGAGAGGTGTGTCCAGGTGCAAGCACTGCAGCAAAGGGTCCCAGGTCCCAGCCGGTCTCACCTCCTCCTTCCCCATGTGCTCCAGGAATTGTACAAAGTGTAAGGTTCGAAAGGGTGGGGACATCCTGAAAAGTTATCAAATGATTATCCAATTTGGTCGCCTCAGTTATAACAAGGAATTCCCTCCTTCGTTTTTCTTTCTTTAATTAAAATACTGAAAAGAGCCTAATGACACTAGATTGATTTTTAAACCACTCTGAATTCCATTTCTTAAAATCCTCTCCTACTTTGGACTCTGCACAAAGCTACCCCAAAGAATCAATATGGAAGCTTGGAACAATTCCTCATCCAAAAACTCAGTAAAATCTCTCTTCCAGAACAATCTAGAACATTCTAGAACTGTACCACATGGAAAGATACACTCTCTAAATAGCAGAAGATGTGCCTACTCTTTTAAGCACCAGAAGTTTTTGACCGAAGGCATTTCTCAAACCTCTTTTCCTGTCCCTTTTTATTTCTTTACTATAGTAACTTTTTTATTACAAAAAGTAGAAAATTAAGATTTAAAAAAAAGAATATTGAAAGAAAATTGGATCAAAATAAGAAGCAGAGCACATATGCCTCCTCCCCTCCCACTCCTCTAAAATGATTCAAAAGATCAGATTAGCTGGGCCTGATTCCAATGCAGGGGGTGGTAAATCTTTGACTTATTGTTCATACTCCTCCACGGTTATAAGTCAATCCTAGCCCTCTGTATGTCACAAAATTTGATCCAAAGAAAGAATACTGGAGAGGCGAGAATGGTAAACTAAGATCCCAGAGACCTGGATTCTGGTTCTAGCCAGCCATGGACTATCTGTGTGATCTTGAGCATGTCACTCTCCCAATCAAAAGATGAGGAGGTTGGATTGAATTATTCTTAGGTTTCCTATCAGCTCTGAATAAGTCAGGGTCCAGCAGGAAACAGAGAGAACATTCAAATTGGGTAATTTGAGAGAGGAGTGTAATAAAAGGGACTCTATCCAAAGGTTTGGGCTGGGAGGAGGGAAGCCAGAGAGAAAGCTCCATCCTGGAGTAAGTACCACCCCAGGTCCTGAGGAGCAAGGGGAGGGAGCTGTCACTGGAACCCAGAGGCAGGGCTGTGTGGAGAGCACCCCTTACAGCAGGGATGCCGCACCAACCTCACTCCCCACTGCAACCAAACCAGAAGCCCTTGACGGGATTGAGACCAAAGACTGATGCCAGCCTCCCGGGGCACAGAGCAGGCCGGGGAAGAGTGGCGAGCAGGTGTGAAGTGGCAAATGGGAGATGCCCGGCACGAGCTCCTTACACTGGTGGTCGGACTGCCGCACTGTACTCTGTGCTCATGGAGGGCTGAGATCTGCTTTACTTAATGGGTGGGCAACCATATGCTCAGCTCACACGTCGGCCAACTTTTTGCTCCTGATTCTCGATGGGCTAAGAAGCCTAACAGGCAAGTTCACCAGAAGGCAGTATACAGTGTATATGCAGAGGTGATGGACGACGGCCCGAGGGGCTTGTCTCTGGTTAAATCAGAGCCTTGGAGCTGTGGTTTTCTCTTTGGCTACTCAGAGGTCCTTTATGTTTGCTTCCTGGTCTGCTACTGAGCTCTGGATGTTAGCAAGTCCCTGAGCCACAGGGACACTGGACTGAGTTGGAAGGGAATATTGGCTTTTTCAGCCCTGGTGCTCACAACCGTGCAAACAGCTGTAACTTCTGTGCACAGCTGCCAGCTGCCCTGAACAGAGACCAGAATTAGAGATTTGTCCTGAAATATAATTTATTAAATTAAGCTGCTAGATATTTGTCAAACTCCATACCCTGTGAACAGAATATGTATCTTCTTTCCCAGGGGCCATAGAACAATCACTAAATTGACCATATACAGGGCACAACAAAAACAGTGAGAAACTTCAAAATGTAGAAATAATACTGACCACGTTCTCTAAGTACGATATAATAGAACCAGAAATATGCCAAAGCAAGCAAAAAATCTACTTGGAAGTTCAGAGAGTATTCAATTAAACTTTGAAAACTATCTGCCTAAAAAATAAACTAACTTCAGAATATTTTAATGGAGTGATAATCAGAAATTTATATAGCAATCCTAGTGGATCCAGAAAAAGTCTGCACTTGAAAGAAAAGGTGTGGGCTTCCCTGGTGGCGCCGTGGTTAAGAATCCACCTGCCAATGCAGGGGACACAGGTTCAAGCCCTGGTCCTGGAAGATCCCACATGCCACGGAGCAACTAAGCCCGTGCGCCACAACTACTGAGCCTGTGCTCTAGTGCCTGTAAGCCACAACTATTGAGCTCGCGCGCTGCAACTACTGAAGCCCACGTGCCTAAAGCCTGTGCTCTGCAACATGAGAAGCCAGCGCACCACAACGAAGAGTAGCCCCTGCTCGCCGCAACTAGAGAAAAGCCCGCACACAGTAATGAAGACCCAATGCAGCCAAAAATAAATAAAATAAAATAAAATAAATTAAAAAAATATATATATATAAAGAAAAGGCGTAATCTTAAATAGCTACTAAGCAAGAAATAATAAAAATAAATAAATTAAGCATTCAAATAAATAAATTAAGCATTCAAGAAGTTAGGAGAAAACAACAAATCTAAAGAAAGTGGGAGGATAAATTTAATAAAGATATAAGTGTATATTAATGAGCCAGAAAAAGGATAGAATTAACAAATAAATTTAAAGTCTTAATAATATAGTTAAAACCTTTGCAAGAAAAATCAGATAATATAAAAACACAAAATCAGCACCTAAAATAGAGAAGTAACATAGATGGAGAAAATTAGAAAACTTGTAAGAAAATGTTTGGTTCAGATCTATGTAATAAATTGGAAAATATAAATAAATGGTCTTGGAAGCTTAAATTACCAAGATTAACTCAGGAGAGATAAACAAGCCAAATAAACCAGTGATTATGTAAAACTCCACCATGGCCAAGTGGGTTTTATCTAAGAAATACAAGAATGCCTAAATATTGGGAAATATATTCCAATTGTCTAGTTTAAAAATTAAATTTTTTAAAACTAGAAGAATTCAGGATAACAGCAGCCTACAAAATAAATAAATAGCAATAGCTTTCTTATATACCAACAATGTCTTTTTTTAAAGTAGGAAAAAAGATCATATTTTCATTAGCAACCAAAAAATATAAAATACCCACAAATAAATTAAACAAGAAATGTGCAAGATATATACACAAAAAAGAAACACAAAAAATTCTATCCGAAGATTTTGAAGGACAAAGAATTGGAGTGATGTACTTTTTTCTTGAATAAGAAGACAAAACATTGTAAAAGTATTTATTCTTCCTAAATGAATAGATATTTTCAATGCCATTCCAGTCAAAATCTCAGAGACTTTTCTGGAACTTGACAAAATGAGTCATAAATTAATCTTGAAGAATAAATACAAAAGAATATTTAGGAACACTGTAAAAAAGAAAAATTAGGAGGGTATTTCTCTATGGCCAGATTTCAAAATGGTTGGTAAAGCAGTAAGAAACAAAAATCACTGGTATTAAGAACAGACAGACAGAACAATGGGACAAAAAGCAGCATCTTGAAATAGTCCTAAGTATTGACAAGAATTTGGTATATGATAAAGATGCTACTTCCTATCAGTGGTAGAGTTTGGATTATTCAATCAAGGGTATTGGGACAACTTGCCAGATATTTGGGAAAAATTAATAATAAGCCAGATCCCAACCTCACTCAAACACCAAATGAATTAAAAGTATAAATGGAGAAAATAAAATTATAAAATTGAAGAAGAAAATCTGGGCAAATATGTTTCAATCTGGAAGGAACTGACACAAGAGGGCAGGGAATCTAAAATCAGAAACCATAAAGAAAAAGATGTTTACACCCAAGTTTTAAAATTTCTTACAATCCATATAAAGACATATACAATATATAGATATAGATATATAGCATTAAAGACAAGCAACAAACTGTGAAAATTATTTGCAACACATATAAAAACTGATGGTTAATATCCCTCATACATAAAGCACTGTGATAAATGTACATGAAAAATATAAACACAACTGAAAAAAATATATATTAACAAGAAATTCCCAAAAGGAATGTAAATAATTATAAACATTAAAAAAGTCTAACCTCACAGCAATTTAAAAAATGAAAATCAATACAAGAAAGGAATATCATTTCTGTTCTTTCAAAACAGGCAAATATTTAGGAGATGGATAATATCAATATCCAGGATTGACAAAGAAATGGAGAAATGCACAGTCTCATCCCGATGGACAGCCATGTAAAGAATAAAAGCTCTCTTTGGAAATCTATTAATAGGTACTAATGTTTCAAACATATGTTCTTTTAACCTAGAAATTTCACTTTCAGGAATTTAGCGTAAGGGAGGGAAATGTATATACAAAGATATTAATTGCAGCATTATTCCAAAAACTATGACTTGAAAACAACCTAAATGCCCAATCATAAAGAATCTGTTGATTACAATTCGTAGTAATATGAGATGTCCTCACATACTGTTAAGTAAATAGAGAGTAAGAGAGAGATTGAGATTATAAAATAGCGTGTGTTATGGAAGCCCATTGTGGTAAATATATTAGCAAAGAGAAAAGTCAAGGACATTAAATAGAAAAAAAAAAAAAAATCAATGGAGGAGTTATCTCTTTATTTTCTATAATGCCTTAATACTTTACAAAAAGCCTACATTACACTTATAATCCGATGGTATAATATGGCTATTTTCACTGGCCAGAAAGTAAAGGTATAAACCCCTGACATCTGCATGTGGATCCTGGGGCAAAGCTAACCAATTGAGCCCAAAGTCGGAGTAGTGAGCCCCTACCGACAAAGCTTCCATTTCCAAAAGTCCTCTGACTCCACATACTTAATGCTTCGTTGTTTTAAGTGATCTGAAAATTACATTTTTCTTTCGGAGTATGTTGCCAAAAAACCAAAGGTTCTCTAAATGTTACACACACACCATACATACACCTCTCACGTGCACATCACACCACTCAGATATTTCCACACACACAACAGATACACACGCACACACCCCCCCGGAGATCCTCTCTTCCCAGGGCCTAAAGGCAGGTCAGACCCACACAACACCCATGTCAACAAATGCCCAAGCTGACCTCTAGTCTGAAGGCTGGCATAAATCCCCCCATGAAGACTTCTTAGGATTTCCTTCCCAATTAGGTCACCACAGAGCACTGAGTAGAGTTCCCTGGGTTATACAGTAGGTTCTCATTAGTTATCTATTTTTTTTATCTACATAGTAGTGTATATATGTTGATCCCAACCTCCCAATTCATCCATAGCTGATTCAATTTGCAGTGCAGCAGAAACTAACACAACACTGTAAAGCAACTATACTCCAATAAATGTTAAAAAAAGAAAAAAGACTCAATAGGATTTTGGACTAAGTGATGTCCTTGTCATTAGCTGGCCATTGCTAAATGCAGACATCAAATCCACCAAAATACTCCTTAATCCTCCTTCCTGTTTCCTTATCTGCAGAGACCTCAGCCCAGAGAGCTGGAAGTTGGGAGACGCAGAGAGGAAGGTCCTCTGGGATGAGCTCTGGTCGAGCAGTCAGGACACCCCATCACAGCTCCTCCCTGTAAGACTCTGCGAACGTTGCTTCCACTCTTTTTTTTAAGCATTTACAAATATTTACTACATACTGGCCCATAAGACAAGTCTCAATAAATATCCAGGAAATGATATTACATCCACATTTATAGATTTGTACAAAGCTATGAATCAGGGGGAAAACAAGCTAACCCTATCAGTAACAGGTAGCACTAGGCCTTATGATGATCAGTTTTTTTCATTTTTTAATTCATTTTTATTGGAGTATAGTTCCTTTACAATGTTGTATTAGTTTCTACTGTACAGCAAAGTGAATCAGCTATGCATATACATATACCCCCTCTGTTTTAGATTTCCTTCCCATTTAGGTCACCACAGAGCACTGAGTAGAGTTCCCTGTACTATACAGTAGGTTCTCATTAGTTATCTATTTTACACATAGTATCAGTAGTGTATATATGTCAATCCCAATCTCCCAATTCCTCCCCCCCCCCTTGGTAACCATAGGTTTATTCTCTACGTCTGTGTCTCTACATCTGTTTTGCAAATAAGATCACCTATACCATTTTTCTAGATTCCACATATATGTGTTAATATATGATATTTGTTGATCTCTTTCTGATTTACTTCACTCTGCATGACACTCTCTAGGTCCATCCTTGTCTCTACAAATGACCCAATTTCGTTCCTTTTTATGGCTGAGTAATATTCCATTGTATATAGGTACCACATCTTTATCCATTCCTCTGTTGACGGACATTTAGGTTGCTTCCATGTCCTGGCTATTGTAAATAGTGCTGCAATGAACATTGGGGTGCATGTGTCTTTTTTTTAAAATTTATTTTATTTTTATTTTTGGCTGCATTGGGTCTTCGTTGCTGCATGAGGGCTTTTTTCTAGTTGTGGAGAGCGGGGGCTACTCTTCATTGCTGTGCGCGGGCTTCTCATTGTGGTGGCTTCTCTTGTTGCGGAGCACAGGCTCTAGGCACACGGGCTTCAGTAGCTGTGGCTCACGGGCTCAGTATCTGTGGCACATGGGCTTAGTTGCTCCACAGCATGTGGGATCTTCCTGGACCAGAGCTCGAACCCGTGTCCCCTGCATTGGCAGGCGGATTCTTAACCACTGCGCCACCAGGGAAGCCCCACATGTGTCTTTTTGAATTATGGTTTTCTCTGGGTATATGCCCAGCAATGGGATTGCTGGGTCATATGGTAGTTCTATTTTTAGTTTTCTAAGGAACCTCCATACTATTCTCCACAGTGGCTGTATCAATTTACGTTCCCACCAACAGTGCAGGAGGGTTCCCTTTTCTCCACACCCTCTCCAGCATTTATTGTTTGTAGATTTTTTTGATGATGGCCATTCTGACCGGTATGAGGTGATACCTCATTGTAGTTTTGATTTGCATTTCTTTAATAATTAGAGATGTTGAGCATCTTTTCATGTGTTGTCCAGGACCAGATGGCTTCCACTCTCCAGCCTCAGTTTCTCCATCTGTGAAATGGGGTTATTAACCCTTGTCCAAAAGCCTTATTGGGAGGATGCAATGAAACAAGGCAAAGCCCGGATGCGCTTTGTGATGCTCACATGGACCTCTTCTCCACCTTTGGGGAAGAGTTGGTCTCTGGCCTGGTAGACAACACACACGATAGCTAGACGTGCCCACCTCTGCCCACTATGGCAAGACATGCCTACCTGCTTCCTGGCACCCCCACCCCAACACAAGCTGGAGCCAGCCTGGTAAACGATGTCTCCTTAACCAACTCCCCTGAGTGCCTTCCAAGGGCCCTCTGGCTGGAGACCAGGGGAATGACCAGAGGGCCCATTCACAGGCTCTGCTCAGGTTTCTGCTGACAGAGATTGGAGAGAAAGCAATATGAATGCAGCTCAGATGGACATAATCAAAGTGCCAGGGCTGCTGTCCCCTCCTCTCTCTGACCTGGATACTTTGAGCCAAGCCCAACCACCCAGTGTGGCCCAACCCACCAGGAATTCCTGGAGTTCCCACCAGGAACTCCAAAACCAGCGAGAGGGGGCCATTTGGCCTCCTCAGTGCCAGCCGTGGGGAGGGAGGAGGTTGAGAGGGGATTTTCTTCGTCCAAGCTTCAGATCAGTGGTTCTCAGCCTGGGCTGTGCATTCGAATCACCTGGGGAGCCTTCAAAGTACTGATGCCCATGTCCCACCCTCAGAGATTCTGACTTAACCATCTGGGGTGCAGCCTGAACACAGATATTTAACAAATCCTTCCAGGGGCTCTAAGTGCACCAAGGTTGAGGCCCACAGAAGAGGATTCAGTTCTTTTCCTGATTTACACCTCTTCCCCAAACCCAGGGGAAAATGGTTTCCCTCCTGCTAAGGGCCCTATACAGAAGGAACCCTTGGGCTGGTCTAAGCTCCAGGAAGCAGGGACTGTGTTTTGTTTATCACTATGTCCCCAGTGGCCCAGCCTAAGCCCTGGCACAGACTAGGGGCTCAGTGAACACTGGTGGGATGAGGTGTATGTAACTGAATGAGTGAAGTAATGAATGAATTCCATCCCTTCCCACCTCCTGAGTGCCCGAAATCCTCCAAAGAGTGGTCTTCAGACTAGCAGTGCCACCTCACCTGGGAGCTTGTTAAAAATGCAGATTCTCAGCCCTAGACCCAGCCCCAGAATGAGAATCTGCATTTGAGCCAGATCCCAAGTGATTCATGGGCAACAACCGTATCACTGGTTCTGCCATAGATTAGCGGTTCTCCAACTTTGCTACACATTAAAATCACTCATGAAAGTGTATAACCTGCCTGTGGCCTTTTGGGTCCCCAGGTGACTGTTAACTGTCCTCAAGTGATTCCAATGTGCAGGCCAAGTTCAGAACTCGTGTACCATAGGTCTCTCTGACACAGCAGCCTCCAAGCAGAGCCAATCTTGGCTCTGGCCCACAATGAGAGATCCTGCCTGCTTTGAGGATAAAGGCGAACCCCCTCTGCAACACAGGGACCAGCCACTCAACTCTACAAAGCCAGTGGGGACAGGCTACCAAGTTCAAATCCTGCCCCTGCCACCTTCCAGCTGAGTGACTCTGCCCAAGTCACTCAACCCCTCCACGCCTAAGTTTCCCGCTTCTGTACAATGGAGCTGATGAGGGGTCGGGGGGGGGGGGAGGGGTGGACACTACTCCACAGAGTTGTGTGAGGATTAAACAACTTAGCGGATCTGAAGCACTTAGAACAGTGTCCCTTCCCTGACGCTTCCTTGGCCTCTGTATCAGGCTTCCTAATAGAAGAGTTTACACGAAGAGAGCCTGGATTAGGAACGTTACTTCTGGAAACTCTGCTTCCATAAAGAGGGCAAAAGAGAAGTAAAGGTGGTCACAGTATAGGGACCTTCTTGGGAAAATCGAGACTAAAGAAGCTTAGCCATCTCCCTTCTTTGCTTTCATTATTCGGGAAGAAAAATCAGCCTCACCGCGTCCTTAGACAGTTCCCAAGCCCGGAGCGTGGGAACCGAGAGGGAAGAGTAAGGTTAATACGGTCAATCTCTCCCTCGGAATTGTCCCCACCTAAAAAAGGCAGGCTTGCGCCATTGTGCCCAGGACCGGGGCAGGTCCAATTCAGCCACAGCCGGGTGTCTCCGTGGACTTCCCTGGGCCTTCCCAGGGCTACCTGATTCCCAGGCCCTTCCCTCGCTCCAGACCAGGGTGTGTGCATGTTGCCCGTGGTGGGGGGGGGGGGGGGCCCGCAGGTTCTGAAAAATGGTGTGCTTTCTTCCTTCCTTCCTCTTGAGAGCTACGCGGCCGCCTATCCCCGCTGCAAACAGGCCAGGCCGGGCTGGGCGCCGCTCCCGGCCCGAGCGAGGCGGCTGCCCTCTGCGGCAGACGGCGGTGCGCGCTCCCCGCTCCAGCGCCCCGGCTGCCCGGCGGCCCGCGCGCCCTCCCGGTGCAGCAGGCGGGCGCTGTGACGTTCTCGGATAAATGCCGTGTAACTGTGTAGGCGAATGGGAGCTAAAAATAAGAACGGAAAATCTATCATTAAGGTATCATTGCGCCAGCGCAGCTATTTGAAGGCTCCCATGGTCCCCGGCGCCTGCGTTTGAAGCCCGCCTTCAGGCTTTGGAGGGTATTTGCAGAAAACTCCCAGCAGCGGCTCGCCGGCCAGACCTCAGGGCGCAGGGGGTGGCGCCCGTAATTATGGCAACACTCAAAATAAAATAAAATAAACGCTCACCTCCCCCTCCACGTCTCCGTCTGTATTGTCCTTAGGTCGCTGGGGAAGCCACCAGAAGTGGGGCTGGATGCTGAAATGAATGTGACCTGGCCGATTACGCAAATATTAGAACTGAAAGCTCTTTCAGCTCTGTTTCGCCATCCACCTTCCTCCATCCACTACGGATTAGAAAAATAAAGTACCAGGAGAAAGCCTTTGGAGGAGAAAAATGACAAATGGGACTTAACCCCAGGTCTACAGTGCGCCGCGGCGGGGCGCAAAAACACGAACTCCAGGGATGGCGAGCCTCCGGTGTTCCACTGGGTTAAACGGAAATTGATCTGATTTGCTTTTTAACACCCGAAGGGGAGAAGAGGAGATCAGGGGAGGGAGGACAGGATTTGTTTGTGCGTGTGCGTCTGTGTGTCCGGGGAGGGGGAGGAGGCGCCAAGGTGCAGCCTGCGCGCGGCTCTGCGCCTCGGCGGGCTGCGTGCGTGTGTCCCTGTCCGCGCTGCTAAAGCGGGCTCTTCGAGGGATCGGCGTCACATGACTCCGCCTGCCCCTCGCCAGCGCGCAGCTCGCCAGTCCCTCAGTTTGCCCGGCGCCAGGGGAGGGTCGGGAGCCATCTCCAGGGCCCGGGGGCTCTGCGAAGCGGGGAAGAGGTTCTGGAGGGGAATGGTACATCCGGATTCCAGCAGCCGCGGCTCGGCGCCAGATCCCGGACTGTAGAAATTTGGGGGGAGGGGAGAGCGAGAAGGAGCGAGCGAACGCCTGAGAGAGGCAGCGCGCAGCGCGCACGGACAGGGGCTGCCGGGTGCCGCGCGGAGAAGATGTAAGCGCGTGGAGTCTAGCTGGCCTCCGAGCACCATGCAGAAGGGGATCCGGCTGAACGATGGCCACGTCGCGTCCCTGGGACTGCTGGCGCGCAAGGACGGCACGCGCAAGGGGTACCTGAGCAAGCGGAGTTCGGACAACACAAAATGGCAAACCAAGTGGTTCGCGCTGCTGCAGAACCTGCTCTTCTACTTCGAGAGCGACTCGAGCTCGCGGCCCTCGGGGCTCTACCTGCTGGAGGGCTGCGTCTGCGACCGCGCGCCCTCCCCCAAGCCTACGCTCTCGGCCAAGGAGCCGCTGGAGAAACAGGTGAGGCCAGCGCCGCGTGTGACCTCCCAGCGGCCGGGCCGCGGCCCTCGGGGCGCAGGCCCTTCCGCCGGCCGAAGGCGCCCGAACTTTAGTCCCTCTACTCTCGGCGCTCTCGGCGAGAAGGGAGGGTTGGCCTAAGCGGGCGGTGACCCCGCGGTGGCCAGAGAGGTCAGGGACTGCGGACGGGGAGCGGGTGTGGGTTGCGGCTGCCCTTCACCCGGTGAGCTCGGTGGGAGGCGGGCGCAGAGCGGGCGAGACGCGGAGGGGAATGAGGTGCGGAGAGAGATGGGCTCCCGCGGGAGACGGAAGCAATGAATGTAGACCCACATCCAGCCAGAAATGGTGCTCCCACCTCCACTCCCACCCGGGAGAGCCCCGGACCGGGGGGATGTAATTCCCCGCGCTTAGGCACGGGAGGGGCGAGACGGAGGCGTGCGAGCGCCGCGGCCCCTACCTCACCGCGGCTGGGAGCGAAGAGGAGCCTGCGCTCGCTCTGCCAAGTTGGGCGGCTGCGAGGCCGCAGGGGTCGGTTAGGTGCCATCGACCGGTAGCGCACTCCCAGCCGGCCCCAGGCGCAAGCAACAAACCGAAGGGTTCCAGGGACCTTTCTGATGCGCCGGGGCTGGGGCCAGGGCCGCTGCGGAGGCCGCGGGACAAGTGGGCGCATCTCTCCTCCTCCGCCCCCTGCGCCTCCGCCGCCGCCGCAGTCGCGGCTCTAGCGCTGCTCTAGCGTTTCCGGAGTTGGCGAGGCTAAAAGGCCGGACCTGGATCTACCGGGGGCCTGGGCGGGGTGCGGGTGCGCCTTTGGTGTGGAGGGATGGAGTAGCACCTGCGGGCGCCCAGTGAGAGCACCAGAGAGCGGGAGTGCAATTTTTAAGATCGATGCACTCTCCAAAGGCATCTAGTCTGTCCCCCTCCTCTGGGAAGGTAAAGTCAAAGATAGTGAATGCTAAAATGTCACCGCTGGGAGGGACCTGCGATCCATGGGGACCCAACCAGCTGGTTATTGCCTAGTTGAGGACACTGAGGCCAAAAGAGAGAAATTTACTTGCCCAGTGTCATGCCGGGAGTTGAGGCCACCTTAAGGTTCTGGGAAGATAACTGAGGGCTCAAAAGCCATTATTGCAGGCAGACTGGTGGTGATTGAATTGGCTGAAATAAAAGCATCCTTGAAGTCGCCCTCCTAATGGTCGAGACAGATCTGAGCTCAGTCCCTGCAGCACATCTCTTCCTTCCCTGCCCTCAGCCCAGAGGTACTGCGAGATGATTTCGAAGGCTGGGAAAGGTGGACAGGAATATTTGAGGCTGGGTCTCTGGGGATGGCAAGCCGTATGGCAGGTAGGGGCTCCCAGATGGCAAAGCAAAGCAAAGAGCAGGCAGCTCCTTAAGCTAAAGGTACAAATGGGGCCTGGAAGACTCACCTGGGAGAGCCAGACCCAGGCTAGGCTAGAGATGCTCTCTCAGCCCTTGATAACCTGCCCTTTGCCAGCCTTCCAGAACATTATCAACACTTGTTGGCCAAAGTCCACCTGTACTACCAGTGGCCTATAGCCCCAACTGGTGCCCATCCTTGGCCCCCTACCCCAGAGCACAGAGCTGAGCTCCCGGGCAGGCAGGGAGAGAGGGCTGAAGGAAGCTGAGTTGTTGTTGGGCACACAGTGTGTGCTCTCAGCCCCTTGGACACAAAGCCAGAAACAGGCCTGAGACTGAATCACAGCTCTGCAACTTCCTGTCTGTGTGACCTCAGTTAACACACTAAATTTCTCTGAGCCTCTGTTTTGTAAACAAAATGAAGGTAATAACACCTATCCTTCTGGGGTTTTGAGAACACAAGTAATGTTTATGGAAGTATGCTCACAATCCATTTTAGTTTGACATGATAAATGTTAATTGAATCTGAATTATACCCACCTAGACAAGGAACAGAGGTCTAACATAAAATGTTGAAGCTGAAAGGAACCTCAGAGAGATTGTACAGCCCACTCCTCCCATTTTACAGATAGGGAAACTGAAGAGCAGATTGGGAAGAAATTACCTACCTGATTCTGATTCGGTGGCAGAATCAGACCTAGAATTCACCCAATGTCTAAGAACTCCTGAAAATGAGATCTTACGTTGATTCCAGATCATTCACCTCTTGGCTCGGGTGTTAAATCGTGCTAGCAGTGGATTATGGGAGGGACAGGAGTGCAAAACCACTTGACCATGTGCACACGTGGTCTGAGCCGTTTCCCCAGAACACCAACAGTCAGAGATCCTCAAATGTGGTCACAAGAGTAGCCCTCCTGGCACAAGAGAACAGAAGAGGGTTGGGAATAGTAGGGGATGGTCTGGTGCTGCCCAGCTCAGGTGCAAATTTCTGTTAAAGATGTGTGGTTTGTTTCGTACACGTATAGAGATGTTCCATTTGACTCCAGACGGAGAGTTTGGCTCGTATGGAAAAGTAGATCCTGTTCCTTTGGTCTGCACGTGTCTATAAAAACTTATATCTTTTTCTTTTCTAAACCTTTGAGTAAAATTGACGGCCTCCGCAGCTGCTCCGTGTTTCTCCTTGAGGGGGAGCCCCCATAGCACCCACAGAGCACCCTCATGAGAGGCCCAGCTCCAAGCCATTCTGTGACTGGGTTTGCCTTGTAAGCCCCAGGAAACCTTGATTCAAAACCTGCTGGGCCTGTGGCAGAGAACCCATGTTAGGAGGCCTCAAAGAGGCTATCAGTTTGGACTGGCCAACATCTAGTGAAGTCTTGGTTTTAGGAGGATGTCATTTTTATCCAGGCCTAAGCAGGCAGCTTCCATCTGGAAGGGCCAGAGATGGTTTCTCGAGAAATAGAAACTAAGTCTTGGCTGGGAACCACCCCAATGACAGGGATGAGTCAGGGACAAAGCACATAGTATGTGCTCAGGAGATACTAACTGAGCTGAACTTACTGGTGTAGCTTGTCAATTCCACATTTCACGTCCTGAGGACTGACTGTGCACCAATCCAGGCCCGGCGTGGGGTCGCAGGCCCAGGAAGCTGGATGTCACAGTCCCCGGCCCCCAGGGAAGATTAACACAGATAAAGATGGTACCTTACACTGTGAAGATGCTCTAATAGGAAGGGCTCCCAGGGTGCTCTGGGAGCCCAGGCCCATCCTAGCATGATGTGCTATCCTCTGGCTGCTTCTACACTGCTCTGACTGCGTCTGTGGTAGCTCTGGCCTGGAATCCCAAGGGCTCTTGAAATCGGAGGGGCACAGCCGCGCTCCTATGCTGACTGGCAGTTGCAAGCACCCCTCCGCACGCTGGCCTGAGCCCTGCTTGCTCAGCCCTGACCTCCTCACCTCTGACCCTACAGCCCACACACTGAAGGGCCAGAGGCCCTGGACTTAGAATTTGGGTTCAGAGATTGACCCTTGGGGTTCTTGCCCTGCTTTGGCATGGAGTCACCCCACACTGGCTTTTCCCACCCTCACTCCCAGCCCCCCGAAATAGAGCTTCCACCCCAGCTTCTCAGTGGTGGACTTGACCAAACCAACCCCAGTACTCCCCTTACCCCACTCCCCCGCCCCAACCAGAAGGGATCAAAATGTAGACCCCCAGACTGATTCCTGATTCCTGTAAAACAGAAGGGACACAGACAGATCCCTTCAGCCAGAATCTCAGCACTGATGTGGGCAGAGGCTCCGGAAGCTGGGGGTGCCCATTAGCACATGTTATCCACCCAGTGGGTGCCTTTCCCTGGAGACAAGAGGAAGTCCCTCTCCTGGTCCTCATTCGCAGGACACATTTCTGGTTGGCCTGGTGGATACCTGTTCACAACAGCCCTAAAGTCATGAGTGTGCCCGGTTTGCAGATGAGGAAACAATCTCACCAGCACCACCCAGCAAGGCAGCAGCTGAAATGCTCTCTGGCTTTCTCTGCAGCTGTGCTGTCTTCACCACAAAGCCTGCCTGCCTGTTGCTGTAGCACATTCAGCCCTCTGGGCCAATCAGAAAAACACAAACCTGAATGTAGGGGAATAAGTGTACTCGAAAAGCAACATCCCCCCAGACACAGGGACACAGGGACGTCATCCACACACACGGGGTGCCAGCAACTCAGCCCACGATCCTTGCACCTATGGAAGGGCCAGCAGGGCTGCCCCGCGGTTCCAAACCAAGCCCAGCCCAGCAGGTGTGGGGTGCCCATCTCCCCACCCCAGCCTCCAACTATTTCTAGCACTGAAATGAGGTTGAAGAGGCTCAGTAATGACACCTTAATTGGGACAAAGAAGTACCAGGTCCCTGCCCCTCTGCTTGGCGACAGTGGGATGAAGGTCAGAAGCAGACTGTACATACACAAGCCTACACTAAAATCTCACTGCCGTTTGTGCGTGCCGTAAACATTTTGGCTCTCCGTGTGAAGCCCATGCTGGGTCTTGTGGATACAGAGAAAAATCAAACTTAATCCTTGTCTTCAGAGGTCTCACAGTGGAGTAGGGCGCTCTCCCTAGACTCACTCCCACGGTAAACACCAAGTGCCAGGAATTCTCCATCCTAAGGAGTCCGGACTCTCTCCCTGCCCCTGCCTTGGTTCAGGAGCTCACAGTGTCAGGCTTGATGTGTTGAACTCGCTCACATGGTCCCACCTCGCCCCACGCCAGTCCCCTGCCACACAGCAAGCCACCAGAGTGAGCTTCTAAAGGGCACACCTGACCATGTACTAAGCCACTGAAAGTGTCACTGGCTCTCATTGCCTTTAGGAAAAAAATGCAGATTCTCCAGCATGACCTGGAGGGCCCAACGGGCTCCAGCCTCTGCCTGCCCTGCTAACTCTGCCCCGCCCTCCCATCCCCCTCCTCCCTCACCCTACACCTGCCTCTTTCCCACCTCAAGGCTTCTGCAGTGGCTGCTCCCTGTGGCTGGAATGATCGCCTACTCCCCCCAACCTTTAGTGGCCAACTTCTCCTCCTCCTAAGACCTCCTTTTAGGTTTTAGCCTAAAAGTCACCTCCTGAGGGCCTCCCCTCACTGCAGGAGCTAGAGGAGCCCCAGGTCCCCCATCACAGGCAGGGACAACCCTCTCTCCTTCATCCCCATCGCTTATCAGGTTGGGATTAATTGATGTATTTGGCTGGTGGTTTGTGAAGGGTCTTCCTTCCCCTTAGAACGTAAGGGCCGGAGTGCATGTTTTACATACAATACCTCCCCTAATCGTCCCAACAGCCCTGTGAGGTTATACCTGGTAACCCATTTTTGAGATGACCAAACTGAGGCTCAGAGATGGTAAGTAACTTGTTCAAGGTTACAGAGAGCATACGTGGCAAAGCTGGCACGTGAACCCAGGTCCACCTGACTCTAAAACCTTAGCTCTCCAAGCACAAGCACAGCAGAAAGACTTGGGCTGAGGGACTGTGTGAGTTTACCATCCTCTGCCAAGATAAATGAAAAATGAGAGAGAGAGAGAATTAACAGCAAGCGAAATGATGCCACTGCCTCTCTGGTGACATCTGTGAAGCAGCTTTTGTTTCTGCTTGGGTGGGAACCTTGCACCTCGAATCCCAGGAGTCAAGGATAAACACCCCAAGGCAGGCATCCACACCCTGCAGTCCCGTTTCCCTGGAATCCGTGGGAGCCTGGAGCCGGCGCCCATGTGTACAGAGCCAAGAACAGGACTCAGCCCCCGATGTTTATGCAGGAGAGTTGGTGACGCGTGCACTTGAGGGGGGCCCAGAACACTGCCAACGCCCAAACACCTCGGTAAAGGCGACTGTCGTGCAGGGAGCAGCTGGGAGCCTCGGACTCCCCCACTGCCCATCATCCGCTGCTCGGAGAGGGGGCGCAGCCTCGACTCCCAGCTCATTCACTGAGGGGTTTCTCTGTCTCTGGCAATGACGCAGCCTTAGGTAAAAGTTGTGGGTTTCGAGCCACACAGACTGGCTTTGGATCCTGGCTCTGTCACCTCCTACCTAGGGAAGGTCTTATTGCTCTCTGAGCGTCAGTTTCCCCATCTGTGAGATGGAAACCGTAACACAGGCTACCCGGCGGCCCTGTTCTGAGTGTTGTACTTGATGCTATTTGTAAAGCCCTAGCGTAGCACCGTAGGTCCGATCAATTCACGGTAGCTGTTGTGGCTTCAGCTTTCACCTTTAGGACAAGGCTCTTCCTGCATGAAGCAATGACCCAGATCACCTGGGTCTCTGGCAGGTTTGAAGTGAGTCAACACGGAGCCCTGACCCTGGATATAAAGGTAGGATGGTAAATCTTATCTCAAATAACCTATGGGTTTCTGAGAATGTCTGAGCAAGCATGCCCCTGAAAGAGACAAAATAGCTGCAGGAGCTTCCTTCATCCCAGGCAGCCACACCTTCACCCAGCCCCATCGATTTCACCTCCTAAATCTCTCTCAGACCATTCACTCTTGTCCTTCTCTTCCTCCAAGGCTCTAGTCCAGACAGCCATCATCTCTTGTCTGGACTTAGGTGGGGGCCTCCTAACAGGTGTATTGGTCAGCATGAGTGACATCATGCTGCAGTAACAACCAAGCCCCAGATCTGCATGAACATGACAGAGGTTTATTTCTTGCTCATGCTTTAGGTCCCATGCGGTTGGCAGGAGGGCACTGCTCATTGTGATCGCTCAGGGACCCAGCCTGATGGAGATTCGTCCTGACACCTGCCTCCACAGCTGCCTCAGCCAAGGGCAGAGAATGTGGCAGATCTCTCCCTGGCTCTTAAAGCGCCCCCCGGAAGTGACCCATGCTGACCATATGACCACAAGGCACGTCATGTGGCTTCAGTTCAGCGGCGGTGGGGACGTGCAGACCCACCACGTGCCTGAAAGCAGGGCTCTAGAGATGCTGGGAGAACCGTCTCCCTACATCCGCTGCGTGCCGCCATCCCCGTGCCTCTCCGCAGCCAGACCACTTTCCAAAATGCAGATCTGATCATCACACACACACACACACACACACACACACACAAACACACACGAGTAGCTGAGGAGAAAGGCAAAGGCGCCGTCTTGATGGGTTTAATGACAGAAAGCAGAATCTGTGCTCACACTTACAGGGGCATCTCCTTCCAGCCTGGGGGCATCAGGGAGACTCCACCAAGAAAGGGACAAGAAGGACAGGAATGTAGGTTGCAGGGTAGGCAGAGCTGGCCCCCAAAGCCTGTGTGCAGGCTACAGAGCGCGGTGGGGAGCCGGCACAGGTCTCTCCGCTAGAGACGGACTGCTGTGATCTCTGTGCTGGAGAGATCACGCCCGGGTGAGAAGAGACAGAAGGACGACCCATCTGGAGGCAGGAGTTCAGGTCAGAGGAGGCTGTAGAACTGAGCAGTAAAAGAGGCCTGAATTTGGGGAGTGCCGAGCACTGAAGGTCCCCCCTCCACTCCCATCCCAGCCGGGTCGCTGCGTCACCATGTCACTGAAACCTGGGCTTGCGCTGTGCTGCAAAGACCATCCCTAGCTCCTGCATGCCCAGGATGCACCCCACAGCCTCTGGGGCTTCCCACCTCCCGGGCTCGGTGGGCAATGGCAGGGAGTGTCAAGTTCTCATCCCGTGAAAGCACCAGGTGCTGTCCTACCATACCTTCTCCTCCAGCCACCACTCAGATAGAGCACCTTTGCAGCTTACAGATTACAAAGTTCTTTTCAAGCTTAGCATTTCTGGTAACCACCAAAGTAACGCTGCTGTTACTGCAGTTCTACACAGGGGAGAGAGAATCCCCATTTGGCAGATAAACCTCAGATAGAGGGAGCTCATCTCCCCACAGATACCTGAGTGTCTGTGTTGTGCCAGACCCTGAGCTGTCACTGCTAATAAATGTCAGCCCTCCTTGTTCTAGGTTGTTCAGGTCAGTGGACATCCAGGCCAACTGTTAAATTCAGCAATTTATACTTAAAGACCAGATCTTACTAATCCAGCAAGGCTGATGCAACTTCTTTCCCCTGAAAAAAAGAGAGAATGATTTTCAAGAAGATACTTCCTAGTTGAATTTTGATTTTTTTTTCAACTTGGAAAATCTAACTCAGACCTTAAAATAAAATTCATTTTACAGGAGTGAATGAATGAATTTTTAGCAACCTTAGCCAGTATTCCAGAAACCCATCTAGAAATTCAGACAGGCTTGATCAAGATTGACTTTTCCTCTGTCAGACTATATGAGTAAAATATAACCAACTTTATTTAATTGTCTCTTAGACTCTTAGCCACACTCAAGAAATGAGTGAAATAGTTTGGAAGCACCTAGTCAATCATGCAGCATCCTCTGCATGCCCACTCACCTTGCCCCGAGCCTGCTGCTGCCCTTCTACCCTCTTTCTCCCGCAAGGGGCCTTACCTGCCCTCCGGCCACACTGGTTGTCACCTGGGCTCCCCTCACCTCTGGTCAGATCCACAGGCTTTGGGGGCCTGGGGGAGGGGCTGGTGTTCCAAAAGGAGAGCCCATACGGTGTGGGCACAGGTGAGGAGAGGCAGGTAAGTAATTACATCTGAGAACTTCCTGGTAGCCTGGACAAAAAAGGGAAACAAGCTGGTTATGGGACACCCATTGCCTCCTGGAAAGACGTGGTGCAATTCCTCAAGCAAGAGCACTTGTATATCCAGGGGCTTTCATAAAGGGGACCAGTGGGGAAGTGATGACGATCTCCAGGGCAGAATCACTGCAAAAACAGGGTCCCACCCCATCAGTGGCTCCTGTGGGCTCTCAGGGCAGGCTAAGCATGTTTGGTGGAGATCACTCTCCAGGACGCTGCACCGCTGGGGTCCAAAAGAGGAGTGTCCTGGTGACCAGGAGTGCAGGGTGCAGGTTGGAGAACCTGGGGAGTGGATGGCCGGCTGGGCCTCTCAAACAGCCACTGCCTTTTATTTTAAAATTTTAGAATTGGGACTTCCTTGGAGGTCCAGTGTTTAAAACTCCACGCTCTCAATGCCAGGGGCACAGGTTTGATCCCTGGTCAGGGAACTAAGATCCCCACATGCCACATGGCATGGCCAAAAATAAATAAATAGATAGATAAAATTTTGGAATTGGTAATATATTACCATGGCTCGACATTCAGAAGTTACAAAGAAGTGTACACTGACAATGCTCCTTTCTGCTGCTGACACCAGCAATCCAGTTCCCCTCTCCAAAGGATTTTTTTTTTTTTTTAATTTATTATCTTTAGCTGTGTTGGGTCTTCGCTTCTGCACGAGGGCTTTCTCTAGTTGCGGCGAGCGGGGGCCACTCTTCATTGCGGTGCGCGGGCCTCTCACTATCGCGGCCTCTCTTGTTGCGGAGCACAGGCTCCAGACGCGCAGGCTCAGTAGTTGTGGCTCACGGGCCCAGTTGCTCCGCGGCATGTGGGATCTTCCCAGACCAGGGCTCGAACCCATGTCCCCTGCATTGGCAGGCGGACTCTCAACCACTGCACCACCAGGGAAGCCCCTCCAAAGGATTTTGATGTTACCAGTTGCTTATGCATTCTTCCAGAGACATTATATATGCAAATATATGCAAAGATGTATAGCTCTATGGCCATATATATGCACATCTGTATAATTATACAAGTGGTACCGTACTACTAACACTATTCTACACCTGTTCTTCTCACTATATTGTGGAGATAGTTCTCTATAAGTATATGGATTGTCCTCGTCTTTTTTTACAGCTGCATAGTATTCCACTGTGTGCATGTGCTGTAGTTTATTTAGCTAACCTCCTCTCGAGGGACATTTGGGTAATTTATAGTCTTTTCTTAATTACAAACAGAGCTGCAATTAATAAACACCTTTGTGCATAGGTCATTTCTAACAGAAGGTGAAAGGCAGACATGTCCAGACTGAAATTCATTCCTTCTTTCAGCAAACGTCTAGAGAGGCTGTTGGTGGGAGGGGGAAGGGCAGGCTTATTGACTTGTGATGACAGATTGAAAGGTGTTCGTGCAGGACCAGCCAGGCATGACATCTGTGGCTGTGGCTCATGGGGTCTGGAGTAATGTACATGGAAACAGACCAATCAGCAGCAGAAGCTTGGAGGATGACACCGTCCCCCAGGCCACTGGTCAAGCACTGCCTAGTTCAAGGCTGACTCTGGGAGGGAGGGACTTTCACTGGGCTCTTCAGCTCTGACATTCCTGTCTCTCCTCTCACCTCTGTTCCTGTCCCCAGGGGGCAGGCAGGGAGTAGAAGGAAGCAAGCAATAAGGTGTCCAGGAGGTCGGTCCCCGGCAGCAGCTCTCAGCCCTGGGACTCTTAGGAGCCCATAGGAGACCGGGGTCTGAGACAGGAGCTCATCCCCGGGTCAGAGCAGAGGTCACGGTGCAGTAACCAGGCCCTGGGAAGGCCAAGACTTGAGAACCCAGAGGCAGAGGTCGGTGAAACGAGGCCCCTCAGAGCAGGGGGGAAGAATGTCATGAAGTGGGGTGTCCAGACCCCGTGTGGAGCCATACCAGGTGAGCCACAGCCATAGGGCAGGATAGGTAGGTCTTTTCTGGATTGGTGTGGGAGCACCAGTGGGGCTGCTCGAGGCCAATACTTCTGTTGAGCAGGGCCATTTGGGACATACTGTGCCCAGTGAAGCCCCTCTGTGTGGCCAGCACGAGGCTGGTGCAGCCAGGGCGGGGAGGGAGCAGCGCTGAGAACCACGCACGGTGCTGCAGAAGCCCTGAGAGAGGGCAGAACACACTCCCAGGGTGGCCTGGCCCAGGCAAGAGCGGGATCTCTCCTGCGGGAGCCAGAGAGCAAACAGCCTTCCCCTGGGATCTCAGCGGTGAGAGGCGGGCAGGGACCTCAGGTGACGGGGAGCCTGGATGGATAGTCCCTTACAGAGGGAGAGATGGACTCCAGCCAGAGCATCTACACACACACACACACACACACACACACACACACCCCTGAGGCCCCTTCAGGTTCCCTCTGGCACTGTCCCCTCTGCACTCGGACTTCGGGAGCATCGGGCAGAGAGGACTGCCAGGCCAGGGCCAGCTGGGACTGTGGCCCCAAAGATGGATCAGGAGGAAGGAGCCAGGACCCAGTGGGGGAGAAGCTGACCCTGCCTGACCAGGCCACCAGAGTGGACCTACTAAGTGGAAGGGGTGGGGTTGACCGAGAGTGATGGCATCCATCCTGCAGCTGACCCCAGCCCACCTCCCTCTTGGAGGAGACAGCGAGCAGGGGCCCAGACAGGACAGTGGGTCTGGATCCTGGTCAAGCAGGATGAATCAGAGGGGGCAAGACCAGGGGCAGGGAGACCAGAGGGGGCAGTTTAATGGCCCGGGTGGGAGATGAGGAAGCCTGGAAGCAAGCAGGGCAGTGAGGATGGCAGAAGGCAGAGAGTTCCAGAGATATCCAGAGCAGAGACCCTGGTGACCAATTGAATACCAGAAATGAGAAAGAAAGAGGACCTGAAGGTTATGGAAACAATGCCCCAAATTGCTGATTCGTAATCATCCTTTGATCTTAGCACAGCTATGACTCCAGTTTCTAAGCCTCTCCCATGCCTCCTGTGTGTGTACATGTGCATATGGATTGGTTTGGTTTTGTTTTTTTGAGGGGGGTTAGTTTAAAACAACAGAAATTTATTCTTTCACAGCTCCGTAGGCTAGAAGTCTGAAACCAAGATGCCTGCAGGGCCATGGTCCCTCTGAAGTCTCGAGGGAAGAATTTTTCCTTGCCTCTTCTAGCTCCTGATGGCTGCCAGAAGTCTTTGGTGTTCCTTGCCTTGTAGATGCACCTCTCCAGTCTCTACCTCCCTCTTCACGTGGCTTTCTCCCCTGTGTGTCTGTGTCCACATTTCCCTCTTTTTATGTATTAAGGCCTCTTCTTATTAATCTGGTATGACTTCATCTTACCTTGATTACATCTGTAAAGACCCTATTTTCAAAGAAGGTCTTTTTCTTAAATTTGTGTTCGAGTAGAGTTCATTTACAGTGCTGTGTTAGTTTCAGGTGTACAGCAAAGTGGGTCAGTTACACATATACATATATCCACTCTTTTTTAGATTCTTTTTCCTTATAGGCCATTACAGAGTATTGGGTAGAGTTCCCTGTGCTATACAGTAGGTCCTTGTTGGTTATCTATTTTATACATAGTAGTGTGTGTATGTCAATCCCAGTCTCCCAATTTATCCTTCCCCTCACCTGTCCCCCCTTGTAACCATAAGTTTGTTTCCTACATCTGTGACTCTGTTTCTGTTTTGTAAATAGGTTCATTTATACCATTTTTTTTAGATTCCACATATTTTCACATAAGGTCTTCTTGACAGATTCCGACGAACATGAATGTTAGGGGGAACGCTATTTGTACACACACATGTGAATGCACATGTATGTGGTTTTCCTAGTAATTGTCCACTGATAGGTTGATTAGACCCATCTCTTGGACCTTGCAAATGATTCATTTAGTTTAAAAACCATCATGAGCCCTTTTATGAACCAGGAGCTTTCACAACATCATCTGTTTTACAGAACCTCGTGAGATGGGTAATAGCCTCCCCTTTTTGTGAAAGAGAAAACCAGTCCACAGAAGTGAAGAGACACGCTGGAGACACTGAAGCTAAATAATAAATAATAAATTTAAACCCAGGCGACTCCAAAGCCTGGCATGTGCCACAACTCCAGGGTCCCAAAGTCCCCGGAACACTGGTTTTCTGGAATGTTGATAGATCTTCCCAAAAATGAAAACAAAAGTGTTCCATGATGGGATAAGTTCTGGAAGAAGTTCCTACATTGCAGGACTGTTCAGTGCCTTTATGAGGTGAGTGGGCCTCCTCTCCCTGAAGAGATATAAGCCTCGTTCATGAAAAGCCAGTGCCCACACCCTTCCAGCCAGCTCACCCGCCCATGCCTGAGAAGCAGATTCAATGCTACCTGCTTTGTGGCTTTTGCTATTAATTAATGAATAAGCCGGGCTCCCATGCCATGGTGATAAATGCATTCAGTCACCCATTCAGCAAATGAAGGCTATTCCATGCCCAGGCCGAGGAACAGTGCCAGGCTCCAGGGATATTCTTGGTCAGGAATCATTTATTTGAAAGGAACAGGAGCCCATTCAGAGCAGCTTAAGGTTGTTGCTTAAGGAGGACTCTTAGAATAGTTACAGTGATAATTAATGGAACCCAAGGAGAAAACATGTGTCTGGGTCTCCAAGGCCTGGACCAGGAACCATCTCTCTCCGCCCCACCTTCCCCAACTCCCACTCTAGTTACCAGGTCTCCCATCTCCGCTTTTCTCTGAGACACTTCCACTTCCTTCTTTGTCATTTGTACTTAGAGTTCAGCACACACAGCTCGTTCATTTGGTCTGTCTGTGTCACTTCCAAATAACTGGGAACTCCTGGCTGCATGCAGGCATCGGCTCCAGGACCGTGCATCTCTAGGAGAACATGGGGGGATGCGGGGAGGGGAAGAGGTGCTTCTGCTGCAGACATTGCGCCCTCTTAGGGGTTCCCAGCACTGGGTGAACATTGGAACCAACCGGGGGGCTTTGAAAAATACCAGTGCCTGAACCGTGTCCTCTCCCTGTTCCCCTTCTCCCACGTTCTGCTTTAATGTGTCCGAGAAGGGGGCTCAAGCATCCGTGTTTTCTTAGATTCCCAGGTATCCCTAATGTGCAGCCCAGATTAAGACTCTCTGCTGTGGTAGGAAAGACAGTAAAAAGTCATTACAGGACTTCCTTGACGGTCCAGTGGTTAAGATTCTGAGCTTCCATTGCAGGGGGCGCAGGTTCCATCCCTGGTCGGGGAATGAAGATCCCGCATGCCACACGGCGTCCCAAAAGTGGGGAAAAAAAAATCATTACAAGTTGATAATGGTTTTGATGGGGAAGGACGGGGGCAGCACATTTGACAGTCTAGAAGGAGCAGGAAAGAGATACACTAAGACCCGATGATGTGGAGTGCCCGTACCTTGCAGAAAGCATTCAGCATCGTGGGCTTTCGTGTGTGTCATTGATTACCATGAGGTGGACGGTGTCTGGGTTATAGTGGGGACTGAAAAATATGGGTTGAATTCACAAATGAGATATCATTCAGGTAGAGAGTTAAAGGTGGAGAGAACTTGATTTTTCATGACTGAGGCCACTTGTGTGTAGCTGACCAAGGCAAGTGTTAGTGTCATGCCCATTGGCCAGAGGGAGATGCAGAGGTTGCCCAGAATCCTTGGCTCCGAGCAGCAGAGCCAGACCCAGACCCGGCTGTTGGGACTTCCACCTCCTCCACCTTTTGTAGGGTGACCAAGAATCCCGGTTTGCTTGGGACTGTCTCGGTCTTAGCGCTGAAAGTCCTGTGCCCGCGGAAACATCTCAGTCCCAGGCAAACTGGGATGGTTGGTCACCGTACCTGTCAGTGGTTTCCCAATGTTCTCCGTCCTGTGGAGGTGCCACAGCCCTACCAGCCGGTTGGGACAGGCAGGAGGCAAGGGGAAGGCCAAGCAGGCAGGGTACAAGCCTACCTCCCCAACCCCCAGAGGCTCAGATCTGCTTTAGCTGTCCTAGATAGAAGTTTATTACCATACAGGCACTTGGGACTTTGGAAACAAAGGCCCATCCTGAGGCAGGAGGGGACATAGATCCAGCCCCACACAGGCGTGGGGCTGCAGGAGTCAGTTAGCGGTCAGGTGATACAGGTCAGAGAGAGGGCATCCTGGGGACCAGGCATGAGCTGAAGCCCAGGATCTCAGCTTGGTGAGTCCCCAGTTCTAAGTATAGTACCTCGAACCCAGGTGAGGCCACAGGTGTGCTTCTAGAACATTTCCTCCAGCCAAGATAAGGACCCGAACATGACTCTGGTCTCGGCACAACCCAACTTGTCATTTCTGAGTCCCTTCCTAGGGGTTTGGTAGTCACAGGTGTAGTTTCTGGATCAATCCCTCTTAACCTGCTGAGGCCTCAGGTGAAGGTCTAGACCAGCGAGTGGCTCTCCACCTTGACCACACATTAGGATCACCAAGGGACGCACAGGTCACACCCAGACTAGTGACAGCAGAGCCCAATGTACAGTCAGGGTTGAGACCCACTGGTGGAGATACTTAGCAGCCCAGGTGAAGCCCCAGGCTCTGCCCTGAACCTGGTGGGGCTCCTGGAGTAGTTTGGGATCGTTCTAGGGGTCTGACTTTGATGCTTAGAGGGTTTCGGGATCCATCTTGGGACTCCTGGTGGAGCCCCAAGTCAAAGGTATCCATCTCTCACTTCAGGTGTAGGGAAGCTCTGTGGAGGCCCCAGGTGGAGTTGTGGGCCCATCCCTGCAGCCCTGGTGAGGCTCCAGGAGTAATTTCACCAAATCTTGCTTCTTCTTTAATGAAGTCAGGGATGGTCCATTGGTGGTTTCTGCTTCTGTTGCATTTCCAGATATGTTCCAGCAACTCTAGCTGGGCCTGTCAGGATTCCACATTTGAAATGTGGGTTCCTGGAGGAGGCCCCTGGGTTTATTTCTGAATTTATCCCACATCCTTGATCACATATAGTGTGTGAGCCCTGATCCCATCAGTGTCCCAGGGAGGCCTCAGATGTGGCTCTGTCTTGACTGGAGAGCTCTAGAGTGCCCCAGGGCTGATTCCAAAACAGTGCTTCTGTTCTGCAGAGGGGTCCAGCCAGAACCCACATGAACCCATATGGTCACATCGTTTTGGCAAACGTGGCTAAGCTCTTGTCCCATGGTCATGCTGAGGCCCACGTATTGTTCTCAGTGAGTCCGCCATACTCTGAGAAGCTTTGAGGGAGTTCTGGTTGGGCAGAATGCCCAAGGTGTGGTCCTGGTCTCATCACAGCAGCTCTAGTGGCCCCAGTTTGAGCCCGGTGTCCACTCTGCCACTCTGCAGTGGCTCACCTCTGGCCTTGGCACATCCTTGTAACTCTGGGGAAGCCCGGGGTGGTTCAGCTTTCAAGGGTGACCTGGGGTCTGTCAGAGCTCTGATCCAGCACCAGCTGAGGTTATGAGGCTGTCTCAAGAGCTCTGATGGTACCCAGGGTCCCTGTTCCTCCCTAGAAATGATGGATATTGATAGCATTTCCCCAGAACCCCCAGAAACACCCCATTCACCTGCTAGACCACCAGCCTCGTGAGATCCTCAGGCGGTTGCTGGCAGTGGAGCTCCAAGATCTGAGTGGACGGTAGGTGCCCAGGGAAGGTATGTTATTCCGGCTCCTTTGCTTTCCAGCCATGTGGGCTCAGGCAAGTGGCTTGACTTTTCTGCACCTCAGGTTCCTCTGCAGTAAACAGATAATAATACCTATTCCACCTGGTGAATATGGGAATAAATGAGATCGCGGGAAACAAGCATCTGCGTGTTCACCACCTCTCGAGAGATGGGGAAAGTGCTTAGGTGGTCACCCGTAGCTCCGGCTTTCACCTGCTCCCTCGCAGGGGGAGGACAGCCAGTTACCTGCTTCCTAGGAAAGAAGTGAGAGACATTGACTCTGCAAAACAGACACACACACACACACACACACACACACACACACACACTTCTGGCTGCCACCAAGAACGACAATTAACAGAAAGACAGTCATGTCAGCGGAAGCTAAAAATAAGTTTACGTGCCTCATGCTGCTGTTCCCTGCTGCCTGGGCCCCGAGGGACGGAGGGACAAGGGACAGTGCCCACTGACCGCACCGTGGCCTGCGGTGCATCTTCTGAATGGGCAGGCCTCGGGGGCCCTCTCTGCGCCTCACTGCCTGCCTCTCTCCTCCTAGTTTCTCCAGGACCAGACCCAGGAGGCCTCCGCAGGTGGGGCCCCCAGCACTTTGCCTGTGCACCCTCCCTCTGGCCGAGTCTGCTCCCAGCTTTCCTCTCCGCCCCGAGGCTGACACCCCCGACCCCTGTCTGCATCCCGCAGAGGCGTGGCCTACAGGCACACAGGGTCTGCGTGTCCACCCCCCACCCCTGACCCCCTGACCCCTGCCCTTTATCCTGCCCATGCCTCCCCCAGTCTATGGCATCCCCACCCACCTAGTTGCTCCAGCCAGAAACCTGGGCTTTCTGCTCTCCTCCACCCCATCCCGCCGCTCAGCTCCACCAGCCAGGCCCCGCCCCCCGCCCAGCCTCCTCTCTGGCATCCCTAACCCCACTGCACGGCCCCTCCTACCCCCAAGCACGCCGTGCGCTCTCGATGTCCACGCTCCCCCCACGTTCTTCCATCAACTGAAATAAAACCTGGACCAACCAACGCCTCATCCTCTGGGAAGGCCTTCTGCTTTCCCTGGGCTGAATCAGTGGCTGGCTTTCTCTGGGCCCTTTTTTCTTACCTCCATGACAGTAATGATCGTTGCACTGCATTCGTTATGGCGAACACTTGTGCTTACTAGATTTCGGGCATTGTTCTAAGAGCTTTACATGTATTCATTCATAGAACGATATTACAGATGTGTGTCTCTCGTTGGCTCCTCTGTTTCCCTGGGAGCTCGGGAAGCAGGCCCCACATTTGACCAGCTCTAAGTCGGTCACCTGCACCCAACACAGAGCTGGCTTCCGGTGGGCTCTGCTAGGGTCCATCTGTTCATTGCTCTAACTCCAGGACCTAGAAGAGTGTGTTGAAACATTTTTGTGGAGTGAATTAAATGCATGCTGCCCTGAATTGATACCCAGTCCCCAAAGGGGATGTTCTCTTGGTGTGTTTTCTCTGCCTTTCCCCCAGCATACCTGATGGTTTAAAACTGGCTTTTTTGCAGTTTGTTGGCAAATAGGACTTTGTGGGGTTTGCTTCCTTCTTACAATAGCCTAAGCATAGGTTCTGTTACATGGTACAAAGCCTGCCTTAATAGAGAGTTTGAAACCGCTAAATAGAATGGCATTCTGATGATCACGAATAATGAATCCTTGCCTAGCAGATGTGGCAATGAGTGCTTTGCAAAACAGCCAGATTGTTAACAGGAGACGCTGCCGGTTCCGTGCCGATCGCCCTGGTAATTGGAGCTGTCTTCTTCTTGGTGCAGCATTATTTCACGGTTAACTTCAGCCACGAGAACCAGAAAGCCTTGGAGCTGAGGACAGAGGACGCCAGGGATTGTGACGAGTGGGTGGCAGCCATCGCTCACGCCAGGTATGTCTCGCCCACCCAAGGGCCGCGTCCTGAGCAGACTCAAACCCCAGGAGGGGAAGGCATGGAGGAGGAGGAGATTGGGGGAGAATGGAAACTGTAAGAAGGGCATCTTGACAGGCCCACCCTTAGAGCCCCGGAGCTCTGGGACGTGCCTCCCTGGGGTGCACAGGGAACCAAGGGCCCTGAGGAGCAGCGTTACAGCCTCCCGCCCCCTTCAACCACATGAGCTCCTTTTTTCATACTAGGAGAACCGAGTACAATTTGGTTGGATTACAGAGCTTTAGAGCCACCAAAGGCTAAGACCACCAGGGTTCTAACCCGGATGCTGCAGGAATGGACTAGTCCTGTCTTTTCTCTGGGCCTTGACTTTCTCATCTGTAAACTGAAATTCTGTAAACCTCTCTGAGCTTGGACATGCAGGGATTCTAGACCTGCTCTTCCCTTCATTCCCAACAATGTGTACCCCTCTCTGGAGGGATTCACTGGGCCAAGTGGGGAGAAAAGCAAAAGGAGAGTGTATGCTGCACAGAAAATGGGGACTCCAAGCTGCATTGAGTCTTCCTGGGTCTTGGGGAAATGATGGGCTTATGGGCTGGGGTGTGGCCCCCAAGCTAACTGTGATGGGGGATGGACACCCAGACTCACCCCTTTGAGCAGTAAATCTTTCAGGCTGAGTGTATAATGGTGTGTTCCTGTGTCTACGTTCCGGTAAAATGTAAGCTCCTCGGGGCAAGGACTAAGTACGATTCTTTGCATCCCCAGGGCCTTATAAAGGTATAGACAAGTGCTCAGCAGTGTAGATGGGAAGAATGCAAGGATGAATGAATGGATAGAGGTTGGATGTTGAGTTTATATGTGGAAGGTGAATGATGGATGAATGGAGGGTAAATGAATGATAAATGGATGAGTGTTGAAAGTATATGTGAAGGACGAATGATAAATCAATGATGAATGTTGATGGGTAGATGATGGATCCATCAGGTGATGATGGATAGATAGATGGATACCAGAGCCCTTCCTTGAGCCTTGGATCAAGCCAGCTGACCAGAAACCATTTATTATGGCTATAGCACTGACCTTGACCCTGAGGTCAAGCCACCTCCATCCCTATCCTCAAGGAGTGTCCAGTCTAGCTAATGGAGACCAGGTTCTCACCTATGAATCAATAGAGTCAGGCTCTGAGTGTGGTACTGGACAGACAGGGATGGATGCAACACAGGTATTCCCCCAGGGCTACCCCAGCCTAGTCAGGAAGACACTAGACAGATGTACAAATAGCTCTGGTGCACGAAGGCGGTGTTAAGTACAAGGCACCATAGGAGACAGACATACTTCCATCTTCAGGGAAATGGGGGAATCTGGGGGATCTGGAAATAGGGTGACATTTGACTTGAAAGGGGAGATTGGAGCCTCATATCTAATGAGTTTAGCTATGGGCACTTCGGCCCCTCCTCCAGCCCCCAAAAAGCCTTAAATAAAGGCAGTGATCTAGGAAAGACAATTACAAGAAAAATGAAGAGACAAAGTTTGGGTGTCAGAAGGTCGATGAGGTTGGACATTGGACTGGAACCAGGTCAGAACGGTCTTGAATACCCAGCTGAGACGTTTGCGCTTTCCTCTGGGAACAGCGGGAAGCCATCGAAGGTCTTACACCAGGGGAGTAACATGATCAGAGCTATGATTTGGAGTGGAAATTGCTGGCATTGTGGAGAATGGAATCAAGCAGGGAGAACCCAGATTCAGGGAAAGCAGTTGGACCTCAGGCTCCCAGCACTAAACTAGAAGCAATAGCAGGGTTGTTTTGAGAACCAAATGAAATTATTTATGTGACGGGGCTTTGTAAGTGTTGAGGTATTATAGAATTCTAATTTGGTATATATTCTGGATAACCAGGACTACATTGACTTCGAAAATCAATTCATACCAAAATTTTCTAGAGACAATGAGATACCACTACCTGTAGAATCTACAAGGGCTGAATTGAAAAAGACTGACAGTAGCAAATATTGGAGAGGGGGTGGAGTAACCATAAATCACATGATGCTGGTGGGAGCATAAAGTGGTTCAACCACTTTGAAAAATTGTTAGGCATTTCCTTTAAAAGTGAAACATACACCTACTCTGTGACCCAGCAGTTACACTTCTTAGTATTTATCTAAGAGAAACGAAAAACATCTACAAAAAATCGTGTATGCAAATGTCCTTAGAAGCTTTTTGCACACTAGTCCCAAAACTAGAAATAACCAAGGTGTCTATCAACAGACAGATGTAGAAAGGAACCTTGATACATCCATGCGATGGAATACCGCTCAGTAATAAAAAGGAACCTGATGGGAGGGAGGCTCAAGAGGGAGGGGATATGGGGACATATGTATGCATATGGCTGATTCACTTTGGTGTACAACAGAAACCAACACAGTATTGTGAAGCAATTATACTCCAATAAAGATCTATTAAAATATATATATATATATAAATATGTAACAAAACGGATGAATTTCAAAGTTGATAGGCTGAGTAAAAAGAGCCAGACACAAAATGGTACATGCTGCCTGATTCCTGTTATATGAAATTCTAAAACAGGCAGAACTCAACTGTGGTGATAGAAATCCAAACAGTAGTTGCTTGTGGGGTAGGGATTGACAGGGAAGGGGCACGAGGGAACTCCCTGGGGTGATGGGAATTTTCTTTATCTCGATTAGGGTGTATGCATTTATCTACCCGGATCAAACTGTATATATAAGGTCTGTGCTTTCCATTATATGGGCATTAATCCTCAAATTTTTAAAATAAATTCTATCTATTAGAGTGTTTTAGTTCTCTACTGCTGCAGAACAAATGATCACAAACTTAGCAGCTTAAGGGACTTCCCTGGAGGTCCAGTGGTTAAGACTCCACGCTCCCATTGCAGGGGGCGTGGGTTCGGTCCCTGGTCGGGGAACTAAAATCCCACATGCCATGTGGCGCGGCCAAAAAAAAAAACCCACAAACTTAGCAGCTTGAAACCATACCCATTGCTCAGTTTTGTAGGTCGGAAGTCTGGGCTCGGCTGTGGTCTCTGCACAGAGGCCCATGGGCTGAAATCAAGGAGTCAATCAAGCTGGGCTCTTACCTCGAGGTTCTGGAGAAATCTCTGCTTCCAAGCTCACTCCTGTCACTGGCAAGAGTCAGTTCCTTGTAGGACTGGCGTCCCTGTTTCCCTGCCAGCCGTCAGCTAGGGATGGCTCTCAGCTCCACGAGGTCCTGCCTTCCTTGCCCTGTGGTCGCCGCCGTCCTTAAGCCAACAATGGTTCACCAAACCCTTCTCCAGCCCCAAATCTCCGACCTCCCCTTCTGTAACCAGCCAGAGAAAACTCTCCATTTTCCAAGGCTCATGTGATTGGGTCAGGCCCACCTAGAGAATCTCCCTATGTTAAAGTCAGCTATGCCGTATAGTATAGCCTAGTAAGAGGAATAAAACCCATCATATTCATCATCCCAGAGATTATGTAGGGCTTCCAAACCAGGGCAGGAAATCTTGGGGCTATCTTAGAATTCTGTCTGCCGCAGAGAGAGGACAATGATTCTTTAAGCAACTCACTAAACTGGAGATTGGTCCAAGTAGCCCATAAAATCCTAATCATGTGTTTGACATAAGTGCTGCCAAGCCTGCCTGACAGCGAATGTTCACACCTGAGGGTACCTGTGTCCACTGCACAGTCCTCTAGAGTCTGTGAAGCTCTTTCACACAGTGTATTTGCTCCTGATGACCACCCAGTGTGTGGGTCCCTTCAGGCCTGCTTGACAGGTGTAGCCAGTGAGACCCAGTGGCACACAGGGGTGCGGGCTCCTGAGTAGAAGTTGGGGTGCCCCAGATCCTGGCTCCCAGTCTGGGTCTCTGTGACTCCCAGGTAAGGTAGATGCAACTCAAACCAAACACCTGCTCTTCCCCAAAAGAGGAGCCATTGGGCAGAGTGACACCACCTACCTTTGAACAGAAACCCCTCAGTACTCACCATCCTTTAGGAAGCCAGGGGGACGTGCCAGTTAGACATGGTTTGTCTTCCCTGGTCAAGCCCAGGGGTCTGAGTCAACCCACTGGCCTCAGAGGAATGTCCTCCTTTGGGCCTAGGGCTGGGACGGGGGTCCCAGTGATGGTCACCCATAAGGGAAACAGAGTCCCCTTCCCTAGAATAGTTGTCACCAGCCAGTCTGGCTCAGGTTCGGCTTGTCAGGCACCTCCTGGGCCAACAGAAGCCACAAGGTCTTCCCTAGGCAGCCGGCTGTGTGACCAAAGGACAGACTATAGGCTCTGAGCGTTATTTAACCTCAGATCGTGTACGTCGTGAGAGTATGTGCCTGTGTGTGTGTGTCAAGGGAGAGACCGGCTCTCTTCCACAGCAATACTGAGTAGTAGGTATGTTTGCATGTACCTAACTTAGTTTTTATTTACATATACATAGTAGATACATGGTATATACACAAATAAGCACTACAGTGTATGAATAGGTATAGAGACACAATGTACTCTCCCACCGTATGCATAATAGTCTAGTATTCTGGGATGCCTCTGTGGTATGTGTATGTACAGCAATGTATAAAATGTAACACCGAGTGTGGCTTATGGTCTGCATCTCAGTGAGGAGAGCTAGATGCGAACCAGACAGCCATGTGGGAGAGCATAGACCTGCCTCTTCAGGGACTGGAGCCTGATTCCTGCTCCAGCTTTGACGCTCCTTGACTGTTATTTGGGGGGCAACTCACTTCCCCTCTCTGGGCCTCAGTTTCTTTATTTATAAAATGAGGCAGTTGGCCTTTCGTGATTCCTGAGTATCCTTCCAGCTCTGCGAATCTGTGCATCTTATAAAGACAGTGCTGCACAGAGATGTGGATGGACCTAGAGACTGTCATACAGAGTGAAGTAGGTCAGACAGAGAAAAACAAATATATGAACGCATATATGTGGAATCTAGAAAAATGGTACAAATGAACCTATTTGCAAGGCAGAAATAGAGACAGACGTAGAGAACAAATGTATGGATACCAAGGGGAGAAGGGGTGGGGGGAAGAACCGGGAGATTGGGATTCACACATATACACTATTGATACTACGTATAAAATAGATAACTAATGAGGACCTGCTGTATAGCACAGGGAACTCTACTCAGTGCTCTGTGGTGACCTAAATGGGAAGGAAATCCAAAAGAGAGGGGATATATGTATACGTATAGCTGATTCACTTTGCTGTTTAGCAAGAAACTAACACAACATTGTAAAGCAACTATACTCAATAAAAATTAAAAAAAAAAAAGATAGTGCTGCACAAAGAGGTGCTCAATAAATCTGTATTGATGAGAGGGGGGAGGGGAAGGAGAAGAAGGGAGAACAGGGGGAGGCAGAGTGGGGAGGGAGGGAGGCAGGCAGAGAGGGCCGGTGAAGGGAAGAAAGGGAGGTGCAAACAGACCAAATTGTCCGGCAGATGAGACTCTGGCTCCCCGTTTTGAAGCACCAGGGCGAGTGCCATCGCTAAAAACAAGCTACTGAAGGCTCCGAATTTTCACACCCGTGGAGCGAGGAGAGATGAGGTGGTGTGAAAATGGATTCCTTCATGCTCTCAGTTGAAGTTCCTTTGCAAGTAAAGACAATTAAGCCTCTTGGGAAGTTGGGAAAACATTAAAACCTGATAATTCTGGTTTAAATTCATTATAATAAGAGATGCACAAAAATCCTCATTTTAACCAAGTAGTAGTGCAGACCGAAGAATTCTCTCTTATAGCTTGTTATGTATCTTTAGAAGTGGGTGGGAGAGAAGCATGGAGCTTTGATTTTTGGATCAGGTGTTTTCTTCAGGCACATGCTCCAGGTCCGCTGCCCGCCCTCTGCTCCTGCCATCCTCCTGCTGGGCTGTCGCCAGCCCTGCCCTGCCGCACCGTCCCACCTTCAGGGCATGATGGGGACCACTGCCTACCACTTTGCTACACAGCCCCTTTCGTAGAGCAAAGCTGTTTCCCACCCTCGGCCTCCTGGCCTCCTCACCTCAAACCTGGGGGTTTGTAGGGAAGCTATCATTGTCCCATTTTGCCATGAGGGTCACAGGGACTTAAAGAACTTGTGTTACACAGCTTCTGAGTCTGTGACAAAAGCCAGCGTCCCTAAACTGGCACTCCCCTGACTAGCCACATCCAGGGTACCTGGAAGGTCATGTCAGTAGATTCCAGACTGAAAAGTGTCCCCTCAATTTAAGTGGGAGATAGTTGGTGACCCCAGAGAGGGACCCAGTTCCTGTGGGTGCTGGGGCCAAACGCCAGCCCGCCGAGGGCTGAGGGGTGAAGGGGAAGAGGGACCATGGGGATGATGAGTGCGGTCGCTCTTCCAACAAACCTCACCTTGAAGGTGGAAAAGAGGGGCAGGAGTTCAGGGGAGGGTGGGGGAGGGGGAGGGCACGTCCTCATCCTAAGTGGGGAGTGACTTGAGGCTTCGCATATGCTGAGGAGAAAGAGCCAGTGGAGCTGTTAGGCAGAATCTGATGCACAGAAATCCTGAGGAGGGGTCAGGGGCTAGGGATGTGGAGGGGAGGGAGACGGTAGTTACCACAGCGCTGGCACACCGCACAAAGCTTCATGTGTGTCCACAGATTTCATCCTCACGGCAACTCTGCAGGGTGTGGACTGCCATCATCCCCATTGTATGGATGAGCAAACTGAGGCACAGAGAGGCTGAGTGACCTATCCAAGGTCCCTCAGCTAGCGGGTGTGGGAGCTGGGGCTGAGCCAGGCAGATTAGGTCCGAGCAGGGATGCTGCCCTTGAGACAGGATGAGGGTGGGCGTGCCGTGGGGCTGGCGGGAAGTGATGGAACAGCATCGCACGTCATGCAGGCTGTGATGTCAGAGCAGGACCGCCTGCAGAGGACCGGGGGGTGGTGAGGAATGAGGTTGAAGGGGGCCGAAGCTCTGGGGTGGGTGGGGAGCTGGCAGGGACACCAGAAATGTTTCAAGGCCCCGCTGAGGTTGGAAGGTGGGAAACGGGGGGCTGCCCGCTGCTGAGAGGGGGACACAGGAAGGAAGACAAGGGTGAGCGCGAGGAGGAGCCAAGGATGCGGGCAGAGGGGAATCTTATGAGATCCTATCTGGTGGTCCTGGGCTTAGGAGGTGGTCCTGGGCTGAAGCAAAAAGGGAGAGGAAAGATGGGGGCCAGGGAGAGGGGGGACTGGAGACCTCGGCCCCCAAACTTCGTTGCAGACACTCCCAGAGACCAATAAGCCTGCCCTCCAAATCTGTGCCTTTCAAGTCTCCTGCCCCTGCCCAGGTGGGCACCCCTCCCTGGAATGGTGGGATTCCCTTTCACAGCTTCTCTGCCCTCTGAGACTGGACCCCATTTATAGAATCGGGTTTCTCCCCAGCTCTGACACCTTCAAATGCAGGTGCTGTGGGTATCAGGGAGAAGCCAGGCCTGTGACCTTGGGCAGCCCCCTGGCCCAGCTCATCTTCCAAGTCCCACCTTCCTGCCCTCCCTATCGTCGTGATGCTTTGCAAATCTGAGACATGTTCATTTACACAAAGGCTGAGGCCACTTATTCTACCCTCTGATCCTTTGGGGTACTCTCTAATCTGGCCCCACCTAACCATCCAGCCCCATTGCTAATTACGCCCAGCACAGGCCTTCCACCTGAGGCTGCCCTTGGATGGGCATGTGCCCAGAGCACTGGGTTTGGAGTCCGAAGGCCTAGATTCCGATTCTGGTGGGAGAGAGAGCTCCGCCTCCAGGAAGTCTTCCCTGATTACAGGTCCTTGTTGCTGGCCTGGCCCCTCTTCTGATTCCTACAGCACTAACAGCCTTTGGTACATGAGTTGACACCCAGGTACACTGTGCAGGTTCTTCAGATGTCTCCCAGCCAGTGAAATGTATGTGCCTGACTCTCCTCTGTGTGTCGTCCATTCACTCAGTTGCATCCATGCAACAAATGTTCACTGGGCTAGGCCCTGGGCAGACAGGAGTAAGCAGCACAGGCATAGTCCCTGCCATCAGAGAAGGCAGGGTCTCCTGGGGGAACAGAAGTAACTGGACACCCCCAATCAGTCTGGCCAGCGCTATGGTAATAGCAGCCCGGGAGTACTGCAGGAACACCCTACACAGTATGGGGGGAAGGGGGAGGGAAGACTTCTTGGAAATGACATTTCAACTAGGACCTACTCTGGGAAAGAGGATGGAGCTAGCCCAGGGAAAGGAAGGAGGAGGCGTGTTTCACACAGAAGATCTATCTGCGCAAAGGCCCAGAGGGTGAGGGCAGTCGGGCAAGGTGAGAGCAAGACCAGGTGGAGGAACCAGATGTCAGAGTGTGAGCCGGGAGCTGGGGAAGGGGCCAGAGCGATCAGTAGCAGCGCAGTAGCCAGGTTAAGGCCTCGGGCGCTGTGTCTGGGAGTCAGGACCTTCTCCTAAGTGCAGTCTGTGGGGAGCCCCACTTCTGGTTGGATCTCCGGGGGACCAGGAGGCCGTGGCTTACCTGCTGTGTTCCTCTGTCCACAGCTACCGGACCCTGGCCACGGAGCACGAGGCATTGATGCAGAAGTACTTGCACCTGCTGCAGATCGTGGAGACTGAGAAGACGGTGGCCAAGCAGCTGCGGCAGCAGATCGAGGATGGGGAGATTGAGATTGAGCGGCTGAAGGCAGAGGTGACCGACCACCCGGGGCGCGGAGGAGGCTGGCGGGGGGCCCGGGCCTCAGACCTCAAACCCGGGCTCCCGCAGGGTCAGGGAGGCACGTGATGGGCAAGAGAGACCCGCTCCAGCCACGGCTGTGTCAGCCTCCAAACTTAAAATCAGTGATGCTGGCAGAGTGGGAAGGTCCTGGGGTCAGATCTGGGTTCGAAGCCCACCTATGCCACTTACCAACTGCAACCTGGAGCAAGTCCTCCAGCCTCTCTGCACCTCCATCCTTAAAACAGGCTGTTTCTCCCTGGCTGACAAGGTTGTGAGGATCAAGTGAGATCATTTATGGGCGAGTTCCTGGTTACTCTGCTGACAGCCACATGGGCGGAGGGGGTGAGGGCAGGGCCAGAGGGTGGCTGGTAGGTCCTTAGATTGTGGCTCGGGCTCAGCTCCAAGGCAGTCCCTTCCCTCTGCCTGTCACGGCTGTCCGGAGGCTGAGCCGTTGCTAGGTTAAGCCATCTAGAACTTCACTCCTCAAAGTGTGGTCCATGAAACAGCAGCCCATTAGAAATGCAGAACCTAGGGCCCCACCCAGATCTCCCAAATCAGAATCTGCACTTTAACCACATCCCAGGAGATTCTCATTTATGGGTTGGCCAAAGAGTTCGTTCAGGTTTTTCCGTAACATCGGCAGAAAAATCCCGAACAAACTCTTTGGCCAACGCAGTACATTAAAGCTTGGGAAGCGCTGGCTTTCAGCCCTTAGACACCCCTTACCAGCTGTCCACGCCACCTCACAATGATCTGATCGCCCCTCACCCCCTCACGTCACCAGCACGCTCAGAACCATCTGGCCACCTTACCCAAGGTCTGTGACTGAGCTGAGGAGGAGAATATGAAAACACAGATCCCTGCAATCGGAGTTAGCTGCATAATTTGCAGGGCCCAATGCAAGGTGAAAATGCAAGGCCCCGGCCAGGGTGGGGGAAGTCAGTCTCCCCTTCCCACTCGCCACGGCCTCCACCCATAGTGGACAGGCCATCCACGACTTCAACCGCCAACTCCCCTAACCTCTGCGCCATGATGCACTCAGTACCTAGATTCAGGTGGGCAAGGGAACCTTGCCAAGTCACCCACCTAATGCACCAGGCACTACCAGCCCAGGCAGGACAGTTTTCTCCTCGCCCTGCCCTGTGACGCCACAGGTATGCACAAGACCCACCTTCTCTGTACCTACACCAGGCCCTGCAGAGGGCGGAGGCGGACAGTGAGATGTGTCTGCTGGGCTGACTTGACCCGTTGCCAGCCAGACAGAGGGTTGCAGAGGCCTGGGTTCCAGGGTGCTGGGGTATAAGGACTAGGCAGGGAGACAGGAACACGCATGAACTGAGGCTCCAAGCCCCTGGGGTGTGCCCCATGGTCACAGCAGACGTCACTTACAAAACGCAAATTCAAAGAGAAGATTCTTAAGAATTTCAAGACAGCAACTTCTGAGCTTCCAGGCCCAAGCACCTGGCCTTCTCAACACAGGACCCCCGTCACCCACCCATGAAGCCAGCTCTGCCTCGGATGCTCAAAGATCTGAAGTCACCAGTTCCACCTTGTCATGCAGCTGTGAAGCTCTGAACTCACAGTAACGTCAACTTGGAACTCCAGATTCAGTAAAAACTTCAGATTCAGCGCCCTTCCCCCCAGCCCCACACAGGGCACCTTCAGACGTGCTTCCTTAGTCCCTACAACCACCCTGATAGGATGGAACGAGGGGCCAGGCTCAGAGAGCTCAAGTCACCTGCCCAAGCTCACACCTGGGAGGTGTGAGAGCTGGGACTGGAAGCCAGGTCTGCCTGTCTGCCTGCCAGGCTCTCCCCTCCGCTTGTAGCCTCTTCCCACATGGCTCCCAGGATGGGGGCTCATCCCATCTCTAAACCGCCTGGGTCATTCTGGGATCTATCCTAGCCCAACACACATCCCTGAATCCAAGCTGAGCCCCTGTCGGGGAGCAGGGAAGAGGTCTGGTCCCAAGACCAGGTTTTTAGCTTTGTGATCAAAGGTGTCCAGGAGTCATTCATTCATTCACTCACTCATGCACTAAATGCCCTAATCACCTGACCACTGCCTCGTCCTCTTCCCCAGGCTCCTCCCCTCCAGCCACTCGGGGCTCCAGCTAGTGCTCCGTAGCAGTGAGCTGTGCACCCCTTGGCCTTTGCACATTCTGGTCTCCTGGTTGGAATGCTCTTGTCACCCGCATACTTCCCTGCCTGCTGAAATTCTCCCAAGCTCAAATGCCTCCTCCTGGGGACTCCTGGCCTAGCCAGGCGTGTGCTCCCTGCCCCCTGCTCCCACCACTTGCCCGCAGTCAGCGTGGAACAGCAGAGCCAGTGCCACACGTGTCTGTCCCCCACCGGGCTGGCGGAAACTCCCTGAGGACAGGGTGAGTCCTTTGTCACCCCCTTTGCCTGGCGTATAGTAAGTGCTCAGTAATGCCTTGATGAGTGAATGGACACTGGCTCTGTGGTAGACATTAATGATAAGGAAGCTTCTACCCTCGCGGTCTGATTGTGGTAGAGTGTGGTCGGTGCTATAATAGGGCTTGCAGTGTGAACCCAAGCAGGAAGTGAGTCATTTTACAGCCACAGGTGGGGGTTCATGTTGCATACAACCTTAAAACCCTTTCAGGGGTCTGTAGGCCAGAGAAGGGGTGGGTACAAAGGGCAGAACCCCGTTTGGTGCTGGGGAGCAGAAAGCAGGTCAGTTGTGAGTGATTACATATGTGTGTGTGTGTGTGTGTGTGTGTCAGAGTGGCAGCAGAGGCCCATTTGGTGGGAATTTGGAGCAGTGCTTCCAACTGAGTGCATTACCTTCCAGGGAAAAAGATTTTCTTAAAAAGACTTTGAAAGAAAGGCCAGCTTAGTAAAGCTTTCTGGCTGTACCCCCCCACCAACACACACACACACACACACACACACACACACACACACACACACATACATCCTGCAGGGCAGAGGGCACCTGTTTGCTCTGGGTGAGCTCCAGGAAGGTGGAAACAGAGCCCATTTCCCAAGAAGTAGGCTGTCAGGTAGGCAGGAGAAGCCGAGTGAGTGATGAGTGACCGCAGTGACAAAGACAGAAGGTCTTAGAATGTCTGAGCTGGGAGGGGTCTGAAGACTCTGAGGTCCATAGAAGAAGAAGGGGGGACTTCCCCGGTGGTCCAGTGGGTAAGACTCTGAGCTCCCAGTGCACGGGGCCCAGGTTCGATCTCTGGTTGGGGAGCTGGATCCTGCATGCATGCCACAACTAAGAAGTCCGCATGCCGCAACTAAAAGATCCTACATGCCGCAACTAAGACCCAGCGCAGCCAAAATAAATAAATAAATAAATATTTTTTAAAAAAAGAAGAAGAAGGGACTTACCCAAGGTCACTCCAAGGTCACTTAAAGCACTGGAGTCCAGACTCAAACTTGGATCTCCAGGCTCCAGATCCTCGGCCTGTGCCTGCCTCACAACTTACTCCTTCCCTGCTGAGGAGACGGGCCTGACAAAAGGTGAATGTTAGGGAATGACTGTCACCTGGATGGCCCCAAGCACTCATGGTCCACCTTTCCTCTGATAGCCAAATAAAATCCTCAAGCCCCCATCCCACTTATTCCTGCGGATTCCCCAGGGGCCTTACCTTTTCCTGCCCACCTCTTGCTTTCAAATTCTACTCTCCTGATGTATCGCCTCACTTCCCAAGGCAGCTGTTTTTACTTTACTGCTCTTTGCTCCTTGGGCGGTCACTACATGTATCTGTCAGAAGGAGCTAGGCGATGCTGCAGTAACAAACAACCCCAGAGTCTTAGTGGCTGGAAACAACAAAGGTTGCTTTCTCACTCACGCTTTGTGTCCATGGTGCTCCACAGCGTCCTCACTCAGAGTCAGGGACACAGTCTGACGGGGCTCCCACCGTCAGGAAATTCACCAGTCACATGGCAGGGGAAAGGAACCAAGCAGATGATGTGACACCTCTGCTCACGTTTCATTGGGCAAAGCAAGTCACGTGACCAGGCCCGACTTGAGGGGACTGGGAGATACCATCCTGCCGTGTCCGAGGAGGAGAAGCAGCATATCCATGAAAGGCCTGGTGACTACCCAACCGTGGCTCCTCCTTCAGTTCCCAAGTCCCTTGACACAGGCTGTTGTGTGTAACAGATTTTCCAAAAGGTTTAGCTATAATAGAGAGGGGGGTCCATCACTGAAACAGAAAACAGCTTAAAAATGAATGGAAGCCACCCCTGCCCTCATGTCACCTAGCCTTTTCCTGCTACAAGGATTTCCCACCAACTTCTCCTCGCACTCCCACGTGCCATTTCGTTGGTGGTGGTGTCCTTCATAATCTCTTTATCTACCAAGACCCTCACCTTGCATCCAGTGATGTGTGGAGCAGGCTCCTATCACCTTTGCAAGAACCAATTGTTATGTTTTCAAGAATTTTGCAAGCTAATTATTCAACCTTTGGTAACTTCAAATGGGCTGAGGTAGGAATGCCCACACCATGGAAACTGGCAGGTGCTACCAGTCAGAGGTTTTCTTTCAGAGAGCTGGTCATTAAGCATTTACCAGTATACCATTGTCTACATCTTTTTTCATAATGTGCAGGACCTGGTGCAAAATGAAAATGCAGGGCCCTTAAGAATCTCAAAGCAGCAGCAGCAGAGCCTTAAAGCAAGCGTTGGTCCCCTCTAAGCCTGGAGCTCTGCATGGGTCACACATCCAGGAATCCAGCCCTGTTTCTACTCCCAACCCTGTAGCCCCCACCCCTAGCCCTGGAAGTAACAGGAGATTGCATCCAAACAAAAGCCTGCAGAAAGCTTTACCAGGCGTAACCACCCACCTCTGTCTTAGTCTCTTTTCTCCCATCTAAACAACCCTATTAGGCTTCATCTGTCATAACCCAAAGGCTCTAAGGACCATCTAAAACAAAGGGAATGTCTACCTCTGAGAAGAATCACCCCCCAACCTCTAGAATGCTCAGTTTGGACCATTTCATTGTTTTGTTTGTTGGTTGGTTGGTTGGTTTTTTTTTTTTTGGCCGCTTTGTGCGGCTTGCAGGATCTTAGTTCCCCGACCAGGGACAGAATCAGCGACCCCTGCAGTGGAAGTGCAGAGTCCTAACCACTGGACCGCCAGGGAATTCCCCCATTTCATTGTTTTAATAGCTATTTTCCTCCCATTTATGATGGGAAGTAAATTTGGAGAGTGAAGACAGGCCCTAAAGGGCAAAATAGGAGTTTAGAGGCAGTCGTAATATTTTATTGGCTTGGAAGCACTCAGGATCCTGGGAGGCTGACACTGGAAGAAACGGAAAAGATCTTTAGTTCAGGGTTTAAATAAAAATTTAGGGCTTCCCTGGTGGCGCAGTGGTTAAGAATCGGCCTGCCGATGCAGGGGACGCGGGTTCGAGCCCCGGTCTGGGAAGATCCCACATGCTGTGGAGCAGCTAAGCCTGTGCGCCACAACTACTGAGCCTGCGCTCTACAGCCCGTGCTCTGCAATGAGAGAAGCCACCGCCATGAGAAGCCCACGCACTGCAACAAAGAGTAGCCCCCACTAGCCACAACTAGAGAAAGCCCACGTGCAGCAATGAAGACCCAACAGAGCCAAAAAGAAATAAAATAAATAAATAAATAAAAGAACTAAAAACATTAAAAAAAAAAATTAGCCATGGGATTGGTTTTGCAAACAAACTTCAACATGGTACCCACTTTATAAACTAGGTCAATGAGGGGATTACTCTGGGAGAAGTAAGAAAGGACGGCCGTCACCCCTCCCATGCAGCCCCTCCCCAGGGCCCACCCTGCATGCCTTGAGTCCCGCTTCCCATCTCCCCCTTGCCATCCTCCCCCCCGCCACCCTGGCACACAACACCCTGTCATACCTGTGCCTCTGTTCACACACCCCCTCTCAAATTCCCTCCATCCTGTAGCCCACCTGTTGGGCTCCTCTTTGTCCTTCAAAACCCCTTCCAGGTAGCCCTTGCCGCTTTCATGGTGAGACCTTCCCATTGCAGTAGGAACATACCTCGCTTCTGGCCTCTCCTTGTCCGATTATATGTTGCCTCTCTGGGGGTCTGACCCCCTTCTCAGGCTGGAAGCTCCTCCCGGGTAGGGATCTGACTCATCCACCTTAGCCAGTGGCGAGCTGTGTCTCACCAGTACCCAACCCAAAGACTGCATCAGGATCCGGTGGTAGTGTTGGCACAAAGGCAGACAGAGATGGGCACCCACTGGGCTTGGAGGAGGCCAGAAGAGATCAAGAAGGAGGGAGAAAGAACTGAGCTGGCTGGCATGAACTGCAGAGATCTGCAGGAAAAGCAAGAGCTACAGAGATCTTTAGTAAAACCTCAGAGGCTAACAAAAAGGAAAGAACCTGGATTAATTCCACTATCAATGACTGCACTGACGAAATGCACTCTGGATGAAAGACACTGTCTCCAGAGAGGGGAGTAGGATGGGGCAGAAGCCCATGCGCTATGCCTCAAAGGGGTGTGGCAAACAGGGTTTTCCTCTGATGGGTCAAGGAGGCCAGACCATGGGTGGCCAGTGGGCGGGGGCCAGCGGAGACAGCAGGCTTTGAGCCAGGTCAGACAGCCGGAGCTGGACCCTAGCTGGCAAGTTGGGCGTGAGCCAAAGTCCCCACTCTGCATGGCCTTCATTGACAAGGGTCAGCTGAGCAGACCCTGAACGTCCAGCAAGCAAACCAGGGTCCAAGGCAAATCCATCTCCAGAAGAGACCTGCCAGGGTAAGAGAAAGGCTGCCTCCATGAGCTCACCTGAGACTGGCTCTTGGCAGGGATGGGCTGTAGCCCAAGACTTCTGCAGGGTCCCCAGGCTCACAACCCTCTAGAGCTTTGCCCACCAGGCCTGATCCTTAAACAAAGACTCCAAGGCTGCTGGCACTGCCTGCGCACGTAGCATAGTACCTGACCTAATTGCATCTATTTTTTGCCCTGGTCCCTGCTGAGTAGATGTCCTGGAATGCCTGTCTCTGAGACAAGCGCCAGTTTTAAATACAGACCACACACACACACACACACACACTGCCATCCAAAAGAAAAAAAAGGTTTCCGTGTGCAAATCTCAAAACTGGCAAAGAAAGCAGACTGGCAAGGAGGTGACAACATCAGACCAAAGGTGGGCATTGACTGGGCATCCCTGCATCTCTGAGCTCTCCAGTAGCCTGCCTCTGTGTGTGTGTGTGTGCGTGTGTGTGTGTGTGTTCATTCCTTAGGCCTTTAGAATACAGATGAAAGAATCAGCCTTTATTTTAATGTGCAGATGTTCCCAGAGAATGGAAAGAAAAGGTGGGGGGGAAGAGAGAAAAAGGAAAAGTCCTTGTCGGTGCTGAATATTTCTCAGATATTTTCAGCCGCTCTCCAAGCACAGGCCAGGGTAATTTTAGCAACCCGCAAGTGGAGAGCGGTAACTTCCGTTTTGCTTTCAAAGTGCTCAATTCGCTCAACTGTGAGAGCCCATTCATTCTGCAGTTCAGCAAGTGGCCTTGAGGGGACAAAGCCCCGTGCTCTGAAGAGGCGCGAGGGGCTCTGGCTTTGTGGCAGTGTTTGTGGACTCCCCTGGGCCGCTGTCTTGAGATGTACGGGGCTTGGTGACTGCGGTGTCTTCCTGACCAGGGATGGAACTCACGCCCCTGCAGTGGAAGCGTGGAGTCCTAACCACTGGACTGCCAGGGAGGTCCCTGCTCTGATCCTTCTTTAATTTACTGACTTATGTAGCCAACAAATATATGTTGAGTGCCAGCCGAATGCTAAGCACCGGGAGCCCAGGAATGAATGAAACGGGGTAGTCCTTCGCCCACAGAGCTCACAGCCGCCGCGATGGAATAAATAGGCATTGCCTGCATTTTCCCGGGCAAGTCCGCAGGCCGTGGGAGCCTTGGTGGAGGAACCCCAGCAGAGACTTGTGGACTCGGGGGTGGCAGGAAGGAACCCACCCTGGGGGCTACACCACAGGCCCGTCCACCTGAGCAGTGCCAGAGGCCCCGGCCACGGTATGGCTAAAGGCGCCCCTTCTCCTGGTCACCACTCCATTGGTTTTGTTCTTGCAGCTGGGCCGACCTCTCTGATCCCGAAATCTGGCAAATGGAGATTCTTAGATCAGCTCAAACGTTCGTTTCAAGGGCTGTTCCAGTTTTCTAGGCCAGCAGTTTCCAGGTTGTGCTCCAAAGAGGGCTCCAAGTCAAAGAAGTGCTTCAAGGTTGTCCCAGGACGGGACAGCCAAGCCAGCAGTGCTTTCATCTGAAGTCCTGCTGGGGTTCCAGGACGGTTTTGTTTGAAAAAAATAAAGGGACTACCCAAGTGCCCATCGACGGATGAATGGATGGCAACATGGGGTCTGTACATAACAATGGATATTACTCGGCCTTAAAAAGGAAGGAAAGTCTGACACATGCTATGACGTGGGTGAACCTTGAGGATGTTATGCTGGTGAAATAAGCCAGCCACAGAAAGACAAATGCTGTCTGATTCCACTGAGGCGAGGTCCCTAGAGGAGTCAAATTCATAGAGACAGAATGTAGAAGGGTGGGTGCCAGGGGCTGAGGGAGGGGGGATGGGGAGTTAGTGTGTTTTGTTTTGTTTTGGCCGCGCTGCGCGGCATGCGGGATCTTAGTTCCCTGACCAGGAATCAAACCCACACCCCCTGCAGTGGAAACGCAGAGCCTTAACCGCTGGACCGCCAGGGAAGTCATTAAACTCATTATTAAACTCATTAAACTCATTATTGTTTAATGAGTACAGAGCTCGGGAAGTCGAGAAAGTTCCAGAGATGGATGATGGTGATGGTTGCACAACAATGTGAATGTACTTGATGCCACTGAACTGTGCACTTAAAATTGGTTAAAATGGTAAAATTTTTTTTAATTTTTATTTTTTTAATTTATTTATGGCTGTGTTGGGTCTTCGTTTCTGTGCGAGGGCTTTCTCTAGTTGTGGCAAGCGGGGACCACTCTTCATCGCGGTGCGCGGGCCTCTAACTATCGCGGCCTCTCTTGTTGCGGAGCACAGGCTCCAGACGCGCAGGCTCAGTAATTGTGGCTCATGGGCCTAGTTGCTCCGCGGCCTGTGGGATCTTCCCAGACCAGGGCTCGAACCTGTGTCCCCTGCATTGGCAGGCAGATTCTCAACCACTGCGCCACCAGGGAAGCCCCCAAAATGGTAAATTTTATGTTATATATATTTTACCACAATAAAAATTCGAAAGTAAAAGGACTGATGATGGTTTAGGGAATAAGGAAGAGAATCACAGATTTGGACCAAAGCTCCCAGATTACAAATGGGTTGCCTGCAGCCCAGAGAGTGCCTCACCCAGGGTCACTCGGAGTCAGAGCCCAGCTGCCCCGGACCCAGGTGGATGGGCTCCCAGTCCAGTGCTCACTCACCGACATCTGGCTCGAAACCTCACACAGAGCAAAGGATGCGAGCTGCAGTACCACTGGTCCTTGGGGAGCACGTGGCAGGGCGCTCACTCACCACACCACGCCTGGGGGCAGCCGGAGGGGTGGGGCTTCCGCCGGCTGGCGCCGCTCGCCCCCTGCAGCTGACCCGTGTTTCCGTTGCAGATCGCATCCCTGCTCAAGGACAATGAGCGCATCCAGTCCACCCAGACTGTCACCCCCAACGACGAAGACAGTGACATCAAGAAAATCAAGAAGGTCTGTACCATCTCTCGGGGCTGGCAAAGCTGCCCTGGTCCTCTTTAGAGAGCCCCCTGGCACAGCCCAGGGTCTGCAGTGTCCACCTACTGTCCCACTGCTCTCAGGCGTACCACTCCCACCTCCGCCCCAAAGGCAGAATCAACAGCCCCTCACCCCTGACCAGCACCTCGTCGAGCCATGTCTTCTGGTTGTCTCTGTGAGGTAGGGTGGTTCAGCCCATTTGATAGATAGGAGAACTGAGGCTCCAAGAGATGAAAGAGTGGATAGAACCAGGGCAGGAACCCAGGCTGTGAGACTCACAGCCGAGAGATTTCCTCACAACCCTGGGCAGCCTCAATGATACCCCATGCCACATGTCCACTGTCACAGCCCTGCATGCCCACCCTCCCCCCAGCTACTGTCCTGCAAACACGTCCCCCTTTCATCACCGGCAGAGGTCAGCATGGGAGCCGGCCTCTGTGACACCCCTTACCTGGCCCCACTGGTTTTACACTATTAGAGGCTAGGAGAGACATCTCAGAAGGTATCAGAAAGCTGCCCAGTGGCAGGGATACTGACCAGCACCGTGGGCCACCCCATGGAGGGGGTTGTGGAGGGGAAGAGTATGGTCTGTGTTTGCAGCTTGCCAGACTTGAAGCAGGGGAGCCTGACTCACCGTAAGAAAACCACACGAAACCAAAAAATCCTCCTTGTTGAGAGCGTAAAAGGACACCAGCGCCATCCAGACCAGAAAACTGCAAACTGGCATCCCACAGGCCAAGTTCAGCCTACCAGCATGTTTGGGGTTCTTAGCCCACACGGTGTTTTTTTTTTTCCCTTTTTAATTTGTTGCCAGTGCTTTAAAAGCTAAACATTTCACATAAAAATATGTATTTCTGGCTTCTTAAAAATAGGAAGAGCTAACATTCATTACGCACTTTCCATGTGCCAGACACTATTCTAGGAGATTTATGTAGATTAATCTGTTCCTAACTAAAAGCCCTCTGAGGTTTTATTATTATCTGCGTTTCACATGGGTTGCTGAGGCACAGAAAGGCAAAGTGACTTCCCCAGGTCACACAGCTAAGTATTTGCAGAGTGACATTTAAACCTTGGCCACCAAGCTCCAGAGCCCACATCCTTGGTCACTGCGACACACGATCTCTTGGAAAAGCAGAAGGTCTTGCAGCCCCGGGCCCACCTCCTGCACACAGTGACTGCTGGCCCCAGGCCAGGTGCTGCTCCATTAGTGCCCACCCAGCCGGCTTCAGGATCTATAGGACCTGCCAGGCCCCCATGGACATTGGGATTTGCCACCAGTGCCACCTGGGGTCTGAACCAAGCCCCACCCAGGCAGGGATGCGCTGGCCTTCCTTCTCTGCCATGGCCCCACTGGGCTTTCCGGCCCATTTTGCAAAGCCGTTCTGGTTGGAACATTTTGTTAAGTACCACCTGAAATGCACCTCCCTCCTTTTGTTTTCACCCTCCTGGGGCTTCAGAGCAAGGCCCTCCTTTCTCCAGAAAAGCTTCCTCTCTTCAAGGAGATCTGTCTTGCTAAGGCCAGGCCTCTCCTCCCCAGGGCAGACGTCCCTGGCCAAAGGTCTGCACCCGGATGGTTGCACCTGCTGTGCATGGCCAGTGCCCTTTGCAGCTGATAATATTTTGATGAGTGCCTTGGCAGGCGGCCCCTGGATCTCCAGGTGCCCCCACCCCAGCACCGCCCAGCACCCTTGCTCCTGGGGCCCTGGGGCCCTCCCTGTGCAGCCCCTGAGCTTGCACACAGCTCAGCAGCAGGAATGGTGAGGAGCTACATGGTGCCTTGATTGGAAGCGTGCGTATCTTAAAACAGTTCTCTGTGTCTGTGAATCGAGGCCCTTCCCAAGTTCCTGCCAGAACGAGGCCAGGCCAAGCAGCCCAACTCCGAGTCAGGCAAGTCAAGTGTCTGTCTTCATTTCCCCGCGGAGGTAGAGGAGAGGCTGCAGGCGGGCGCTGATGAGGCCCAAGCATGAGATTAACTAATTTGCCGCACTGAATTTGATAATCGCCCTCTATCCAGACGAGCTTTCATTGAAACTTCTGGGCTTTCAGGCCAGTCATTAGGCAAGAAGCGGTGTGAGCCGTGCCCAGCACAGCCTGGCAACCCTCTATGCTCAAGCCCCCTCCCGTGATGGGGACTCGGGGCCACACTTTTCCTCCTTCAGAGGATGCTGCCAAAGCAACCTGGGGGATCTGGTTTAAATGCAGAGGGCCGGGGCAGGGCCTGGGGATTTGCATTTCTAACAAGTTCTCGGGAGATGCCGATGCTCCCTTACAGGGACCTCACTTTGAGTCCAGCCGTCATCTCATTAGCCCCATGGCACAGACGGGAAACGGGCTTAGAGGAACCAAAGGGCTTGCCCGGCACCATGCAGGCAGAAGCACCAGGCCTGATCTCTGCCTCAGCTCTTTTCCCTACGTGCCCGGCATGGGGGACAACAGGGCCTTGGCCCCTGCCCTTGGGGCTCTCACAGCCTGGAAGGACCAGAGCAGCTGTGGCTAACGGGAGACTCTCCCGCTGGTCTCGGCACCCAGGTGCAGAGCTTCCTGCGGGGCTGGCTGTGCCGGCGCAAGTGGAAGACCATCATCCAGGACTACATCCGGTCGCCGCACGCCGACAGCATGCGGAAGAGGAACCAGGTGGTGTTCAGCATGCTGGAGGCCGAGGCCGAGTACGTGCAGCAGCTGCACATCCTTGTCAACAACTTCCTGCGCCCGCTGCGGATGGCCGCCAGCTCGAAGAAGCCTCCCATCACGCACGACGATGTCAGCAGCATCTTCCTGAACAGGTGAGCACCCTGAAGCTCAGCCCCCCTTCCCGGAGCCCTTGGCCGAGGCGGGAAGAGGGAGCCTGGCCGGCACTGAACTAGGACAGGAGCCCTTGACTAGTTCCCGCCAAGTGCAGAGGAGGAAACTGAGGCCCAGAGAGGAAGGAAGCTGCCCGAGGTCCCATGACGAGAAGCCAGTGCCCCAGCTATTACAGGCAGGAATACAAATAGAGGCCCACATAGTATATGTCTAAACTAATGGTTCAACTGGGGCAATGCTGGGAGACATTTTTTTGTTTTTTTTAATTTACTTTTTGCTTCAGAAGGATCAAGTAGGATCAATGGCTGGCAATCCCTGGGAGGCAATTTTTTTTTTTGAATTTTTGAATTTTATTTTATTTATTTTTTTATACAGCAGGTTCTTATTAGTTATCCATTTTAAACATATTAGTGTATATATGGGAGACATTTTTGATTGTCAAAACTTGGCGGGGCTGCAGGGGAGGGTTTGCGACTGGCATCTAGTGGGTGGAAGTCAGGGACGCTGCTAAACATCCTACCGTGCCCAGAGCAGTCTCCCACAGCAGAGAATTCTTCCACCAGAAATAATCGTGCCAAGGTTGAGAAACCCTGGTTTAAATGTTTACAAGTTATAAATCAAGCTACAAAAAACCAAATGGGTTCCATTCGTCTACCTTAATATCATCGTCATAACGATCTAGAAGCCAGGTCTAAATTTTTAGAATTCTGAGTCTCCTTAGAGTTGGGCTCTGTATCACACTACCCACATATCTTACGAAAGCAGTTACTTTTCCCAAATGGTGACTCTGGCCATTCGTATGGGGTTTGTGTTACCTGAGAAGGCTGAGCTGATGGCGGCCCTTCTGCTGTCAACCTCTTTTTAAAAGTCTTAGGAAATGGTTTAAATGAGCTTTTTGGTAGGCATTAAAATTGGGTAAACTAGGTAAAAGCAGCAAATATGAAAACATGTCAACAGAGTGCTATTTACAAATGATTCTCATCCAGGAATTAAAGTAAATCACTATGTGCTCCAGGTTGTTCATTCAGCTGCATTTCTTTTAAAATATCCCTCATTCAGTCATTTCACTAATTCCAACTGGCCCTCATCCAAGCCCTCTGCAGAGGTGTTTGGGACCCAGGGTCACCTTCCCTGTGCCCTGCTCTTCCCCTTTACCTGCCAGTGTGCTGTGACGAGTTTAGGAACCTGTGGGACACCCGGAAGGAGACGGGGTAGAGGCAGTGGACGTGGGTCTGATTCTGAGAGGTTGAGCCGGAGATGCTGAAAGTCACTGGGAGAAGGACAAGGACAGGGACATTGGGATGCTGACCCCATGGATGTGGATGAGGTGTCGGAGTATGGGGACATGGTGGGGGTGGGGAGCAGGAGGAGGGGAGTGGCTTTTAGCCTCATTAGACCTTCTAGAAACTGAATCACTGGGCCTTACAAGGTTGCTTTTTAATATACATTTCGAACACAGTTTTTAGAGAGTAAATAAATGCTTTGATTTCTTTATTAAAACAAAGAAAATAGGTATTATTGTTTTGTGAGATCAGGTAAGATTTTCTCCAGAAACTACAATTGGGTCTTTTAAACTCAATGACCTGGAATTTGGCTGAAAAGTGTGAAGAACTTGTTTCTTCCTGAATAAACTCCGGACAGCTCAGCTGGAGTCACAGCTTCTCAAACGTGAGCGCTGGGCCCCACCCCGAGCTTCTCAATCTTTAGGTCTGGAGTAGGGCATAGGGATTGCATTTCCAACACGTTTGCAGGTCCCAGAGCACCCGGAAATGAGAGCCTTGAGACAACCGCAGGGGACTGCCTGTACTGGGGGCTCGGCCACGGCCCTACTTGAGAAATACTTCAGGAAGCATTGTTACAGTTCTAGGTTGTTTGTGCTCTCCTTGCATTTTAGGCCACAGTTGCAAACTCTTGGTGACCGTTTAGCATAACCACTAAGAGATAAAGGTGTCCTTTTGTATTTATTTAATCTTTGCCTAATTTTGTTCCACTGCATTACAGTGGAATTCTTTTCACCTGTAATCTCTGGTTAAGAGTTTTCATACCAACTCACAGAATGTGTTCAAAAGTTGTTTGAAGCAAATCACAACACGGTTTTATATTTTTGTCTGTTAATCACTGCATGGATCAGATCAGATGCCTTTAACTGAGAATAAACAGGAGGGAAGAAAGTCCCCTCTCTTGCTGGTGTCCTTCCAGGCCCCTGCAAGGCCTGTTTCTCCTTTTCCACAATGTGCCCAAGGTTGACTGTTTCCCATCTTAGCAGTCTCATTGATCCTGGTCAAAATAGCCCCAGCCTGATGAATCGTTAAGGCCTCCAGCACATGGACTCTAGCGGTCCTTGGAAACACTGACCAGGGAATGGGACCTGCCTCTTGTAGGTGTAGGAGCATCAAATGAGAGCTCATGTAAAGCATCTAGTACAGAGCCCAGCATAGCCCAAGTGCTCATAAGAGCTAGACATTATTACAACAAGAAAGCTTCACTATGATGCACCCTGTGAGAAACTGAATTCAAATCTAATGTGGAGGGAACACTTCCCAACTCATTCTGTGAGGCCAGCATTACTCTAACACCAAAATCAGAAAAAGACATTGTGAGGAAAGAACACTACAGACCCATATCGCTCGTGGTCATAGATGCAAAATATTAAATAAAATCGAATCCAGAAATACATAAAAAGGATAATACATCATGACCAAGTGGAATTTATCCTAGGAATGCAAGGTTGGTTCAACATTGAAAATTAATCAAATATGTTTTACTATATTTTCTTACAATATTAAGTAAGAAGAACCAATGGTCCTATCAATGGATGCCAATCTGATGTGACTGGCTTCTCTCCACCCCCTGGCCCCTGTTCTCAATCTGGAGCAGGCGGGAATTCTTTCCTTCCCCCCCCACCCTGGGGCCCAGGGCGGGGCAGGAAGAGCTAGAAAATGACTGCCTTCTAATCATTCACCCCTCACTATATGATCCACTGGGTACATAAGAGTACAGGCTTCACTGGCTTAACTTCTGTGCTTTTTGTGAGCACAAAGAACAGCTGAAATTATTTTTTCATTAACTGTATAGCAACCCTGCACAGCACTTGGCATGACTGTTTTGGACTACACTCACCACATTAAGATGGTGCTTTGTGGGGCCTGCTTGGTGCCAGGCTCTCTGTAAGCACTTGGCCTACGTAATTTCCAATCCTCAGAGACGCCCCATGAGGCTGGCACCAGAGATCAGAGAGGTGACGGGGTGTGCTCAGGGTTCGGGTGGGCTGTGATTTTAACCCAGTTCTGTTTGATGTGAAGGCCTGTGCTTCCCCCCTGCTGCCCTGTTAAATAATGGGCTGGAATCTTCCCCGACCCCCATCCTCCCTACCCCCATGCCCGCCACAGTGCAGGTCTCAGCACGTGCTCCTGCCCACGCCTGCACCGTCGAGAACTTTCGATTGTATGTGAGCCCAGCCTTCCCTCTTACTGTGTAGGTGCTGTGGAGGCCGGATCCGGGACATGATCCTTCCAGGTCTCCCTGCCTCGGACCACAGCACAGAGTCTGTATGTGTCACAGGTCAAGGGCGGAGGCTGCCAGCCCACTCACTGGAAGGATTTCTGCACATAGCTTTCCCCTGGATTTGCATTTAGGCTGAAATGTACAGCCACATTAGATACCTGATGCTAATTTGGTGATTTCATTTGCTGGAGCTCTTTAAAAGAAGTCCTTGAGAAGAGAGAGGGCTGTCTCCAGGTTGGCAGATTCACAGAGGATGCTGCAGAGCTGGGGAGGGGGTTAATTGTGTGCTTTTCGAAGGCTACGGGGGGAATCTTTGAAGTAAACATGTGCACCAGGTTTTGTTTACCTGAAACAATGAGCATATACTCTTGGGCTATTTCCCTTTAATAAAAACCATGCCCAGCAACGTGTGCTGGGAACCACAGGCATTGCCCCGTGATGAGAGGCATCCCGCCTGGGGGACAGATGGTTCCTATCTTGATGCCCGCTCTGATTGACTGGCAGCGCTTGCCTGGAGTCCTGGGCCGAGAAGAATGATGAGGCTCAGTGGGGGCGTGTGCTGCCATCAATTTGTCTTGTCTGCATGGGCTGGGGAGTGAGGAGGCACAGGGTGAGCCTGGAGTGAAGAGGCCTGGCTCTGCCCTCCACCGGCCAAGCCCTGTGGACCTAGGACCAGCCTTGGGCAAGTCACACTCCTTTCTGGGCTCAAGAAGGGAACCAGGCAAAATGAGCACTTCCCAAAGCAGACAAGTCGCTTCCTCTCCCTAGAATTCTTCCCACCCTACTGTCCTTCCTATTTTCCTTATGACAGCTGTCTCCTACTCTTTTTTCATGTCTTTCCTTGGATGTCCCTGACCACCCCCATGCCCCTTGTCACCGTTGGCTTATGTTCCCTGGTTGTGTGCTTCCAGGGCCCCCCTGCTGCCCCTTTTGTAGCATTCATTGCACTTAAATAATGAATTCTTCTGTGTATAGATTCCCTGCTGGACTATAAGTGTGCAGGGCCATAGAATATAGTTGCCCCCGCTGTGCACTGCACAATTCAGGGGTAGCATTCACATAGACTAGGGATCAGCAAACTTCTTCTGTCAAGGGTCAGATAGTAAGTATTTTAGGCCTTGTGGGCCAGAGGGTCTCTGTCAAAACTAGGTGGTCTTAGGCAATCCTAAATGAATGGAAGTTGCTGTGTTCCAATAAACCTTTACTTATGGACACTAAAATGTGAATTTCATCTAATTTTTACTTATCGTACAATATTCTTTTGATTTTTTTTCAACCGTTTAAAATTATAAAAAATCCTTCTACGCTTACAGGCTGTACAAAAACAGAAAGTGGGCCAGCATTCTGGATGGCAAGATTCCATGTCGTAAAGATGTCATTTCACCCAAAACATGCTATAAACTCAATATAATTCCAATCGAAGTGCAGCCTAGCAGAGTGATTTTAATGTTCAACTGAGGGAGTAAAATGCATGTAAATAGATAATAATGTTCTGAAAAAAACAATGAAAGAAACATTTCCTACATTAAGTAAAATGTATTATAGGCTTATAAATATATTAAAAGTAATGAAAACAGCGTGAGACTATTGCCAGAATAGGCCAATAGTCCATCAAAATGAAATACAAAGTCCAGAAACAGACTCAGGCATGTATGAGAATTTAGTAACAAAAAAGGCAGCCTAGCAAAGCAGTGAAAGCAGCTGGAGTATTTGATAAATAAAATGGGGGCAATTGGCTAACCAAACTGAGAGAAAGATTACGTTTATATCCTTAACTCACATCCTACACCAAAGTAAACTCTAGTTAAGTATTTATGTGTAAAAATGAAATAGTAAAATAAAATACAGGTGAGTGTGTATGCAGTCTAAGAGTGGGAAAAGACATGATGCCTGAAGCAAAAAAGCAGAAAGAAAATCTCATAGGGCAAAATGGAAAAACTTCAAAAAACACCAAACACAAAATCAGTGGGCAAATAGCTGAGTAAAAAATATCTGCAATGTATATGTTAAGATTATATGCTTAATATGGAGAGTTATTTTAAATTAATAAAAGTGACAATAGTAAACGGACATGACTTGGCAGTTCCCAAAAGAAGAAATTCAAATGGCCAATACAAAGGAAAATGTTCAACCAACCCACTCACAATGATTTTGTAAAGCAAATCGAATCAAAATGAGATCGTTTTTTTCTTATCAGATAGGTAACAATGGTAGTTTCTGAGTAGTAGGATGACAAGTGAAATCCTCACAGTTTATAGTACTTTAAAAACGGAGGCTTCATCAAATATATTTTTATAGTCCCAGCTTATGATGTTCCTAATGTGCTACCCTACAAGTCTGTGCCGTGAATCCTGCACAGTGCATCCTGCAGCCGTCTGTGGGAGCTGCCCGGGAATGGGGCCCTGAGTCTTGCTGTGGCGGTGCTCGGGGTCATCCAGAGCCTCCCAGTTCCCCAGGAACCCCTGAAAGTCCTCCTACCTCCAACCTCCCCCACATCAGGGCCCACGTTCTCCCTTCTGTGCACTTTCATGCACCCCTGGACTGTTCTCTTTTGAATTTTTCTAAGGGTCTTCCCATGTGGACAACTAAAGTTCTTCACATTGGTACAGTACATGTTTATCTATTCAGTAACTAGTTCAGGGGCCACAGACAGGAAGAAACCAGCCCTGTCAAGGGTGAATCTGTCACAGACTTGTTACCTAAAAACTGCAAATGACTTCAGCCATCAGGCAGGGCCCCTAGTCCAGAAATCACAGTGTCACCACACCTGTGGGGGCCTGTTCTTTCGGGACTTCAGGGAGATGACAGTTAATTCACGGTAATGAGAGGACCCACTCTCAGGAATGAGAACTCGGAGTGTTTCTGCTACTTAGATACTTGTTAAAGGCCCTACCGGTTCCAGCCCTCTGCACATCTTGCGGGTGTGATGGAGTTACAGGCTGGGCTCTTCAGCCGTAGGTGCTGTGTTCTGTTCTCTCTCCCCACCACCACCTCTCACCTCCCTCACCCCTTTCTCTCTTGCAGCCCTCCCTTCTTTTCTTTTTCACACCCTTTTTCTCCTCATCCACCCTGTTTTCTCTGCAGAGTGGGGTTCTCAGGGCATTTCAAACTCCCCTGGGGTCAGGGAGCCCTGTGCCCCCCAGGCCCACCGTGAACATGGGGTCCCAGGCCCCCATCGGCCTCCTGTGCCTCACAGCTCAGGGCCGCCTCTGCGCCCACCCAGCGCCTTCCACCCCCTGCCCTTGCCCTGAGAGTGTGCGACCCCAGGCTGGGGGTTTGCCTTCAGGACACAAACTCCTGGGAGAGGGGACAGCACCCAATGACAGAGCCAGTGGGGACTTGAGGGGCCCAGGGAAGCCAGCAGCCGGAGTGCCCCCTCCTCGGCCGGCTTCACGGGCATTTGACTGCATGCTTAGAAAAACCGTGCTTAATTTGAGGCTCTGCTGTCACCATCCTGAAATTCTTAATCATTTGTTAACAAGGGGCCCGCATGTTGGTTTTGCATTAGGCCCCACAGACTGTAGGTTCCATCCCACTGATGGGGTTTCTCGTAAGGTCTCACCTGAGAAGGTTTGCTGCTATAGTCCCACAGGCAGTGACAGCCCCTGTCCTCCCCCCTGGGGCCCCTCAGCTCTACTGAACTTGGGGGGAGGGGACACCTGGAAGGAGAGGAACTGCTGGCCGGAGCTTACCCTGTGCTTTCTCTTCCAGTGAGACCATCATGTTTTTGCACCAGATCTTTTACCAAGGCCTGAAGGCCCGCATCTCCAGCTGGCCCACTCTGGTCCTCGGTGAGTAGCAGCCCTGGCAGAGGTCTCCTGCCCCTCCGCCCCCATCCTGAGAAGTCCCTGTGCAGGGGCCACACCTCCTGGCTGGTGGCACTTTTGTCCTTCCCGAATGTAACAGAGTGGCCCCTTAAAAACTCACAGAATCCCTCAGAGGAAGCATAGGAGGAAAGAGAAGTTGGCAAAAGCTACATTTCTAGGAGGAAGTGATATATTTTTAGTTTCTTATCTGCTTTTCCCTTTTAAAAATAATATATAGGTACCCATTTGAGAAAATCTGAGAATCCAGAAAAGTAGGAAACATTTAAAAATATCAACGTTTCTGCCTCCCAAAGATAACTACTGTAAACACTTCGGTGTGTTTCCTTCCAATTTTTTTTCCTATGCATAGATCTTGGGTGTTTTTTTTTTTCCATTTTACATAATTGCAAACGTACTGAATATAGAATTTGAATCTTGCTGTGGGTTTTTCTTTTTTTTTTACTTAACATAATTGCAAAAGTGTTTTCTCAAGCTGAAAGTATGCTTTTTGATGGCTGTATAATGTTCCAGTGCCCTGTGAATCTGCCACCATCTACGTAGCCATCTGCCTTCGTCAACTCTTAAAGTTGTTCTACCTTTTTGCTACTAAAAATAATCATCCCTGCATGTGAAGTTGTCTCCATATTAGAGAGCATTCCCCTGAGACAGGTGTCCAGAAGTAGAATTACTGAAACAATGGGGATGGACTCCCCGCTGTGTACACATCGTCACATTGCTCTCCAAGCCCTCACTCCTGTGAGTGATGTACAGGAGTGCATCCCACATCCCGCCCCTCCCACACTGGGTACCATCTTCCTTTCACTTAATTCAATAGGAAAAGGTGAGTGTTGGTGTCACTTCCACTATGGGGTCGAGGGAACAGGCTCAGGGAGGTGAAAGGACAGCTGAGGCTGAAAAGGCTCCTCTGCCCACGGGCCAGGAGACTTCCAGGGGGAGTGGCACTATTTTGTTGTTCTCCAAGGTCAAAATAAGAAGCAGCCCTAGAAAGACAAGGGCTGCACTTTCTGTAGTCATACAGCTGAAGAGGTTGTCCACTGGGTAGTTGGATGCCCTACATAAGAGCTCCCACTTAGAGTTTGTTCCGAGGAAAGCTTGTCTTTCCTTTTTTTTAATTTTATTTTATTGACATATGGTTGATTTACAATGTTGTGTTAATTTCTGCTGTATAGCAAAGTGATTCAGTTATACATATATATACATTCTTTTTTTTAATATTCTTTTCCATTACGGTTTATCACAGGATACTGAATATAGTTCTCTGTGCTATACAGTAGGACCTTGTTGCTTATCCGTTCTATATATAAAAGCTTACATCTGCTGACCCCAACCTCCCCTTCATCCCTCCCCCACCTCCCCTCCCCCTTGGCAACCAGAATTCTGTTCTCTATGTCAGTGAGTCTGTTTCTGTTTCATGGATAAGTTCATTTGTGTTGTGTTTTAGATTCCACATATAAGTGATATCATATGGTATTTGTCTACTCTTTCTGACTTACTTCACTTTGTATGATCATTTCTAGTTGCATTGTCTTTCTTTTTAATGGGGTTAGTAAGCAGAGGTTTTAGATGGTCCATCCTATCCCATCAAGTGTTGAAAGGCTGGTTTGGGCTTTTGGGAGCTCGAAGCACAGGATGTTAGATACCCAGGAGGTTGAGACAGACGGGGGGTTGAGCAGGGGGTCCACCTCACTGAGCCAGGGGCTGCAGAGCTGGGGAGGTCTGGAAGGACAGGGACAGAGGGACAAAGGGACCAACAGGTGAAGGGATAGAGACTCGGGAAAGCATATCATGGGGTGGAAAGCGCTGGAATGGGGGAGTTGGAAAACCTGGTTCCAGGCCAGCTCCTGACTCACCTTGTGACCTCTGACAGGTCACAGTCACAGGTGGGACACTCTGGGAGGGAGGCCCCTGGGGACCCCTCAGCATAACAGCCTGGCAGAGCCAGGGCACTGGGGGGAGTGGACGACACAGCAGTTACAATAGAAGCCTCAGCCAACCCCAGGGAAGCTCGGGAACTGAGGTGGCCCTTCAGGGACATCCCCCATCGAGGCAGGGGCCGGCCTTCACACCCCGACCTGGACCTGTCATTGGGCCCCGGCTTGTGCAAGGCAGCTTCCTTCAGCTGGGAGCACGCAGCTGAGAGCCACCCGCGCTGGTGAGAGCTGGGGAACAAGTGCCTGGGTCCAGAAGGGGGTCCGGGGGGCACACCGCAGCACCCTCTATACCTCCTTTCTCTGACCTCCGGTACACAGGTGTCAGACTAGACAGGGCTCTATCTCAAAAACCTGTGACTCTGCTGTGGTCTCAATGCCTGGGGCCACCCTGTCTGGCCTAGGAGAGGGCAGTGGTGCCAGAGTCATCTCCGAAGGCAGGGGTCTCTCTGGGATGGGGCTTTGAGCCGGGCCCCGACCTCCCCGGGTGGGGCTGGGGGAGCCGAGGGCGCCCCCGCTGCCCGCTGAGTCCCGCCTCCTTCCAGCCGACCTGTTCGACATCCTGCTGCCCATGCTCAACATCTACCAGGAGTTCGTCCGCAACCACCAGTACAGCCTGCAGATCCTGGCGCACTGCAAGCAGAACCGCGACTTCGACAAGCTGCTGAAGCACTACGAGGCCAAGCCCGACTGCGAGGAGAGGACGCTGGAGACCTTCCTCACCTACCCCATGTTCCAGGTGCGCCCGCCCCGTCTGCCAGGGCGCATGCGCGGGGAGGGCTGCGGCTGACTGGGGGCCGGGGCGCACAGTGCCGAGCGCCACGGCCCTGCAAACCCCCGGTTGCCTGGAGAACGAACGGGGTTAGGACCCTCCCCCGACCCTGGCTGGTGGTGGCCGTGCAGGAAGTGAGGGGCAGGTCCTGCCTTCTGCGGGGCAGAACCTCAAGCTCTGGGCTCTCGTCCCAGCTAAGACCCTGGAAGAGCCTCCAAGTTAAGAGAGTCTGGGATCAGAAGTGCAGTGGGTGTCCTTCCTCAGCCCCGCTCGTGGGGGTCCTCGGAGCTGAGAGCCCCCTTCTCTGCCCACCCTGCCCCCCCCCATCTGTCTACCCTGCTCTGCCTCTCCGTCTCTCTCTTGCTTCATTGCTGTGTCTCTCTCCCTGCCTCTGTCTCTCTGGCCCTCTGGCCCTGTCCCCGCCGCTCCCCACTGCAGATCCCCAGGTACATCCTGACGCTGCACGAGCTCCTGGCCCACACCCCTCATGAGCACGTGGAACGCAACAGCCTGGACTACGCCAAGTCCAAGCTGGAGGAGCTGTCCAGGTGAGCCCCGCTGGGGTCCCACACCGGTGGGCAGGCCCAGGCTGAGGGTGCCCCCACCCGGGGTTTGCCGAGCCCCAGATGGGAAAAGCTTGTGCTCCGGTTAGGATTCCGGAGGGGGGGGACCCACAGCTTGTCCCACCTGGAAGCCGGGTCCCCAGGAGCAGAGCAGTCTGAGGGGTTTACAGCTCCAGCCCAGGTGGGCATCCAATGAGATGGGATGGAGGGTACGCTGTCCCTGGCACAGATGGGGTCCGAGAAAGGGCCCTGGGCACTTAGTGGGCCCATCTCCCAGGTCAGGCATCTGCCCAGGACTCGCAGGCACTCTCTGCCCATTTCCTCGGTTCTCCAGTGTCCATGTGTCAAAACCGGTGGCTTTAGGAGCCCCAGGGGGTCCTGGGTGTCGGGCTTTCATGTGCCTCAGGCTCCGTTCAGCAGCAGGCAGTGTCCGCGGGTGGACAGGCCATGGTTGGGCCACCGTCAGAGGCCGCAGCCCCCCTCGTCGAGGCCCTCCCCTGTCCTCCCTCACTCCCCGAAGCCCAGGGAACTTCCTCGCTGCACGGGCAGGAGCAGGAGGACAGGGGGAGGCACGGCCACAGCCCAGGCAGCAGGGGGCGTGGCCACACCAAGGGGTGGCCGTGGAGGTGAGAAGGTTCAGGCTCTGGAGTTTTCTGAAGGTGGAACCTCCACGAGTTTCTGATGGACGAGAGGTGAGGAGAGAGAGAAAATGAGAGTCGAGGATGATTCCAGAGTTTTCTGCCGAGCAGCCAGAAGGATGGCATTGCCGTTGTGCAAGATGGAGAAGGCGCCAGAGGGGCAGGTTTGGAGGCGGAGTCTTCCTCGCTGCGTTGGAGTTTTACTGGGGGTGTGTTGGACCTGAGATGGACAATGGCGGTGGAAATGACAGAAAGGGAGTCGGTGTTTGAGTCTGGAGTTCAGCGAGCCAAGACATACCAGATCGTCAGCTCGGAGATGGTATTTAGAGTCACAAGGCTGGTGAGATCAACAAGGGAGTGAGTTTAGGTGGGAACGAGGTATGAACCAAGGGCTGAGCCTGGGGCCTCCACCGGTGCAGGCCAAGAGGTGAGGAGGGGCCTTGTGGTCAGAGATAGGCGGCCAGGAGCTGCAAAGGAGGATGGGTCTGAAGGGTGTGGGGTTCAGCCCTCAGCCCTGCCTGGGGCCCTGCCGACCACTCAGAGCCCTATAAAGCTGCCCAAGTCCAACGAATGGCAGCCGGTGAGGCCATGGCTCCCGGCTGGACAGAGGGAGGACCAGGCTGGACCAGGGCAGGGCACAGGCCCCAGAGCGGAGGATTAAGGAGGAGATGTAAGCAGGGCATGATTGCAGACTAACAAAACCATCATGTGTCGTGGACCCCAGTTCTCTCATGCTCCAGGGAGCCAGATCCCACATACTCTTCCCCAAGCAGAAGACTTGGGACCCCCTTGAGGCTGTGAGTTCCTCGACACCACGGGATGCCCTGTCCCAGTGCAGGCAGGTGTGCAGGCAGGACCCCAATCCCCTCCCCCGCCCACCCCGGGTCCTGGGTGTGCAGCCTGCTTTTCTTTTGTCCCCCTGATCACCTGCACCTGGCCCTGAACCCAGCCCGAGCAGCACAGAAGAGGGTTTTCCCGTCACATGACAACAGCCTTTTCTTCCTCCTGGCGCCCTCCCCTGGGGCCTGAGGAAAGCTCCAGCCCTGACAGGAAGCCAGCAACCAAGCCCTCCCTGGCAGTGCTCAGGACCCTGCACCCCTCTCCCCTCGGGACTGGCTGTCTCCTACCTCTGGCCTTTGTCCCACTTTGTCTCCGGAACCCCTAACTCCTGGGCTCACTGATAACCCAGGTCCTCACTTCCGGTTCCCCCAGGAGCCTCAGGCCCCGGAACCCCGGGCTGCCTTCCTGGAGCCCCGCCCAGCACCCCAAGCTGTGCGTGCAGTGTCGGCCCCTCCAGCACAAATCCCAGCCTGGGGCCACTGACCCCGAGCAGCTGAAGTTTATCCATGTCTAACAGCAAAACTAGTTTTGCCACCTTGGAATCACCCCCTTATTTTTTAGCAAATCTAGCCTCAGCAAAGTCCCCACCCTCATCAAGACAGAGGGGCCTGATTGCCTTGGACTACTTCCAAAAATAAATCCCTATCCATGGAACTGCAGATGCCCTGAAAGGTGCCTCCCTGTCCCATGTCTTCTCCAGAAGAAGGCTAAGGCCTGGGCTTCTGAGAAAAGCATCACTTGGGCCCTGGTGGGAGGAGGGGCACGGGGGTGGAGAACCGAGGCTCCTAAAGCAGAGACCCCATCTCTATGCCCCAGTCTGATACCCAGAATAAATAACGAGTTACAGTATACCACCTTTTTTTTTTTTTACAATACCATTTTTGAAGCCCTGATAATGGCAATGATCACCACCCTTTATTCCAGCCCCTGTCATGTGCCAGGCATGAGGTCAGTCCATGAAATGCATTATTTTCCATCCTCACCCCAACAGTCTACAGATGGGGAAAGTAAGGATTAGAGGGGTTGAGTAATTTGTTCAACATCGTGTTGATTCCACTAATCACAGCTCCAGCTCCACCAGTGTCATCTCTCATTGTTGGGGGGTTTAAACTGGATAATGGCTGTGAGAGAACTTTGTAAGGCACACACACATTAATCAGCTCTCTTAGTGGTCTCAATTGTGGAATTTCATGCATCAGCAGACAAATAGGAGGCTTTGTGCTTTCCTTAGAGTAGGTGGGGTACTTTTTCCAGACCCCCTCCAAAAAAAAAAAAAAAAACATGATTCACTACTTTCCTAAGACTCCTGGAGACCCATCCAGGGTCTTAGCAAAGTTGGCAGTTCACACCTACCTTTTCCCACCAACGCTCTTTAAAAAACAAAAACAAAAACAAAAACAGTTAAACAGTGCCACCTCCTGGAGAGGAGGGATGTTGCAGCAGTCAGAACAAGGACAAAAAGTTGTATTCTCAGATGAAGGGGCAAGCCGTGTCCTGCTTACTTCCCGGTCGTGCCAGAGCCTATAGAAGTAAACTGAAGTCAGTCTTCCCCTGAGCCAGCTGGATTGCCAGATGCTCCAGAAATAAGCCATTCCAGAACCCAAACATTAAGGAAACAACCCTATAAAGAGTGTGCAGGGGGAAGAAACAGCAAGTACAAATTGCCCTGAGGCAGGAATGAGCTTGGTTTGTACTCTGGATGGAAATAAGGCCAATAGTGGGATGAGGGGCCGGGTAATGAACAAAGGATGTCCCCTCTACTGCCATCTTCCTCCCAGTTCTGCTGTCTCTCTTCCATGTGGTTCAGACTTTGTTTTTTAAGTTTATTTCAGCCTCGTAATCATTATTGGTAATCACGTGCCACTTTTTTAAAAGTTTTTATTTTATTTATTTATTTGGTTGGGTCTTAGTTGCAGCATGCATGTGGGATCTAGTTTCCCGACCAGGGATCGAACCCGGACCCCCTGCATTGGGAGCGTGGAGTCTTAACCACTGCGCCACCAGGGAAGTCCCCGGTTCAGACTTTTTAAAATCAGACAGACCTGCTTCTCAGCCTCCTTGGGCTGTCAGAGGATAAAATGAGATCACGCCTGTAAAGTGCACACACACAGCGGGCACTCAAGAGATGCGTGCTCTCTCCCCTTTCATGACAACAGGTTCCACCTGAGAATCCAGGCTTTCTCCCGAGGTCTAGCCAGAGACCCAGCATTCCCTCCACCCTGGGAGGTGGGGGCAGCCTGTCTCTGATTGTCATTTCCTGTCCCCGCAGGATAATGCACGACGAAGTAAGTGAAACAGAGAACATCCGGAAAAACCTGGCCATTGAGCGCATGATCATTGAAGGCTGTGAAATCCTCCTGGACACCAGCCAGACCTTTGTGAGACAAGGTATGGCCTGTGCACTCTGCCTCTCCAACCCCCCGCCAGGTTGGCCCCAGCAGCGAGAGGCACGCGGCACTCAGGACACCACCAGTTGGTTGGGCTGCTGCGTGCCAAAACCTGCAAGCGTGATTGCAGAGTATTCCGGACCTGCCGGGGGAATGCGACAGCTACATGTAGATGTCGGTATCTATAGATATCGATGCTGGTATTATTGGTTTTCACAGTTTCCTTCTCTCCAGATGTAAACATAATTCTTCCCAGATGGTCTTGGTTTGTCTATTGTACATCATAGTAAACATTGACATGTCCTTTTGGGGAGAGAATAGGGGGCGGAGGATGAGGACAGATTCCAATTGGCTCTATGAATCTCAAGCATTTTCAGGGTCTGAGATGGAGTTGGCGTGGGTCAGTCCCTCTGTCCTTTGCTCGGCATCTTTCGCCTCTTGGGGGAGGCCGTGGTCCCAGTGGTCCTGGGTAGGGTTCCCTTCACCCTTGGGCCTCAGCTGACCTTGGGGACAGTTTTGAGGGTCACAGCCCTATTGAGAGGGGCAGGAGAGGCTCTCTGTGGCCCAGGGGACTGACTTCCAACTCGGGGATGTCAGAGCTGCGATGCCTTTCAGGTTCAGATTCCATGTCTTATGGGAAACTCAGCTTCTGCTCACGTGCCCTAGAGGTGACTTCACCTCAGGATGGACCTCCCGCCTTCCTTCCATCTAGTTGGGGTTCTCTGACTAGATGAAGAGCTTCCCAGCACCTCCTGCTGGACTGTGCAGCTGCCTCTGGCCCCTGCTGCCCTTGGCCCGAGTATCCTCAATGTGGAATTTGTTCTGAGCCCCTGTGTGTGGTCCCTGTGTCCTTCCCACAGGCCCACCCTGGGACCTGCTGAGCCCAGAGCCAGCCTAGCCTGACTCCCAGCTCCCCCTGAGCTGTGCTGTGCCCAAGCTGGAGGTGGCCGGAAGAATGACCTCTCTTGGGGTCAGCAGTGTCCTCAAAGACCAGGAATCTGCTCCATCACCCTGAACCAAAGCCGTTCCTCCCCTCCTGAGGGGTGGGGCTGGACCTGGAGATCAGACAGGGGAACCCAGCAAGCCCTTTCTCATTTATTCAGTTGTGCTGCCCACCACCAAGGACGCCTGCCCTATTCATGCCAGGCCAACTCAGGTCTCCAGGGACGCCCAGAGAATAGACCCTGCCCCGCCCTCCAGAACTGACTGTGCAGGGGAGAGAGAGTCAGGATACAGGAAAGGGTTCCATGCAGTGATGAACGTGGGCAGGAGGCAGAATGGTGGCCCAGAGCAGGGCTGGGCAGTCAGGGAGGGCTTCCCGAAGAGGCGGCACTGGGCTCTGCAGCAGAGCGTGCTGTGACCAGTCGGTCATGTCTGCAGTGGCTGCATGTGGCAGCAGGTGCCCAGTGGGTCTTGTTAATCCCTCTGGGCTAGAGCCAGCTCCCCGCTTGTTCAACCTCCTGCCACCCCCAGACCCCAGCCCAGCCCTGCATTCTCACCTCATGAGCCATGTCCTTTGGGGTTCCTTTGCTTTCCAAGGCCCTGGCCCTGGCTGGGAGGTCAAAGGTCCTGCATGGAGCTTCTCTCGTCATTCTCCACCCCCCAAACCCCACCACCCGGCCCTAAGGAGGGGCTGGAGGGAGGGTCCGAGGTGCGTGTTTGCTACCAAGAACTAGGAGTGCCTTGTCCCACTGCCCTGGCTGCTGGCATCGCAGCCCCACCTGCAGCCTCAAAGCCAGGTCAGAGGCGGAGGGTCATTCCGGTAGATGCACTCAGGCTCTCTCTCCTCCATCCGCAGGATCCCTCATCCAGGTGCCCATGTCTGAAAAGGGCAAGATCACCAGGGGGCGCCTGGGGTCTCTGTCCCTAAAGAAAGAGGGCGAGCGACAGTGCTTCCTGTTTTCTAAGCATCTGATCATCTGTACCAGAGGCTCTGGTGGGAAGCTTCACCTGACCAAGGTAGGGACGGCGGGAGCGAAGCTGCTGGGGCAGGAGGTCAGACACCGCCCTGACCCTAGGGGTCCCGACTGACCCTGACTGGGGGCCCAGGGTGGACCAGGGTGTCAGAGACGCGTGAGTGTGCACGCATGCGCCCCGGTCTGACTGGCGGCTTGGAATGAGAAGGCCACTGACGGATTTTCTACTGGAGAAATCGTGGGAAATGGGAAAGCGAGCATGAAGACCCCTCAAGGAGCCCCCAGAGTTGGGGGCTGGGGCGGAGGAGCCAGGGGGTCCAGACAAGCCCTTCAAAGGCCCGTGTACGTGTATCTGAGGGGCCGGGGAGGATGGTGGCACCTGGCTGAGGGCAGAGCAGCAGCCAGAGCCTTTGTCTCATTTCCAACCAAAAAGAGCTCAGACAGCGCCCCCTCTTGACGCCCTCGGGCACTCACTCTGCCAGCACAAGACTCTGCACCCCCGGCAGAATCTCCTTCTCCCCAGCACAGCACATGGCTTGTCCCGCTGCTGTGAGCTCACGATCTGGTCCCACCTCTGTCTCTTACACATGTGTGACCCTGGAAACGTCCCACGCCTGTCCACACCTCACTTCCTCATCTGCAAAACAGGGATGACTGTCCTCAGCAGAGGCGTGCACAGATGCAGGCAGGTGCCCGTACATCTGCTCTGGGAAGTATGAAGCCCTTGCCTCTGTAAGCGACAGTCTCCCCGGCACGGCGTTCATCCCCGTGGAAGCTCGCTTCTGGAGATTTTAAATCTAAATGCGCTGTGGCCTGGAAAGGGCCAGAAGGTGCCCTTAATTAAGCCAGAGCATCAGGGAAACCATTCTTCCAGACCCTGGATGCCTGGCCCGTAACCTCCTGCAGAGCTAATTGATCAAGCAGTGGCTTCAGGGAATATACTGCTTATGTTAACATGTCAACGCATTAGTTGGTCAGCTGCACAAGGGGAAATTAATTTACAAACACTGAAGACTCCAGTTTCAACCAAATTATGTATCAAGGAAAGCCTTCATTATTTATTAGCTCTGGAGTTTCTCCTGGGAAGATCTCTGTCCAGGCTTGGGGGATGGTTCCCCCAGCAGGTGGGGGTCAGTAGGGGCAGGTTGAACTGGAGACTTCAAGACGGCTTTTTAGTGTGAAAGCACGTGCTTTTATGTTTGTTAGTTTTATCTTATTTTGGTTTGGGGGGTTGTTTATATGTTTGTTTGAGTTTTAAAAGTCTCTTAGCATATTGGTAAAGAACATGGAATCTGAGAGCTACTCAAATTCTAGCCCTGCCACTTACCAGTGGGTGACCTCACCAAGCCTCAGTTTACTTACCTGCAAAATGGGAGTGAAGAGCTTCCCTGGTGGCGCAGTGGTTAAGACTCTGCCTGCCAATGCAGGGGACACGGGTTCGAGCCCTGGTCCGGGAAGATCCCACATGCCACGGAGCAACTAAGCCCGTGCGCCACAACAACTGAGCCTGCACTCTAGAGCCCGTGAGCCACAATTGCTGAGCCTGCATGCCACAACTACTGAAGCCCACATGCCTAGAGCCCGTGCTCCACAACAGGAGAAGCCACCGCAATGAGAAGCCTGCACACCGCAACAAAGAGTAGCCCCCACTCGCCACAACTAGAGAAAGCCCGCACACAGCAACGAAGACCCAACACAGCCAAAAATAAAATAAATAAGATAAATAAATATTTTTTTTAAAATGGGAGTGAAAATACCTACTTCATGGGAGTGCTATGAGGCTTAAGTGAGGAACTGGGTGCAAAACACATGACCCCATGCCTGGTACATAGTAAGTGCTCAATAGGTAATAGTCGTTGTCACTCTTAATTATGTAGTATGAACTTGTAATAATAATAATAATAGCAAGCCTTTGCATGATGATTACTGTGAGCCAGGCACTAGCCCAAATACATCACGTATATTTAATTCATAGAACAACCCACTGAGGCAGATACTGTTACTTTCCCTATTGTATAAATAAGGGAACTGAGGCTTCTAGAAACAGCCAGCAAGTGGCAGAGCGGGGATTTGAACCCAGGCAGTCTGGCTCCAGAGTCAGTGTTCTGAAACCAAAGCTAAAATTCAAACCACTTCTTGTTAAATACTCCCATTGGAAATCGAATGCCTTCAGTCCTCCTAAAAGGGACCTGCTACAACTCCACAAGATCTAAAACTACCATAAGAATTTTTTGGGACTTAAAGTAAGAGAAGGTTAGAGCTAGATGGGCTTTGGAGATTGTCCAGCCCAGTGACATCAGTGGTCAGGTTAAGGCCCAGCAAGACCTGGGGGGCTCCCCCAGGGCCACCAAAGAGCCAAACAAGAAGCAGAATGCAGGATTTGGGGGCCCACTCTTGATACTTTCTCCAGGTCCCCCTCTGCTTTCTAGGTGGCAGCCTGCCCTGCAGACATTTTCACATATAGATTAGCCACCTGGCCAGGTTTCTGTTATCGTCAGTTATTATGTTATTTATCTGTTGCTGTGTAACAAATTTCCCCCAAATGGAGTGCCTTTTTTTTTTTTTTTTTTTGGTCACACCACATACGGCATGTGGGATCTTAGTTCCCGGACCAGGGATTGAACCCACGCCCCCTGCAGTGGAAGTGTGGAGCCTTAACCACTGGACCGCCAGGGAAGTCCCCTGGAGTGGCTTAAAACAAACATTTGTTGTCTCAAACAGTTTCTGCACGTTAGGAAGTCAGGACAACTTAGCTGGGTGGACATACGTGGCTCAGGGTTTCTTATGAGGTTGCAGTCAAGATGGCATCTGGGGCTGCAGTCATCTGAGGCTCGACTGGGGCCGGGATCCTTTTCCAGCGTGGCTCCCACACATGGCTGTTGGCAGGAGGCCTCGTCCCTCATCTGTAGCCCTCTCCTCATGACACAGCAGCTGGCTTCCCCCAGAACAAGTGGTCCAAGAAACAACAAGAGAGCAAGCAGGAGGCTGCAGACCCCAAAGCTGAACACCATCACTCCTGCTTTATTCTCTTAATGAGAAGCAAGTCACTAAGTCCAGTTAACACTCAAGAGGAAGGGAAGTAGCCTTCACCTTTTGAAGGACGGGGTTCAAAGAATTTGTGGACGTGCTTTACAACCAGCACAGTGGTGGTTACTTTCATTTCTCACTACAGGATCAAGGGATCTCACACCTAAAAGATGCTCAGACACTCAAGGATAAGAGGCATTTTTCCAGATATTCCTAATAATTAAAAGCCAGCCACTGACCTTGAGCTGGGAACAGGCCCATGAGGCTCTTTCCAGACTCTGCCACTTACCTACCAGGTGACCTTGGGCAAGACGCTTAACTCCCTGATTTCATTTCTTCATCTGTAAAATTGTAATAACAATACCTGAGACAGGTCTGTAAAATGGTCCTGTTTCCCTATTGGTAACGTGCAGGGTTTAGCCTAGAATGAGGGAGTTCAAACTTCAGACTTAGGGCTACCAGATGATGCCTCAGAGCCACTGTAGGGCAAGAAAAGGCCGTGCAAGCCAGGTTCTAGCCCCTCCACCCCCAGCCCGACCTTGGCCCTCCTTTGGGGAAGGCGTCTCTGAGCAATCCCATTTGAGCCACTTCACTGGGCTTCCTATATGGAGATAAAGTTCTTCAACTTAAAAACCAAAATACCCGCTTGGCATGTAATGTCCACACACATACGTGCGTCGATGTGGGTGCTCACTTTTAGAGCCACTCCTCACCCTGATATTCTGGAACTCCGAAACTAGCACGTCTCTCGCCTTGATTCAAGGTGGCCCCTGCTCTTTTTCAGAATGGAGTCATATCCCTCATTGACTGCACTTTATTGGAGGAGCCAGAAAGCACGGAGGAAGAAGGTAAGTGTGCAAGTCACGTGCAAGCCTGTGTGTGCTCACACAGATGCACACACACTCACCCTGAAAGGTTGGGCCCGGGCATTGGTTTTTTTTCTTGGGAGGAAGGGAGGAAGCTGGACCCGGAGAGGCTGGTCCTGGGTCTTTAGAGAAGGAGCTCTCTGGCCCTGCAGGTGACAGCCTCCTCCCCCTTCCTGGCTCCTTCCAAGCTCCTTGGGTCCTGGACGGGGTGCCATGGGGCTTGGGGGTCACACTTCTCAGTGAGCACCCCTCCTTCACGCATCCGTGTGCTACATGCACAGTGGCTCACTGGGCTGCGAGGAAGAGGCCGGGGAGGCGCCGGGCCTATCTCTCCTCCAGTGGAAACGGGTGGGGTGTGCAGGGACACACGTGCCACCACCAGAGGGAGTGCAGGGGAACGGTCCCCCGCAGTGGCGTTGGAGCGACCAGGACGGGAGGCAAGACTTGGGGAGGAGGGAGCATGTGAGTGGGGCCCCAGCAAACCAGAAGGGGCTGGGCGGGGAGCTGGGGGAGGGTGGTGCCCAGGTGCTCGGAAAGCCGCCGTGTAGGGGTGTCCATGGGATTTCTCTCCCCGGGGAATCAGAATTGGGGGATGCGCTTATTAGGTGAAGGGGTGGGGTCACTACTGTCTCTTGATTGGACCAAAGTTGGTCCTCGTCTCCCTCCTTCACTGGCCCCCCAGCAAGGCTCTGGAGGCCCTCCCCTGGGGGTGCACCAACTGGACTCTCCATCTTTGCCCTTCCCCAGGTTGGGGCTCCTCGAAGCAGGGCTGTGTCTGAAGGACGCCAGATCCCACTCCCGGCCTGGCTTGGGCTTGGGCTCAGGGTTTGCTGGGGGCTGGGGGCGTAGTCCACACACACACACACACACACACACACACACACACACGCGCGCGCGCGCGCGCATGCGCGTGCCCTGGTCAGCCACAGCGGGAGCTGGGCTCTGCCCCCTTCATGACCCTCCACCGAGGGCGGAGCCAAGCGCCACCCCCCCAAGGCAAAAATACATGTGCAGCAATTTACCCGGAGCTCTTACCAGCATGATCTTCTTCAGTCTTGGCCACAGCTGGTCCCGACTCAAGTGGAATTGTCAGTCCCCAAAGCCCTTTTCCCTCCAGGGCCAGGAAAGGGAGAGGCATGGCCCCATGCATCCCCCACTCAACACACAGACACCCCACTTCTGAGGAGCCAGCGTCATCCCATCCTCGAGTCACCACACGGAGCAGGCTCCCCAGTGCCCTCAAATTCTCGAGTGTCAGCACTGGAAGGGTCGGGGACCTCAGAGCCGTCACGCCCCACTCTGCTGGTACAGGAGGACGTCTGAAGCCCAGAGCGGGAAGGGTATCACCCCAAGGTCACATAGCCAGCAAGCAGAGACCAGAGCTGTAGCAGACCTTCCACAACATTCCACCCCATTCAGGGCACGCCTGATGAATGTGGCCATGTTGCAAGGAATCTCGGAACTGTGATCTTAGTCTTTCCAAATAAAGAGTTCAAGGAATGCTTCGGGTTAAAAGCAGTAATAAAAATACCTAGAATTTACTTTGGCTTTGGGGAGCTCTCAACTGAGCTAAATGTCCAGCCGGGTCCATAAAAGCTCAAGATCTAAAGTTCTCCTCCTGGCCCCTGTATCACCTTGGCGTAGCTGGAGGGCCCAGCTGTGAGGCCAGTTCTAGACCTTGCTTGGCCGCTGCCCGGCTGGGGGCCTTATGAAAGTCCTCCCCGGGGACCTCAGCTCCCCATTGGCCTAACGAGGGTAGAGCTGGCTGGTGATTCCGAAAGGCTCTTCCGACTCGGAATTGGAGCTGTCCCTGTGTGGTTGTAAGCTACTCTGCACTCTAGGTCTTAGTTTCTCCATCTTTGAAGTGGGGATTCCTCACCTTAAGAAAAAAAAAAAGATGTTCTGAAACTAGCAAGTGGCCTGGTACCCTACTGATGCCGTGCCTTCACCAGTGGGGTGAGGCAGGTATCGTGCAGTCGTTTTCCAACTCAGAAAGACCCACACTCATTCTGCTAACTCTGTGTTTTGCACCTGGAAGCCAAAGGATCCGGCCAAGACATAGACCACTTGGATTTTAAGATCGGGGTGGAGCCAAAGGATTCCCCACCCTTCACAGTCATCCTTGTGGCCTCATCCAGACAGGAGAAGGCGGCGTGGACCAGTGACATCAGCCAGGTGAGCAGCGTCACTTGTCCTTGAAAGCAAGTGGTCCCTTCATGCCTAAGCTGGTGGGGGGCGGGAGACAGCTACAGGGTTCTAATGGAAAAGATGCGAGTATCTCTACCAACCAAGGCTGAGCCCAGCTAGCTGTCTAGCTCGCAGAGTCCCCTGGGCCACCCGTAGAGTGTGGTCTGGGAACCCCTTGCATCTGAATCATCCCTAGGGCAGTTTTTAAAACTCCAGATTCCTGGGCTCCCCGCTGGTCCCCCGCAGATCTGCTACATCCAAGTCTCTGGCACGAGGCCTGGGAACCTACGTTTTGGCACACACCCCAGGCCATTGGTACCACAGAAAAGTCTGAGCACCGTGACCCAAGGGTGCTGGATGTAGCAGAGCCAGGAGAGAAAGCAAAGGGCCCGCAAAGCCCGGAGTCCGCTCTGCAGGAGGGACGGTTTGCCTGCACCAGCGTTAGGGTTGTCACCCCACTGGGAGAGTCAAAGGAAGCACAGACCTCCCAGGGACCAGAGAGCAGACCCAGAGGGCTGCGGTCACTTGCAGGACCAGGGCAGAGGTCTGAGTCTGGAAAGAGGCTGTCGGCAGCACCGGGCTGCTGGCGCAGGACAGGCCTCTCCCTGGGCCCAGCAATGGCCTGCAATGGGTCAGCCCAGCCCCGTCCCAGGAGCACAGGAACCTCTCCGGACCGCCTGCTCTCTGCACAGTGGAGGAGAGTATTAGGAGAGCAGCTGATGGTGGGAGGAAGGGGACAGCGAGACTGGAGATGTCCCCCTTTCGGGGGAGGGGGCCTGGGAGCTGTGTTTATGGAGAACTGGGGGGCAGAGCCTTTACTGTATTTCAGGACAGTCCCCCCACTCACTCCCTGCCCCTCATTTTTAGGCCGCACACCTGGGCTGCCCTGCCTGCCCATCCCACAGCCCCGCAGCGTGGCGGGGTGCGGATGACTAGTAACAGACGTCTGCTCTTTCCCAGTCTTGCCCTCCCAGCTTCAAACAACCAGCGTGCCCCAGAGAAAACCGAAAACCTGGAAACCTCGAGCATGGCCTTTTCTAGTCCTCAGGGAGCCATCAGAGGCTCAGGGCTGCTCGCCTGGAGAGTACCCCCCGGGCCTGTGCCCTCTTGAGGGCTGCATTGCTGACACCACCAGGCGTCAGGGCCCCCCCCAGGCCCACTGACGCCTCCAGGCAGCGCTGATCGGTGGCCAGGCGCCCTGCATTGCAGGGTTGCCGATAGAACCAGAGCTAAAGAGTGTCTCAGAGTGTGGAGCTGGAGAAAATGGGCTGGGAAGGGCCACTGACACAAGCCTCCCTCTGGGGCCCGCGAAAAACTAGGGGTCCTGGCCCTGACCCACTGTGCCCGCCTCTCTGCTCTCACTTCCCGGTGACTTTGACCCCTCCCCGCACGTACACATCCTCAAAACCAGAAGATACTGTGATGTGACCCCGCAGAGTACCCCCCCAGCCCAGGCCAAGGAGAGACCCTCTCTTGGCAGAAATGTGAGAGCTTGGGGCAGGGGGCAAGGAGAAGGAGAAGCAGATGTATCTCTGTGTCTTTTCTTTTTGTTTGGATGTGTACTGTTTATTCAAAGAAAAATTTGGATTTTGAATTTTTTTCAGAGGCTGAGCAAAATGTACAATCTTCTTCCTTAGTGCTGGCAGCCTTGCCTTCCCCAGGCAGGATTTTTACTGTGGAAAACCATCTGTGGCTTCAGGGTGTGGGCGCTGTGGTGAGCAGAGGACTTGGGGGGTAGGACGGCACCTGCTGAGCCGGCCTCCCAGGACAGAGGCCCCAGGTCACTGTGGATCTGATCTTGTCCTTGGTGCTGGACCTCAGAGGTCAGCCACAGAGTGGCCAGGGTCGGACACTTCCATTTTTGCAAACACCCCGAGGAGGTAGGAATCATTATCCCCATTTTGTAGGTAGGGAAACTAAGGCCCAGGGAAGTCAAGTAAATCCCCAAAAGGTCACCGAGCTGGGGACTTGACTTCCCATCAGAACCCAAGGCATGCTGTGCGTTGACCCTGGCCTTGCCTGGACGATGCCCTTTGACTGTGTGTCAGGCCGGGGCCTGCGAAGCCTCACTCGGCAGAACCCCTGCTGGGCCTGGGTCTCGGAACGGAGACAGAGGCTCTGACCCGGGGGTCCTCTCTCTGATTCCAGTGTGTGGATAACATCCGGTGCAATGGGCTCATGATGAACGCATTTGAGGAAAATTCCAAGGTCACTGTGCCGCAGATGATCAAGTAAGTGCCCTGAGCCCCCTCTTGTCCGGCTGAGCTCCAGAGACCGAGGGCCACACAGTGACCACAAGGGGCTCAGAAGATGCTGGGTTTCATCTTTGGGATGTGTTAGGTGTTTGATTTCAATTAACTTCTATTTGGTTGATGGCTTTGGCTTAGTTTTTGTAGTTGTTTGTCTTGAAAATGTGGATTTACATATTAGGCTGTTTAAAATAGAACATGAGGAATGACATTTCATGCACTCTATTTTTTTTAATAACTATTTTTCTTTTGTTTGGGCAATGCCAGGGAGGAAGGGCAAGGGGGCTGGCATCCTGCTGAACTCAGCTCTCGGAGCCCCGCTGGGCAGTGCAGCCTCCTGGCCTGCACCAGCCCTGCTTCTCCTCCAACATCTGCTCGCCTGACCCCCTCACGGTGCCCCCCAGGTGGCCCGCTGGCTCCCTGGCCTCCATCTGAACCTCTGAATTCCCAGCCTGCTCTGCCCACCTGGCATACGCCAGGACCCAGCTAACCGACCCCAGGCGTGTTGTCCTGCCCAAAGCAAACCTTGGGGACCCACTGCCTCTTTGCTACTTGAAGTGCACACTCAGGGGAGCTGCAGGCCATTATGTAGTGAGGGTGTGAAAGGTCCTACCCACCCCGTTTCGACGACGGCAGGCCTGATGAAGCGAGCACGCCAGCAGCTAGGAGCTAGCCAGGGCAGTGTCGTGTACGCCAGAGCTTTCCAGCATCCGGCTGAGTTTATGAGGAGTAGCCCCACCCCACCCCACCCCACCCCACCCCACCCCACCCCATGGCTACATTGTTTAACGGCCAAAGGTGCTGGAGCCCAGAAGGAAGGTCTGGACTTGAAGGCACGAGCCCTGGCCCACAGCTTCTGCTCTGTGTTGTATGACTATGGACAAGTCACTTAACATGTCTGAGCTTGGGTCTCTCACCTGTTAGTGGGAGATGATAACGCCTACCTGCCTGCCTCCTGGATTTGTTTCAACGATGAATTAAAAACACCACATGTAGAATGATGGTTAAATGTATAGTGGGTACCTACTTATCTTCTGCAAAGAGTGCGTATTGAGGCAGTAAAAGTGAGCAGATGAAACCAAAATAAACTCACCCGTGAAAGAAAAAATAACAGCATTTTAAACTATGATGGTGATAAAGGGAATGGAATATCCAGATCAAAGTGACAACTCCAAGGACCTGTTGGCTCCCAGACTTAAGCGTGGCCTCCTTGGCAGGAGTAGCCCATGGGCAGCGTCCCCCTGCGAGGGCGCCAGGGAGCAGAGATGAGCAGACGTGGCCTCCGTCCTCAGGGAATTCACCATTTAGTGAACTAAAGAGACACATAGAAATCGTAAAACACTAGCGGGTGCTGCAAAATAGAATTTGTATGATGCTAGGAACGAGGGTTCAGAGAATGAGTGACTCGTTCACCTGGCACAGCTGGGGAAGACTTTCCCAAGAAGAGGACATCAGAACTGACCTCAAAGGATAAGTTAGGGTTTGCTAAATGGTGGAGGAGGAAGGGCATCCTGGGAAGAGGGAACAGCATGTGCAAAGGCGCAGAGGCAGGGAAGCACATGGTGTGTTTGGGGAATGATAAAACGTTCCATGGGGCTGCAGGGTTGGGAGAGTGGTATGTCCTATGGGAAACAACTGTGATGCAACTGTGGCCTCCAAGTTCACTACCAGGTAAACTATCCCAGAGGTCTTGGAACAGAAAGGCTCGCAGACCCAATTAAGATGGCTAACCACACAGTCTAGTGAATCAATTTTAAACACTAAGTGAGAAACCAGGGGAGAGAGAAGGGATAGTAGGTTAGTGCCTGTTACACGTAGTTGCATGAGCTAGTTACACCATGGTCATTGTACAGCCTCTCTCCCTGCCCCATCTACCTTCCTTGCTGATGGAGCAGCTACAAGGACCAGAGTTGAAGCTTGATCAGTGGATCCAAGGGCACACGCTTGCTCTGTCTGAGAAGTCAGGGCAAGTATGTCTGGCCATAGCGGCAGCTCACCAGTTAGACTGAAGAAGAGCTACAGGTTTATCTATAGTTCTGGGACAGAGGGTAGAGGGTCAGAATGGATGTCGCCAGTGGGTGGCTGACTTTAAGACATGAATATTGAGTGTACGCTTTGCCTCATGAATATTAAGTGTAGCTTGAATATTTGGTGCCTTGTGAATATTTAGTGCAGGCTTGGTCCTTCCACCCCTCCTATTTACATTCGGCACACGTATGCTTTACTTAGTGTATATATGTGCCTGCCATGGCTCACAAGCTGTTTGCTCCTTCGTCTATCCTCCTTTTTTGTTTCTCTTATTTTTCATAGCACAATTGTATTTTCTTAAACAAGACAGTGTGCTGAAGAGGTGGGCAGGAGTCAGATAAGAGTAACGTGACAGGTGAAGAGTTGGGTTTTCTTCTGTAGGTGTTAGGGTTGCACCCAGGGCGGTGACGGGCGCCCCCTGGTGGCCATGGATAGAGTGGCAACAGAGAGCCTGGCTGGAAAAAGGCATCAGTGGTATAGCTGGAGGGTCCGTGGCTGGGGGGACATTCCCTAGATGTGTTCCCCATAAGCCTCTGGGTTTCTGGCATGGTTCCCATTTCAGATACCCGACCCTGTTGTCAGACTGAATTAAGAGCGTCCTGATTTTTGGTTTGCAATACAAAGAAACATTTAGTCCCATGCACCCTGAGTATTCCTGCTACCCTCCCAACACACTGCATCCCGGCCCTCTGGTGGGTAGATGCTAGTGGCAGGGTTTGAGAGGAAGGTCCCAGAGAATGAAGATCGTCAACCACCAGCAGCCCAAAGATCCAAGAAGTCTCATTCCATCTGCCCTGGGTCCTGAGGCTCTGCCCCAACATGTGACCTCAAGGACAGGTAGACCCAAGGTGGGGCGCTCCCCCTGCGGAAGGAGGAAAAGGGAAGCCCTTTCCCATCAAGCCCAGGCCTCTCGATGCCTGGGAGACAGGAATGCCACTTGGAGCTTCGTCAAGAAGTATGGGGGGCTTCCCTGGAGGTCCAGTGGTTAAGACTTCGCCTTCCAGTGCAGTGGATATGGGTTCGATCCCTGGTCAGGGAGCTAAGATCCCACATGCCTCGCAGCCAAAAAACCAAAATGTAAAACAGAAGCAATATTGCAACAAATTTTAATAAAGACTTTAAAAACGGTCCACATCAAAAAAAAAAAAAAAATCTCAAAAAAAAAAAATATTGGGAGAGCAAAGAGAGAGGCAGGGCTGAATTTACAGTCAAAAGATGCTTGTGTTGTGAGGGACTGAAAACCCCTTCTAGCAGGGCTGGCAAATATCTAGCACATGAGCCAGCCATTTGGATCAGAATCCAGAACCCGTGGCAGACATTACTAATGGGTCATGGCAGTCTTTAAGGCTGAGCCTGTAATGGTCAACACAGCCCCAGGCAGTTACTCCCAGTCTGGCAGAACTGGTATCCAGGATGAAAGCTGTTTTTATCACTACTTTAGTGTGCCCTCCCATTTTACAGATAGGACAACTAAAGTCCAAAATAGGTTTACATAACATTGGAGTTGCCAGAGGCACCATCACCAACAATGATTGGGAGGTTTGTGACAGAGAAGAACGGGGCAAGGGAGGTTTATAGAAAAGGGAGGGCTTGGGACTTCCCTGGTGGTCCAGTGGTTAAGACTCCCCACTCCCAATGCAGGGGGCTTGGGTTCGATCCCCGGTTGGGGAACTAAGATCCCACATGCTGCATGGTACTGAAAAAAAAAACAAAAAACTAAAAACAATAAATAAATAAATAAAATAAAAATAAATCTTTAAAAAAATTCCATTAACCCTTGGGAAAAAAAAAAGGGGAGGGCTTTTCTCACTTTCTCTACCCCCTCCAGTGGCAGAAGGAGCCCAAAAAGAAGGTGCTAGAAGCAAACCCTTGCCAGAGGGGTCCAATAATCACCACTGAAGATGTCAGGTCTAGGCTGGACGCTTCGGGATCCATAGTGTGTGAGGAGTTGCACTGTCCTTCTAGAAGGTGCAGTCCCGTGGTGGGGACCTGGCTCGAGTTAAGGGAGTCCTTTCACCCAAGGGCCGAGGGCAGTTCTCCAGGGATGGTGCCACTGAGTCCTTCCCATCTGCAGGTACTTTCTCCTGCCCACTGTCTTTCAGTTTTGCTTCTCTGCAACTTTTCTTCTTCCTTTAGAGGTTTGTAGTCAACTGGCTGGATCCCTGTCTGTCGATTCCATGCCGCTTACATTTTCTCTCCTCACTTGAACCTCTCCACCTTCTCTGCATTCTGGGAAAATTTCTCAAGTTCGCTTCTGTGTCACTCATTTGATTTTCTGAGTCTCTCATCTGCTGTTACTTGCATTCATGTCCTCTGATTCAACACTCTTATCTTTCGTTTCCAAGAAATCTTTCCGATCTCAGATGATTTCCTCTTCCTGGTTGCTTCTTGCGGTTCGGTCAATGCAATATATATTCTCCTGAATCTTGGTGAAAAATAAAACAGGTGTTTTCTAAAATGTTCTGTGTCTTGCAGCAAAGCTACCTTAGAAGGAATCATTCCTGTTTCTTCAGGATTGTCTCTTTTCAAACTGAAAGAAGAGAGACCCGTGGATATTTAGACCCAGCTCAGCCCTCAGGTCCTCAGCCCACTATGGTCTGGTTGACCACCAGACGCCTGTCCTCACGTGTTGGCAGCCTGAGAGGAATGGAACTTGCTGCCACCAGATCCAGTTTGGAAGGTCCCAGAAAAGGACTTGGATGGCTCTGGCTTGGGTTATACCCCCACCCTATGCAAAAATCACTTTGGCCAGGGATGAAGGACTTTGATAGATCTGCTCCAGGATGACTGCTCAGCCCTTAGGGTTTGCCTTTTAGTCCAGCTGATGTAACGCAGGCTATGTTAATTGACCCTAATACTTTAAGAAGCAGCCGAGGTGAGGTCAAGGAGGAGATGACCTCCCCCTACAAAGACTGAGAAGGTTGAATAAACTGCTAAGAATTCTGCCCCGCCTTGGCACGGGGCCGGAGGTTTATAAGGAATGACAGTCGCATCTTCACCCTTTGTAGCTCTTTGTAACTAAGGGAGGAGAGATGTCAGCAGATTGCTGGCAGCAGGAGCAGCTAGTAACAGAAATGTGTAGGACTTTTAGACTTAGAAAAAAAATTAGACCCTTGGGGATTGAATTAAGCTATTCGTCATATCTGCTGACACTTGCTTATGTAGTTTTAAATTTTGGATTGTGAGCTCATTTTCAGTGGGGGGGTTATCTTTGAATGTCTTGTAGAGCCTGGTTGACAGATGCCCTTCCAGAAAGGTCTTGCATTTGTTTCCACCAGTTGCCCCAGGAGCATTACATCTTGTGACCACACTAATACTCTTTGGGCTTCCCAAACCACAAAGGTAGTAGGTATTTGTCTTCCAAAACCACTGGAAGGGCAAATAATACACTCTCAGGGAGCTTGATACTCTCCCCATGCTCCCCCCTCACAGCCTGGGCTAAAACAGAAAACTTGCAATCTTCTTTTCCTGGTGGGTAGATTTTTCTAGGCCACCTTTCACTGAGCCTATAACCCTTCAAGGGTCCCAGCTTTACATGGGGGTCTCACTCCAACTCCCTCCACCCGCAGGCCCAGGCCTGGTCTACTTCTCTATTGAAACCAAGGCACTTGGTTTCCAAGAGCAACAGATGCCCTAAAGGCAGCTAAAACATCAACTGGTTTCCAAATTTCTCTTCATTTTTGGCCCCTGGAAATTTTCCGTATATTTTTTGCCCCTAGTTTTTTTTTTTTTTTAATTGAGATATAATTCATATAACATAAAACTCACCATTTGAAAGTGTACAATTCAGTGGATTTTAGTATGTTCACTGTGTTGTGCAACCATCACCACTGTCTAATTCCAGAATATTTCCATCACCCCAAAAAGAAACCCCATGCATATTAGCAGTCACTTCCAATTCCCCCCTATTTCTACCCCCTGGCAACCACCACTCTACTTTCTGTGTCTATAGATTTGGCTCTTCTGGATATTTCATATAAATGAAATCCTACAATGTGTGGACTTTTGTGACTAGGTTCTTTCACCTAGCATGTTTTCAGGAGTCATCCATGTTGTAGCATATATCAGTATTTCATTCCTTTTTATGGCTGAATAGTATTCCATTGTATGGATAGATCACATTCTGTTTATCCTTTCATCAGTTCATAGACATTTGGGTTTCTACTTTGGGGCAATTATGAGTAACGCTGCTCTGAATATATGTGTCCATGTTTTTGTGTGAACGGATTTTCTTCATAGCTTGTGAACTTGGCAGCACATTATTTTTAAGTTTGTTATATTTCATCCAGCATTTCTAAGAGTTTTATAATGTCAGGTCTTCAGGTATTATTGGGAAAAAGAAGTTGCAGCCCATTTTACCTCAACGTCAGTCTTCCAAAGCTTTCCTTGTTCCCGTCACAAGCCACCCCGTCCTTCATCAGTCCCTCCATCCTTGGCTGTTGGTGCGCTGGGGAGACAGTGATGGGTGTGCCGTGGTCCAGCCCTCGGGGAGCTCGCAGCCTGGTCGGGGAGACAGCCACAGACTCAGACACCTTCAGACCCAAGTGCCTTCTCAGTCCCTCCTTCCTCCTCAGGTCCGACGCCTCCTTATATTGCGATGACGTGGACATTCGCTTCAGCAAAACCATGAACTCCTGCAAAGTGCTGCAGATCCGGTATGCCAGCGTGGAGCGGCTGTTGGAGAGGCTGACGGACCTGCGCTTCCTGAGCATCGACTTCCTCAACACCTTCCTGCACTCCTATCGCGTCTTCACCACCGCCGTCGTGGTCCTGGACAAGCTCATCACCATCTACAGGAAGCCCATCAGCGCCATCCCCGCCAGGTGGGCAGGCCTCCTCCTCCCGGGCCGACCCGCAGAGCTTCTGGGCCCAGGAGGGAGACGGAGCTCGGCAGCGGGCTGGAACCCGAGCTGGGGGGATGAGGGGCACCCCCGCCCCGGGAGCCAAGCCTGCCCTTTGCAAAGAGGTGGGGGAGGGCTGACCTGCCTGATGCTCCTGCTTAGCCCCAGCTTTCTCCATCTCCCAGCCCGGGCTCCTGGGGTGGGGTAGAGTTTGGTGGCAGGTGGGGGGGGTCGCCTCCTCCACAGGACAGGGTTTCCCCACCTTCCCCATAGGAAAAAAAAGAGGAAAGGCGGAGTCAAGGGAAGAAGGGAGGGAGAGAAAGAGACAGAGAGAATCTTACCCCCTCTCTGCGTGGACCACGTCCTTCTCTGAAGAGGAGAGAGACCCCCTTTCTGCACACTTGGCGTGGTTCCACCTGTGGAGGGCTGACCACCTTAGCCTTGGCTTCAAGGCCATCTTTTCCACCTGCGTTGTCACAGCTCAGCCCTGTGGGGGGCCAACTGGGACCAGAAAGGTCAAGAGACTTGCCCCAGGGCTCCTGGGAGTCTGTGGCAAAGTGGGGACTTGAACCCAGGGCCCCGGTCTCGTGGAACCCACATGGCCACCCCTGTCTGAGTCTGGGCGACAGGCAGGGCGGAGGTGCCCCCCCTTACAATCCTTTCCCACCTGTCCTCCTCACGTCCCTGCTTTAACCAGCCCCCAGCCCGGCCAAGGTTTGAGGAGCCTGGTGGGGTCACTGTGAACCCAGGGTCCCTGCCAGGTTAGAATTCTAAGGGCAGGCACATCCCACACGGCAGGGTCAGGCGCTAGACTGGCCGAGGCCCGGGGCCAGCCCCAAGAGCCAGCCTCAGAACTTCAACATTTACCAGTCCAACTGCTTGGGGACCCAGCTTAGTGAACAAAGACCTTTACCCCCATCCCGCCAGATGATTACCCAGCCAAGGGTGGTACCAACGAGGCACCAGGGGGCAGGTCAAACCCAGCAAGACCCTCCCCGCAGCCCAGTTTGAGATGGGTGAGGAAGGTAGCTATCAATCCTCACCCAGCAGAGGGGAAGGTGAGGCACAGAGGAATGAAGGACCTGCCTGAGGCTACCCAGCAGTAGGTCAAGTTCAGGGATCCTGATGAACCTCACTGCTCCAGGAGGGGCCTGCCAGGAAAGGAGAAGGGCCAACTGGTGCTTTCCTTTTCTGCCTGAACCTCTGCCTTGGACGCCGCTGAGTCCTCCCCCACCCCCCGGGTGAGACTGGGGCTGGGGCCTCGGCTCCAGGGCTGCTTGGAGCAGAGCTCCTGAGCCACACCAACTCCCAGGGCCGCCTGGAGGCTGGGCTGGTCCCAAATGGGAGCCCAGGATACAAGGGGGGGGGGGGGCAGGGAGGCCTGCAGACTCTAACCACCCCCCCCACCCCGCCCCACGCCTCTGCTGCCAGAGCATGCCAGCTGCCCAGAGTACACCTCCGTCCCCTCCCCCAGCCCCTCCCTGTCCCCCTCCCCCGCCCAAGTGCTCACAGTTTACCTGCTAAACCTCAGCAGCCGGCTTCCCAGGGCTCTGAGAGAGCAGGAAAAACCGCCCCATCCAGGATGGAGTCACGCCTGAAAACCAATCGAGATCATTCCGGAGGGATCCAGCAGGTCACCCCCCGGAACCTGGGAACCCCCTGGGATTCCACCCAGCAGGCAGAGCCTGTAGTGGGAAGAGGCAGGTTCAGATCCCAGCTCTCAGCCCTACCGCCTTGACCAAATCCCTTCACCTCTCTGAGCCTGTTTCCTGTCTGTGAAATGGGAAGATGAGCACCTTTCCCCTGGGGCAACCGTGAGGATTAAGAGCTGAGGTCTGTCCCATGCTGGATACATTCCCTGCACGCAAGCTGCCGTTTGTGTTATCATGTATGTATCACCTGTTCCCAACCCGGACCTGAGCTGTGGGCCCTGCCTGCAGACGGTAGGAGCGTGGCCGGGGCTGCGGGGAGCCTCCCGCCCCCCAAATTTACACCTGAGGCTGATCAAGCACCCAGGTGGGGCGGAAAGGACACTGGGTTTAGAGTCAGGAGGCATCAAATGAGTCATTTCCCATCTCTGAGTCTCAGCTTCATCCATAAACTCTCTGGACCTGGGTGAGGAGGATGTCAGAGGTGTTGGTGACACCGAGCCCATGCGGGGGACAGAGGTTTCTCAGAAGCCTGCAGGTCAGGAAGACCCACAGCATCACGGGTCAGCTGCTGCTGCTGACCAGAGGGATACAAAGAGGGAGCATCAGGCAGACCTACAGTGCCATCAAAGTCCCTGCCCCCTCCCAGAACAGGACACTTGGGCCTATAGACACCTGGCCACAGACCATTTAACTGCCCAGCCCCTTGGGCGTGGCCTCCTTTCAAACCTGCCCACTCAGAGGACCAGCTCGGCGGTCAGGGAGCATGAGGTTGAGGGAGCCGCTCAGCTGCCCCGCTGAGCCCCCCAGGAGACAGGGGACCCCCAGGCCCGGGCCGGCAGCCAGGCCTACACTGACCGTTTGTTTTCATCTCCTCCCTGGCCCTCCCCACAGGTCACTGGAGCTCTTGTTCGCCAGTGGCCAGAACAACAAGCTTCTGTACGGCGACCCCCCCAAGTCGCCACGCGCCACCCGCAAGTTCTCCTCACCCCCGCCCCTGTCCATCACCAAGACGTCATCCCCGAGCCGCCGGCGGAAGCTCTCCCTAAACATCCCCATCATCACGGGCGGCAAGGCCCTGGACCTGGCCGCCCTCAGCTGCAACTCCAATGGCTACACCAGCATGTACTCGGCCATGTCGCCCTTCAGCAAGGCCACGCTGGACACCAGCAAGCTCTACGTGTCCAGCAGCTTCGCCAGCAAGATTCCAGATGAGGGCGATATGAGCGCTGAGAAGCCCGAAGAACTCTCAGCTCCCAGCAAGCAGAGTGAGTGGATGCGAGGGCCAAGCTGCCCCCTCGCTCACGGGCCCGCTGAGGCCGGCCCAGCCCCGCCAGGCTCCCACCGGCAGGCTGGGGGGTCCTGGCCAGATGGTGGTGGCAGTGCAGAGCCTGGGCGGGGCAGAGGCAGGCAGAGATGCCCAGGAAGTGGGATGAGCGTCCCTCCCGCTGCCCTGATGACAGCTTCCTCTTGCATCCTTGTATCTGTCCATCTCTGCAGTGGACGTGTCCTGGGCCAGGCCCCAGTCAGGGCCTAGGAGAGAAGAGGGCATCAGATGGGGCTCCTGCAGCCCAGGATTCACAGTGTGGCTGAGGAGCAGGACCAGACACGGAAACATGGGCGCCTGGTGCATGTGGTATTAGAGGGATGCTCGAGGGACCCCGAGCATGGAGTGGGGGTGCCGTCGGGAGAGTCTGAGAAGGCTTCCTGGAGGACCTATTAGATCTAGATTTGTCACCAGGAGGAAGGGAGAACATTCTAGACAAAGGGAATGGAGTGGGCAAGACTGAGAAGCAAGGAAAAGCGTTGTGTGTTCAGGCAACACCGTGAAACCCAGCACACCTGGAACGCTGGGTGTGGGGCAGTGGCCGGAGGTGATGCCGGACAGGCTGGGCCCTCCCTGCCCTCAGAAGCCCGACCATTCTAGAATGGCATTTGTTGGGAGGATTGTCTGGCTGTGTCTTAGGTTGGGTCAGGCCACATCCTGGGTGACACCAGCCTTGTCTTGGTTAGCATGTGCATACACACATACACACATGCGTGTACACACACGAACACACAACCCTGGGCTGGATGGAAGCCCCAGCCTTTGAGGAGGAGGCCTTAAATTTTAAGATGGTCGGAAGTTCTCTCCTCTGAGTTGAGAAGAGGGAAGTCAGCGGGACCACCAGCAGAGGGCAAAGCTGGGGAGGGGTAAAGCCCCCAGGAGCTTGCGGTACCAAGTGACATTTACTGTGGCGCATACAGTAAATAGGGGACATGCGCAGCCGAAAGTCAGTAGTAACCAAGGTAACAGCCGACCAGAGAGTCCCAGATGTCGTCCCGCAGGAGCAAAGGACGGAATCCCTGACAGGGCAACGTCAAGGGGCACAGAACTCCATCTGCCACAACCTGCAGTGAGTCCAGGCCTGGCGCGTGATAAAATGTGATGCGAGACGGTCCTGAGAAGTCATCTCATATGGGGCTTCTTTTTTTTTTCTTAATTTTTAAAAAAATTTATTTATTTTATTTATTTATTTTTTGGCTGCGTTGGATCTTCGTCGCTGCGCTTGGGCTTTCTCCAGTTGCGGCGAGCGGGGGCTACTCTTCGTTGCGGTGCACGGGCTTCTCATTGTCATGGCATCTCTTGTTGTGGGGCACGGGCTCTAGGCGTGCGGGCTTCAGTAGTTGTGGCACGCGGGCTCAGTAGCTGTGGCTCACGGGCTCTAGGGCGCGGGCTTAGTAGTTGTGGCTCACAGGCTTAGTTGCTCCGCGGCATGTGGGATCTTCCCAGACCAGAGATCGAACCCATGTCCCTTGCATTGGCAGGTGGATTCTTAACCACTGTGCCACCAGGGAAGCCCCTCATACTGGGCTTCTTGACCAGTGATCCAGGCGACCCTGAACCTGTCTAACTGTGCACCAGAGTTTGTGTGTGTGTGTGTGTGTGTGTTTGTGCACGCACACATATGGACATTCTTTTCTAAAGAGGAGACCTATAGCTTTCTTTGGGTTCTCACAAAGGTCAGGTGTAACTCCACTTACTTTCTAGTTGGAGAAACTGAGGACCAGAGAGGTGAAGAGTTTTCGACCAAGATCTCACCATGCCAGAGCTGAACTTTTGATATAATTCATCCACTTTCCCTGAAGTGTGTAAACCACGAGTCTCCCAAGATTTAGAGGGACTGCCCAAACCAGGACACTTTTGATAGTGACCGGGTGCATGGGACAAGAGGTATAAAGCAGGATTTTATATCCTAGACGGTCACCCTAACTAAGATGCTTCACACACACACCAGAAAAGCGGGGAGTAGGGTAGCACCTTGCTACTCAAAGTGTGGTCCGCGGACCAGCCTCGTGGGCATCACCCCTCTCGGGCCCCACCCCAGACCTCTGAACCAGAATCTGCATTCTAACAAGATCCCCAGGTGTGCCCATTAAGGTTTGAGGAGCCCTGGCAGAGCAAAAGCCACCTTGGATATTGACAGGCCCATCAGCGAGTAAAAGGTCTGATGGGGCCCCGTGGCAAATGAAGCTGTTAAACTGTCCTCAACAGGTTTATCCCAAACCTACTCTGTTCGCCTCGTTAAATTCTAGACCCGCATTTAAAAGTCATTGACGATTTGAGAAACATCAAATTGTTTCCTTCTTTACTCCCAGGCTCGGAAGTCTGCATGAGGGAAGAGTCAGATAACGATCAAAACCAGAGTGACGAAGGTGACACTGAGACATCACCAACCAAATCGCCAACAACACCAAAATCGGTCAAAAGCAAAAATTCCTCAGGTACAATCCACCAACCCGAAACCACAGGTCAGTTCCAGAGGACATGTGCCGTCCAGGCGGGGAGAAGGCGGCGGGTCAGGCTGAGGAAAGGCCAGTGGGGGTCACGCCTTCTGTTTTATGAGTGACTCCTAAGTGCAGGAACTCAGCTGCACTTCACAACCCGGGGGGCTGCAACACTGGCTGGTAAATCCTGTTCTTCAACTCAGCAGAATCACTCCCCTGACCTCAGACAAGACTACCTAACCCACCCAACGCAGGTGGGCAGGAAGGCCCAGCATTTGGCTTCATTCATGGAAAGATCCAGGTCCAGAAGGTGTTTCCTGAGCTGCTGCTACATGTCAGGCTCTGGGCCAGGCTCTTTAATAACATCCGACACCTTGCAGCGGGGCCAGGGCATTCCTGTTTTTTCATCTAAGGGAAAAGTCTTCAAGAGGTTGTGGTGATGCCCACCCAAGTCTCAGACTCATGACCCTGGAGGGTTCTCGGGGAGCCACTGGGTCTCTGGTTCCCGTAAAGCACTTCCCCACATACAGGGGGGCTCTGAGGTACCCAAAGGTGAGGCATAAGCTTATGGAAAGCCCCTGGTCCCACATACAAGGTGCAGCCTGAACCCCGAACTCCCCAACTCCCCAGGCCCTCTGAGGAGACCCAGTAAGTCACAGGGTCACCCACCTGCAGAGAGAAACTGCCCAGACACACTGCAGGCCTACCACAGCCTCTCAGGTACATGGAAGCAGATCTCACAGACAGCCAAATTCCAGAAATCAGCTTTGAGTTGTAAAGTCAGTCATTTGTGCCTCACTGCATAAGTGCTGTTACTTTCTCCTAAGGATGGATTGCTCTCCAGAGATTTACAAGCTGAAGCTTAAGGTTTCTGGAGTGAGATTCTGCTACTATTACTGCTAAAAAAATAATGATTATTATTAATTGCATTGATATTCCATGGCATATATATTGGGTCGGCCAAAAAATTCATTTGGGTTTTTCCATAAGATACAGCTTTTCACACAATACTAAGTACTTTCATCTGTGTTAACTCCTTTCATCTTTACATCCACCTTTTGAAGCAGGTGTTAATATCCCTATTATCCAGAGATTATTTTGACTCAGAGAGGTTAGGTAATTTACCCAAGGCCACACAGCTAGTACAGGCGGTGAGGACTCGGAGTGCAGTGCTCTTTCCACCCCACCATGCCAGGGAGACCATCAGTATGAGTTATCCGTGTCAGACACTGGACAGGTTATGTGTTCATTCCAAATAGACTGAAAGGGTAAGAAAACTCACGATGCTGTCCTCAAGCAGGGCTGTGCCCAGCTGGGCCTAAGAGGTAAAGGTTTGGAGCTGCAGAGGGATGGAAGGGGCGGAGGGTTGGTGGGACCTACTCATCTCAGCAGGAGAAGCAGAGGGGGGCAGGGGCATTCCCTACTCTGAGGCAGCCCTGGGGTGACATGGCATGGCATGAGCGTGTCCCGTCCCGGGGACCCCAGCAGGGGAACAGACCCCGCTGCCACCGCCTGACAAGCCGTGGGTGCAGTGAGCCAGCCAGCCCGTCTTGGGCCCCTTCTAGCCTCGGGACCCCTGGGTTCCTGAGCCGAGGGCTGGACCAGGAAGGGCTGAGGAGTGGTTCCGTGCTCTCCACAGAGTTCCCACTCTTCTCGTATAATAATGGAGTCGTCATGACCTCCTGTCGCGAGCTGGACGGTAACCGCAGCGCACTGTCAGCAGCCTCCGCCTTTGCCATAGCAACTGCAGGCGCCAACGAGGGCACCCCAAACAAGGAGAAGTACCGGAGGATGTCCTTGGCTAGCGCAGGTACGGGGGATCGCTCGCGGCTGCTAATGACAGGTGTGGCCCCAGGGGCTTGTCCCCCTTCGAATGTGGAGCGCCTGCTGCCCCAGGGCTTGATCTGTGCTGAGCCTCCTGCCTGGAGGCCCCTTCCTCCCCACCCACCCCCTCTGCTACTCCAAACCTCTGCTCAGAGTCAAGCCCACTGCCCACGGGATGCTCGGCCATCCCCACCACCTCCCACTGCCACGACATTGGTCCTGCAGAGAAGGGGTCCCGGAGAGCTCTGATCCAGGGTGGCCCTGTCTGGAGAGGCTGCCAGACGCCTCCAGCAGCCCCTGAAAGATGCCGAGGTCCGGGAGAGGCGGGTGTGTACGGACTGTGTCCACAGAGAAGTCGTGACATCCAGTCTCATTGGTCAGAACCTGGGATGGTTGTCACATATTTTCTCATCCCCTGCCCATAGCCCAGCCGCCAGCAGCCAGGCGGGGCAGCCTGACTTCCCCAGATCCGGGGTCTGAGTCTGGACTAGAGGCCAGTGCTGTTTCTTATCCTCGCATCCCCTCTCTTGCCTCTGCCACGTGTGCCGCCAGGCTTTCCCCCCGACCAGAGGAACGGAGACAAGGAGTTTGTGATCCGCAGAGCGGCCACCAATCGCGTCCTGAATGTGCTCCGCCACTGGGTCTCCAAGCACTCTCAGGTGGGTGGGACTAACCCCGGGGCGGGCTGCTGGGAACCCGAGGCCACTGACCCCAGGAACCAGCCACCCTGATATTCTCGGGAGGGCCTGCTCAGATCCCCTACAAGGGGACCTAGGACATTCCAGGGGACAAGGGGCCTCTGCTCTCCACCTCTGTCTACAGCAGGGATACCTCCCAGAGCCTGGCCCAGGGGTGTAGCGGTCAAGATCAAGGGATGCTCCTTGATCTTGCCCAGTGCCTTCTACCTCTGGGTCTGGAGGCTCCACTGACGCCCGGCCAGGCAGCTAGGGAAGAGGGGAATGAGGCGGGCAGCCTGCCATGGGCAGGAGTCGAACCCTCAGCCTCCTCCTCTGGCCGGGCCGGGACCACCCCAGGGCAGCTGGAACAGTAGCCACAGCCGCCCTCCCTTCTTCCCCACAGGACTTTGAGACCAACGACGAGCTCAAATGCAAGGTGATCAGCTTTCTGGAGGAGGTCATGCACGACCCGGAGCTCCTGACCCAGGAGCGGAAGGCTGCGGCCAACATCATCAGGTAAGGGCTGAGGTCGGCCTGCTGGGGTGGGGCCCTGCCCTCGGCCTCCGGACGGCTGGCCAGAGGCAGGGAGGCGAGGAGGGACAGTCCCAGGCCGAAGGACTGCCTCAGGCAGGTGTGCTGGGAGGATCTCGGGGCAGCCAGGCTCTGGAGTGGGCTGTCCGTGTGTTGTTCTCCCCTCTGCCTGCCCCCGTCAGACCTTGAGCCCCTTGAGGCAAGAAGGGTGTCTGCTTCTCCATCCACACCCACTGCGAACACCTATCTAGCCCATGCCGTCCTGCGTGGTAGCCACTAGTGACATATAGGTGTGAAATCTCAATTAATTAAAATTAAATAAATTGAAAATTCAGTTCTGGGACTTTCTGGCGGTCTAGTGGTTAGGACTCCGAGCTTTCACTGCAAGGGGCTTGGGTTCCATCCCTGGTCGGGGAAGATTCCCACATGCCACCCAGACAAAAAAAAAAAAGAAAAAAGAAAGAATATCATTAAAAATAAATAAATTAATAAAATTCAGCTCCTTGGTCATACGAGCCACAGGTGGCTGGTGCCTCCATGCTGGGCAGCATAAAGAACATTCCCATCGTTGAGGACGGTTCTGTTGAACAGCACTGGCAAGCCCCTGTTTCTAGGTGCTCAGGGAATGTCTGTTGAATTGAGTTAAATTGTCCCCAAACCTGTCCTTTTTCCTCCTGCCCCAGACTGCTGCTCCTGGTGGAGGTCAGAGGTCAGGTGGCCCCACGTCCAAGCCCTGCTGGCTCAGACAGTGACTCGCTGTGTGACCTTGGGCCAGCCCCTTCTCTGAACCTCATTTTTCTCCTCTGTAAAATGGGCGAACAACACCCACTTCCAGGGCTGTGGTGAGGCTGTGGTGAGATCATGCTGATGCGTCTGCAGGTCTTTCAGGGGTGTCGGGCGCAGGCCCCAGTCCACCCACCGCTCCCATCCTGCTGACTCAGGCTGCCCTCCGGCCCTGCCCAGGTGCACGGGCTCGGGGTCAGGCCTCACCTCCTCACCTCTTGCCTGGCTCCGGCTGCCCCTCTCTGTCCTGCGGTCATGGTCTCTGACCCAGACTTGCAGCCACTTTCCTGCCGACAACCCAGTCTGCAGTCTTCCTCCAGCCAGACCATCCACTTTGCTTTCCCAAGGCCCGTGCTACAGGCCCCATCGTTCCTGCAGGCTCAGCGTCCTAGAATCTCTTCCACACCTCCCTGCCTTCAGTACCCGCCCCCTAGACACACACGCACACACACACGCACACGTACACATATGCGCACACACACACATGCACACGTACACACGCACACGTACACATACGCACACACACATGCACACGTACACACGCACACGTACACATACGCACACACACACATGCACACGTACACACGCACACACGCACACATACACATACGCACACACACACATGCAGAGTCAGCCACCAGGTCCCCCAGGCTCCTCCTCCTGGTCCCCGGGAGTCTTGCAGGGCTGTGCCGGGACCTTGAGCCTATTGGCCAAAGTCACCCTCGGTCAGGGAGCTTGTTTGGGATGCTGCCGGGGGGCAGGGGAATGAGCCGGCTGTGCTGTTGGGCGGCCCTGGTGTGGACGGTGGACCCACCGAGCCGCAGCTGCGGGTCTGCAGGTGAGATTCCTCTGAGCCACTGCTTCCTCGGAGGCAGAGCGCCAGTGACTCAACCAGGCCCCGCAGCCTCCTGAGTGTCCCCCCAGCCCCAGCCTGGCTCTCAGGCCCATCCCTGGGGTTCACGATCACTGTCAGAATGAGGGTGCAGCACGTTGGCCTGACTCTGAGGGTCCAGCCTCATTCCCCACCACTGCTTGGGACCCACTTGACTGTGCTCAGCCGCCCGTCGACGGCGTCCTACCTCCGGGCCTTTGGCCCCCACACTGCTGCCTCCCACCGTCCTCCGTCCCTCCCATTTGGACGGCTTCCCAGCCCCTCCTGGTCTCTCTGATCCTCCAGTCCTGAAGGTCCTTCCCCTCCTTTCCCCCACAGGCACGCAGGAGCACGGACCACGTGCCCAGCCCTGTGCCGGGTACCAGAGCTACCGGGACAAATCGGACATCACTCTGCCCTCAGGGGCTCCCGGCGGGTCTAGCAGCAGGGGACAGGCATATACACAGCCGTTCCAACATGGGGAGCCTGAGGCTGAGACCACAGGAAGCCCCGGGGGCTGAGGGAGCCCTAGGTGGGGACCTTGCCCAGCCAGGAGGGTCAGGGAGCTGAATCCTGAGGACAGCCCATCAAGAAGTCAGTGACAAGAAAGGGGAAAGGGGGCTCCTGGTGCAAGAAATGGCAGAGCACAGACAGAGAGATGGGAGGTGCCGAGACCGTGGGTCCTTGCGTGCTGGGGCAGGGAGGGGGCTGCCACAAAGGCAGGCGGCACCGAGCGCATGGGGCTCATTGTGCTTTCTCGTCCCGTAGGACTCTGACCCAGGACGACCCGGGGGACAGCCAGATCACGCTGGAGGAGCTCACACAGATGGTGAGCCAGGCCTGCCCTCTTGCTCGCTGGCCAAGTCTGTCCTTCCCTGGCCTCCTAGCTCCCAGGATCCCCACCCAACGACCCCTTGATGGAGCTCAGTCACCCCCTGTATTGGTTTCCTAGAGCCGCCCTAACAAAATACCCCAGACTGGTGACTTAAAATAACAGAATTTTATTCTCTCATAGTTCTGGAGGCCAGAAGTCTGAAATTAAGGTGTCGCTGGGGCCATGCTCCATCCAAAGGTTCTAGGGGAGGATCCTTCTGGGCCTCTTCCGGCATCTGGTAGCCCTGGGCGTTGCTTGGCTTGTGGCAGTGAATCTCCCATCTCTGTCTCCATCGTCACATGGCCATGTTCTCCCTGGGTGTCCCTGCGTCCTCTTCCCTCTGTGTATGTCTGTCCCTGTGTCCAAACTTCCCCGTCTTACAAAGACACCAGTCATACTGGATTAGGCCCACTCTTAATGACCTCATCTTACCTGAGCACATCTATAAAGACCTTATTTCCAAATAAGGTCACAGTCACAGGTACTAGGGTTTAGGACTTTGGCATATCTTTTTTTGGGTGGTGAGGAATTCAACCCATAACACCACCACCTCCATTTTCTTCATCCTCTGTCTCCCATCCCTCCCCTGACCCCTCAACTCTCTCTGGTCACAGTGTCCCTGGAACGAGGAGGGTAAGAAGTCAGGCCTTCAGTGGATAAGCTGCTCCTATGCGCTGGAGCTGTGCTAGAGTCTTAAAGACTCTTATCAATAGTGCTGCAAGTTTATATCATTATCCCCACCTTCGAGAGGAGGTAGCTGAGGCAGGGGTAAGGGGAGCGACCCAGCCCAGGTTATGCTAAGTGGCGGAGCTGGTGTTCGCACTCAGAACTCATTTGCACACGCCACACTGCCTCACCCGGAGGGGACAGGATGCAGTTGGTCACCTGCCTAGAAATGAGGGGACCCCGGGCAGAGCTCACGGTAGCGTTCCATGCGGTGGAAGGGGACGATGGTCTGTGTGCTTCCAGGGCCTGGCTGGGCCTACTTTTATTTCCAGGTTGATGACGTGCCACCACGAGCCACCCCAGAGCCCCGGGCCCCTGCCATCCATCACTGCAGCCAAGGAAGCTCAAGGCCAACTCTGACCTCCCCGGAGGTGGAGACCGTGCGGGCCCCTCGGCCCCTGCTGGCTCACTTCTCAAACTGGCCGAGTGACGTCCATTCTGTCCCAAGTAGCCAGTGTGAGGACTTAGGCCTCTGGGTTCTGAGCCCGCCGCTCTCCTCTTGCCCCTCCCCTGACTCCCGGAGCTGGTTCTCCCTGCTCGGGGGGTGGGTGAGGCCATCCATGGAACACTGGCACCCTGCCTGCACCTGGCCCCTGAGAGCAGCAAGCAGGGCTGGCACCCCAGGAAGCCGCATGTGCCCCCGCAGGGAAGCTCAGGGGAGCAGCTACACCCTGCTCTTGTTTCCCAGCAGGGGCCCGACTGGAATGTTTACCCCTCAAGAGCCTGAGGGCCTCTTGTTCCTTCATGAAGAGCTGAGGCTCTTCCAGAACAAAGCACTGCCCGCCGGACTGCCCCCGGCCCTGACCTGGTTCCCAGAGGCCAGAGGGCCTGCAAGGGGCACGTCCAGTGTGGAGGAGGCCCCACGGCCTCACCAGAGAGCAGAGAGCAGGAGGGCTTCCTGCTGTGACGGCTTTCCAAGCCTCTGCTGCCAGGCTCAGCCCTCGCCTGGCCATGCCAGGAGGAAGCAGGAGGAGCCGCCCCTCCTCCTTGCCCAGCACTCCTCCTGCTGGGCCTCTCCGCAGCGCTCAGTGCCCCCCGCCACTGGGCCACCCCACCCTGGCTCGCAGGCCGCTCCCCAGGCCCAGCCCGGCCCTTGGTCCTGACAGTTCAGCCATCCTGGGCCTTCAGGAGCGGGCTGAGCTCCCCGCCTGCCGCCCTGCTTCAGAGGCGGGGGCTCCTCCCCATGAGGGTCGTGACCCTGCAACACGGTGTCCCAGGTGGCACCTGCTGCTCTCGTCCCCACATCCCCGCTGCCTTCCTGAGAACTTGTCATCCCCTGTTGGCATCGTGTCCCTCACACCCAGGCTCCTGCATCTGGGCTTCTGCACAGAGCGTTCCTGGCCCAGGGCAACTGTGTCAGGGGGGATGCATGGACCCTCACCACACACACCACACCACACACACACACAAACACCACACACACCACACACCACACACACCACACACACACCACACACACACACCACACACCACACACACACAAACACCACACACACACACACCACACACACCACACACCACACACACCACACACACACAAACACCACACACACCACACACACACACACCCCATGCACACACACCAGACACCACACACACCACACACACACACACACACCACACACACACATAAACACCACACACACCACACACACACACACACCACACACACAAACACCCCACACACACACCACACACCACACACACCACACACACACACACACACACACCACACCACACACATCACACACACCACACCACACACACACCACACACACATCACACACCACACACACACCACACACCACACACACACACCACACACCACACACACACACAAACACCACACACACCACACACCACACACACACACAAACACCACACACACCACACACCACACACACCACACACACACCACACACACACACCACACACACACACCCCACACACACCACACACACACCACACACACACACCACACACACACACAAACACCACACACACCACACACCACACACACACCACACACCACACACACACACACCCCATGCACACACACCAGACACCACACACACCACACACACACACACACACCACACACACACAAACACCACACACACCACACACACACACACACCACACACACCACACACCACACACACACACACACAAACCCCACACACACACCACGCACACCACACGCACACACCACACACACACACACACACACCACACACACACAAACCCCACACACACACCATGCACACCACACACACACCACACACACACACACACACACCACACACCACACACACACCACCACACCACACACATCACACACACCACCACACCACACACACACACCACACACACACACCACACACACACCACACACACACACCACCACACACCACACACACACCACACACACACACACACACACCACACACACACACACACCACACCACACACACACACCACACACACACCACACACATCACACACACCACCACACACACACACACCACACACACACACACACACCACACACACACACACACCACCACACCACACACACACACCACACACACACCACACACACACACCACCACACACCACACACACCACACACACACACACCACACACCACACACACACACACACCACACACACACCACACACACACACACCACACCACACACACACACCACACACACACCAGACACCACACACACCACACACACACACACACACCACACACACACACACACCACACACACAAACACCACACACACCACACACCACACACGCACACACACACACACAAACCCCACACACACACCACGCACACCACACGCACACACCACACACACACACACACACCACACACACACCACACACACACCATGCACACCACACACACACACACCACACACATCACACACACCACCACACCACACACACACACCACACACACACCACACACACACCACACACACACACCACCACACACCACACACACACCACACACACACACACCACACACCACACACACACACACACCACACACACACCACACACACACACACACCACACCACACACACACACCACACACACACCACCACACACACACACACCACCACACCACACACCACACACACATCACACACCACACACACACACACCACACACACACACCACACACCACACACACACACCACCACACACCACACACACACCACACACACACACACACCACACACCACACACACACACACACCACACCACACACACACACCACACACACCACACATACACACCACGCAGAGGCTGGAGTAGGAGCCCTTTCCTCGGCTTTCCCACACTCTGTCCCTGCTCTGGTCCTGTGACTGGAGCTCCTGAAGCCAGAGACGTGTTTTCTGGTCTTTCTGTCTCTGGTGTCTCGCGAGGACCTGGCAGGGCAGTTCTGGATGACTGTTTGCCGAGAAGTGGGAAGGAGAGACTCCGTCCAGGAGGGGGGGCTTGTTGCCTTGATTCGGGGTCACCCCCACTTTCCCTGTGATCAGTGCAGCTTCCAGGGGCTCAGCCGGCTGGCCGGGCCCTCTGGGCAGGGTAGCTGGCCCCTCTCCTCCCACGCAGCCCAGCTGGCCCCAAGGGGGAGAACAGGGGCGTCCTTGGTCCTGACTTCCCAAGACTGCACCGTTGTCCCCTCCCCCTATTTTCTCTAGCTCCCTCCAGCCTCTCCCAGATCCAGCAGACTTTCCAGAGGCCTTTGTGCCCTGGGCATCCTCTTGTCTAATCCCTGCCATGGGGACACTGGTCCCCTAGCCAGTGCTTGCCGAGGATTTCCTCTGATCGGGGGGCTCAGGTAGTGGTCACCTTTAAAGGTGGTATCCATTGTGGCCCTGGGGGCAGGGGCATGGTACCCAGGACTAAGGCAGACAGTTGTCTTCTGGGCACAGGACGGGGACACTGTCCCAGGAGGTAATCACACCGGTGAGTTCTTCTCTGCTAATGAAATTTAAAAGGAAATTTTATGGGGAATTCCCTGGAGGTCCAGTGGTTAGGGCTACACGCTCTCACTGCCGAGGGCCCGGGTTCAATCCCAGTTGGGGAACTAAGATCCCACAAATCCTACAAGCTGCACACCACGCAGCACAGCCAAAAAAAAAAAAAAAAAAGAAATTTTATGGAGCCAGTTGTGGACCCAGACAGGACCTGAAGGGAGAGACAGATCACAGCCTGGAGTCAGATGGCGTGGGTTCCGGTCTCAGTCGGCCTGTTTCTGGCTGATTGCCTTGGGCTAGTCATTAATCTCTGGATGCCTCTGTTATCCATGCTCTGGGGGTAAGTGATGACCAAACGAGTGTCCCTGAAGCACAGCACAGGCCTGCGTGTGCACGCATACACACATACACACAAACACACACACACACACACGGGGCACGACAGACACTGGCTCCCAGCACCCTCCGTCCCGTCCTCACCTCCCCTCGGCAGGTCTGCCCGTGGGGGGCCTCCCCAGTCACGCCCCACCCACCCACTCACCAGAATCGAGGTGGAGATGCCCTCCAAGAAGTGGCCAAAAAGCCAGAAGGTGTCCCTCATGGGCCTAACTGGGACCTTGCTCCTCTCAGGCTGAAGGCGTGACGGCCGAGCCCTTTGAAAACCACTCAGCCCTGGAGATCGCGGAGCAGCTGACCCTGTTGGACCACCTGGTCTTCAAGAAGATCCCTTATGAGTGAGTGGGTGCAGGTGCCAGACACCCCGCCCTTCCTCCTCGGGCACTGTCTTTGGCTGAATCCCCATCCCTGAAGCATGCGCAGTAGATTTCCAGAGCTGCATGGATTGATTCTCCACAGCTTGAAACAAAAATGCATGTGCCGGCAGGGATGAGAGAGGACCCCTGTCCCCTTTCCCGTCCCCAAGTTCCGTCCTTACCTACCAGCTACATGCACGTGCCCGTGCGCGCACACACACACACACTTTTCCAGAAGCACCTCTAATTCGGCGCTCCTTTCCTGGAGGTCTAGAAAAGGAGTATGTGTTCACGTGTGTGCACACATGCACATGTGAGCAAATGTGCACACACGCATGAGTGTGTCGGTGTGTATGCATGTGCAGGAGCAGACTCGGGGGGGATACTCTGGACTTTGAAGCAGCCCCAAGGCCTGGTTGTTACCTGCTCTGGCCTGTAGTCAATCACCCCCAGGTGTTCGTCATAACTGTACCACCTACATAATTTTGTACCACCCTTTATTCGCCTAACGATACACCAAAATGATATCTGTAAAGACACCCTTTTTAATAAGTGCACAGTATTCCCCAGCAGTGCACTAAGCAGTGGGCTTGTTTCCAGTTTTCACTTTTATATTTAAAGCTGTGGTAAACCTCCTTGTAACTAAATACGTCTCTGAATTTCTGACAATTGTCCTAGAATAGTTTCCTGAAATTGGGATCACTGCTTCTGAGGTTATGAATCACTGTAGGACTTTTGATCTCTGCTTTCCAGAAAGGCAGCCCCAGCTGGCACACACAGAGGCCCCCACTGACTGGGACACTACCTCACCTAGACAGAGAGTGTCGGCATTTTAGAAACCTGCCGCATCTCCCGCATGTAGAGACAGCAGTTATTTCTGGCAGTAGTTATCGCTCCCTCCTGCCCATGGAACTCTGTCCAGGTCACTCTCACAGTCACTATCAAATAAGGAGCTTCTCCTGGAGGCCTGGATGGTCTATGGTCCCATGAGGTCACCATTACCAGAACACGCTGCTGGCTTGGCTTGCAAGCTCCTTTATACTTCCACCTGGCCCTTTTTTGTGGCCTTCTGTCCTCCCTGTTCTACAGACCAGCTTCTGCAAGGTGACTTTAAAACAGGAGTTCTCCCATTCAGAAACAAGATCCAAAACAAGATCTGATGTGCCCATCACACCATATCTCATTTCAGCCTCACGATAACCCTGTAAGAAAAGTATTGTCACTGTTCCCATTTCACAGATGAGGAAGCTGAGGCCCCGAGATATCAAGGGCTTACCCGAAGCCACACAGCTGGTACGAGGCAGAGCTAGACCTGACCCCAGGGTCCCTTCCTCTTGAGGGCTCTGCAGAAAGTTACTCCCCAGAAATGACAACTTCAAAAAGCAGAGAACTCAAAGCAAAGAAATCAGCAAGGCAAAACTAACCTCATCCACCCTGGGTTTCTCCCTTACTTCCTACAGGGAGTTCTTCGGACAAGGATGGATGAAACTGGAAAAGAATGAAAGGACCCCTTATATCATGAAAACCACTAAGCATTTCAATGATGTGAGTATGGGGGTGGGGGAGCGGGTGCAGTGCCTTTCTCTGCAGGTTTCTCTTCGGTGAGACCCTCTGAACGGGCTGTACACCTGGCTAAAACCAGACCACCTGGGTCCTCTCCAGCTCTGTGATTCATGGGCATGATAATTTCATTTAAAGCTCACGCCCATCCTAAAAGATGGGGGCTGTTATCACACTTTAGATACAAAGAAACCGAGACTCTGAAGGGCAGATGCCTGAGGTCTCCTGACCAGTGTCTGGTAGCTCGTGGCCTTCCTCTGCTGTACAGCCCCAGACAGAAGGAAGAAATCATTCCTGGCAACTTCCCCACATTTGCCCAAGCTCCAACCCCTGCAACCGCAGGGACCCGTCCACCCCCAGCCTTGTGACAGCCTTGTGACAGCCTTGAGGGCCTTTGCACTCGGCATCTTCATTCCTCTGTTGATGAATTTAACCATCAACACAAGAGCTTTTGACGGCCGGAAGTGGAGGCACGTGAGTCCACTTGTCCTGACCGCCTGGTCAAGGCCGCATCATGTCAAGCACAGCCAGGGGTGGACCCTCATCCTGGGAAGGTCCTTGGCAGCCAGGAGGAAACAAGGAGGACCCAGGTATTGCAGCTCGGGGGAGGAGCCCGACAGGGAACACAGCCGCAGAATGGAGAGCAGGATGTATAGCAGGAGAGAGGAAGCGATGGATGTGGGCGAGGCCCCAGGAAACACACACAAGGCCTGAGTCAGATGACGCCTGACCCAAAAGTTCAACCACAGCACCAGGCAGCAAAAAAAGCCCCTCTCCGGGGACTTCCCTGGCGGTCCAGTGGTTAGGACTCCACGCTTCCAACGCAGGGGGCGTGAGTTCCATCCCCAGTCGGGGAGCTAAGATCCCACATGCCACATGGCGTGGCCAAAAAAAAAAGTCCCTCCCTCTCCCCCCCCTCCCCCAGTGTGTGCCCAGGACTCACAGAAGTAAAAGGTGAGAATATGAAGTGAGCATTTATTGAATGTTGACCGTGTGCCAAGCACTATGCCAAGGGTTTCGGAAGCATCATCTCATTTAATCCTGTTATTCTCACTTTTGTCTAATTCTCTGTTACGGATGAAGAAACCGAGGCTCAAGGAAGTTAAATTTCACCCCCAGTCATCAGCAGGAGAGCCTGCTTTGAACCCACACAATCCACCTCCAGACGGCTACCCTCATTGCTACCTGGCATTTGGCCATCACTGTTAAAATCCACCTTTGTTTTCAGGTGCACAGCATGTGTACCTCTTTGAAGGTGATGTTCAATGGCCTGAAACTCTGTTTCTTAGTCTCTCCCTGACACAGGGTTTGGTTTGGTTTTGTCTTTGCTGTTTCCCAGCCCTGTTGTCTTTAATTCTTTATCTTATTGATTGGTACTGGCTAGGATCTCCAGTATCAGGGCTAGAACTAGGGTAAGTTGAAAGAGGTGCTCAGGGGGCAAAATTTAAGGGACTGTTCACCCTCGGGTGCATGCACTTGCACCCTGGGTGCCTCCAGACCTGGCCCTTTATGACAGTGTTCAACAGAAATGGTGATAGTGAATCTTGTTCTTGGTTTTAAAGAGAATGCTTCTAATATTTACCTGCTTAGGATAATGTTTGTTTCTTTATCAAGTTAAAGAAATTCTTTTTCTTATTCCTTGTTTGCTAATGGTTTTTACTATAAATGAATACTGCATTTTATCAAAATTTTTTCTGCATCTTATTGAGATGGTCGTATGGTTTTTCTCCTTTAAATCTGTTGATGTGATGAATGACAGTTACAGATTTTTCTCTAATATTCAACCATCCTTGTGTTCCATGGACAAATCTAAAATATTCATGTTATATTAAACAAATGGATGTGTAATTTTTCCTTCTTGTATTTTCTGTATCTGGTTTTGGTATCAAGATTGTACTGGCTTCATAGAATAAATTGGCAGGTATTCCTTTTTTCTCTCTTCTCTGGAAGATTTGACCACTCTATTCCTTTAAAAAAGTTATATAACATGTAAAACTGTTTTGAATTCGTGCTTTCTTTATGGAAAAAAATACTACTTCAATTTAATTAAGGCTTATAATATGTGTGCTATTTTATACTACCATTCCTCCCTGATTCTCTTCAGTAGTTTTCCCTTCTTAAATAGTTTTATAATTCATTCTTCTTTATATACATCCTTTAGAAATTTTTCTAAAGAAGAATATTTCTGGGTGGTAAAGCCCTACAATTTATATTCATCAGTAACTGTCCTTTAATCACCTTTATTTTTTTAATAACAAGTTGTGTTTTTTGTACTTTTTATTTTAAAATAATTATTGATTCACAGGAGATTGCAAAGAAATGTACAGGGAGGTCCACTATTTCCTGCTGCCCCAGTTCCTTGCGGTTGTAGCTCCCTGATGTTTTGGCCCCAGCTTCCTACCCCCTGGCTGCTCCAGGTCCAGTCTACATTTAGTTTGTTTGTGTGTATGTGATTGTTTGCTGTGCAGGGGTAGAGTAGTCCTTGGATATATGAGACCAGGGATGCCCCAAAGTGTGTGTCCTCTCCAAGCTTTAGTTGTATGGTGGGAGTTTCCCTCAGAGCTTGGCTCTTCTAACTCTCTGTTCTTCCGGATAAACCTCAGAATTACTTTGTCAAGTTTTCAAGGTAACACCCATTGCATGTTTTATTGGATTGCATTAAACTTGTATATTAGTTTTGAAAAAAGACATATTTACATTTCCATTTTGGAATCTAATCTTTTTCTTCATTAATCGGTTCTTTTATTACCTTTGGTAATAAAAAGTATTTTTATTTATTTTTCATGTAGCATCCTACATAGTTCTCATTACAGGTCCCAGGTAATTTACAGATTCCCACTGGTATTTTGAAGATGGTATCTTTTTCATTGTATTTTCTAATTGGTATTGCTAATATATTAAAAAAAATTATTTTTGTGTATTGAGTCTTTAACCAGCTACCCTAATGAGCTCTGTTGGTTGTTCTGGCAGTTTTCCAATTCATTCTTTGAGGAATTTTCAAACAGACAATCATTTAATCTGCAAATAATGGTGATTTATCATCTTTACAATACTTACTCGTTTTACTTTTTTCTTATCTTATTGCATGGGCTTAAAGATCAGTAACTTGATTGCTTCAGAAATCATCCGCAATGAGGACATCAATGCGAGGGTGAGCGCCATTGAGAAGTGGGTGGCCGTGGCTGACATATGCCGATGCTTACACAACTACAATGCTGTTCTGGAGATCACCTCATCCATGAACCGGAGCGCAATCTTCCGGCTGAAAAAGACGTGGCTCAAAGTCTCTAAGCAGGTGCGGGCAGGAAGCCAGCTTGGCCTGATGGTCTGGGCTGGGGCTGGGGCGGAGAGACCAGAGGGCCACCATCCATAGGTGGATGAAGGACAGGGTGAGGGCCAGTACTCCCAGGTAAAACAGAGAACCTCTTCTCCTATTTCACCTGGGACCAGATGTCAGGCCAACGGATGTGGCACTAGGACCCTGTGGGACTTTAATTCCCACTTGAATAATCAATACACCAAAGTGGGATATAGGACAGTGATTATTGGTCCCAACACTCTTTTCCTTGAGTCGGGACAAAAGAGTGGTGACTTCTTGGGGATCTCAGTCCAGATCTGCAGGTTACCGAGATGGTGGCCAGATGATCCTGCAAGTCCTTTCCTCGGATGTTGATTTCACCAGCCCTTCTGGCCCCCAGAGAGTTAACTTGTCCCTGTTACCCATTAGATAGGATGTGATCTTAAATATGGGCTTGATCTTTATTCACTCAGAACCTGATTCTGAAAAACCATAAGGTGGAATCTTCCTCAGGAATAAAGCTCCTTTCCCTGGTGTCATGAGGAGGCAGCTCTCCTGAAAGGAGGGCACAACGGGACACTTAGGCCACCTCCTTTCTGGGTGCACTGGATGTCCCAGCCCCAGCCTGCATGTTGGCAGAAAGCTGGACAGTGACCACCAAGGGACAGGGTAAGCCTCCAAAGGCACCAGTAACTTAGTTATCGTGTCTCTGGTCCTACAGCCAGGTGGGCTGTGTGGGGCCCAGGGTCTCCAAGGGGCCTGTCCCATCTGGACCGGTCTGGACTTACCCCGCTCATAGTTCTGTTTCTCCCCTGCTCCTCACTACTCTCCTCATGCCAATGGCAGGGCATGATTCTACTCCCCAGGCAGGCAGCAGGTCCATAAATCCCTCCTACTTAGATAAGCAGCCAATCTCAGGACAGCCCTGGGACATCTCTGCTGCCCTTCCGCTGCCAGCCAATCACTGCAGCTCCAGATTACAGCAGGACTGCAAAGGACCCCTTCCATCCAGTGAGGCTGGGCCTCTTGCTTAGCACACAGAGATGCCAGGGTCAGGACGAAAACCAGAAGATGTCTCTCTTGTGAGCGGGCTTCTAGAAAGAACAGAGGCTGGAAGTGCGGGAGCTCAGGTGAGCAGGCACATCTGGCCACACGTGGCACACAGTGTCATGAACTCCTGAAGTCAGGGGTTGAGCAAGGCTGCCACAGAACCTCTAAGTCATCTAGGCTGATCAGCCTGTCGAGGTTCAGACATGGCTATGGGCAGAGTCTGAGGGACCCATTTCAGGTCAGCATCTTTCTTCTCCTGCCCTATTCCATCAGAATGATGTCATCTTTTCTAGAAGCCCACAGACCAGGCTCCATCTTCTTACCCCATTTCTGGGGGTGTGGGAATTTCTTGGCTTCATTCCCCAGCATCACCCTTGTCATAGAGTTGGGAGGGAACTGCCTTGACCATCCTGAAGTCTTCCATTCTCTTAGGAGAGTGTGCAAATGGAGGGCAGTTAAAGGTCAAGGTGTGTGACCTGGCCTGCCTTCCAGGATGTCATTCAGGACCTAGGGCCAGCCAGCCTGGTCCAAAAATCAAAGATGCCTCTGAAAGCACATCTAGGCCTGCACCTTCTATGGCAGACTGGACCCCACTGGCTTCTCCCAGCCCTTCAGTTTGTGCTATAGTTGTCCGTCTGCATAGCGCCCGGCTCCAAGAGCTTCTGGGTAGCCATGGCCGTGGCCTGGTCAACACCAACCAGGAACAGTTCGCTGTCCCTCTGCAGGTATCCCATAGGCCAAGATGGCCACATTTCTTAGACCAACCTGAAATGTAGCCTCAGCAGCTGGTTTTTTTTATCATTCCCTTAAATGTGCCGGCCCAAAGCAGAAAATCATGTGTCCAAGTCCAGTCTAGCCTACGCAAGAGTCAGGGATTCAGAATTAGTTTGGGATGTCCGGTCCCTCCCCTTTCTTCTTCCAACCTCTCTTCCCATCCTCTTTGAAAATAAAACTTCCCCTCAGGAAAGGATCAGATGATGCATCTCCAGAGGATGATGCAGATGACTAATGCAGTTATATGTGTTTCCTCTCCCTGGAATGGTTGGATTTCAGTAGAGACATAAGCCTCTCTTTGACTAACAATAGTTCTTGGCTTTTTTGGAAGGAGCAGCCTTGGCCATCCAGAAGTCTTGTTTGGTGAACAGGAAAGGATGGTATTTAAGAGGCCATATATAGTCATCTTTCTTCCTGACACTATTTCCAAGGCAGGCTCCTTGCTTGGTCTCTGGTTTCAGAGACATATTCCAAGTGCCCCCATATTTCGGCCCACTGGTGTCCATACTCCAGCAGAGATGCCCAAGGCCCCAGGGGGCCTGCTATCCCAGTGAGCCTCAAAGGATGGAAGCTCCTGGCATGGCCAGAAGATGCTTGAGCTGCTTCAAGTCAGAACACACTTTCTGAGCAGCAGCTGGGAAAATCCAGTGGCCTCCCAGGATACAAATCTCCTTCCTGGACCGAGAGCAACAACCCGAAGAGGAGCAGACACACACCTCAAGTAAGCACACAGGTGCGGAAGAAATCAAAGTGTGCCCAGCTCAGAGCCACAAATTGGCCCCAAGTGTATGCAAAAACCCCACCCACCAGAATATCCTGTGTACATTTCCATGGTCTCTAAGCGTGGTGATGCTTCACCTCGAGCTATGTGGCTGTGTAGCTTCTACGTCACCCACAATTCTGGACCGTCTGAACAAGTATTGCCCTTGTCCAGGAACACCTGGACCTACCCTCCCATTTTGCAGATACGAAAGTCAAAACCTAGCAAAGTGAGTGGAGTGGTAACTTGCCCACAGGCATGCTGAGGGTGGGCGATAGAGCCCGCTGAGGGCTCTGGACACTCAGACCCCACATCTGGCCTCAAGCTGCAGCATCTCATGTCTCTGCAGGTGGAGGGGAAAGAAGAGGACGCAAGAGCACAGCTCTGGAAAGAGATTAAGTGCAGGAGGGCAGCTGAGAGCCTGGGGTGGAGGTTGGCGTGGGCGTCTGAGAAGGGTCATCTCAGGTGAAAGCAGAATCATCTGCCCTTGGCTTGGTGGGGCTTGTTCCATCCTGGCCTGCGGCTCTTTCACCAGATCCAGAATAAATTTTTGCTTTGAGCAGGGTCAGTCCAAACGAGGCGACAAGACTTCGGATTGATAGGAGGGACCGAGCAGATCGGTGTACTCTGCCATCCTTTCTCCTTGAAGAGTACACACTGACCTCTTCTTCCATCAGAAGGAAGATTTAGCTTGTCGTTTTCTGCAGGCAGGTTTCTCAGATAAAAATTAGACCCAAAGATCAGGGGTGTACTTGGCCTCTGTGGCCAGTATCCCCTCCAGGCTGACTAGCCCCTCTGGTAATAAGATGCACGGCTGGTCTCCGGCCCGGTTTCTCAACTACGTTCTGGATTCTGAGGATTAGAGCTGGAAAGGCGGTCACTAGTCATCTCACCGTTTTATGAATGAGGGCGCTGAGGACCTCAGAGGTGAAGGGGTTCTCCAGGTCATGCAGGAGAAGAAGCACCCAGGACACGCTCTGTGGCACACACCTGGTCCCTTAAGACAAACTCCAGCCACCCAGGTTGCTCCGGCCTGATATGTGGGCAGGGCCTGGCCTGGTCATTTGGCAGATGGGACCCTTTGCTGCAGGGTTTCCTCTTCTCCATCAAAGTCTTTTCTCCTTTGATGATCAGTTCACCTGCCATCTTTTTTTCTTGATTCTTAAATTTGGGTGGTGCTCCTGATATATCAAAGTGAAGGTATGAGAAGATGGTCACATCCTTTGGGTACAGTCACAAGAAAGATCATGATGATGAAACATCGGCCATACCCCGTACTGGGCCCGGCTCCTTGGAGTTACCCTGGCCAAGTCCTTCCCAACCACCCAGGTCTCAGGACCCTGACACTTGGACCCTCCTGACCCTACTCCCATGTTTCTGAAAGATGTATGAACACGGGCAAGCAAAACAAAGATCCATGTCTGCCTCCTCAGGAGTTCAGGGTCAAGTCCCTAGACCCAGAAAGTCCCCAAATCCCCGTGCCCTATCTCGAGGAGGCAAAGCGAAGCCCTAGAGTGTGGGCCAGAGTCACGGGCCTTGATGTGTGCTATGTGCTAGTAAATACTTCTAATTCCTTCTAGACAAAAGCTTTGATTGATAAGCTCCAAAAGCTTGTGTCGTCAGAGGGCAGATTTAAGAATCTGAGAGAAGCTCTGAAAAAGTAAGTGTGTGTCATTTTGTCACCATTATTTTTTAAATTGTAGAACCACACTGCAGAGGCATTCACGTGCCACCACTGGCTGGAGCAGGAGGTCTGTCTGTCTGTCTGTCCATCTGTCTACCCACAAGACCGACCCCTACACATCCCAGACCCCCAGGGCAGGTCAGCTTTGTCCTCCATCATCTACCAGAGAAATTCCAAGGTGTCAGGGCATTTCCCAGGAGAGGCACAGGAATAGTCTTGAGACATGCAGTAGCTGTGATGATGATAATAGTGGTGCCGGATTCCTTGATTCCAAAATGCACATTTTATTTTACATTTTACCATTTCTGACATCAGGATACATCTCACAGTCAGTGTGTTTATTTTGTATGATTGTGTTTCCTTTTTGTACTGGATAATTAGTCATCAAGACAAGAGTGCATTTTACACACAATGGCATCTTGGAATCAAAGAAATACGGTTTTACCAGTAATTTACACCTTACAGTTTGCAAAGTTTGTGCCCTGCCTGGCCATGGTGTGTGCAGCCCCATTAACACTGCCTGTGAGGTGGGCCTTCTCAACCTCGGCCCTCCTGTCCTTTAGACCAGGATTTTTTTTTTTTTTTTTGCCACACCACGCGGCATGTGGGATCTTAGTTCCCCAACCAGGGATCAAGCCTGCGCCCCCTGCAGTGGAAGTGCAGAGTCTTAACCACTGGACCACCAGGGAGGTCCCTAGACCAGAACAGTTTTTGTCGTGGGGACTGTCCTGTGCATAGAAGGATGTTTAGCAACATCCCTGGCCTCTACCCATGAAATGCCAGTGTCTGCCCCACCCCCCCAGTTATGACAACCGAGGAGGTCTCCAGACATGGCCAGATATCCTCAGGGAGGCAAAATCGCCCCTGTTGAGGACGACTGTTGTGAGACAGATTCTCCCATGATGTTTCTCCAGACAAGACGCTGAGGAGTTAGTGGCTGGCCCAAGGATTTGGGGCTGTGGTGACAGAGCCGGGCTTTGGCCCAGGCTGGCCTCCCAGGCCAGTGCTCTGTGGTTTGCCCAAGGTTACCTCCCATGAGGGTCCAGGCCAGCTCTCCCAGGGCAGCGGTGACTCGGCCCGTTGGTACACGCTGTGGCCACGTACGCACGTGAAATGGGGATTTGCTCCCTCTGGTTAGATGCGCACTTGGGGTTTCTCCACTAGTCTCTGCCCCTGTGTTCCCCTCGGGCACTTGAACGTGTGCCCCGTTGGGCTGGCCCTCACCCTCTCTCTCCCTGCCTGGCTGGCTACTCGCTGGACTTTGGAGAGACCCTGGGAGACCCCTAGGGTCCCGGCTCCTTATAGAGCCCAGGAATGCCTTTCCTCCCTTCCGCGAGGGATCACGTGATCACTGCCAGTACAAGGCCACTGAAGTCCGCGACCACCCAGCACCTCCAGCCTCGCCGGTGGCTCTGACACACCACACACCCGCCCTGCCAGCCTCGTCTGCCTTTCTCGTTTTCTTCCTGCCGTACCTGGTCTGTCCCTTGTGCCAGCTCCGTGTGCCATTGCCTTGACCATCTCCACTTTATTTGTGTCCTCAGACAGATGTTCCACCCATCTGTGCTGTCCGGCCGTCTCTCCTCCGCCTGGGCTCCGCGGAGCCCCCGTGGACGGTGCTTGTGGGGAGCTGCCCCCCCGTGCATTCACCAACTTGTCCGTCCGCCCGCAGCGTGCTGCCCCATCAGCCTCCTTCACATGGCTTCCTCGCCCACCGCCGCCGCTGCCTCCGCTGCGTCCGTGGTCCCCCATTCTGTCCAAGTCCCCATCCTGACTGTCTTCCCTCTTTCAGGTTACCCGTGGGCCTATGTAAGTGCCTCTCCCAGACGCCTCTGCTCCCTGCCCCACGGGGCGGAGGTGGCCTTCGGGCATCTGGGCGCTAAGACCTTTATGCAAACCAGGTTCCTGCCTTATGGAGATATAGGCCAAGCCAGGCAGGGGAAGGACAGATTGGGGCAAACGTTTCTGCACTCTTTCTTCGGAGGCACTAAGGTTTATACTTAGAGCGGTGTTGTGTTAGGGTTTGGGGGTCGTCTCACCAGGCAGGGGACGGGCCGGAGGCAGTAGAGTGAGGTGGTGGGCACAGCTGGTGACCCACCCAGACAAGGAGCCCATGACGGACCCCACCGTGTAGGTCCTCAGACCCATTCTGATGTCCTGGGCATCCTTTTTCGCCTGTCATCATATCATTCAGCCTTGTGCCAGCACCCGGGCTAGCACGTGACCTTTTCCCTTTACCCCCAAATCCTCCCTCCCGTCCCCGGCCACTCTCTTAAATATCCCCTGGCCCACCTACAATGCTTCAGTCCCCTGCCCGTGCGCTCCCAGATGGACATTATCTCCTCTTCTCATTCCCCACACCACACCCTGGTCCAACCCACGAGACTGTCCCCTCCTCTCAGCTGCCCAGAGACCAGAACCTTCCCACAGCTCCAGCCAACAACATTTGGCTGAGGGCTAACTACGTTCGGCAGTAAAATGTGGTCACCAGCTCTTTGGGGGCCAGTTCCAGTTTTGCCCGTCCATCTACTCTGATGGGCTCATCTGCACCTTTGTCTTTAGCTTGAATAGGATGCCCACGGAAGGAACGCAGGGACCGGGCTCTCACTGTTAGCTGCTGCCATGAAAGCCCTTCCCCTCTGTTCCCGTCAGTGGAGGATGGGAACAGCTCTGGAGGGGCGAGTCTGCTAGCGGACCAGCAGGTCACCCCGCAACCACCTCCAAAGGGGGGGGGACATCCATCTATCTACGTGGATATGATGGATCCAGAGTCCTGGAGTTCCAGAGTCTCAGGGGCTCCGACAAGACCAAATACCCGTTTCCATCTTTATTTTCTGTCTGTGGCCACAGAGCAAAGCCCAGTCTCTTGCTAATGAGACAACAGAGCAGGGTGTATCCAGGAGGCAGAAAGTAAGACTGGACCCCGAGCCCCACCCACACTGCCAACACATTGCCAAAAAAAAAAAAATTTTTTTTTTTTCCCCATAACCTGCGTACCTGATTTCCCTGCACCCCATGCCAGAACTGAGACCTGTAAGGGAGAGCAGCCCATCCCATGGCTGGGGCGGGGTGGAGGAGAGGGCTGACCCGTGCTGTCACCGCCCGTTTCCTGGGGTCTGGTGGAGTGCCCCTGGGGCAGCTGCATCTCGCTTTCAGTTGCCGGTAACAGTTAATTTCTTTCATCCCCCTTGACATCAGCAGGAATTTCTTGGTAGAAACATCAAGTGCGGGGGCCCCAAACAACCACAGACAAGATCCAGATGCCAGGTGTCACCACGTCTAGGCGCTGCCCGAAACACCAGGAGCACAGCTTTTAGGATGGGGGATGGGGCACTTTTCTTTCTGCTCCCTGAAACGTCAGACACAGGCATGGCGGGGCTCTGCCGAACGAGGAAGCGCCCCCTCATTTCAGCCTTGTTGGCCCCGCCCTGATCCAGGGCAAGGCTGGATCCCTCCTGACAGGGGCCAGATGACCACATGGAAAGTTCAGAGCTAGCCATAGGTTGGGTGTTTTGCCTACACGAAGCCCCTACCGTGCTCCCCTGCTCGCTCAGATGCTCAGTATGGTCTGCCTCGTGGTGCCCTTTGGGGGCCCTCCACCAGCCCCGTGTACCCCACACCTGTCCCCACCGCCCCCTACACGGGCCACTCCAACAGCCCCATATATTTACCTACGTGGCTCTGGATTTTGGTTGGTTGGGTGTGCGTGTGTGTGTGTACATGACTGAATTAAGGGTGGTGTTCCCTGGACCCCTCACCGTGAAGGTAGCAAACAGGAACAGAGTTTGGTGCTGGGGCTGGCAGTGCTACTCGCAGTGACTAAATTGCCCGTCCATCACCTTTCCACAACTGGATCAGAAACCCCAGTAAATACCTCAGGGAGATCCACCTCAGTGACCAGAGGACTCCCAGACTTCTTTCATTGGTCTGGGTGGTCAGAGGCCCTGTGAGGCATCCAGAAACACCCTGCGTCCTTCAGTCATTCACAGGCAGCGAGCAGCACCCGGCCTCCCCTTCTGCCTCTATCTGAGATAAGAGGTCCTTCGAGCTCTGCAGGCTACCTGGTTCCCATCAAGGGCAGGGAGAGTGCGGCGCCCGCCAGAACCTGCCGGTCAGCACACTGCCTCGGCCCTCCAGCTCCAGAGCGGCTGCTCAGACCTTTGAACTCTTTCTCCGTCAGATCCACCAGCCTGTGCTCCAGACTTGGAGTTTGACGGAAAGGAAATGCAAAGCCAGGCATGTAGCAATCATGGACTATACTGGCCAGAAGGACCCAGAGAGGTCTGCCAGTGACCAGTAGGATTCTTGCTTTTTTTTCTTTTTCACAACTCACAGTAAAAAAAAAAAAAAAAAAATTACATTTGACAGTGTGACCCTATATACAAATGCATATATGCATAACAGGAACAAAAATTTCACAAAGCAATTTTAGTCCATGCAATGAACCCAGATATCCTCTATTCTCTTTTTTTTTAATTTTTAAAAAAATCTGGTCAACACTCACCAAATTGGTTTTAACACCCATGACAGGGTCAAGACCGACAGTTCAAAAAACATTTCTCCTGCTCACTGTTTCCCAAACTCCAAGCATCCACCTCCTTCAAGACTTTGCCATACCCATGTGTCAGCTATATTTGCATTTACTTAATGGTCTCCTTTAAAGTAACTCACTATTTCCCAGAAATACATTTAAATAAGAAGGAAAACTCTATATCATGACAGCAAATGGGAAACCAGCGTATTTGCCATAAATACACAAGGTTACCATAAAAAAATAAATACAGTGAAATCAAAATAATATGAAATTCTGGCCAGATCCTGGTGTTTCCTGAGTGAGACCTGTTACTATTTGTTCAAAAAGAAAAAAAGAGGAAAATGGCACTTGTTAGAAAGTGTCAAAGCTATGCTGTCACCAAATGAGCTCTCTCCTTGAGCAGTGGGGGGGAGGAGGGAGTGAAAATCTAATGTTTCTTATCATATGAATCAATTTATTTAAACAGTGTCTGGGCATCACCTAAAATCAACTCTCAAATCACCTAAAATTGTCTTAGCTAACATCAGTTCTCTGGTACGAGGGGAACCTGAGGGCCAGAGAGGGAAAGAACTGACCTAGGGTCACACAGCAAGCAGGCAAGGGACAGAGGCCAGGTTTCTGTTCTTGCTCTACCATCCTCCCTGCCTCCCCTTCCTCTGGAGTGGCAGGACTGCCACAGGAGACAAAGGTGAGATGGGCTAGAAAGGAGGGTCCCTGTACCTGTGTGCTGAGCTGAGAGGAGGCTGCGGAGCACTGTGTGAGGGGTCCCCTGGGCGAACTATCTGGAGCTCTGCCAGAGTAGAGTGACCACTGGACCCATCACAGAATCACCCCCTTAACCTAGCACCCCACCCAGAGGCACCAGAACAAGTTGTGCAGGAACAGTAACAGGAGCCCCTGCTTCAGAGCCACAGATCAGAGAGGTCCGGCCCATACTGCTGAGTGCCATCCCCATGAAAGCCATCCCCCAGGAGCCTCCGATCGTGGGAGCCGTCTCACCCAACCCCCCCGCCCAGAAGCCAAATCCAGGATGGTGATCTCAGAGGGCAAGGGTTTCCTGCGCTGGCAGCCCAGTGCTTGGGTGGGCAGAGATCCAAATGGGGAAGAAGTAAAGGCAGAGAAGTCTTGGGGAAAGAAAGAGACAAGGGGCTGGGTGGGGTGGCTGGTGGTGACTGGCAGGAATGGGCATGGTGCTGTGAAGCCCCCCAGGATGTGATTCTAGGGCGGGATTGGGATGGAGAGTTTCAGTGGAGAGACAGGAAGGAAAGGCGAGCTGGGAGGGGGCTGGCGGCCAAGCCCCAGCGCTCCATCCGGGAGGGAGAACGGAGAGGTAGAGGAGGGCCTTCTGGCTTGGGGTGGGAGGGGTGATTGATTGAGACGCCCCAGGCCCCAGCAGGCACCATGTCACCCCCACCACCCCGGAGGACTGACTCTCACACCCAGCTGGCAATCCGAGCCCCAAGAGCTGCTATTATTCTTGGCGAATAGAAATCCCTTTCCCTCCAGCAAAGCGAGAGATGCATGCGGGGTGTTCTGTTCTTGGTAGAGGCTCGAGTTTTTAAGTGAAAAACTTCTGTTAATGCCATTTGCTTCAAAGTTGTGACCCACCCTGTGTCCCTTACCTGGGGATGTACCTCACTGACCTGGCCTTCATCGAAGAGGGGACGCCCAACTACACGGAGGACGGCCTGGTCAACTTCTCCAAGATGAGAATGGTGCGTTCCCCACAGCAGAGCGGGGCAGGGGTGGGGGGAACATCAAAACCCAGACCCAAGCCCCGGGCTCACCCAAGCTGTGCCCGACAGTCCTGGCTGACTGGACGCGGCACACGCCCTGGGGAGCCTGAACCCAGCTTCTCCAGTAAGAATAGTCACTTCCTCAAACGAGCAGCTCGCATCTGGCAGGCCCTGAGCCAGCTCTACCTGCATCTCCTCCTTTAATGCCCGCAGTCTGAGGGGTGGGTGCTTTTATTATTCTCCACCTTACAGGTGAGCAGGCTGAGGCTTGGAGTAATCAATCACCAGCCCAAGGTCACCCCTAAGGAAAAGGCAGAGCCGGGTCTGGGGCCCAAGTCTGTCTGACTCCAAAGCCTGCCCCTTTATTCGCGCCCCATCCATTGTTGTTCAGATAAGCACTTGCGTTATGTGGCCGCAGCAAAATCATTTCTGCAGCACCTCCTAAGCAAGTAGGTTTCCAATTTCCCCAGAGGAGTCTAGGCCCTGGGAGGGGAGATGAGGATCCTTCCAGCAGGGTGCCTGCTTTCCAGCCAAACTTCTCGTCTTCTCACTCCAACTAGAGAGCCTCTATTTGTATCGGTTCTGTGTCATGGGGTTCCTCCTGAGATTTTGTTTAATAGGTAAGGTTTCTCTGTCAAAGGCAAGTTGGCAGCACCGACCTGGGAACAGGATGGGGGAGCCCCTTTGTGTGGTCTTGCACATGGTGGGCACGTAGAAAGTGGCAGAGGCCTTTAGCTATTGCTGGAATTGATGGGGGCTGTTTTAGGATGTTGGATAAGCCAGCACCACTGATCAAATGATATGTTTTTCTCTCAATCACATAGTATAATTAACCTATAGATTCTTTTTTTTTTTAGCAACAAAAATCACTCATTTATTTTCATCACTCAGAGAATATGATTGGTAATTTTCTTTTACTGTATTATCTCTGAGTCTTTAAAACAATTCTTTCTTCATCATCTATCATGTGATCCTACTAAATATACCTTTTACCTTTCAGAATATGCATCTTTTTTATTGAAGTATAGTTCATTTACAATATTGTGATAGTTTCAGGTATATGACATAGTAATTCAGTATTTTTATAGATTATGTGACTGGATAAAGAAGATGTGGTATATACAAACACATACACACACACACACACACACACACACACACACACACACACACACACACACACGGAGAAAGAGGAATGTTATTCAGCCATAAAAAAGAAGGAAATTCTAGGAGGTACAAACTATTGGTTTGGCCAAAAAGTTCGTTCGGTTACTGAATACATTGTTCAATAAAGTTCTTGGTAAAAATGAAAAATGTGTCTTTACTTGAAACCGAATGAACTTTTTTGCCAACCCAATATTATGTGTAAAATAAGCTACAAGGTTATGTTGTACAACACGGTGAATATAGCCAATATTTTATAATAGCTATAAGTGGAGTTTAACCTTCAAAAATTGTGAATCACTACATTGTGCACCTGTAACTTATATAATATTGTACATCAACTATAGTTCAATAAATAAATAAATTGCATGAAATTCTGCCATCTGCAACAATGTGGATGGACCTAGAGGGTATTATGCTTAGTGAAATAAGTCAGAGAAGGACAAATACTCTATGTTATAACTTATACTCTATGTTATAACTTAAAGAAACTCATGCTGCCTCAGTGGGGTCTCCTAGGAGGTGAATTAAGAGACTGACTGCAGACATGGCTGTTGATGCCCCTTCTGTTCTGTGGCATGGGGGGGGGGGTCGGGGGAGGGTGTACTAAGAGAAAGCTGTCTTCTAAACCCCTCCTTCCTTCCTGCAGATATCCCATATCATCCGAGAGATTCGCCAGTTTCAACAAACTGCCTACAAAATAGAGCACCAAGCAAAGGTAAGCTGGCAGCATTTTCAGTCACTTCCGCTTTTTCACAAGTGCTCTGGCTGCACTGCCTTCCTTCCTGCCTTTTCCGCTCCACACCCAACCACTTTCTGCCCCTGAGTTCCCTGGGCCCTCTCTTTCAGGAAACCCTCCCTGTCCCCTGTCCCCTGACCCTCCCTGAGTTCCCCCTCCTTTGGACTGCGCCTGTGCTAATCTTGTAGCTCCTGTCTGATTTTTACCTGCCATGGGATGGTTTATAATCATGTCTGACCTCCCCTGAGGCAGGAGAGGCAGTGTTTATCAGATCTTTTCAAAATGCTCACCAGTTTCAAAATTCACAGCTAGAAAGGGCACACAGCAAAAAGTCCCCCAGCCTGCAAGTTCCTCTCCCAAAGCCAACTGTATCACCCATTTTTTCTGTGTGTGTGCAAACACACCCCAACTTTTTTTTACTATAGTGTATACTATAGCATACTATACATTGCTTCAGCATCATTCTTTTTTCCCTAAATAACACATCTTGGAGATATTTCCTGTTGAGGCAGAGGCATTCTCCTTCTTCCATACGGCTGCAGAGAAATTCATGTATTTATTCGATCCTCTATACTGATGGACATTTAGGTTGTTTCAGTCTTTTGCTGCTATAGGCAAGGTGGGGAAAAAACACCTTGTACATTCGGTAATCAGAGAGTGCTGTGAGAGTGTGAATCCAGGGGCCTGTATTGGGGTTGGGGGACAGGGCCCAACTGAGAAGCACAGAGGCCGCAGATGGCTGCTATGAGTAGCCTCAGACAAGCCTGAACCAGGTGGGACTGTGGGCTTCTAGAAGGCTCTGGGAGCCGTGTCCTAAGGAGAGTGGGAAGCCCTGAAAGGAGCTTACAGGACTGGATTAATATGCATTTTTTAAAAGATGGTGGGGCTGTATGGAGAGAGGTTGGCATGTTAGTCTCATTTCACTACTCAAACCCTGTGCCGTTAGCCCCATTTTACAGTTAAAATAACTGGGATTTGCTAATCCAGACTCTGGCTCCAAATCCTATGACTTTTTTACGCTGCCCAGAGATGTATTTGCTTCCCATCCAGCTTCTTAACCTCCTAGTTTGCAGTTCACAAAAAATATCCAGCTCCAGACATACTCCTGAGCATACCAGAAAATCAAGCTCTTGGTATTTTTCCCTTCTACTTTCCTTTGTGATAGACTTGCCCTGTTTCCTGCCATGTTCTGTGAACTCACTATCTGTCTAATAGCTGATAGCCACAAAGAGAAGAAAAATCAGTAGGTTAACCAATTGTGCCACTTTTTCCTTGTTCATTCATTCGCTCAAGTATTTACTGAGCATGTATTCTGTGCCAGGCACTGTATTAGGCCTCGGTCCCTTCTTAAACTAGCCCTCGAGCTCCATATGCAATACAAATAAATGTTACTGCCCTTCAGACTCTTTTCCTTAACAGCTTTGCAGTGGTGGTATTTGCTGCCAGTCTCCTGCTAAAGCAAAATTTTTAGGGAAACAAATGCTCATGACAGAGGAAACTAACTAACCAGTCTGCTGATTCCCAGAGTGTTTGGGAGGGTTGAGATTTGGGGCTCTAGAAAGGGCTGTTCACAGGAAGCTACTAGCTATTTATAAAAGTCTGGTCTATTTCACATGGCTGTAAAATCGCCATGTCTTTATCAGTGGATATGGGTTAATCTAGACGGTGGTATCTGAGGTTGTCTTCCTAGAGGTGCTGGGTGAGAGCCATTAATCAATCAGACACAATAATCACTTCATCTGTGACTGATGATCAGCATCCTAGGAAGCCGGTTCTGTCCCTCACAGTAGCAGAGGGTCCATTAGCAAAGATGCTCGCGACACAGACTTGATTTTTCTCAAGCAGCTATCAGAAGATTCCCAATTACGTGCTAAGAAATATAATGTGTTTTCTTCTTTCTGCTCTGAGTTTCTGTGGAAAAACATGAAGCTTCGGCTCCAAACAACGTGACAAGTCAATGAGCCTTGGAAAGATTCTTTTCGAAGGGCGGGTGGGGTTTGCCTATGAGATGTGGGCTCTGATCTCTCATCGTACATTTAACACACAGGAATCCAGCAAAACACCTGGGAGCAGTGTGAAGTGGGGAGGGAGGAGGAAGGAGAGTAATCGAGTCCACGTGGTGACTCTTCCTGACTTTCCACTCTGAGATTTTGCCCTGGAGTGGGCCTCGTGAGATGAAAAATAAGGGAGGCTCTTTCCTTACGCGGCCTCAGTTTCCACTGTCTTCTCTTGGGTGAATCTCTCTCGGCATTACATAAACTTGGTGTTTAAGTACGTTTTTCCAACATACAGAAACATTGAAAGAATTGTGAACACCCGTACATCCACTACCTAGATGCTACAATTGACATTTTAGATATATAGATAGAGACGATTTTTTAATATGAGCCCAAAATATTTCACCTAATGTTCAACCAAAGAAACGGTGGTCAAGAGTAATTTTGACTATATGTGATTTTATATTACTATGAAGACAAAAAAGGTGAAAAATAATACTAAGAAAAATAATGCAAAGACACAACACTGCTTAATGCATCTTTGCCTCATGTGCAAGCCTGACGCCCCTCCCTGCCTCCACCCTAGTGCCTGATTCCTGGGAGACACCCGACGTCCACGTAGTATTATGGAGGTCCCATCGCCCTGCCATTCCTTTTTCTCTTTTCCTTTTCTCAGGTAACCCAATATTTACTGGACCAATCTTTTGTAATGGACGAAGAAAGTCTCTACAAGTGTTCTCTCCGAATAGAACCAAAACTCCCCACCTGAAGCTCCCCACCCAGCCCGCCGCCATGGACACATGCTATATGATATTGTACATAGTCGTTTGGTTTCTCTGGATTTTCTTCTTTAGTATGTGCTTCTCCAAGAATACAAATCCGTTCTTGTTCTTAGATTCCTGTAGAACCAAAATATGAATCTCTGCACCGGTTAGGACTTGGTCCACGCACCCCGCCCCTCGTTTCCTGCAGTGCCTGTTTCTTTGAAACAACTGTACTCTTAGTCTGTTCTTCCCAGCCCCTCACTCTCCCCCAAAGGGAAAACAGAATCTGTGCATACACGAATCTTTGGCACCAGTCCTGCTTCTGTCCGTCCCCAGCCCAGGCCCCTGGGTTGAGTTGGCCACCCAGCATCCTCCGGCATGTTCCATGTAGCTGTTATAACAGGGTGGGGGGTAGGGGGGAGGCGGGAGGGGGAACCGTACCCTGAAGTCCAGTCATCGACAAATCTTCCCGCTGATGGTGATGCCAATTTCCAAAGCAGCTTTTTCAGCCAAAATCGCAGGTCTCAAAACTCCGTGTCTCCCAGTGACCTGGAGGGAAAGGAGTCCTGTCCGCTGAGACCCACGCCCTGCGACACCGAGGCCACCACCTCGTTCAGGCACCACGTCGCTCCTGGCTCTGAGAATAAAACCAGGTAGCACGACTAGCGATCTCGATAACCCTGGACGAGGCCCTGGAACTTCCTGAGGAAAACAGAATCACAACACAAAGTCATGTCGGCTTCTGCCGACGGCTGCCCAGCATTCACTGCAAGTCGGGAACACACAAAAGTGTCACTTTTCCTCTCTGAGCCGCCTAACGGTCACTACAAGCTTACGTTGAGATGCTCCAAGTCTGTATGCCTTGTGAAAAATAGTACCACACTGTAGAATTAGGAAATCCATAACCAAGTGTTTTTATTGCATATACTGTAGTCCTGTCTAAATGCCTTCTAGCAGGAATATAGTACTGTAGTGCTTATTCTGTGAATATTACCATCTATTTTTTACATTGTACAGTATAGAAAACACAGGTTAACTCTGAAGTGGCAGGCATGCCCCACTCTGACAGACAGACAACTTTTGCTGTAAGCAATACCTAGTGGTATGAGAATTCTATTTCAAGTCCTACAATATTTCAACTTACAGCTTGTTTGGAAAAAAAAAAAAGAAATTTCCATTTTTGTAAAAATATATGTTTCCTGATTACCTCTTGCTAATAAATCTATTCTATCTCAGGGTGAACGGTGGAATTTTGATGGGTTTCATTTATTCACGCAAGGGATGTTTGATGAGCACTTGGTCCTTATCAGGCCCTGGGCTCAGACCAGAGATCTGGAGTGATAAGGGCAGAATCCCTGCTTTTGGGGGGTACTCATAGTCTGTTGATGTTCTCTGTTGCAGCAGGAACAAATAGCTCCAAAACTCAATGTGACGGCTGAAAACAATCTTTCACAGTTCCGTGGGTTGACTGGGCCCAGCTGGTGGTTCTTGCTTGGAGTCCCTTGTGAGGTGCCAGTCACAGAGCAGCTGAGGCTGGAGTCATCTGAAGGCTCGGCTGGACGGGGTGTCCAAGATGGTGCTCTCCCATAGCTGGGGGCTGAGCTGGGGCTGTCAACCAGAGCGTCCACACGTGGCCTCTCCACGTGGCTTGGGCTTCTCACAGTATGGCAGCTGGGTCCGAAGAGCAGCCTTCCAAGAGACTCAGGCAGAAGCTGCAAGGCTTCTTCTGACCTAGGCTCAGAATTCCCAGAACATCACACCCACAGTGTTCTATTGGTCAAGCACGTCACCAAGGCCAGCCTGGTCACAGGGGGAAGAGAATGAAGCACCTCCTCTTGATGGGAAGAGCCACAAAGAATGTGCAGCCATCTTTAAGCTGCTGGAGAGACAGACCGTTTGAGCCACGCTGTCACAGGATGGTGCAGGAAGTGCCTTGGGGACACCACGGAGGAAAGGACAGAGGTGGGGGCATTGGAAAAAGCTCCACAGAGGTGTGAGGAGGGTGTGGGATAAGTAGGGATGATTTCCCAGAAGAAGGTGGCGGGGAGGGCATGCTGGACAGGGGGACCAGCAAAATCCCAGAAGCATGAAAGAGTACACTTGTTTGGGGAAGAGCTAATATGGGCGTGCCCTCAGGGAAGGCACCCTGGTCCTCCCCAGACCCCTCCTCACAATCACCCAGGAAGGGTGGGCCCAGAACACGACCCTCAGTGACAGGCATGAGGCCCGCTGGGAGGCAAGACCCATTTCCCTGGGACCTGCAGCCAACAGGCTCCAAGACTGCTTGTTTTCTTCAGACACAGAAAAGCAGTTAAGGTTGCTGGGAGGATTCAGTGTGCTGCTACAAGCTGCTACCCTGAGGTGATGAGAACGGGACAAGCACTTGCTAACCATGAACTATCTGTAGAGCCCTGACTGTTCCAGGTTATCTTAGGCACTGCGGACTTAGCCATGAACAATGCAGTCAAGGTCCCTGCCTTGGGACTTCCCCTGGTGGTTAAGACTCTGTGCTCCCAATGCAGGGGGCCCAGGTTCGATCCCTGGTCAGGGGACTAGATCCCACATGCCACAACTAAAAGGTCCCACATACCAGCAACTGAAGATCTGGCGTGCCACAACTAAGACCCGCCACAGCCAAATAAATAAATATTTAAAAAAAAAAAAAGGGGCACCACCAAAAAAAAAAAAAATTTCCCTGCCCTCACGAGGTTTACATTCTGGTGGGTGATAACAATGGACAATTTTTTTAAATACCCAGGGCAGCATGACAAGTACCACAAGCACAGTCCAGCAGGGCAGTGTTGAGGCTGCCTGAGGCTGGGACAACTGACCTGAAATCTGGATAATGAAAAACCATGATGCTATCGTTAAAGAGGCTGTGAGGTGAACACTCACCTGAGTGCAGGTGCTCGTGTTCTGGTTGGTGTGAGGCGCTGGGCAATTCTCTGAGGCTTTCTCAGGGCCAGGATTAGGGTGAGACAAGAGAAATGCCCACCTCGGGTGTGAAATATAAGGGACTGCTAAAAAACATAGTCATAAAGGTAACAGTCTAATGCAATATTTTTTAAAAGTCAAAATCAGGGACTTCCCTGGTGGTCCAGTGGTTAAGACTTCGCCTTTCAATGCAGGGGGTGCAGGTTCCATCCCTGGTTGGGGAGCTAAGATCCCACATGCCTCACAGCCAGAAAAGCAAAACATAAAACAGAAGCAATATCGTAACAAACTCAATCAAGACTTTAAAAATGGTCCACGTCAAAAAAATCTTTAAAAAAAAAAAAGTCAAAATTAATACAAAAAAATCCGTGAAGAACAAAATATCAATTTTTTCATAAAGACAGGATGGGTATTACTGATTTTTCCTCTCGTCTCAGGTTCCATCAAGTGCGGCTTGACGAGGCTACCTGACCCTTTTACAAGTGAAGTGTAGGATGGCTCTAGTTCCAGAAAGGAAATAGCATTGGTCCAGGCCAGAAGCTCATTCGTGGGGAGGGATGGTGAGCTTGTTTATCCTCCCTGCTTGTTTGTGTTCGGTCGGATGGTTTTGGAGGGTGTCTCTTGATCCCAACCGCACGAAGGAGCTTTTTAAAAGGTCAGTACACAAGAGAGAGATTGCACCTGGTCCTCTAGCATCCTTTGGGGTAAGTGGGTTTCACGATGGCAGATGTGTTGCCCGTTGGCATCCGGCTGTCCCCTCTCCAGCTTTTTGCTCTCACCCTGTGTCTAATGATCACGGTTCCCTTCCCAGCAGTGGCCCTGCCAAGACCTCTCTGGCTGCCGGGGAAGGAGTGTCTGGAGAGGTGGGTGGTGGTTGTCTCGGGTGTCTAGCAGTACCCCCAGACCTACCCTCGCCCCCCCCCCAAGAATTTACCTAACACCTGGGCGTGCATACCTCGGTAACCAGCATCCCGCCCTGCTTCTGACCTCCTAGAGCTCATGACCCAGCTGAAGAGAAGAAACACGAAGCAAACAGCACTCAGGTTTCTAACTCCAGCTCACGCCTCCCTCCAACCTCCTCAAAAAAAACTACCTAGAAGGTGCCTCCACTTGGGTGCCCTACTGCCACCTTACTCAACTGGACCAAACTGGCCTCATCAACTTCCCCACCACACCTGGGCCTCCTCAGCACCCCTACCCACCAGTCATGCAAGCTAGAAACCCAGAGGTCACCCCTGACTCCCACTTCAAAGGATCACCTAATCCGGGCAATGTTAACCTCCTAGATATCTTTCCAGCCAGGTCACAGCTCTTCGTTGCCTCTGCCACTACCTTGGATGAGCAATTCTCAGCTTTTTGACCTCAGGGACCCCTCTATACTTGTAAAAACTATTGAGGATCCCCCCCCCGAGAAAAAAACCATATAACTGGGTTCTATCAGTAGATATAATTGTAGTACTGATTATTTTATTTGAAACTAAAACTTCAGGAGAGTATTTAAATAATTATTTATTAATTCATTTAAAAATAACAATAACACCAGCAATCACACTTCTGGGTATTTGCCCACAAGAATTGAAAGCAGGGTCTCAAAGACATAATCGTACACCCATTTTCATAGTAGCATTATTCGCAATAACCAAAAGGTGTAGTCAGTCCGTGTCCATCAACAGATGAATGGATAAACCACACGTGGTAAACAGATACAATGGCATGGTATTCAGTCTTTAAAAGGAAAGAAATACAAAAAAAAAAAAAAAAAAAAAGGAAAGAAATTCTGACACCTACTACATGATGAAGCTTGAAGACATTAAGCTCAGTGAAATAAGCTAGTCACAAAAAGACAAACACTGTGGGATTCCACTTATATGAGGTCCCTAGAGGAGTCAAATTCATGGAGACAGAAAGTAGAAGGTGGGTGCCAGCGTTTTGTTGTTGTTGACATTTTCAATATTAAAAAAAAAAATTCACTGTTGCAGCCCTGATAGCTCTCTTCCAGTATTTTTTAACCATTCTGATGTATCTTGTGGGGATATTTATTCACATCATTTTGCTTAATACATTTCTTTCTACACAAGACTGAATTTAAAAGTCTCTGTAACATTTTCAGTTACAGTGATAACACACTAATAAATTATAAATTAACAAAATCTTCATGTTTGCTTTAAAAAAAATCATTTATCAAATGCTAAACTCCAGATTACCTGGAAAATTAAAGATGCAATTTGCTATAAATCTGGCATTCCAATTAAATTGGAGGAAGTTGTTTGAGGAGTTGTTCTTTAATGGGTACAGCGTTTCAGTTTTGCAGAAAGAAAAGTTCTGGAGATAAAGGACAGTGGTGGTTACAAAACAGTGTGAATGTACTTTTACCAGTGCTGAACTGTACACCTTAAAACAGGGAGGATGGCCAATTTTACGTTGCGGGTACTTTACCACAATTGAAAACAAATGTTAAATAACAATCACACACCTATTATGTATTGACATAAATAACCTCTTTTTAATGAAGTTACTGAATTTTCAAAAAAAAAATAATTTCATGAGGAAAATGGCATCACTTTACGTTTTCGCCAATCCCTTTAATGTCTGGCTTAATAGAAGGTGGATCCCCATATCATGTACACATCATGTAGCCTTTGGAAAACTCTACTGCACACTCATAAGACAGTAAAGAGTGAAAAAGGCAAATGCTGTCTTAGTATTATTATGAAAGTAGTTTCAACCTTACAAACCCCTTTTGAAAACCACTTTAGACCAAGCCACCAGCATGTCTTGACTGGAGTTCAGTCATCTTTTTTTTTTTTTAAATAAATTTATTTATTTATTTTATTTTGGGGCTGTGTTGGGTCTCCGTTGCAGTGCGCGGGCTTCTCAATGCGGTGGCTTCCCCTGTTGCAGAGCACAGGCTCTAGGCGCGCGGGCTTCAGTAGTTGTGGCACGCGGGCTCAGTATTTGTGGCTCATGGGCTCTAGAGCGCAGGCTCAGTAGTTGTGGTGCACGGGCTTAGTTGCTCTGTGACATGTGGGATCTTCCTGGACCAGGGATCGAACCCGTGTCCTCTGCATTGGCAGGCAGATTCTTAACCACTGCACCACCAGGGGAGTCCCTGGACTTCAGTCACCTTGCCGTCTCAATCACCCAGCCTTCCTTTTGGGCATTTATCCTTCCTCTAGTCCATTTTCCAGCTATGACCAAAGTGAGCTTTTCAAACACAGATCCGATCATATCATTCTTCTCCTTACAATTCCCTAAGGGCATCAAAGAATGTGATAAAGTTCAAATTCTTCAGTGTGATCTCCAAAGCCCCACCCCATCTCTCCCCAGCCTACTTCCTGTCCCCTCACTTCCTGGGCTCCAGCCACACTGTTTCCAACCAAGTTTCTTTCCATCTTAGGGCCTTTGCACATACTGTTTCCTCTTTTTCTCTGAGGTCATACTTACCCATCTTTCAGACCTCAACTCAGACACTACCTCCCCAGAGAGATATTTGAAGACAACAACCCCATCGTACATTCTCATGTCATTTCTTTCTTTTCATTGCATAATTTGTTACTTAAGTCCTGTCCTCCCCCTACTAAAGTGTAAACTGCACGAGGGCAAAAACACATCTCATTCAACCATCACTGCCCAGCACAGAGCCTGGCATGTAGTGACATTCTACAGAGAATGTTTGTTGAATGAATGAACCACATCTTTGCTGTTCAAATTGTGAACCCTGAACCAGCAACACTGGCATTGCCTGGGAATCTGTTAGAAATGCAGGATCTCAGGCCCCACCTGAGACTTCCTGAACCAGAATCCGAACAACCTCCCCAAGTGATAGCACATGACCATTTTAGAAGCACTGGATTTTTTCTTCTTAATTTTTATTGGAGTATAGTTGATTTACAATGTTGTGTTAGTTTCAGGTGTACAACAGAGTGATTCAGTTATACATATACATGTATCCACTCTTTTTGTTTTATAGATTCTTTTCCCGTATAGGCCATTACAGAGTACTGAGTAGAGTTCCCTGTGCTCTACAGCAGGTTCTAATCAGTTATCTAGTTTATATATAGTAGTGTGTATATGTCAGTCCCAATCTCCCAGTTTATCCCTTCCCCCACCCTTATCCTCTGGTAACCATAAGTTTGTTTTCTACATCCGTAGAAGTGCTGGATTTGAGCAAGCGAACGTCCTTCCAGGCCCTGGATATGTCCATATCTTATCCCTGCAACTTCACCACCCTCTATGCCAGTTAGACCACACTCTTGGCTGGTCTCATTACCAATTTTTTATTTTTATCAATATTTTTATTTCAGTCAACACCACTCTTCCCCAAACGTCCTTCTTTCCAGAAGCCTTTACTGATTTTCTCCAGTCAAGGGCTTCATCTGTACCCAACTCAGGTCAATCTCTGCTTCATGTCAAAGACCTGTGTCACTTCCCTCCCATGAGGTTCCACAAGGGTTGGGGTGGTCTGACTCGGCTGGTGTCTCCTGTGGCTCCCAGTACCACGCCTGGCCCGTGAGAGATGCTCTTGTCAGGTCTGATTCAGAGTGGGGCTGCCAGAAGAAGGGAGTGAAAGGAAAAATAAAGTAGATTTCATCAAAATTAAAAACTGTTGTGCATCAAAGAACATTCTCAAGAAAGTTAAAAGACCACCTACAGAATGGAAGAGACTCTTTTTTGCAAATGATATATCTGATAAGAGTTTAGTATCCAGAATATATAAAGAACTCTTACAACTCAACAGCAAAAAGACAACAAATCAATTTAAAAATGGGCAAAGAACTTGAATAGACATTTCTCCAAAGAAATATTCAAATGGCCAATAAGCACATGAAAAGATGTTAGGGACTTCCCCGGTGGCACAGTGATTAAGAATCTGCCTGCCAATGCGAGCCCTGGTCCAGGAAGACCCCACATGCCATGGAGCAACTAAGCCTGTGCGCCACAACTACTGAGCCTGCGCTCTAGAGCCAGCGAGCCACAACTACTGAGCCCACGTGCCACAACTACTGAAGCCCGCATGCCTAGAGCCCGTGTTCCGCAACAAGAGAAGCCACCACAATGAGAAGCCCGCGCACCACAACGAAGACCCAACACAGCCATAAATAAATAAATAAATAAATAAACTTATTGTTTTAAAAAAAGATGTTAAACAACATTGGTTACTAAGGAAATGCAAGTCAAAACCACAGTGAGATACTAGTTCACACCCACTAAGATGTGATGATAAAAAAACAAAACAAAAACAAAACAGAAAATAACAAGTTTCTGCAAGAGAAATCGTAACCGTCATACGTTGCTGGTGGGATTGTAAAATGGTGCAGTCACTGTGGAAAACAGTCTGGCAGTTCCTCAAAAAGTTAAACAATAATTACTGTATAATTCACTAATTCCACTCCTAGTATATACCCAAGAGAAATAAAAACGTATGTCCACACAGAAACTTGTACATGAATGTTTACAGCAGCATTATTCAAAATAGCCAAAAGGTAAAAACAACCCAAATATCCATCAACAGATAAATGGATAAACAAAATGTGCTATACATACAATGGAATATTATTCAGCTTTAAAAAGGAGCAAAATACTGATACATGCTACAAGTTGGATGAATCTTTAAAACATTATGCTACGTGAAAGAAGCCAGACACAAAAGGTCACAGAGTGAATGGTTCCCTTTATATAGAGTGTTCAGAATAGGCAAGTTCATAGAGTCAGAAAGCAGGTTAATGGTTGCCAGGGGATTGGGGATGGAGGGAAGGAGGGGTGGTTATTTAATGGACGTGGGCTGTTCTTTGGGGGATGATTAAAAAAGTTTTGAAACTAGAGAGAGGTACTGCACAATGTTGCACAGTGTTGTGTAGGCATTAAATGCCTCTGAATTCTACACTTTAAAATGGTTAATTCATGGGACTTCCCTGGTGGTCCAGTGGTTAAGACTCCACGCTTCCACTGCAAGGGCCACGGGTTCCATCCCTGGTTGAGGAACTAAGATCCTGCATTCCACGTGGTGCGGCCAAAAATTAAAAAATAAAAATAAATAAAATAGTTAATTCATGTTATGTGAATTTCACCTCAAAAAAAAAAAAAGAGAGAGAAAGAACTGAATGTAACTGTCTGCTCATTAAAAAGTGCTCCAGATGTGATCAGAAATTATATCAGTTAATGGGATAACTCTGAATTATATGTATTAAAATGGTTAGTTGTATACTATATTGATTTCACTTCATTTGAAATAAAAAAAAACAGTAAAAAAAGAAAGGGGGGCAGGGGGTTGTTCAGAGAGAGTTTCTCAGAGGCACTGTCCCAAACTGGGCCTTGAAGGGCTAGAAACCCAAGGTTTCTAGCTGAGCGAAGAGTGGGGGCCCTGGGTGTCTCAGATGAGGGACAGTCTGAGCGATGGCTGAGCAAGTCTGGTGAGGCGTCTAGGGAGAGAGGGCACCAGGCAGGTGGCAGGTGGGAGGGGTCTGCCGGGGTCCCTGAGTGGCTGGCCGGGGAGTCACCCAGAGGTACCACAACAGAGCTTGATGGTGAAATCAGGCAGACTCCCTCTGGCCCAACCTGACGCTATTTTCATTCAGACAGCCCCTTATCAGCACTGATCACAGGATATGCCATAATGTATGTTTAGTGTGCAATTACTACCCACACTCAGATCAAGTGACTCATGGCCCAGAAACAGTCAAGGCCCATTTCTTATTGCCGGCATGGGAAGTCAGGTATGTCCTGCTCACACAGGACAGGGTCCTGGCAAACCGGCTGCTCCCCTTCCAGGTCTGGAGCCTCCCCACAGCCCCAACTGCTGTGCTTTCTCCTTCGGTTCCCGCCAAGCCTCGTGTCCACCCACAAACCCGTACACCCATTCTTGCTTCTCTCCAGCCCTCTCATGGCACCCGGAAGCCTCATCAGGAGGGGAGTACAGCACCTCCAAACCTCTCTCAGCCAGGATCCGAAGCCCCTCACATATCACCTTTAAAGCCACCAGAGTTTTATCGTCTAACTCAATAAATAACAACAGCAACTGCTACTGCTACCGTTTCTGTCCAGCTTGCAGCGTGTCAGGCTCTGTGTCTGAGCTCGAGCTCCTGGGTATTTTTACCTCCATTTCACAGAGGAGGGCAACATACAGGAAACCTGATTTTCAAAATATTTAACCACCGGTATGGCATGAATACTGACCACTCAGACTAACGGCCAAAACGGTGCAAACTGGCTGAAAATCAACCAGCTCTGCAGGACACTCTGCAAAATAGTAGAGGATAAAGCATAACAGTGTGTGATGCAGATGATTAATTCAGGAGTTCAGGAAGAGGAAGTTTCTGTGGAGGCAAGAGGACAAGGCAGGAGGAAGGGGGTGGAGGTAGGGCTGTGCCCCGGAGAGGGAGCTCACCTGTGGACTGGTGAGGAGTGCAGTGGCCGTGGACGCTGCAAACAGAGTAGGGATGTATCATAGAAGGTCTTAAGTGAAAACAAAGGAGTGTAGACGGGGAGAATGTGTGAACAATAAGTGACTGAAGGAGGCCCTGGAGGCAGACACGCTCTGGGCTCCAGCCCCTGAGTTCCTGCCTCCCCCAGATGCAAGAGTGAAGCCAACCGAACAGGGATAAGTTTCCCCTGCACAGGAGTACAGGGGCTTACAGAAAAGTCCAGAAACTGGTGCTCTGTCATAGGGCCAGGACAAGGGTGAAAGAAATGAGACATACCCCCTCAGGTGCAACATTTAAGGGAGGGCCAAAATACTCAGCCATGATATTTTTATTGCATAATATTTTAATGCAATATTTTAAAATAACAAAAATTAATGCAAAAATCTATGATGAACAAAATATCACACATGAAGAAACAAAACAATGACAGGATCAAACCCTATACTTGCTCAACATAACCTTACTGCATTCACCCCAATCCTGGCCATAATGAAACACAGCTTCTGGACTTTTCTGCAAGCCTTCACACTTTCTTGGTTGTGAATACAGCATCTTCAGGGCTTACAACCAAACCAGTGGTGGTTCCCATGTTCCCTGACTTCTTAGGGGACAAACAATGCCTTCTCATGCAGTTGGAGGACATTGTCAGGCTGACTTCTCTGACTCAGGGCAAGGGAAGTAACCAAGATGGCTAAACAGGATGTCTCCTCATCAACATTGGAACTAGCAAGAGGTCCAACTTCATATTACAATCCAACTGAAGTTGCTCTTTGATGCAGACTTATACACCTCCTGCATTCATTACATTTCCCACTCTACAAACTCTCTGGTCACTCATCTCTATATCCACTGATTCATCCTTCCACCCATCCCCATCTACCCATCCATCCACCCATCCATCCCATTCATCCATCCATCCATCCATCCACCCAACCATCCCACCCATCCATCCATCCTTCCTTCTTTCCAACCAAGCATCCATTTAGTCTTTCAACCATAAAGCCATTTTCCCATATATCCATCCATCCCTACTTCTATCCATTCATCCACTTATGCATCCTTACAGACCATCATCCACCCAAACCACTTAACCAAACCTCTGCTTACCTACTATGTAAAATCAGCATGTGGGTGTGAAAAGAGCTCCATCACCTACCAGCAGACCTACTTAACTTCTTCAAATCTAATTTCTTCATCGAGAAAGTGGCTGTGTGTATTCTCAAAGAACCTTCACAGGGCTGTTATGAGCATTAAAGAACAAAATCTGTGTAAATGGTAGTTATTGTAAATATTACATATTACATTATTATGGCAATTATTATTATTATTACAAGATGCTAGAGGTAGAGGGCAGAAATATAATAAATCTGGTGAGGGGCCCAGTTTTCCTGCCAGGATGTTGACTCTGACAAGTGATCTGGGAAACCAGTTAAAGCCGTAGGTAATAGCTGGGGAGGGGATAACGTTCTGAGGGGAAGAGGGGGATGACCAGCAGATTTGGCCTAAAGAAAAAGGATCAATGGAGGTGGGGTGGGCAATAACTCCTAGAACAGTAAGAAGGAGGCGCTGACTGAGGAGTCCAGGAGCTGTGGTTGGTTGGATGCCTGAGCTCTGCTGATACCTCAGGGAACTCTAGGCCTGGACAATCAGGAAGGCAGGCAGGCCTCCAGGCTCAGTTTCATTCACCTGCTTCCGTGGAGCAGGTGCCCACTCTTGTGGAGAACTCTGGGCTCAGTAAGCCAGGGGTTCAAACCCCAGCTCTCTTACTTATTAGTTGTGGGACCACAGATGAGTTACTTAAGTGTCTCAGTCACCTCATCTATGTCATGGGGGAAAACACCAATAGAATTAAGAAAGTTTATTCATGTAAAGCGCTCGGCACTGAGTCTAACACATCCCTAGAGGAGATAATGACTCCTGGGTGTGGAGGATAAGACCTGCTCTCCCCTCTTGGCCTCCCCAGACTCCAGAAGTGCAAAAATGGGGCACAGGAGCCCGAGACCAGGCCCAGCCCTCTATCACCAGAGACACCAGTCAGCCTGGGCCTTTCACCTGATGTACTGGTTTCCTATTGCTGCGGACCAGATTACTACAAACTTAAGAGGCTTAAAACAATGCAAATTTATTACCTCACAGGTGGAGAGGTCTGATGTCCACGTGGAGGGACTTCCCTGGCAGTCCAGTAGTTAAGACCCCCATGCTTCCACTGCAGGGGGCACAGGTTCGTCCCCTGGTCGGGGAGCTAAGATCCTGTTTGCCACGTGGTGTGCCCGGAAAAAAAAAAAGTCCACGTGGATTTGGCTGGTTCCTCTGCTCCAGGTCTCACACAGCTGAAAGCAAGAGGTCAGCGAGGCTGCCTTCCTTTCCGGCGGATGCCGCAGGACGAATCTGCTTCCAAGCTGATTGAGGTCGTTGGCAGAATTCAGCTCCATGTGGTTGTGGGGATGAGGTCTCCGTTTCCTTACTGGCTGTGGGCTGGGGTCATTCTCAGCTTCTAGAGGCCACTCACGGTCCTTGGCTCATGGCCCCCATCAAAGCCAGCCATGGTGGGTAGAGTCCTTCTCATGGTTCAAAGAGCTCTGACCTCCCTCTGCCTCATCTCTCTGAGCCTCCCGCTTTCCTCTTCTGCTCTGAATGGCCCCCGTGATTACATCAGGACCTCTCAGCTAATCCAGGATAATCCCCCCAAATCAGCTGACTTGAAGCCTAATTCCACCTGCAAAGTCCCTGCCCAGCAGTCTGTAGATTGTGTTCGATCAAATAACCGAGTGATGGAAGCTAGAATTCTGCCCACCATCCCTGGCTCAGCACTCTGTGTCCAGCACCAGTCCTCGACCTCCCCTCTGTGGGAATACAGAGGACCAAGACTGCAGAGAAACCCTCACAGAGGTGACGCCCGGCTGGAGCCAGAGGACCAGATGAACTCACCAAGAAAGTGGCTGCAGGGAGCGAAGGACAGAGAGAGAGCCCAAGACTGAGCCCGTATTTGGGGTGAGTCACTATTATGGTACCATGCTTGGGACCAGTGTTTTACCTATAACTAAACTGTAAAACTATATTTAACCACTCTGGGAGGCAGGGCACCTACTCCCATTTTACAGATGAGGAAACTGAGGTCCTGTGGGGGCGAACCACTGGCTTAGGTCACATGGTGAATCTGTAGTAGGACTAGAACAAACATTAGTCTATAACTGACCAGGCCAGTGCCTTTCACATCTCAGGCCTTCGGGAATGAACCACAAAGGAGGGTCACTGGAGACCCAGAACAGGGAACGAGTTTGGGGTCTGAGGTCTAATACTAGGGCCTTCAGTCCTGCCACTCTCCAGGTGGCTCAGATGGGCAGAAAGATGAGGTGGTTCTTGCACACCTGAAGGATAGGCCATCACAGAGGCTGGACACCTTTATCCCAAAGCCAGGGGCTTAACTTTCCAAATAGCAACCATGCAGGGTCTTTTCTCAGACATTTGCCTCAAAGGACACCCAAGGGGCATCCAGATAGGGGCTGATTTATAAACTGACAAAGATCTGCTTTATCTGAAAAGACAGTGTCTGCTGGCCCTGCTAACCTTCATGCAGATTCAGTGCCCACCCTGAGCGGTCACCTTGAAGCCCTGTAAGTACCGATTCCAGAGCCATACCCAGACCTGCTAGTCAAATCCCAAGACAGAACTCCAGGAATCTGCTTCCCCAGGAGCCTCACAGGCAGAGTCTGGCTGAGAACTAGGTTTCCTCCTGTCTGAGGGAGGGAGACATGAGACAGCTCACATCTGACAGGCCAGCCCTAACAGGCTCTGACCACACCGAAATGCCTCGGGCTGCAAAAGAGCAGGGTGAGCAAGTGCAGTAGGTCAAACCTGGGTTCAGACTCCCTCTGCACACTTACTGGGAACATTACCATCAACTCTTGGAGCCTCAGTTTCCCCATTTGTAAAATGGCAGGTCCACAACCTGCCACTTGGCAGGGTGATGACCTAAGTGAAGAACCTGGCCCCACTGCGTGCTTGACGGGTTGCTGCAGGCAGGTCTGATCATCCTCTCCTCTCCCTTCAAGCAACCCCTGTGCATGTTTCCTTCATTGGAGATGTTCATTGTTTTATTTATCGCACACCCAGACTCTTATAAATCATATTCTTCCTTTTTTCAGATTTGTAAAATAGAGAAAATGGCCCTACAGCTGCTAATAGGATTTCTCAGATTTGCAAAATAGAGAAAATGGCCCTACAGCTGCTAATAGGACTTTCTCAGCAGAAAGACTTTAGACTTTCTGCGGGGCAGGCGGGGGTAGGGGTGGAACAAGCTCATAAAAACAGCTATCTACTTCCTCTAGTTTAAGTTCATTCCAAGGCTCAAGGGACAACCAGGGGAATGTGATTAATGAGGGTGGGAGATGGGGGCTCTGGGGTGGGGACAGGCACCACCCTCGCCCATGGTGCCGGCCAGTCCCGACAGACCGGCAGATCTAGGACCCCGCCGGACGGAGCGGTCCAACTCTCCTCTGCCCTTCCTTGAGGAGAAGGAGAAAGGGGAGTGATGTGGCCAGGACAGGAGGTCGAAGGCGCTCCACTCCCACGAGCCTGGCGCTCGGAGCAGTCCTGCAGGGTCCCGCCTCCACCCCCGCCCCCCCCACCCCGGCCTCCTCCACCCGCCTCCCCCACGCCCGCCTCCCGCCTCCCCACCCCGTCCGCCGCCCGGCCCCGCCCCTCGCGCCCTCCCGCCCCCACGAGGCGGCTTTTGGCTGCCTGCCCGGGGCCTCTGGAGCCAGTGCGCCAGCCGAGTCGCAGCCGCAGCCACCGCCACGATGTGGGCCGTCCTGCCGCTGCTCTGCGCCGGAGCCTGGCTCCTGGGCCCCACCGCCTGCGGCGCCGCCGACCTGGCAGTGAGCTCCCTAGGTATGGGGACGAGCGCCCCCGGAAAGGGCCCCGGCAGGTCGGAGACTCGGGGGACCTTGTGCGGGTGGGGACTCGGCGCGGGAGCAGCCGGGCAGCGCATTTCCCAGGCCCGAGGCTCAAGGGCTCTGCGGGCCGGTAACCGGGATCCAGGCAGGGTGACCTGTGTGACGGGGAGGGGGGCGGGAGGAGGGGGAGGTTTGGAGGGCGGGCGTCTCGCGTGAGCAGAGGAGCGGGTGGCTAGATGCCCAGGGTCCCCCTTGCTCTGGGCGCTGCAGAGACTAGAACGCCACAGCAGTCTGCGGCCCCTTCTGCCCTCCACCCCCCATCTGGAGACTTAGAGGACGTTGATCTGCCCCTGCCGGAGGCAAGCAGGGACTTTCCAGCCTTTCCGAGTACCTTCCAGGGACTTGGCACATAGGGCATCCCCAGAGGTGCCTTGAGAGTTTGTCTGTACAATGGGCTGGACGGGCTGTTTGGAGGAGTGACATGCACTTAGAGCAATAGCAGTTTTAGCCCCCTGAAGACTGAGGGTGTTTGTTCCAAGGGCTCAGGGGGGTAAGGTCCAGCCCCAGGGCTCCCCTTTGTGGCCAGGTGGGCTGTGAGTGGCCCAGCTTCATGCTGCTCTTACACCCCTTCTATTGCTGGGGGTCCAGCCACCTCCCCAGGCTGAAGGCTCGCCCCTGCAGCCTCCCTCCTGCCCTGCCACTCCCCACCCTCAGCCTCTGCCCACCGCCCACAGGCTCTGACCTCAGCAGACCACCAGCCCCCTCACCCTGAGGACAAAGAATTGTAGCCAAAGAGCAGCCTGGGGATGGGACAAAGATCACTGGGGCTGAATCTTTTCGACCAGAATCTTGCCTTATTCCTCCCGACCCATTTGTCCAAGGAAGTCCCCCAGTCTTGCAGACCTGGGAGGACACCCAGCTCCAGCTCAGTCCCAACCTAAGGAAAACCCAGCTGCTCCCAAGCCAGGGCTTTGCTTATCCTGGCTGTGGCCTGCGTGGAGGAGGAGGGCTGGTGCTGGAAGCTGTCTTAACTCCAAAGCAGGGCTTGGCAAACTTTTCCTTATGTAAAGGGCCAGATAGTAAATATTTCAGGCTTTGTGAACCACACAGGCTCTGTAGCAGCTACTTGTGTTGAAAGCAGCCATAGGCAGTGTGCAAATGAATGAGTGGGTTGTATTCCCGGAAACTTTTACTTATAGACACTGAAATTTGAATTCAAATGATTTTAAGGTGCTACAAAATGTCATTTTTTAAAAACCATTTAAAAGTGTGAACACTTTTAGCTCGTGGGCCATACAAAAACAGGCTAATCCCTGTTCTAGATACTCCCACGTGGTCCCCGAGACAGGGCGGTGCATAAAGCATGTGTGCTTTCTTCCGAAAGTCACAATGGATTGAAATAGATCTATCTGAGGTTGTGGTGAAGGGTCACCAGAGATCTTTCTCGCCCAAGATCATCTCTGGCTTTTTCTTCTGCTGACCTCCAGCGAATGAGAACTAATACTGGGTTTTCACACCTGCTTGTTGCTTTTGAAACCTCTGGAGGCAAACACTGGTCAGTTGTCCTAAACCATCTGCCTTAAACCCTGGTCCTAAGTTGAGATCTGTCTTCCTCTGAAGCCATCAGCTGTAGCAGGGCCTTAACTAGGATTTGCAATCCTCTGAAACCCCACGCAGGGCATATATTGGGGAAATGTGCATTTCTTCCCCAGGGAAAATGGCTATCACTTGCTTTCTGGAACAGATCTGTGACCCACAAGGGGAGATCCTAAATTCCATAAAACAGAGATCTTCAAACTCTGGGGTGTGGATCAGTGGGGAAACACAAAAAAGTTCCAAGTGATACCGGCACAGACAGGGAATCTATTTCCAAACCCTTTACTTCCAAGAGAAGGGAGGACCTCACCGAAGTATCAGCTGCTGGGGTCCGAGAAATAATGTTGCGTAATAGAGCACCATGTGATTTGGGGCGTAGGAAGGAGTGCAAGGAATTGAATGACATTGCTCTAAAAATTGCCTTCTGTTCCCGGAAGCAATAAGCAATGAACAATCCTGTTTATTTGAGCAGAATTTCTCAGCCCTTTGAAAGGGCTGAGACAAAGACCAGAATTAATGCTAACCCATTCAAGAAAATAGGTAATATTCACCCATGAATATATAAATCCATGGGGAGGGGGGTTGTTAGTAAAGTTTAATTTACCTCATTAAGAGATGCCTTTCCAATACAAGTTTACTTTTTATGTTTAACAAATACTTTTCATAAGGTATATTTGACATGTTTTAATCAGTGTTAATAATGATGGTGATGATGATGACTTAATCCAGAATAAATTTTTATAATAGTTAGGGGTATATGGGTCACAGGAAGTAAAAGTAATTTAAATTTGTACTTTCTGTTCTTGTTGTTGCATAAAAGGATGCTAGAGCGACCAAGTGAAAACAGATGCTCCCTTAGGGTAAAATTCTGTGAGATGTGGATGGAGATGGGAGTTCAAGGAGAAAAAGAAACTATCTAAAATATCCAGCTCTTATAGAAGGGTTTGTTCATGTTATTGATGGTGGATATCAAATCATGATGGTATCATGGATCCTTTTGGCCAGCTTTAAAAGAATGATGTAACAGTCTTATTTTTATATGTCATTCTTTACAATAAGCTGGAATACATCCTTTGCAGCTATAAAAATTTGAAGTGCAGTTTTTAGATAACTTAAAAATGTACAAGGGTGGATATAGCAGGGGTCTACAAACGACTGGCGCTGCAGCCTGTTTTTTGTAAATAAAGTTTTATTGAAACCGTCACACCCCTTCGTTTTCACACACGAGGGCAGAGTTGAGTAGTTGTAACAGACTGTAGAGACAGCAAAGTCTAAGATATTTACCATCTGTCCCTTTAACAAAATTTTGCCCACACTTGGGATATATAGGTTTTTTTTTTTATAGGTTTTTAAATTAACTTCTTCCTGAAATATAGCGCAGAAAAATGCACAAATCATTAAATATGCATTTTAATGAATTTTCATAATCTAAACATACTCGTGAAACCAGCACCCAGATGAAGACATAGAACATCACCAGCACCCCAGAAGCCCCCTCTGTACCCCGACTAAGGATCACCACTATCCTGACTTTTTTTTTTTTTTTTTTTGTAAGTTTTTTTTTTAATAGCTACTTTATTTATTTATTTATTTATTTTTGGCTGTGTTGGGTCTTCGGTTCGTGCGAGGGCTTTCTCTAGTTGCGGCAAGTGGGGGCCACTCTTCATCGCGTTGCGGGGACCGCTCTTCATCGCGGTGCGCGGGCCTTTTACTATCGCAGCCCCTCCCGTTGCGGGGCACAGGCTCCAGACGCGCAGGCTCAGTAGCTGTGGCTCACGGGCCCAGCTGCTCCGCGGCATGTGGGGATCTTCCCAGACTAGGGCTCGAACCCGTGTCCCCTGCATTGGCAGGCAGATTCTCAACCACTGCGCCACCAGGGAAGCCCCTATCCTGACTTTTAATACCATAGGTTAATGGCGTGTAGTTTTTCAAAATTAATTTGGAGTACAAAAGTGGTAAGAGTTTGAGTTCCTCTTCACATTCAGCATTAGATAACACCATTTTTGGTGCTTTAAATTTAGCCCAGTTCCCTAAAATGCAAATCAGTTCTGATGTGCCCTACTTGGCTATAGACGTTACTGTAAGACACCCAGGCCTAATTTTTTTTTTTTCTTTTTTTGCAGAGATGTTTCACTTTAAGTCATGGATGGTGCAGGTCAGTGTCCAACTTCTTTCTCAAGTTTTTCATTTCACTAAGTTTCCTGTTATCAAACGAAACTGTGCTGGATTTGAGATAATAAAGAGGGGTTTTCCAACCCCATCTCCCTGGGTCTTTCCCAACTGGGAATCGGTCAAGCACTGGGAAAGATTCAGTTAAGTGAATTCCTTCCAAACAGTGGTCCCCAGTGATGAAGTTGGCTAGCAGCCTTTCAAGCCTTGAGATTCATTTCTGTATTTTGTATTCACGTCACATTGTGTGCTTGCTGCAAAATCAGTTGGAAAACACTAGTGTGCGTATTTTTGAAAAATGGTGATTTCTGCCATTAACTTGACCTAGTACCAGTTGCGGCGTCCAGAGGTGACCTGCACTTGGCAGGTCCTTCACCAGGGCCTTTTGATCTCTTGGCTGACTCTCTGGCAGCTGCATGGGCTTCATTCTGACCACAGGTCCCCAGAGGCAGTGGGGGGGTTGCTTTGTAACTTCCCGACTTTCACCACAGAGACCCAGGGCAGCTTTCTGCCTGTGATACAGATTTGGCCTGAGAATCGTGGCAGAAAGAAAACTTCCAATCCTCCTCTTAGAAAACAAAACTGTCTCCCTCTGGTGAGCTGCATCCTGTTTCTGTGACTTATTGCTGATGTGTTTTGTTTCAGCACCGAAAGACATACAGCTCGGAGGAGTACCACCACAGGCTGCAGGCGTTTGTCAGCAACTGGAGGAAGATCAATGCCCACAACGCCGGGAACCACACATTCAAAAGTACCGTGGGGACACCTTTCCTCCGGGCTTCTCGCCCGTGGCAGGAGGGAGCATCTCAGATCTGGAAGGAAATCAATGAGTGGTGCCACTGATTAAAGGGCCCACTAGGGGCTTGGGGTGGACGGAGCAGCAAACCAGGCTCTGAAGCTGGGCTTGGCTGACCTCAGATTCTGGCTCCGCCATTATTCTCTGAGATTCAGGGGGTTGTAGCTTTAGGACAATGCTGGTACCCCTGGATGGTTGTGAAGTTTACAGGGGGTGAACAGAAGCCCTGCCCTGTTCCTGCCATCTGCGGGTCCAGCCCAGATGCTGAGCCCCTGGATTGCTGTCGGGGCAGCCTCTTCAGAGACATGCCCTGGACTCGTGAGCAGCCTCTTAGGACATCTGCCTTCCCTCTGGGTTAGTTTCACTAGAAACACACACACACTGTGTGTATACTGAGGGCTCAGAAATGACGGCAGTGTCAGCTAAGTTGGTAATGTGGGCAAAAGCATGAGGTGGAAGGAAACCTGAGTTTGAATCTCACTTCTGCCCAATATTGACTGTGTGACCCCGCTGTGAAGTTTTACTTGACTGTAAAGTAGAGAGGATAACACTCCCCTCGCGGGTTAGGAAGACTGAAGGAGGTGGCAGGTGGGCGGGCACTTGGCGCAGGTGTGCTGGTTCTGTACCCTGCCGTTCACCAGACTCACTGATGGGGTATCTAAAAATATGGGTGCCCAGGCCCCACCCCAGACCCATTACGTCTGCATCTCCAGGGTGCAGCCCAGACATTTGTACTGTTGAAAAGCTCCTCCATGGGACTTCCCTGGTGGTCCAGTGGGTAAGACTCTGTGCTCCCAATGCAGGGGACCCGGGTTCAATCCCTAGTCAGGGAACTAGATCCCGCATGCATGCCACAGCTAAGAGTCCTCATGCTGCAACTAAAAGATCCCACATGCGGCAGCAAAGATCCCGTGTGCCACAGCTAGGACCTGGCGCAGCCAAAATAAATAAATATTAAAAAAAAAAAAAGAAAAGAAAAAGAGAAGGCAAGCTCCCCAGGGAATTCTGAAGCACAGTGAGGTTGACCTTGGTATATTGAATTACAGTTGACCCTTGAACAATGCAGGGTTAGAGGCACCGACCCTCTGCACAGCTGAGAATCTGAGTATAATTTATAGTCTGCCCTCCATATACACGGTTTCTCTGTATACCCAGTTCCTCTGTCTCCACGGTTCTGCATCCAAGGATCCAACCAACCTGGGATCATGTTGCACTGCAGTATTTACTATTGAAAAACATCTGTGTATAAGTGGATCTGCCCAGTTCAAACCATGCGGTTCAAGGGTCAACTGTAAAATCAACTATTCTTCAATAAAAAATAAATTAAAAAAAAATTATTTGAAAGGGTCACCTGTACATGACATTTAAAAATTTAAAGGAGCCAAGTTGCAGGGGGCTGTAGATCAGACACACGTGAACGTGGGGTTTCATTATTTTTTCTCTTTATTAGTGACTTACTGAGCTCCTCTTTTTTTTGTGTTTCTTTGTTTGTTTATGGTTTTTCCTTCTCTTTTTCAGTGGGACTGAACCAGTTTTCAGACATGAGCTTTGCTGAATTAAAACGCAAGTATCTTTGGTCAGAGCCTCAGGTGGGTGTTACTCATTGTGACCAAATCTGAGTCTTTTCGCTCAAACCTTTGGAATAAGCTCATAGCCGGCTCTGCTTCCAGAGCGGCTCGGCCCCTCCCCAGCTGCAGCTGGGGGCCCCCAGGTTCTTGGGGGATCCAGACATATCAGCCCCCAGCAGTTCGTCAGTCCATGCTCATGGCCTCATGCAGACCCCAAACTTAGAGTTGCTGGAGAAAATACAGTTGCCCCTTAAAACTGAATTTCGGATAAACAACAACTAATATTTTAGCATAAGTATATCCTAAATATTGCACGGGACAGACACTACAGGCTTATTCATCATTTATCTGAAATTCAAATTTAACTGGGTGAACTGTATTTTTATTTGCTAAATCTGCCTGCCCTGTCCTAACTACCCCCAATCTGGGCTCCCAAAAGGACCTGTCATTTAGCATTTGGAACCAATAGGTGGGGGTGGGATGGTTCTGACAGCTACAATCTTTCTTATTCTCTCTTGGTGATTCCACTTGAATTACATACTTTTCCATCGAAAAGGTTTCTCTTCTTCCCCCTGAAAAAAATGTAATTCGTTGTTTCAGAATTGCTCAGCCACCAAAGGTAACTACCTTCGGGGTACTGGTCCCTACCCACCCTCCATGGACTGGCGGAAAAAAGGAAATTTCGTCTCACCAGTGAAAAATCAGGTATGTATGACAATCCCCACCTTTTCCCCCCCCAAACAGCCACATTCTCAGACAGTATGCCAGGAAGAAAAACTCAAAAGAATCCCAAAACACAGAGAGTATAGCCCCAACTCTATTTTTTTTTCTCATCATCTCTCTAGCTGCCTTCCTCTGAAAGGCTGGGAGGTCATTGTTTTTATGGATGGCTCTGGGGGATAAAAGCGTATTTCTTCACTGGGCTAAAGTTTACCCATCCCCCATGTTCCACCCCACTGTCTAAAGTTCCCCATTGGCCATAGGTCTCTTCTACAGTCTCCCAAAACATCACGTTCTCTGTGCCCTTCAGTAACTGCACACCGGGACCCCGTTCCTACTGCCCATACATCTTTTCTTCTCTGTCCTCCATATGCTGCACAAGGCACCAGGGTCCAGCCCCTCCCTGGCTGGCTGCTTCCCACAAGGGAGCTGCAGGTGGTTAGTGAACAGAATGGAACCCAGTATTTCAGACGTGTTCTCAGGAGCGCCCCCTGCAGGGCACAGCGTGCCTGGCAAGGGGAGTGGCGGCGTCTTCCCTGCCCTCACAGAGGTGAGGACTGGGCCGCTGGCTGGAGAGTCCCAGCACATTGCTCTGTCCTGGAGAGTCTGGACCCACCCCCTGCTGTCCCCCGGAAGTGACAGTGCAGTGGCCTTCTTCAGGAAGATGCCGACCTCTCGATCCCAGGAAATACAAGGTGAAGGTTTCCCTCCTGGAAGCACTTTGCTTTCCACTGAAACTCTCCATGAGCAACATTTTCTCCTTTTCCTTAAAGCCACATGGCACAGCTCCAAATCCTCCCAGGCTCACTGGGTTCCCAGAACCTGCCTAGTGATCTAGACGTTTAAACCAGCACCCGGAAGCCAAAACAAGTCTCCCCTCCCAGCAGTCGGAGGGGTAGAATGAAGTCAGCCCTCTGCCCCAAGCCCCAAAGGCAGCTTTTAGACCATCTGAGAATTCCATGACCGTTCAAAGCAACAAGCGTTAAATGTGGAAGTCCGAAACCAGCTCACCCTTTGGGCAGGTGAGAAGGGGAAGTCTGCCAAGAACGTTCCGGGTCCTTGTGTTAACTGACCCTCGGGCAGGACGGAGCCCCGGGGTGGAGGGGCCAGAACAAGGCGATTACCCTCACGGGTGTGTGTGGTCTCTCGCTGTAGCCACCATGCGGTTACAGATAACGGTGACCGGATCTGACATTAGCTCAGCAGCCTTGAGGGTTTCTCCCTTTACAGAGGAGGAAGCGCTGAAGGTACAAGGCAAGCAGATGACAGAGGGCCCTTCCACCCAGGTCTCTGCTCAAGGCCAGTGCTGGCCACTCGGCCCTGTCCTGCCTCCTGCAGTGGTGGCCAAGCCCAGCCTCTGACCAGCCAGAGACGCTCTGACCAGGCCCTCCCTCCCTGCCGAGGGAAGGCTTTGAGAGAAAGAACTGGGGGCAGGGGTAGCGTGAAGGCTCTTTCCAGGGAGACAAGCAGTGAGGACTCAACAAGGACAGTGAGGAAGGGAATCTTAGGAGACGTTTCAGAAGTAAAATATGGAAGACTGAACCAGCAAGGGGCAGAAAAGAGACCAAGATGCGGCTGAGAGAAAAACACAAACAGCAGCTAATATTACGGAGCCCGTGGGGTAACTGCACGACGGGCAGGATCTCATCTACCCCTCTGACAAACAGCCCTGTGAGGCAAGCACGGCTGTTCCCATGTTACAAATGAGGAGACCGAGGGTCAGAGGGGACAGCAGCTCGCCCAGGTCACACAGGGGGTGTGGGGCAGAGCTATGATTTGAACCAGGCTGGCAGGCTCCAGCGCCCGACTCTGAGCCCTCGGGAGGCGCCGGGAGGAAGGTGGCCGGGCAGCGGCAGTGACCGTGGCAGAGGACGGGGAGATGGACGGATGGGGCAGGACACGCAGAGTCTGAGGGGTTTGGGGCGTATACGGGTGGGATCATCTGGGAGACAGGATGTCTGGGCCTGGGTGGAGGTCAGGGCCGAGGCAGGGTTTGGGGAGTTGTCAGTTTAACAGTTAGGACTGTGGGTGAGATTGGAGGTGGAAAGGTGAGAGAGAAGGTTCTACAAACAGGACTCTGGCGAGTCCTTCTGTTGGAAGACAGTGGGAAGAAGAGGAGCCAGCATAAGATTCAGAAGTAGAGGGACTTGCCTGGCGGTTGAGTGGTTAAGACTCTGCGCTTCCACTGCTGGGGCACGGGTTCCATCCCTGGTCAGGGAACTAAGATCCCGAGTGCCAAAAAAAGATTCGGAAGAACAGAAGAGCACAGAATGGGGTCGGGAGGGAGGGCTCTGGCCGTGTAGGCCGGTGGGGATTGGTAGCGAGGGTTGGGAGTGCACGGGCGCTCGTCACCGGTGGCTGCTGCTGCTTCCCCTGTGCAAGCCTCGGCCTCCTCATCTGCAACACGGGGAGAAGGATGCCGGCCTCGCAGGCCTCGTGAGGGTCAGAGTGGACAGTGTGGGCCAGGGCTTTGTCAGCTGAAGTCACGGGAGCCCGAGGGGTCCTGGTCCCTGACCTCCCTCCCCCTCCCCTTGGCCTCTAGGGCAGCTGCGGCAGTTGCTGGACCTTCTCCACCACCGGGGCCCTGGAGTCTGCTGTCGCCATTGCAACTGGGAGGCTGCCCTCTTTGGTGAGCGATCAGCCATGGTGCCGGTGCCGGGGGAGGGACGCGGAGGAGGGGTCACAGCTTCGCTCCAAGGCCTGATTCGGAGGGCCAGGCCTGGGCCGTCAGGCTTCTTTGTGGCTTTAGCTGACAGTGCCATTTCAGTTGGACTTCAGGTGTCCCAGCCTCACGGACATGCAGCGTGCAGACCTCAGCTGACACTTCAGAAGGAATGAGGCTTGTAGAGGAAATGGCCCAAGGGCTCATCCCTGGGTGGGTCGGGAGAGTTCCTCGGTGTGGCCACCTGGGGCCTTCCGAGAGCAGAGCCTGCCTGGGAGGCAGCCCTGTAGGAGCTGGGCCCCCTCTAAAGCTGGTCACCTTCAGGCAGGGAAGAGCGAGCGGGGACCCCTGAGCCCCCGGAGTGAGGGGTGACTGCACAGCCGCTGCCTCCTGTGTGGGGAAGAGGGGCGGGCAAGGCTGGCGAGGGCCACCAGCAACCGGCTTGAGGGAAGGCCCGTCCCCTCCCCCTCCCATCTGCCACCACGGGACCCCAGGAGCCGCACGTACGTGCACACCTTCAGGGCCCCCCGCGCCCTCTCACCTCCCCGCTTGGCTGCCAGGCCGTCGCTGAGCTTCTCCCCAACAGAGGCCGGCTCCTGGGCTGGCACCTCAGACACACAGAGACAGCCCTTGCCCTCGGGGAGCTTACAATCTGGTGCCCTTGAGCCCGGGCGGGCGGGGCCGCAGGCGTGGGTCGGCTCGGGAGGCGCTGGAGGCGCTCAGCTCACCGGGCTTGCGTTCCTCCCTCCAGGCCGAGCAGCAGCTGGTGGACTGCGCCCAGAACTTCAACAATCACGGCTGCCAAGGGTACGGCCCTGACTGGGGGGGCCCGAAGCCCCTGCTCATTTCCCGGGGTCACTTCTGTCGGGCCTCGTAAGGGCTGGGCACTGCCACAGCCTCTGCCCTCGGTGGGAGCAAAATCGGCCCCGCTTGTGGAGGGGGACGGTCACCTCACACGCCCAAGGTCCCTCAGCTGGAACGGGCAGAGCTGTAATGCAAGCCCAGGCCTGGCTGGTTCCAGGATCCGTCCTCGTTCCCTGGTGTCACCCGGATTTCACCCCACAGCACGTTTGGCCTCACCGGCCACCAAGGCCTCTGGGCGAGTGGCCAAAAGAATTAATAGAATGAGAAGCACGTCATCCTCCAAAACCAAGATCCACACACAGGTGTCTGGCTGGCCTTTCCACAAGTTCTCTAAAGCTCTAGCCACCCCAGCTCGGCGGGCCGCGTGGAGGAGCTTTCCTGTAGATGTGGTGCAGGGTTCAGGCATAAAGGCTCTGCTGGGCCTGCTTTCCTGGCCCTTTTTTTTTTTTAATTTATTTTTTTGGCCATACCACATGGCTTGCGGGATCTTAGTGCCCCGACCAGGGGTCAAACCCGAATCCACAGCAGTGAAAGCACCGAGTCTTAACCACTGGACCACCAGGGAATTCCCCTGGCCCACGGGTTCTTAGGGATTTACCCACGTTTCTCCATGTCTCCAGCCCTCATCTCCTCCTCACGTGCTCTGAGACCTTTCCTCGTGATGAGCGGCTTTCCCAGCACACACGTGTGTAAAGCCAGGCCCTCGTGCTCCCCTAGAGCACGCTCCCAGCCTCGCCTCCCCTCGCCTACCTGCGGCCCATCCCTCTCCCGGGCGAGTCCTGGGCAGGCCTGGTGCTCCACCTGACAGAGCCAACACGAGGGCCTGCACACTCGGGCTGCGTCTGGGAGTCGGGGGTGAAGTCACGGCCTAGTTGCTGACCCACCATCATATCATGGTTAGCTTCATGGCTTTTTGGTCTCTTTCCTCTTTGCAACTTATAAACACCACCCATCACAAGTCTGAAAGGGCATCCTGGGGCCCCACCATTTTTCCAAGGGACCTGTTTGCTTTGGTTTACTTCATTTTTTTGTTCATTCAGCAAATACGACAGCACTTGCCCTGTACGTAGGCACGAGGGATACAGCAGCTGATGTTCTAGCTGTGCCACAGGTGGGGTGGTGACAGATGCTCCGGACAAAAACCAGAAGGGACAGGAGATTGATGGGGAGTTGTGGCTGGGTAGCTGTCGAGTCTTCTTTACTCCAGGAGGCAACACGAGGTAGAAGAAGATCCACCTTTGGAACCAGATCCTGGCTGTAGCTTTGGGGCCCTGGGCAAGTTGTTCAGCCTTTCTGAGCTTCAAGAAATAACAGCAGCTACCTCCCGGGGTTCTGAGGGGTTGGAAAGTCATGTTTGCAGAGCACCTGCCCAGGCGGGGCCCAGTGGGCACAGTGGTGGCAATGACCAGTCAGCTGGGCAGATCCTGTTGGGTCCTGTTCCTGACAGAGTGAGGGGCCTGGCTTCCAGAGGTCTGTGTCCCACGGAAGCACGTGTGGCTGGACCTTGGACCCTCCTTGATAGCCTCTTCTGAGTCTGCTGAGCTGTATCCTGAGGCCAGGCAAACAGGGTGGCATTGCTAGCCCCTCGGAGACTTCTCTGCCCCTGGGACATGCCCCAACCACGGCCTCCCAGCCCTGCCAGGGCAAACGTCTGGCAAGCTCCAGCCCCTACCTCCATCGGGGCCAGTCCCAGGTGGGCACAGCTGTGTGTGCTTCTTGCAGGGGTCTCCCCAGCCAGGCCTTCGAGTACATCCGGTACAACAAGGGCATCATGGGTGAAGACACCTACCCCTACAAGGGCCAGGTAACTCTGGGCAGCCTGGGCTCCGTCTTCTTGGTCTGCAGTGCTCCCCGTCTCCGTTCTTGTCCCAGCCTTGGAACACATCTCTTCCCCCGCACCCCGCTGGAGGACTCCCCACTTCCACCTGGATTCTCAGAATTGTCTCTTGCAGCTCACTTTTTCCCCCTCCTCTGCTTGCCCAAGCCCCAGCTGTCAGCCAGCCGGGGGCCTCTTAGCGCCCTATGTGTGGCAGCACCATCAGGCTGCCCCACCCTGCCGTGAGTGCACCGGGACGCCGTCTGTTGGCTTCTTCCCTCCCCGTTCGTGTGGACAGCACTCCTGGGCCCACACCCACTTTGTCCAGGGCCTCCCCTGCCATCACCTCAACCCCGCCTGTGCACGGCTGGGCACCTCGACTGTCCCACAAACCCGGGATTCCTCCTGTATCTCCCCTCTCAGCGATGGGAGGACCACCCTTCCCTAAAATGTCTTGGTGGCCGGTGGTCTGTTCTTGGGGCGGCCCCCTGACCCAGACCTCACCTCAGTCAGCCTTCTGACCATCCTAGACCTTCTCGCATCTGCTCCTTTGGTCCATCCTGTGTCCCCGCCTGCACTCGGACCTTGGCTTCCCTTCACCCTAGATCACTGTGGGTGCCCTCTCCTTGGGCCCCCTCCACCCAGGGGCTGCCAGAGTGGCCTCTGAGACTCAGCTCTGACCACACTCTGCCTTGTTCAGAACTCTTCAAAGGCCCCTCAGGGCCTGCAAGAGAAACTCCAGACTCTTTTCGAGTCCTGCCCTCCCCCCACCTCACGCAGATCTGTCTTCCCAGTCTTGTCTTTTACTTCACTCTCCCCTTCATAAGCCCTCTGCCTCCACCCACCCACTTGCTGGTTCCTAAACGTCAGGTCCTGCCTTCTTGTCATCCTGACCGTCTCTCCCGCCTCAGAAGGGCTTGATCTTCCCTCCGTGTGTCCTCTGCGCCTGCCTCTTGTGGGTGAAGTTCCTTGGGCTGAGACTGGCCCGCCCTTCCCCTGCCATGCAGGCTCTTACTCGGCTCCATTTCTCGACAAGCTTCCTTGGACTGGGCCAGGCCCCTTCCTCGTGCTCCCAGCAGGTGCCATGCGAGCCCACCTCTGCCAAAGCCAGCACAGGACCATTTCCTCCCACTAGACTGTGAGGTCCTTGAGGACAAGGAGGCCTCTAATTCTCTCATAAGTGACCTCATCACCCAGGCCCTGGGACCTGTAGCTTTTGCTTTATAAATGTTATCAAATTGCATAGGGGAAGCCTGAAGTCTCAGCCTGGGGCCGAGCATCCCTAACCTGTATTCCATGACCTTTGCCACCCTGAACAGGATGGTGACTGCAAGTTCCAGCCCAGTAAGGCCATTGCTTTTGTCAAGGATGTAGCCAACATCACAATGGTGAGTACCGATCCTTCTCTCGGATAGGGAATGTGTTCTGATCAGGAGGCCAGTCTCCACTGCCGTCAGATGGCCAACGGGCACTGCAGGGCAGCGTTTCCGAGCAGCACATCACTTTGATTCAAAAGTTTTGATTATCCTTGAATCTCAGTCACTGTGACGGGGGCAGGGTGGAAGACAGAAGGGAAAGAGCAAGAGACTGGCAGTCGAGTGCTCTGGTTCTGACCTGGGTCTGTACAGCTCTTCCATCTTGTGTTTCAGTTTTCTTGTCTGTAAAATGCAAGCAGTAATCCCCATCCTACCAAAGAGGATGTGAGGATGTGTGTGATATCAGGCATGTGTGTGAGAGATTGAATGTGAATGCACAGAGTGAATGTGCGTCAGTCAGGATAAACCAGCTTATGCTGCAGGAACAGCTGCAAAATCTGGATGGCTTAAAACAATCAGATTTTATGTCTCATTCATGTGACGTGTCCCTTGGTTTAAGCAGGGCTGTTCTCTGTGTCATTGGCTTCACTCCAGGACCCAGGCAGAGGGAAAGAGAGTGGTAAATTATGCACTGGCGCTTAAAGCCAAAACAAGTTACACAGCCACGCCTAACCTCAAGTGGATGGGCAAGTGCAGTACTTCCATACTGCAGTACAGTACAAACCATACTCTGTCCGAGAGGGAGCTGGAATAAGTGTGAACAGCCCTCGTGACTCCACTGTTTGCATGTTTGCAAGCATGGGCGAACATGCATAAAGAGTGAAAGAGTATTTCCACGGGTGTGTGTAGGTGTGACATGTGCTGATGAGAGCAGGAGGCTGAGGGCGTGTGCCCACAAATGTGTGCATAAATCACAAACGTGGTGTCTGTGTAATGACAGTAGCTACCATTTAATTAAAGCATGGGCCATGCAGTCAGCAACAGTAATGAAACTTATGGAGTGCTGACGGGAGCTATACCAGCCACTTAACATGTATTATCAAGACAACCCTAGGAGATAAATGTCATTATCACCTTCATTTTATAGGTGAAGAAAGGTTCAGAGTGGTTAAGTAACGTGCCCAAGGCCACAAAGCTAGAAGTGGAAGCTGGATTTGAACGGAGACCGTGTCATTCCAAAATCTACACCCTGTAGTTGGGATGTTTCTGACTATGGTAGATTTATCTTCAAACAAGAGCCAGTTTCTCTTAGATACACTCACCAAGGGCTGAACCACTCTGGCCCATTCGTATCCCATTAGGCAGTGAACCAGGAGCTCAAAGGTATCCCTTTTGCCTGGTGCCCAGGAGAGCCTTGCCCATGGCACCTGCAGGGCCCTAAGAGCAGGCCAGCACTGGCGTCCGGCCCTCCTTGGCAGGGCCGAGGGATGCCCACGGGAACGGCCGGCCCCACGACATGCTCCCCCTCTTGGTGAGCAGGCCTCCGTGCCTTCCTGGTCTCATCTGCCCTGACCTGTCTGCGCTCACAAGGCCTTTTCTGAGCACAGGGAAGCAAGCGGCTTGCTTACCAGGCAGCCGTTTGCTCTTTGCAGCTGGGTCACTGCCTGCCCCTCCAGGGAGGTAGGACGGACGAAGGGCTGGTGCCCCAGCCCCTCCAGCCTGACCCTCCCTCAGCAGAGCCCTGGCCTCAGCTCACCCTCATTTCAACTCCCTAAGTCTCCAGCCAGGGGAATGGCCTGTTGTCTTGTCTGGTGGTTAGCTCACGCTAACCCAGTGGGTCCCAGCAGGGATGCTTTAAGAAATCCTGCTGCATGGGACCCACCCTGGAGATGCTGATGTAATCGTCTGGGGCGCGGCCTGGGCACTGGGATTTTGTAAATCTCGCCCCGGTGATTGCAACTGCTGCTCTCGCCCAGTCTCCGCAGCTCTGTTCCAAAGCCGCAGCCTCCAGGAAGCCTCTGACTTCCTCACGCCCACCTTCCCCATTGGACGGGATGCATCCTCCTCGGGCACACACACACATTTCTACCACCGTCTGGGCCTTATCTGCTCATGGACTTCTAACCTCTGAGTTCTACCAAAAAAAGCTCCTTAGACTGGCTTTGTGGGTGCAGGGTGTCCTGAGGGTGGGAGTGGGTGAGTCACACCCATGTCTGCACCCACTGGAGCCCCTGGTCCACGGGAGGGCCTTGGCATGTGGCTGTGAGTGAGTGAGCGAATGAGTCCACGCTGCACCCTGGGCTTGACCCGGAAGGGTGCAGGATTCCCTCGGAGCAGAGCAGGGAGGGGGAGAGAGATGAGCGCACGGTCCAGCCCAGCAAAGCCGAGGGAGGTCACAGGGGAGCCACAGTTTGGGAGGAGGGGCCCATAAGCCAAATAAAAAACCCCAAGGATCCCGGCCATTCAGGTGCAAGAAGGCAGGGGCCCCCATACCAGCCCCCAATACCCAGGGCTTGGCTCTGCTGTAAGGAAGGGCAGCTCCCCCTTGACGGCAGCTTTTTGGTCTAAAACAGACTTCTCTTCCCTCCTCAGTATCATCGCTTTGAGCCTCTGTCCCCTACTTTGGGGCAAAGGGCCATATTTCGCAAGTGGGGTGGGGAGGTGGCAGAGGCCACGTGTGTCCACCTGTCGGTCCCTCTGTCCACAGAACGACGAGGAGGCGATGGTGGAGGCGGTAGCCCTGTACAACCCTGTGAGCTTTGCCTTCGAGGTGATTGATGACTTTCTGATGTACAAAAAGGGCGTCTACTCCAGGTGAGCCGGGGAGGGGCTGGGTGGGCATTTCGCACCTTCCGCCAGTGCATCAGCCTGCAGCCCTGAAGGTCAGGATCCTCGGTCCCCAAGTGGGAGGAGGAGAGGCGGTCACATGGCTGGTCAGGGCTGGGGTCCCGGGCCCCCATTTGAGCCCAGAGCTCACCCTTCCTCAGCAGAAGAGCTGCCTCTCGTGATGAAAACCTGTGTTCAGAAATTTGAAGATGTGAAATAGGAAATAGCTGCTCTCAGACACCAGAATCCCGTGCTGAAGCCTCCACCGCAGGGTTTTTCAGGAAACCCGAGTTCTCTAACACTGGTTTCGTCTCACCCAGGCCTCTTGCCTGTTTTGCAATGTGAGTTCGGCCACTTCCGGTAGCATCTCCTTCATGGCCTTCTTGTCATCTGGCCATTCCTAAGTGCAGGTGTTCTCCAGGGCTTTCTCCTTAGCCCTCTGCCCTCTTTTCACACACTCCTTGAACCCCACGGCCAGCTGTTTGCTGAGAAATTCCAAGTCTCCATCCGCCAGCCTGGTCTCTGCCGGGCGTTAGACCCACAGATCTAAGGGCCTCCCCGCCACATCAAGCTGGATGGCCCGTGGAAACCTCAGATCCTGCATGTTTCCGTCCCTCACCAGACGCTGCCCCATTAACACTGCTCAGAAGCGTGCTCTCTGCTCCCTCCCCGTGTCTCTGCCCACCGTTCCCTCCTTCCTGCTCTGTCCTTGTGCCCTCACCGCTGGTCCATCCTCCACTTGGAGCCAGAGTCAGTCTTCTGGAACACCCTTCTCGCCACACCAACTTCTCCATCCTTCAGCGTCTCCCCACCGTCCCGTGTCTTAGCTCGGCCGGGGGAACCCCCGTGTTCTGGTCCTTCTTTCTCCAAGCTCATCTCCCGTCAAAGCCACCCGCGTCCTCCCTGTTCCACCCCATGCCCCTGCCCCTGCCCCACTGAAGAGCTCGTAGTTTTATGCGAGTCCCCTGCCTCCCCAGGGAAGCCTTGCCCCTGCCCCACCCCGTTCCCACCTGGTTGGATCCCCTCCCTCGGGCTCCTGTCAGCCCCCCAGCTGTCACAGCCCTCAGTCCACTGTACAGAAGTAGCCTCTCTGCCATCCTGCTCCCTGCCGAAGGAGGCATGCTAAATCCAGGAGCAGAGTTTTGCACACTGCTGGTGTCTCGCACCTTGTCCCCGGGCCAACAACTCAGTTACACATCGGCTCAGTGATCACATGACCACTGCAGTTTGTCCTATTGAAATTTTCAGAATGTCCTCATGAGAACTAGTTCACTAGCTAAAATGAGAAACCTGTGTAATTGTCCCAAATACAAGGTAATCTTAAAAGGCAACAAAGCAATGCCATGTGAAACTCCAGCTGGACACTGTTGCCCTCAGAAGGTGCAGCAGGAGGGCTGCTCTCTCCTTGTTATGAAAGAGGCATCGGAAAGCATCAGGTGTCAGAGCTGGGCCAGCACCGCGCTAAATCTCGCTCCCTTGGGTGAGCAGAACCCAAGGGGCTGAAGAGAATACTTCTCTTGCCCTGTGACTAAACGAGAGTTAATTCACCACCTTAAATGCCTCCCAGTCCCCACTTTGGGAAACGTTGCTCTAATTCACTTGTTGGATGTGATCGAATCACCTTTTTTTTTCTTTGGTCGTGCTGCACAGCAGGCCGGATCTTAGTTCCCCGGCCAAGGATCCAACCCACGTCCCCTGCAGTGGAAGCGCAGAGTCCTAACCACTGGACCGCCAGGGAAGTCCCACATATTTTCCATATTTTCAAGCCTTTTTCATTTTCACTTTCCAGTACTTCCTGTCATAAAACTCCAGATAAAGTAAACCACGCAGTCCTGGCTGTTGGGTACGGAGAAGAAAATGGGATACCCTATTGGATCGTGAAGAACTCTTGGGGTCCCCAGTGGGGAATGAAGGGGTAAGCAGCTTCCAGGTCCCGTGTGCTGGGAGGGGGCATGACTGCTCAGGTCTGGGGGCCCTCGAAGTGTGCAGGGGGTCTCCTCCACCTCAAATGTGGCTTTCAAGAAGGGGCTGCTCACCACAGCCTTTAGCCCAGGCCAGGAAGAGGGGAGCGTGAGGATGTAACCCTCACATCCCGAAGAACCCTCCAGCAGCCCCTCTCCCATCCTGGACCCCCGATTTTGATGACTCTGTGTCCAGAACAGGAGTCCATTTGGCTCAGGAGGTTCTATGACCACCACTAGGAAACAGTTCACAACACAGGGCCCTACAGGGACTAAGCCAGCGTCTGGGAGGGCCTGTGGGTGAGAAATCCAAGCACCAAGTTTACCCGATGGCTGACAGCCCCTCCTGGAATGGGGCTGGAATCAGGTGGCCTGGGTACATACCTTGATGGGACTTTGTCCCTGTCTTTTCTCTCAGACTCCGTGTCCTCATCTGAAAAGGGGGTTTTCATCTGTTACCCGAGTGGTCCCAGTGGTGACTAAATAACTACGTGAGGGCCTAGGCAGGGCTAAGAACGGGGCCCTCAGGAAACTCTGGGACAAGTGAGATATGGACAAAATAAGGAAGAGAGTTCAGGTGGCAGCCAGGTCAAGGGAAGGAGAAGTTACTCACAGGTCAGAGATTTCCTGGTGGTCAGAATAACCCAGTACTGCTGTTTTGTGAGTAAATTCAGAGGGCCTAATCCCTGGAGTCAGACCTTGGTTCCGGAAGGGCCCGTGGAGAGGAAGCCGCCCGCCAGGCCTCAGCCCCTCCCCCTGCGCAGGTACTTCCTCATGGAGCGTGGGAAGAACATGTGCGGCCTGGCAGCCTGCGCCTCCTACCCCATCCCCCTGGTGTGAGCCGGGGCGGCAGCAGCAGCGACTGGTTGGTGGATGGAGGGAGGACCGGGCAGCCTGGGGCCTAAAACCCTGCCCTGGAGGAAGTGAGCAGTGGGAGACCCCCCCGCCCAGGGCCCCTCACTTTGTGCCCTCACCCCGGCCCGAGCCTGGAAACCCAAAGAAAACGACGAGGAAGAATTCCATGGAGCAACAAGCCCACGCCGTCTTCTGACACAGAGGTCACCACCAGCCATGTGCCTTAGGCATGGTTTTTAACTGACTCAGCCCCACATGGACCAAGAATGTTCTTTCTTCCCAGAAGGGCTGCTTCTCCCATTTGGAGGAAGCTCCACGGACAGTCTTTTCTGTGGTCTTTATTGAATAAACCTTCAGTGAGCACCTCCCTGAGTCAGGCTGTGTGCTGGGGCCTGGGCCTGCCTCCGGGCCCTGGCCTCCTAAGAGGGAGGCACCAAGGGGTGGCCGGCTCTCTGGCTGGGAGCATGGTGTGGGTGCTGGCGCCACTGTCTCCCAGAGGTGGGACCCAGGAGGAAGAACAGGTTTCATTTGAGATCTTGACTGTTCGTCCCCGCATGGGGAAGGAGGAGCTAGTGTGCCAGGCCCTGGCAGAGCCAGGATTCAAACCCACGACACCGGCCCGGAAGCCTGTACTTCTCCACGGGGCCTCCCTAGTCCCAGCTTCCTGCTCCTACTCCCCTGCCCCTCCGCCCGGGGCTGTCCCCATCTCTTCCTCCCCTGATGCTCCTGCCACCTCCACCATCCCTTCTCTTGAGAACATGGGGTCTCCATCCAGAGGGTGGCCGTGGAGTCTCGGCTGCTTCCCGATGCCTCTGGGCTCCAGGGAGCAGGGTCTGTGGCACGAGTTGGTGCTGTTTGTCCTACAGTTCATAGGTGTACCTAATAAAATCTTTCATGCCATTTGGGCCTCCTGGAGAGCTAATGGCTTGAGACTTGTTATTTTCATGACAAGCCCTATTTAGAGAATGCAAGTGTTGTTTAATCTGTTACAAAAGTCTAGTAACGTAAGACACCACAACAGTAAGTCAAGACAAAAACCAATCACCTTAATAAACTTAACAGTAATCGGATGAAATTCAATCTATTTTATTCTAGTTAATCTACTCTAGATTTTTAAAAAACACTAACATGAAATGAAAGCATAATTCCTTAATACAGCAAAGATCCCCAAACCCAGGGCAGTGGTATAAAAGGAGTTCCATTAAAGGCAGACATGGAACAAATAGGCCCAAGATCAGTACAGTTGCTTAACATTAATCTGGAAGGTCTGGCTGCTGTGATAAGAAATAAACCACATTAATATGTGCAGACAGTATACTAATGTGGCTAAAAACATTCAAAAGGATATACATTAAAACTCAGAACTAATGAAAAGAGTTCAGAGAGTGGCTGCTTACCAGATACAGATACAAAAAAATCAAAATCCTTCAACAAAACTCAGAAGAAAAATATTTTACACTGTAGCAACAAAACTAGTAGCCAGGAATAACCACACACACGCACACAAAAGTCCTACATGAAGAAAATGATTCAATTACTAAAAACTGTAAAGGAAGACTTGAATAAATTGAGAAGCATACCATATTCTTGAATTTGAAAGATTAACATAAATAAATTGATTCTTGCCCAAAATAAAAATACAGGTTTGGTACATTTCCGTCTAAAATCTCAATATAATTTTTTGATACTTTCTATTTACCTGGGGGAGAAAAAGCCCAAGATGGATAAGGTTTTATAACTGAGTAATGAAAATAGATTATTTCACATATCAAAATGTGTAAAATGTCAACACTTAAAAGAGTGCATCAGTTAAGAGTAGACTTAACACCCAGATTATGAGAATTCTATACATAAGTAGCAGACAGACAAATCAATTTCTACTATTCAATAAAAGGAGCTAGGAAATTGGATAGCTATTTGGAAAAACAGCTTAACCTGAATCTTCACTCAGCATTATATCCTTTTTATAAGTAAACTTTTAAAATTTTTTAAGTTTTAGATTTACAGAATTATTGTGAAGATAATACAGAGAGCTTCCATATAGTTTTCTCTATTATTACTATCTTGCAAGAGTATGTAATATTTGTTGAAATTAATGAACCAATATAACCAACGTGTTATTAATAATCATATTTTTATTAAGTCATTCATTTTAGAGAAAGATTCTGGATGAGGTTTCAGAGAAATTCAAATTACCACAGAAAAGCAAATAACCATTTTCAAAATTAACCTCATCTGGGGGATTTCCTAGCTCATTACAGATTATGGGCTTGGACTTGGATGCAGGCTTTCTCTCCACAAGTTCCCAGGATGTCTGTAGCCCTCAAACCCACAAGGTGATCATGGATCTCCTATAAAGGGGGCTTGCAAAGGCCAATTCCCACCCTCTCCTTCAGTTACCAAACAACTACTGAGTGTCAGCTGTTTGCAACTCCCCTCCTACACCAGGCTCCTGGGAGAATACAAAGATGCTCCCGGCATCCCCGTGGGCATGACTGTTGTGAAACAGGAAAAACAACCCATGCCTTGGTGCTGTTTGGATTTAAAGAGAGCAGCAGGCAAGGTTCTATCCAACTGGGATGAAAACATTCCAAATGCACTTGAACTCTAAGGATCCAGAAGACAGTCTGGTACAGAGCAGAAGCTGCCTCATTTGTCTCAGTCACCATCTCCTGACCCCTCCATATAGGCCCTGTGCTGAGGTCTAGAGATCTGAGGTTTACGGTACACATCTTTGGCCCTAAGGAGCTCTCATGCTGGGGGAAAAGACAACAAAGTAAAAAATAAAACAACAACAAAATATAAGGCCCAAAGATTAAAAAGAAATATATCACAGGAAAACCACAGATCAATGTTCCTTATCAATATAGATGCAGAAATCCTCAATAAAATGCTGCATGCAAATCAAATCCAGCAACATACAAAGAAGATTACACACTGTGGGTTTATCCCAGGAATAAAAATTTGGTTCCACATAAGAAAATCAATCAATGTAATATACCATATTAACAGAATATGGTATATTAATAAAGGACAAAAACTGCATCTCAATAGACACAGAAGAAGCATTTGGAAAAAAAACCACCACCACCCCTTCATGATAAAATAGTCAACAAACTAGGAATAGAAGGGAACAACTTCAACCTGATAAAGGGCAGCTATGAAAAACCCACAGCATCACTCCTATGCAAGGTTGCATCAGAAGGCCTACCTGGAGCATTTAGGCAAAAAAAGAAATCAAAGCATCCAGAATGGAAAGGAAGAAGTAAAACCATCTCTGTTTGCAGATGACATGATCTTGTATCTAGAAAATCCTGCTCTTTGAGGAAGATGCAGACACAGCCGCAGCCCCAGTGAAGCCCCGGACTGCCCACTTCTGCTCCTAATTCACAGCTGTGCTGTTCCATCTCCCTGAGGAACAGTCTTTCAGGAAACCATGATGCAGCCACTGCTTTAAAGATACCGGAAAGACACCCACGGAACCAGAGGTGGCAATTCACCGAATTAGAATTACCCTGACCAGCCACAGTGTAAAGTCTTTGGAGAAGACGTGTGCTGTCTTGATCAGTGGTGCAAAGGCAAAGAATCTCTAAGTGAAAGGACCAGTTCAGATGCCTACCAAGACTCTAAGTATCACTACAAGAAAAATTCCTTGTGGTGAAGTTTCTAAGATATGGGACTGTTTTCAGATGAGGATCCACAAGCAGCTCACTGACTTGCCACAGTCCTTCTGAGATGGTTAAGCTGATTACTTTCACCAGTACTGAGCCAGGAGTCAAGGGTTGAAGTGACCACTGCAGATGCTTAAATCAATTATTTTGAGAAATTATGTTGTTTAAAGAAAGAAGAAAAAAAAATCCTATGGAATTCACATACACAACACACAGAAATTACTGAATAAACAACTTCAGCAATGTTGAAGGATACAAGATGAACACACAAAGCCAACTGCATTTCTATACGCTAGCAATGAACAATCCAATTTACAACAGAATCAACAAGAATAAAAAACGATGTGTAAGACTTGTACAATGAAAACTATAAAACATTATTGAAAGAAATTAAAAATGATCTAAATAAATTGAAAAACATCCTATGTTCGTGGATTGAAAGACTTAATATTGTTCAGATGGCAATACTCCCAAAACTGATCTACAGATTCAACACAATCCCTATTAAAATCCCACCTGGCTTCTTTGCAGAAATTGACAAGCTAAAATTCACATGGAAATGCTAGAGACCCAGAATAGCCAAAACAATCTTAAAAAGGAAAAAGCAAATTTGGAGGTCTCATCCCAATTTTTTTTTTTTTTTTAGAAATTCACGGTCTTTTTATTTATTTATTTATTTATTTATGACTGTGTTGGGTCTTCGTTTCTGTGCGAGGGCTTTCTCTAGTTGCGGCAAGTGGGGACCACTCTTCATCGCGGTGCGCGGGCCTCTCACTATCGCGGCCTCTCTTGTTGCGGAGCACAGGCTCCAGACGCGCAGGCTCAGTAATTGTGGCTCACGGGCGTAGTCGCTCCGCGGGATGTGGGATCCTCCCAGACCAGGGCTCGAACCCGTGTCCCCTGCATTGGCAGGCAGACTCTCAACCACTGCGCCACCAGGGAAGCCCTCATTCCAATTTTGAAACTTACTACAAAGCTACAATAATAAAGACATTGTCGTACTGACATAAGGATAGGCACAGATCAATGGGACAGAATTGAGAGTCCAGAAAGAGACCTATATACATTTGTGGTTAATTTTCAACAAGGGTGCCAAGACAATTCAATGGGGAAAAAATAATCTTTTTAACAAATGGTGCTGGGACAACTGGATATCCTCAGGCAAAAGAATGAAGTTATTAGACCCTTACCTAACACCACATATAAAAATGAACTGAAAATGGTTCATAGACCTAAATGTAGGAGCTAAACTATAAAACTCTTAGAAGGAGCAAATCTTCATGATCTTGGATTTGGCAATGGTTTCTTAAATATGATACTAAAAGCACAGGCAACAGAAGGAAAAACAGATAAACTGGACTTTATTAAAAACTTCTGTGCTTCAAAAGACACCATGAAGAAAATGAAAAGACAACCCACAGAACAGGAGAAAATATTTGCAAATCAAGTATCTGATAGGGATTGAGTATTAACACTAAAGAACTACGTCTCAACAATAAAAACACAAATAACCCATTTTTAAAATGGTTAAAAGATTTGAATAGACATTTCTCCAAAGAAGATGTACAAATGACAAGTACATGTAAAGACATTCAACATCATTAGTCAACAGGGAAATGCAAATCAAAACCACACTGAGATACCACTTCACAGCCACTAGGATGGCTGTAATCAAAAAGATGGACAATAGTAAGTGTTGGAGGATGTGGAGAAACTGGAGCCCTCATACACTAGTGATGAGAATGTAAAATGTTGCAGTCACTTTGGAATAGTTCGGCGGTTCCTCAAAAGTTAAAAACAGAATTACCATCATGTCCCAGCAATTCCACTCCCAAGAGAATTGAAAATATATGTCCACACAGAAACGTGTACATGAATGTTTATAGCAGCATTATTCATAATTACCAAAGTGTGGAAATAACCACATGTTCATCATCTGACAAAAAGATAATGTGGTGTATTCATACAGTGGAATATTGTTCAGACATTATCAATAAAAAGGAACGAGGTTCTGATACCACGTGTATAAACTTCGCAAACACTATTACATTGTGGAAGTGAAAGAAGCCGGACGTGAAAGACCACGTATTGTGTAATTCCATCTACACAAAATGTCCAAAACTGGTAAATCCATAGAAACGGAAGGTAGATTGGTGACTGCCAGTGGCTGAGGAAGGGGAGGATGGAGAGTGACTACTTATGGGTCTAGGCTTTCTTTTGGGGATCTTAAAAATGTTCTGGAATTAGATTGTGGTGATATTTGCACAACCTGGTGAATATACTGAAATTCATTCAGTTGTATACTTTTAAAGGGTAAGTTTTATGGTATGTAAATTACATCCTTTAAAAAATCTAGGCGTGTGTGTTGTGAGGGATTGGTATGGGATGCTACCCATACTGTTAGGCACTGGCTCTGCCCCCCCAGGAAACCAGGGGCTTCACAGATGAGACTTCTGAGCTGAGTTTTGCGGGATGAATGGGCTTATTAATGAGGAACAATGAAGGCATTCCACGTAAAGGGCAAAAGCATGTTCAAAAGCTCAGGAATGGCAAAGAGCACTGCGGGACAGCTCTGTATAGGGGCCTCTGTGTGACAGGGAGTTGGGGCTGGGAGGTAAGAGGAGGCAAATGCCACACCAGTGAGTCTGGGAAACCCAGAGAGTGACAGCCTCCTGTACGTTTTGCTTACATCAAACAGAAACATTTGTAGAAATTCCAAAGAGAAAATTTCAGTTTAATAAGCTCTAACTCTCCATCATGTTTCCTCTTATTTGGGTAATAGCATTGGGTTTTTCTTTGGGAAGCCATGCCTTGCCCCTGTTAGTCCCTAAGGTTTTACTAGAGGGACTCTATACCCTCACCCCCACCCCCAGGACCATGTGACCTAGGCCTTGTCAATGACACCACCTCATCCTCCCAGCCACAGTGATTGGTCCAGGGAACAGCACATAGCTCAAGATGGGCCACTCAGAGGCAATGAACAAGGGATTTTGTGGGAAGCATCAAAAGACTCTTCTGGTGATCATTTTGTAATGTATAGAAATATCAAATCAATATGTTGTACACCGGGAACTAACATGGTGTTAGTCTAACACAGGTCAATTATACTTCAATTTTTTAAAAAAAGGGTGTGGAAGTAAATTCTCCCCTGGGGCCTCCAGAATGAATGCAGCCTGCTGACAAGTGATTTTATCAATAGTTTCAGTTAAAGTGACTTCTGACCTCCAAAACTGTCAATAATAAATGTGTGGTGTTTTAAGCTAAAAAAAAAAAAAGAAAGAAAAAAAAAAGGGACTCTCTTTCCCTGGGTGGCTAAGTTAGTAAGACATAACCAGTAGCCTCCTGTTTGGCCACTCTGCTGAAATGTGGAAATGCCCAAAATGAAATGAAGCCAAAATGGAGGAAAGCGGGGTCAAGAGATGAGATATTCCAGAGAACACTGCTTGAGCATCTGTATCAATGCCTAAAGCTTTGAAGCACCACAAAGCACCTTAATGCCTGAAGCTTTTCCACAAAGTTTTCAGTTACATGAGCCAATGAATTCCCTTTTTAATTTGAGCCAGTTTGAGTTGCAACTATCATTTGCAACTAAAACAATCCTGATGAATGCAATAGGCTATGTTTAGACAAACAAGTCTGTGTACTCAAGACCTAAAAATATCAAGGCACATTAATTGTGGAAGATCAGGGCCTATCCTTGCCACCATCAATATTATTGTAAGGGAACTAGGCATCTCCTCCCAAGAACATGCCTGCTCGTGACAGTGACATAACTTACATGGCATTTGTTATGAGCCAGTGCCACATCTGGCCTTTAGAAAGTGCTCAGGAAAAGAGGGTTATCTTCTACTCATTTGTCCAAGAACCAATTGTGTATTAAGCCCACAACATGTGGGACGTCCCTGGCGGTCCAGTGGTTAAGACTACGCACTCCCAATGCAGGGGGCACGGGTTTGATCCCTGGTCAGGGAAGTTCCCGCATGCTGCTCAGCACGCCTTAAAAAAAAAAAAAAGCCCCCAACATGTGCCCCGCCCTGCCCCAGGAGGCAGGGAAGGCACATGGCAGGGGCAAGTCAGGTCTAGGAGCTGCATTCACAAACTCACAGGCTTCCAACTGAGTTTTCTTTCTGCCTTCTCTGAAGACAGCACAGGGAACTATATTCAATAGCTTGTAATAAACTATAATGGAAAAGAATCAGAAAAAAAGAATAAAGACATATATGTATATATATATATGCATAGCCAAATCACTTTGTTATACACCTGAAACTAACACAACATTGTAAATCAACTATACTTCAATAAATTTTTTTTAATCTAAAAAGTTAAAAAAAAAAAAATGCCAAGCTGGTATTAAAAATTCAGCAGAATGGAAGGTATACCTGACTCCCACCAGCAGTCACTTCAGTGAAGTTTTCTGACTCAGAATGAAGTTTAAACTTTTAATAATTGTTTTTAGTTTTCAAACAGCATTCAGAAAGGCAAACGAACTGGCAACAGAATAAGTAAACACATGAGTTTAGCTGAAGGCTGTGTCTGCAGGGACTGACTAGGAAACAGCCACCCTGGAGGACAGAGAGGGAGGGATTCTGCTGGCTGGTTACCAGTGAGTCAGGGCTGCAGGCCAAGTCCCCTAAGGGGATGCCCAGCAAGGGCACCCCGGCCTGCCAAGTCCAAGGCACCTGCGCCTGGCACCAAGGGAGCAGAGGTGGTAAGCAAGGAAGTCTTTCCCTACAGCCCTGTGGGGCTTTGAGAGTCCAAGGACAATGCTGGTCTGCTGCCTGCAACAAAGAGCAAGGTAAAAAGGCCCACCCGTCTTGGGAGTCAGCAGGTTACATCAGCTTGTTGCATATACAGTGACATTTTTTTATTGGTTTTATTTCACAAGCTCCATTTGCCAGGCAATGCACCTGGTCATGTACAGCATTCACTCCTCACAGCACCCCTATGAGGCAGACACTATTATGACCCCCACTTGCAGGTGAGGACACTGAGGCACAAGACTGGTTAAGCAACATGCCCCACATCACAAAATCAGTAAGTGGCCGGGTCAGGATTCGCACACAAGTCTGTGCTCTCAGCCCCTCCACTCTGCTGCCTCTTCAAAAAGGATTTAGAATCCTTGGGATCCTTAAAACCTTTGCGAGTAATCTGAATATGCTCTTAGGAAACCTGGCCTTGCCCCTGCAGGCCCATGGGTGGTCGCTGGGCACTACCCGCGTCTTCCTGGGGTTTCCCTCCTCCTGGCAGACAAGCCCTTTCTTACACTCTCCTCAAACTACCCCACTGAGGTGTCCTTTCTCTTGCACCCTGGCTGATACAAGGGGGTATCTGAAGGGTAATATCTACTTTCTTTTTATGGTTCTTGGTATATATTTTCTTAAACATTTTAAAGTAAGTATTCTAATGCAGAGTGATAGAGAATTTTAGTCTTAAGCTAGAAACAGAGAACTGATGTTTACTATTATGGGAAAAATCCTTTGACTAGGCTTCCATGGTTATGTCAATCTAAAAGCAGCAAGTTGTTCTGGGAAAAGGTGATACACATCAACGAGCCGCCTGGTTTGCTGTGTGTGGTTCAGCAAAGATTGCCTCTCCCTGGATTCCACAGTTCAGGGTGGACACTTGCACAGGAACCCAGAGGATGAAGTTGAGGCAGCCATCGGGGTTGTCTGGGGTGGCCCTGAAGCAGGCACATGGCAGGAAAGGCCCTTAAGGGGACTCCACCTGGAGAAGGGCAGAAGCCCTGGAGGCTGACCCAAACTCAGAATCAAAAGGTTCATGGAACAGCTGAGGGAAGCCACTGAAGACTTAGGGACCCTGGCAGATGTCCTGCTCTGAGGAAGGAAGGCTGAACATGTGACAGCCAAGAGAAGTTGTTCTACGGCACCAGAGTGGGCTGCCACCACAACCCTGTGCATGTGTCCCCAGAGAGTGGGCAGGCCCATGGACCATGGGGAGACCTTCACTTACACCAGCGACACCTGTGGTCACCACAGTCAATTAGTGTGCACATCTAATTTTCTGGTGTCCCAGTCCAGCTTGGGAAGGACTGACCGACCCCTGGAATTCTTTGACATCCAGGGGAAGGGTGATCTAGAGGGAGGTACAAGAATTGTTGCTTATGGACATAAAGGCTTGAGCATCACCTGGAAAAGTAAAAGTGAAGGAGTGTGTCCCAAGTTGGTGACACAGGTCATACCAGGAACCTCCGGGGTCCCAGACCAACCCGCCCATGGGGGCATCTTTGTGTCTCCAGCTCTGGGACCAGGAAAGATAGGATGATGTCATCCTTGAATAAAAACACAGCTATCACCTATGCCATGAACATCGTGGAGAGCATGTTGCCTTTCCTGTGCATGCTCACCAAGGCGGGTAGGGTGGGGTAAGGGCGTCAATGCTGGTACCACTGCTAGACTCACAGGATGATGAGCTCAGATCAGAGCCACAGCTCTGCCCATGGTTAACTTCATGACAGAGAACATCAGATAAAGGACGCACCAAACCCTCAAGAGGTTTCTCTAACCTTGATCACTCCCAGACACAACACCCGTGAATCCCACCCCCAAGCCCCTCCCAAGGGCAGGAGACATCCTCCCAGGCTCAGCTGCCCTCCAGTCTCTCCCAAGGCTGCATCACAAAATACATCCATCTGTTCTTCTGAAACCACCCACTTCATCTCTCATTTCTTCCTCATTTTCAATTCCTACTTTTCTAATTATTCTCGGTATCTAAATGTCGCAATATAAATAAGCAATACTTATAGAGACTATTTTACTTCGGTTTCTTTTGTGCAGCTTTCCCCAACCTGATTCTCCCCAAAGGCTGCTGGGACCAGCCCAGCCTGGCTACCCCACTGCACAGCAATCTGACAATTGGCTTATCAAGACAGTGGGACAGTTGAAGATGCTGTCCTCCTTCCTCTGGGTCCCCACGGGGCTGAGTTTCTATCTCCTCTGCCCTGGCCCCAGTGAAACTCAGACGTGTCCATCTGTCCATAGGGAAAGGTGTGGAAGGACCTGCACCACAAGGCTAAAAGTATTTAACTTGGAATGTGTGTGAGGAAGAAGGATCAACGGACTTCTGGGTTACTTGACTTTCTTTGAACAAAGCACATACATCTTTTGTAACGAAGAGTTCTGGGGCTGTTAATCGCATCCCTCTGCTTTATTGCTGGATCTCACAGCCGAGGTAGGGGGGCGCTTCTTGCCACCCCACCTCCACCGGCCTGCCCCGCCGCACCCCTAGTCTGGACATTCCAGCCTGCACTACAAATGGAGAGGAGCAGGGGTCAGGAGCAGGGAACACGGTGAACTTCAGACCCACCTGAACTCTACAGGTGGGTCTGAGAGAGGGCCACAGCCAGCTGGAATAATGACCTTCTTGCCATTTTAGACAAATCAAGACAAATGTGAAAGAAGCTACCTTGTGTCATGTGGAAGTGAGTGAGGGGTGAGGGAGACACAACTTTCCTTCCCCAAACTGCGTAAGAGGGTCAACCAGTTGGCAACACCTATTACTATCCTATGGATAAAGATAGCAAACTGGAGAAAGAAGCTTCTCCTTTAAGTCATATTTAAGGAGTTTTTTTTAAAGCTCTGTTTAAGAAATCTACATAATTATCTGTGTATATATCTGTCCGCTCTCCCTTATTCTTAGGGTTTGCCACAGAGGAATAAGGGAGGGAGGGAGGGAGGCTCTCAATATTCTTAACTGCAAACAAGCCATTCAAAACCCTTTCTTGAGTTCAATCAGTTAGCTTAATATTTGGCTCCTAGATCAGTTTGATCCTGACCTGGTTTATCTTTCTCAAAGGTGACAGTGCCCTAATTTCCAGACAGAAAATACTGTTAACCCCTCTCCTTCTCTTCCCCTGCCCCCAATAAATTACTATACAGTGAATCTCTAGTCTAGTTTTTCTCAAATAGGATCTTGCCCTGAGATTGTTAAAAATGCAATTACATTCTTACTTTCAAATGATTCAGAGAAATAAAAGTGTGTGGAGAGAGAGCACGTGTGTACACAAATATGGCAAAAATATTAACAAAAGGTAAATCTTATAGGTGAAGAGTATACAACTAAGTATTCATCCTACTACTCTTGCAACTTTTCTGTGGGATTGAATTTGAAATAAAAAGTTGAGAAAATTTTTAAATAAATAAAATCGGCAGTTTTATGAACCCCATGTTGAGCCTGCTGACCCAGCATCTCTGGGGGGGCAGGGCCGAGAATCTCACCATTGCCCTGGACAATGCAGTCTCAAAATGGTTAAAAGAAAATACGAGGTTAGAGAGCAAGCAACAGTTAGAAAGCCCACATCATACAGAGGGGTTCTGGACTCCCACACACATCACTAACCCACTCGAGTTCTCCACTGGGAGAAAACCTAGAACTAGCAGAGGTGCCAACCCTCTAAGCTCTCCTGACCCACCAGGAGTGGCGCTGAGGGTGGCCACAGCGGGGCCAGACACAGGACCTGCCCCCATAATGCTCTACGTATTTGGGGTGGGGCTAGGAACCTCGAGGCATCTGTGTGACAGCAGTGCTTCCAGGTCAACAAGGTGGCCTTGTTAGCAAGTGGGGGAACCTCTGGAATTCAGTCTCCAGTCTCAGCCTGTTCTTCCTTTGAGCTAAGTCACATCTGCTGAGCCAGCTTCTTGCCAAACCACAAAAGGGGAGGAAAGAAGATTCCAGAGCTGACTGATTCTGTCTCTCGACAACTAGTGTAAACAGAGAGCTATTCTGTTTGATCACAATGTCAACTCATCTGTAAAAAGCACATAACAATTGTCTGAGATGTTTTGTCAACCTCTCAAAAAACCTTCCTATCTCAGATGAAGAGACCAAGGCTCAGACAGTGAAGTGACAGTCACGGCCAGGGGAGGACAGAGCCAAATCTGAGCCCAGCTTTTGGCCAGTCTATTTCATGGTTTATAACCATTCACAAGAATATATGGACTGTATGGGAGAACAAAGAAGAAATCACAGGGGGTACTCCTAGAAGCAGAGATGAGATGCCTTTTAACTTCAAGAACTTCCACAGAACAAAGGTGAGGGATAACACATGTCAAAACCTCTCAAGGAGGCCTATATTTAAACTGGGGGAAGGAGCTCAAATTATAGGCATTGTGAATAATGTTGGTAAACACCTCAAAGTAAACAATTAGCAGAAAGGTAGCTGTCACACAGGTAAAAACTCCCTCAGTGCTCAAAATTAATAATAATAGTCTATGAAAAGCAGAGAAATAGTCACGTGAACCTCTACTTTTTAGCCAAAACTCGAGAGCAAACTACCAAAGCTGCTGTGGATTAAAGGTAGATAATGAAGCCAAGCTTCTCATTCCATAAAAGGCCAAACAAGAAAATCACTCACCTGAAAAATCACTGTCTAAATACAAGAAGGAATACACAATATACAAAGGTTTTGTGAGGCATCCACACAAGCACACTGCTCCTTGAAATTTAAAGAAAAAATTTATTGAAGATCTGAAAAACAATTTCTAAAAGATTGACTTTTCCAGAAAACTGTAGCTACACAATGCATTGCGTCTATCATGTTAAAACGTGCATTAGACACAAATACAAAAACCATGAAACAAGCCACCATTCTTTGACAATCTGAGCAAAGATAAAATGCCTAAGGAACAACATGGATGACTTGCAAAGGATGGGCTCTTTACTGTAAGCACCATAAAAAAAAGGGGGGAGCACAAATGGACGAGTGTGTTCAGTTATACACACGGAATTGAACCTTTGGCACTAGGAATCAGAGCATTTTGTCATATAGCATTAACACATATTATAAAAGTGCGTAGTGTCAAAGGAATAGAACCACCAGCATTCAAAAGCAGCTTTGTCAACTAAGCAATAAAACACTCTACAGTACGTCTCTCTGTTGTCCATCATTGAATACACTGGTAGCAACTTTGAAATGAAAAAAAAAAAAAAAAAAAAAAAAAAAGAAAAGAAAAAAGGAGCTGTAACCCCTTTTATTTTCTGTTTAAAATCAAACAGAAAACAAACATCACTTCTGTTATACACTAACATTTCCAAAGTACATCATTTGTACAAGAGAAGGACTAAGAAACAAAAATGTGTTTACAGAGATCCAAACAAGAGTGAGTATAAGCGCCTCACACAGCTTTCCGATGGTACTCAGGAGGAGCCACTTCATAATCGCTGGCACTAAACAAAGTTGCAGAGTTCTTTGCCAGGTATCTAAAAATGAAATATTCATTACAAGCATGAAAAAGAATCATATTTTGATACTAATCTCTTCTCAATTATATACAGAAGCCACACAAAGCACTTTAAAATATACTAAAATAATCACAACCTCACAGTAAAACTATGTAATTATAACTCAGGTAAACAGGGTTATATACCAGACAACAACACAAAAAAGGATGAAAGTCCAGAGTTACTCCCCTTATTTCAAATAAGCGAAGAACAGGAGTCACCAGAATACCAACCTGAGCACTTGGACTACCTTTAAGAAACAGGTGTTGTTAGCCTAAAAGAATAACATCTAGGTGTTTTCTTTAGCTCTCTGAAATCCATCATATTAAATATAGATTCAGAAATTGACCAGTAATTCTCAAGTTTAAACTTGGAATTAACCACATAAAAATCAAAGGGACCTGAAATGTCAAGTAGTAGAGCACTTTCATTTCATAAAGAAGTGGGGGTAGAGAAAGGATGTTAATTCATCATTGGTAAAGCAAAGACTATAAAGCTGATAAGATTCCCAGGTTCACGTTGGTTTTAAAATTATTATAAAATACACGGTGCCATTTTAAGAAAATTCAAACACAGAACTATATAAAGTAGCAAAGGAAAACTCCTTCTCTCCCAAAACTATGCCCAAGAAACAACTCACTGTTAAGTATGATCCTTATTTTTCCAAATCTATTCCAAAGATTGAAAGTGTTTCTACAAACAAGAGGAATCATACCATACTCTACTGCAATTTATTTTTTTTAAACTGACACAACATGGACATCTTTCTTGATTCGTATATTTAGACCCACCTCATCTATTAATAACAGTTTAAAATTCTTCACCATTTTTTTTAATGCAATAAACATGCTTGGAAATCTTTGTGCATTCAAGTATTTCTACAGGATAAGTTCCCAGAAGCATAACTGTCTGGTCAAAGGGTAAAAGCACATTAAAAAATTTTATATGCATTGCCAAAATGCCCTCCAAAAAGCTGTAAAAACCAGGATTGCCCTTTCCTCCATTTCTCCAAAAATATAAGCCAATCGACAAGAGGTATTTTAATTATGTTAAACATATTTTAATGGCCTTTTTACTGACATTTCTGTGAATATCCAATGTCTACTTTTCACTGGTTTGTTCATCTTTTTCATATTAAGAACTCTGGTGTTAAAGATACCAGCCCTTTAACATGTATGTGTAACATATATTCCCTTCATCTTTAAGAGCTTACATTTGCACTTAACTTGTTCCATTAACAATGTATCTACTCTTGTACCAATACCACACATTGTTCTGTTTACTTTAGTTTTATAATAATATCTATATAGTGTTAATCTATCACAGAGTAATTTTCAGTACACTAGACTAATTCATGTTTTTAATTTCAAGCATTAATTTTTAGACTTACTTTAGGAAATCATGAAGATAATTCAGTAATAAAGCAAGGCTCTTCTCATCCAGAGGTGTATAGGCCAACATTGCTCCAATACGTACTATTTAAACGAAAGAATTTAGTCAAAGTTACATCCAAGGTAGCACTATAAGCATGTATTTTAATTACATGAGCAAACGCAACAATCACTGATTCCTTTAAAGTATATGATTTTAGAAACTGACTTTGGATTTTACTATATTAAATAAAAGTTCAAATTGGAATTAAATCATTATTTTTGAATGTTATTTTATGTTACCCCTTGATATAAATTAGGAAAGACAAAAACATTAAAGGCTCAAAGGAAAAAAAGGAAAATTGTTTTCTAAATGGCAGTATTACCAAATAATCTCAGTAGATGTGGCGCTCCATACACCTGGGACATGGGCGCATCTGGGTGATCTGCGAGGATTTCAGCATACTGTGGTCTCTCAAATTTGTAGAGCAGCTGAGTGCCCAACATTACATTGAAGTATTCCTTGATCCCTGCCACAACTTCATTAACAGCATACTCCCTGATAAATGAATAAAAATATTTACCTTCAAAGTAGGTCACTGAAAGGAATTGAGAGATGAAGATTAAGTCAACCAACATAAGGGTAACGAATTAAAAGGTTAAATTAATGACCCTGAGCCTCTACTGAACAGATTTTTAAAACAGATTTAATTAATAAGAAGGCAAGAAATCAATTCCAAAAACAGACCAGTGGTGAGCAAACTATAGCCCTCAGGCTAGGGATGGTTTTCACATCTTCGGATAGTTGTATTTTAAATGGTTATATAGGTACTTACATATGGCTTCGATTTTACCTGCAACATTTACTTATCTGGCCCTTTAAGAAAATGTTTACCAAACTACAGTGAGGTTATCACCTCACACCAGTTAGAATGGGCATCATCAGAAAATCTACAAACAACAAATGCTGGAGAGGGTGTGGAGAAAAGGGAACCCTCTTGCACTGTTGGTGGGAATGTAAATTGATACAGCCACTATGGAGAACAGTATGGCATGGAGGTTCCTTAAAAAACTAAACTAAAAATAGAACTACCATATGATCCAGCAATCCCACTCCTGGGCATATACCCAGAGAAAACCATAATTCAAAGACACATGGACCCCAATGTTCATTGCAGCACTATTTACAATAGCCAGGTCATGGAAGCAACCTAAATGCCTCATCAACAGACAAATGGATAGAGGACATGGTACATATATACAATGGAATATTACTCAGCCATAAAAGGAACGAAATTGGGTCATTTGTAGAGACGTGGATGGATCTAGAGACTGTCATACAGAGTGAAGTCAGTCAGAAAGAGAAAAACAAATGTTATATATTAACGCATGTATGTGGAACCTAGAAAGACGGTACAGATGAACCGGTTTGCAGGGCGGAAACAGAGACACATATGTAGAGAACAAACGTATGGATACCAAGGAGGGGGAAGTGGCAGGGGTGGGATGAATTGGGAGATTGCAATTGACATATATACACTAGTATGTATAAAATAGATAACTAGTAAGAACCTGCTGTATAAAAAATAAGATTCAAAAAAGAAAAAAAAAAATTTGCCAGCCAAACCCCCTAAAACAATGAAATTCTATTTTACTAGTTTCTGATGTTATTTTTTTTTTAATTTATTTAGTCTATTTTTTATTTTTGGCTGCGTCGTGTCTTCGTTGCTGCGTGCGGGCTTTCTCTAGTTGAGGCGAGCAGGGCCTACCCTTCGTTGTGGTGTGCGGACTTCTCATTGCGGTGGCTTCTCTTGTTGCGGAGCACAGGGCTCTAGGCGCACAGGCTTCAGTAGTTGTGGCTCATGGGCTCTAGAGCGCAGGCTCAGTAGTTGTGGTACACGGGCTTAGCTGCTCCGTGGCATGTGGGATCTTCGCAGACCAGGGATCAAACCCGTGTCCCCTGCATTGGCAGGCGTATTCTTAACCACTGCGCCACCAGGGAAGCCCGATGGTATTGTTTTAAAGTACACGTTTCAGATAATTTATTTAGAAATAATGTTTGAAGTGTCTTTGGGTATACTTCAAAGATATGTATATTCTTACTTATTATCTGTGTTTCCTCGAGATTTCTTGTAATTTGCATAATCCTCTAGAATGGAATCCACATTCTTCTTGGCAGGAAGATAAAAGAGCTATGAAAACAAAAATACACTTGAATACTAATATCCTCTTTTTCAAAGGAAAAGTATACTAGAAAAGCTTTAACACAATAAAAGATGACCTAATAGTATTACAAAATAGAAAAGGGCACTTAAAGCATGGCTAATGTGACTAACTAAAAATTTAATTTTATTTAATTTCAATAGCCAAAAGTGGCTAGTGGTTGCCATACTGGACAGCACAGCTCTGAAGACTCAATCTATTGCACACATTACACTATTACTATATATGGAATACACTTGCACATAAATTTACCTCTGTGATATTATCAAGTCATCATGTGTTGTATAGTATTACGTGCCAGACCCTGTCTGAAGCACTTACCTGAATATTCTCTTCATCCTCACATCAATACTATGAGGTTGGGACCCATTATTCCACTAAATGTAAACACTAAAACACAAAAAGGCTGGGTAACTTGCCCCAACTCAGTAAGTGGTAGAACTAAGCTAAACCTAGCAGTTTAGGTCCAGAGGCAAATCAAGAATCAAACGAAGTCCACATACTGTACAGTATATGACTGATGTCTATGAAGTTTCATAATCCTCACACAGTCCCCACTTCTCCCCTACCCCTGCTTGTGCTATTTTAGAAATTGGTTCTTTTGTCCTGTAGAGTGCCTCATTCTGGACTTTGATGACTACCCTTGTGATGTTACATACATACCTCATAATGTCCCTATCTCCTGTACACAAGTAATTAGACCTAGGATCTTCTCAGATTCACGTTCTTTTTAGAGGTCACAAATACCTTGCAGGCAGTATTGTGTGCTTCCTATTACATTCCATTAGCAGCCACATATGAGACACTATCCCATTTTCAATGATAGTAAGACAGGAAATACATGCTTGTTTTTATGGATTTTCAGAATAATGTGTTCCTGCCCTAGCAACCGCCAACAATGAGTTATCTTGACCTTTAAAAAAAATTCATTATAAACTCATGGACTTTTATATATGTACTTCGTTTTATTCCTAAGTCCTTTCTGATGATCAAATTATTCAGTCCCTGAATTAAAATACTCATCAGTCATACTTTCAATATTCAAGTCTACAACCTTTTCTTTAGAAAAAATTTTTTTACACTAGCAAGAACATATCATATAGATTACAATCTGTGTAGCTTTCAAGTTACCTGTTTTTGCCGGGTAATTAAGTCCCAGTCATCAACAAGCCATGGTTTTAGTTCTTCAGGAATCTTTACTTTAACTTCAACTCTGTTCATGAATGTTTCCTCCTAAACAGAAAAAAAGCAAGAGTATTAAACATCTGTCCTTTCTTGCTGCGTAACAGCTCCAAAAGTGTTTTCTAAAGGCTTTTCTGAACCTTTAGAGCCTCTGGGTATAAATTAATGATTTACTCAAATGGACTGCTGGAATTGTCATTTCAAAACTGATAAATGGAAAGATCATATAGCTAACTCCTGGGAAAAAAGAATCTTATCTTGATAGTCCATTCAATGTCTTTTCATGTGAAAGCAAATATTCTTTAGCAAATTTCCTTTTCCTCTATAAATGACCACTCCAACTTAATGCATTTTAACTTAGTATTTTCAAATTTATTGATTTTGAATAGTCATACCTCCAAAGACTAGCCCAAACACGACTATCTTAAAGTTTAATACAGAAAATTAAATGTACTATCTTCTAATTTGTCTTCAATAACTGCCTAAAAATACTTAATTTTTAGAACATACCACTGTTTTAACCTCAGCTTCAGAAATGTAAACGACACTGGTTAAAATTTTAAAACGCTTATTTTCAAATTCATAACTTTGGAAATTATAAATATAATAAATTAGAAATAAGACATTTTATTCACTTATGTAAGAATCCTAAACTATTGTACCCACACATACATGTGGAACTGATAGGCTTTCTTGGCATTTTTTGTGGGTTTACTAAATCATCTTGGGACACACTAAACCATTTAATGTGACCTAGCTAAGTCTATTCAGTCTAATACCAAAGAAATATTTAGTGTTGTACATGAACACAGAGCTTTACAATGAACATCTGATGATGAGCTGGGGGTAAAATCTAGCAAGAACATATCTAGTGCTACAAGTGAAATAAAGATGTATACAAATATATCCTTTTTATCCAAAAAAGGGGAGTATTTTCACTTCAGTAGTTAACCATGTTAGCAATGCTTTTGAGACACTCAAAAGTTCTATGACTTTTACTGTGTTGTAAAATGACAAGATTAAAAATTCTAACATGCTATATATTCATAAACTTAAGGAAAAACTCACATTTTCAACAGTAGGATCTACGCGGGCCCTTTTCTTGCGAGGAGGCTGAGGTGTCTCACTTGTACTGCCACCATCTCCATTTCCAGGTGCTGTAAAAATTTGGGGGCCAGGAAGGGGTATTTTTAGCTTAATAAATGAGAAACTGTTAAGGAAACTAGTTTCATGACATACCCTCTTTTGACTTTTCCATTACATTGATTTTACTTAAATCTACCTTAAAGAATCATATTCCTACCAAAAATATAACTTTTATAAACAGTTCTACCAAACATCTAGTACAAAGCGACATTTAGTAATATTACCATCTTACATTTATTTTTAAAATGTTATTGTCTCAGGATCAGTCATTAAGTAACATGAAAATAATAAACGCTTACAGGCTTCTCCATGGTAGAAAGAGTATGAGTTCTCTACTACTATGTACCTAACTCTAACATTGCTGTGATTCATATTTGAGACCATCAACATAAGCTTACTCTAAAACTTCATAACTTTAAAAATTTAACAGTGAATTCAAAATGTAAATGTTATAAAAGACAAAATAATTTAAACAAAGTTAATATTCTTACTTTTCTGTTTGTTCTTTTTTGTTTTCCTGAAAGGAGGGAAGAAAAAGAAAAAAGATAAATAATTATTGCTAGTAAAACTGCCTCTGTTTAAATTCCTACCAGGTTAAGTTCATAGAGAAATACTGCCTTGTTTGCTAAGATCAGGCCGTGACCTTATTTCGTACATATTCTCATTCACTACTCAGACACTAGGACTTTTACTGATAGTTGGCTAAATCCACATACTAGAAAACCAAACCAAAACCACATCAGGAGACTTCCTTCCAGGGTTATATTATTCGTTTGTAAGCTTATAGCATGTTAAGTGATAAAAATACACCTCGTGAGAATATTATTAGTTCCACAAACACAAAAAAAAGCTCCAAAGGTTAAAACATTTTCTCCCAATTACTTTAGTACCAGCATAATTTGATTTTAGATTTGTATGTTTCAGACCAATCCATTACTCCACTCTCACTGGTCCAAATTCTTTCACTTTATTTCGTCTCTGAACTATATTCCCTCCACTACAACACCACACACTCTGTTCTCCCATTCGTAGAACAAAGCTAATGTCTTGGTTATCATCTCTAATAGCAACTTAACTCATGTTCATTTATATAGACACTAACAAAGAGTAAATTACTAACTTCGATTTTATACATAATTATTTCTGGAATACAAGGAAAACAGTTTACAAAGCCCATGATTATAGATTATGCCTGGAGGGACCATAACAGAACACCTGAATATTTTTACTTTTCTACAGCTTTAATACAAATGTTAACTACCTGTATTCATTTAATTTAGAGCTTGGGGTTCATCTGATGACTCAAAATTAACTTATGTTGGTTATAAACACAAAAATCTGGCCATCTGAAATTACAGGTTTTTCCCTCCTTCTCTAAGGTTAACTTCTGTAACACTAATATTTGTTGGACAGTATTTCTGAGTCAGATTAAACCATGAACTTTTACATGTCAAGAACATGGGCGGACCAAGAGAAGCCAAGAGCCCTTACACTCCTTTCTTACCCAGTCTATACCAAAGAATTAAAGAAAAAATACTGACAACTGATCTCAACTCTAAAGATCTATAAACTACACTTCAATGAATACCAGTGGTAAAGACTCCTGCTTCAACCTTCTTGCTTGTATTAATTAAACATGCAAGCTACTTTCTCCAAGTACGCAACGGATTTCATACAATAAATAAACTGCTGGTGTTGTCTGACTTCCTATTTCTAAGCCTCAGGACTAAATGTTATAATCGAAATATGAACTGTTAGAGTCAATGTATTTGAAAGAATAACTGAAGCCCAAAGTCATTCTTGAGAAAAGTCATTCCACTAAATAACAAACAACCAAAGTATGCTTGGAAGCCAAAGCACTAACAAAATTCACATATATTCACTATTAGTTTATAAAGAATAAACGCCCAACCTTAAGGACCTAGATGTCAACAAAGTAAAGGTAAATCTGGTTCTCGTATTTTCCAACCAGATGCATACATGTTTATGTATATTCAGAGAAAGCTACAGAACAATTACCAAACACTAAAAATGGTGTAAGGTATAAAACTAAACATTAAATATTAAAAATTGTATCAAAACCTCAAATCAAAATGAAAGAAAAAAAAATAAATCTCCAGGTTAAATTACTCAGTATTTTTATTTTAAAATAGATCTTCTATTCTACCAGGGCAAAGCAATACTTAAAATTACATGATGCCTTCCTAAATACTCAGATTACAATCTTATCAAAGTGTCAGGTTCCCATTAAAAGGAAGACTCCTTGAGAAAAAGAAAGACTCACCCAAAAAGGTTAGAACCCCAAACATTTCAAAATGCATCGTTACCTTCATTACTTATCACCTAATTTTTAGGTAGTAAAGTCAGACTAGTTAGGTCTAAAAGCAACAGAATATAATCTCAAGGAAAAACATACTTCTCTTAAATAAATCATATTTTACAGCACGTTACTTTTGATCCTTTGAAAAGAAGCACGTGACGGACCACTCATTAAACCTATCTGTTCTTAAAATATTCAAGTGGCAAGAAAAAATGATCTTTTAATAAAAAGTATGATTCTTTATGTTCTTTTATTAAGCTACCATTCCCACACTGGATTTCAGGTACATAAACTTATTACACCAATGTGTGTATGCATATGACTTGCACACATAGGCTTATTACCAAGATGTTCTAAATCTTAAGAGTTAACAAGGAATGGTTTTTTCTTGGGGGTTGAGAGGAGGGGGGATGATTTGAAACCTTAACATCTCACACAGTTACCATGGGTTTCAAAAGGGGAATTAAAACTAATACACATATTTAGCACTACTGAAAAGGCCAATCTGTCCCCCAAATCTCAAAATTTGTGTCCTGATAATTCAACACTATACTTGTAAAAGAAAACACATTACATGTATACATATTTAATACAACTTAAAAGAAGCACTGTAAGGGACTTCCCTGGTGGTCCAGCTGTTAAAACTTCACACTTCCACTGCAGGGGGAGTAGGTTTCATCCCTGGTTAGGGAACTAAGATCCCACATGCCGCCTGGTGCGGTAAGTAAATAAGTAAGTAAATAAATAAATAAATAATTTTTAAAAGAAGGAGGAGGGTTGTGAATGTACTTAATGTCACCCAATTGTACACTTAAAAGAGTTAAGTGGTAAATTTTCATGTTATGTATATTTTACTACATAAAGGAAATATCCCTTTACTAAATAAAGGAAAGGTGGGGGGAGAAAAACTGCTAAGGACTCAGTATGTAATTAAGGAATCAGTATGTAATTAACAGGTATTTTCAGCAACCCAACACCAAGGGGGTTCTCATTGGCATTTTTCCAATCACAACAATGTTCCAGTTTTCATTTTCAATAAATCCTAACAGAAGACAATGTGTGTCAAGTTTGAGTTTCACAAACAGCATGTAAAATTAAAACAAAGACAGAGCTTCTTACACTTCAACATTTTTCTGTTGCAGACCAGAAGTCTTCTTTCCAGGGGCAGCCCCTCTCATCTTCCCCTCTGCATACTGCTCCCTTCAAAAATAATTTCAATAATATCATCTTAAAATGAGTATTTACGTGGAAAAATAAATTAATCACTTGATTCCATTTTGAAATTTATATTCAAATTGAAGTCCTGAGCCTATACATATTGTGGTACAAAGTTTTTATTTAACAAGTTCAACAGAGAGATAATGTATTTACAAAAATCAATTCAAGAAAGGAAGAACAGTAAAAAGCCCTAAGATTCGACTCTTCTATACTTACGAAAATTAAAATAAATGTAGTAAAAAGTGACAATAGATTCTCCTATAACTGAAAATTCCATTTGTTTTGAAATTCACCAATCCCAATGTTTTTTAATCTGATCCCATTTTATCATTTCCATTTTCTTAATATTTCAGTTTTGAAATTAAAACAAAACAATTACCCGATAGACCACACAGTCTTTCAGGGTTCCTTTTCTCAATGTGCTTTCAGAGGTGAATAACAATGGGGACCGCCCCCCCTTTCTTATTCCTCCCCCACCAAGTGTACCTTCCAAACAGCCCAGGAGATAAGACCATAACAATGAGTTTGCAACTTCAGAAATTTCCAACAACATCCTGCTCTGTTTTCTACCTACCTCTAAGGACAGACTCCAGAAATGACATGTATGCTACTTCCTTTCCCCAGGAAAGGCTTTTCTGATCACTTGAAGTCAGAGTCATATCACAGCAGCTGACAGGTCCCAAGGATCATTTTAAAGGCAGGCAGCCAACATGATTTCCATTGTGGATTTCATTCCTAAAAATTAACTTACAGGCATTTCTCCTCATATTCATGTTGCAAAACAAACTTACTGATTGGCTTTTTGAAGTTCTCGTTGTTTCTGCAAATTGGTGTCCACGTATTTGAGTACTCTGCTTTCTGGAACCCATTCATCCCAACTGAAAAAGAGAAAAATTAAAATATCATTCAAAACTATTTCGTTATTACTCAGACTCTGTCCTCCAATTATCTTTTTTTAGAAATACAAGAGGCAAGACTTTGGACTTCTCTGGACTAATTTCACGAACTGGCATTACAAATTCATTCTCAACTAAAGTGAAAATCTGTTCTGTAAAAAGGCAGTAAAGGGACTTCTCTGGTGGTCCAGTAGTTAAGAACCCACCTTCCAATGGAGGGGATGCAGGTTCTATCCCTGGTCAGGGAACTAAGATCCCACATGCCACAAGGCAACTAAGTCTGCACACCAGAACCACTGAGCCGTGCGCCACAACTAGAGAGCCCACATGCTGCAACTACAGAGCCCACGCACAACTAGAGAAGCCCGCATGCCACAATGAAAGAGCCCATGTGCCGCAACTAAGACCCAGTGCAGCCAAAGAATAAATAAATGAAAGATTTTTTTAAAAAGGCAATAAACATATTCTCAGAAGCAACATTCCAAATCTAAACTGCGAGTCCAAAAACAGATTATTCAATTTGTTTTTTAAAATGGCATAAAAGCATGGCATTTAACATAAGAGCCCCTAAGCAACTATCCTTACAGAATAAAGGTACCTAAAAGAACTTTAATTCCAAAAAAAAATGAGGCACAGGAATCCATAAGAAGCTGACTTCTTAAAGAGCTAAAACTAACTGGCTGGTTACCTGTGATACAGAATTACAGAACTCTCTGTGCCTTAGTTTCACCTGTAAAATGAGGATAATAGTACCTATCTCATAGGATTGTTATGAGAATTAAATAATACATATAAAACACTTGAGAGTTTGACAAAAAAAATAAACACTCAAGGTCTGTCAGAAACATATTAGGAGGTCTACAATATGGAATACCATCTAGATCAGCTCAACTAAGACTGTAAATTGAAGTGTTACAATGGTTATCACTCACTCACAAACGAATACACCAACTTTCGAGGCAAAACCATTCTTGGTGTTCTAAACATCAAAAGACAGAACCAACCACTCTCTTAAAATATCAGTTGCTAAGGCCTTCTGGCACTTAGAAAAGCTCCTTCAAAACAAGATCTTTTTAAAAAATTTTATTTTATTGATGTATAGTTGATTTACAATGTTGTGTTAATTTCTACTATACAGCAAAGTGATTCAATAATACATATATTTACATTCCTTTCATATTCTTTTCCATTATAGTTTATCATAGGACACTGAATATAGTTCCCTGTGCTATAGTAGGACCTTGTTGTTCAGAACAGGATTTCTGATGTGGCTTTTTTTCCAAAAGGGAAAACAAAGATAAGGTATTTCTTAGGGAAATGCTGAACTTTTTGTGCAAATTTTTTCCTCCTGCTGATGGAGCTCCTTTCGTGACACAAAGAGATGTATCCTCAAAGTCTTTTACTTAATAATTTCCCACCTTTGACCTCTTATGTAAAACAGCCAAAAGAAGAATAAAAAATAAAAAGCAACCCTCAACATGATCTCCTAGAGAAAACTTTAAAACATGCATTTACCTAGAGGTCAGGAGGGGGTGGTGTACTGAGGGAGCTCCTTCAGGAACAGGAAAAAGTGCTACAATATCCTCACGTGTCTTCAAAGTTTTTTCAGAGCGCCTGGGCCTCACAGCACTTCTGATACAGACAGCATAGTACAAAGTAATCTCAGTAACTAGGTGTAGAATTTAGCTTAAGCTTTAAGATTTATTTACAAATATAATACTTAAATGTCTGTGTCAACAAATTCCGATAAGGTTTTTGAAAATTTAGAAATATCTTACTATCTATTGTGCTTTTGAAAAAGTATACATTTACTGACGTTTAAGAAAATTCCAGTTTGGAGACTGGGCTTTTGTTGTATGCTTTTCTGAAAGTACAGTATCCTATAAACTGTACTCAAAATGAGGATCTTATTCTTATATCTGTTCCAATTCTCTCTCAATTAAAGGGAGCTAGCAAATTTTTATTTACCACAAAGTTCCATTTTAGAACCTTGCAAATTCCTTCCGATATAAAATGCATCTAAATAAGGACCTTGATCTAAAAACCAATTCTTGAGTTTCCTTCACATGTCAGGAGTTGAAAACCCTTGCTGAACCACAGGAAAATGAAATGACATCTTCTGCTCTGAAGAACACCACTACTAGGGTAGTAACTGAAGGCCAAATATCCAGAAATTTTTACATATAGCTCAAGCATAAAAGAATTTCAGAATTTTCTAAAGGTAGCTTGTCATTAATTCCCAAAGTCACAATGATCCATGGCACTACTTACACAGCACTAAATAAAAACATAACATACTTGCTGGGTATTTGAGCAACTCCTCCTCCTTTCTGTATGGATTTAAAGGCTTCTCTAAATACTTATTAAAGATAAAAAATTTCAAAATTCTGTATATTTATCTATATACCAGAACAACTACAAAAAACACATCCTTGTTAATATTCCTCAATACGTCTACAAAGATATAAAGATCTCCAATATTTAGTGCTATTTTTTTCCTTAATTCTTTTTACAAGGAGTAATATATAAAATGAGACAAACAAAAAACCAAAAAAACTATGTACCCTATCATTTATTTGTGTTACTAGATAACATAACAAAGGAAACAAAGGTTTATTTTCAAGCAATACTATCAGAAAATGCAAGCATTTTATGTATTTCCACAATTTCTTATAAGCTACAAATGCCACTTAAAACCCAGTCTTCACACTGTACATACGTGCATGTAATTTTACAGAAAATATTAGACATGAAAGAATTAAGCACAAAAGTGGTCTTCACTGCTATTAAGATGAAATCCTAAAACACTTAAAGTGTGCACGGGGATGGGGTCAGACCTATTCCATGAATTTGCTATTTGCTTTTCTTTAATTTCCTGGATAGACTTCCCATACATGATATGCATAAATAAGATATTCTATTTCCTATAGTGAACTGAGATTCTCTTTATATCTTGATATACTCTCAACTTTACCTGATGTTAACAGAATATTGATATATAACATATTAAGTCTAATAAAAGGCTGACATACAGTTTTAAACACTTCATTTTTTTAACAGGGAAGAAAAAGCCATAAACTACACTGGGATCCAGAAGATAAACTCTCCTGGATATTAGACTCAATTTAGCATTAAACCTGAAATCCCATTTAAGATCACAGACGCTTACTTCTATTAAGACCAAAGGATTAAAAGCCCATAGGGTCACTCTGAGTTACTGTATTACCAACATATCATTATTATAAATATTTTAATTATCATTAACTGGGAAAAAATCATTTGTTGAATGCGCTTTTACACATTTTACATCTCCACCTTTCTACAATCATACTAATGGAAGAAAAAGTAAGGGTCTGGTATTTCTTCTTAGCTAAAACCATTTTGTGATAAAATTTTCTAATAAATAAAACTAACTGGGTTGGTCACCTGGCTATGGGACTGTATGAAAGAAGACCAAAGTCACAGGGTCAGTAAATGTCAAGGAGAAAAGCTCCTTCCAAAGCAAGAGTATTCATCAAATCAGATGGCAGTGCTCACTTGGAGAGCCAGCTACCAGAGTATGGCTAAGGTGACACAAAGCTTTAAAATCTGCTAGAAAACAACTCCTCAAGAACTACACTTTCTGGCAGTACTATTTTTGAAGAACAAAACACCATTAGTAAAATTAAAATCCTCTCATAGTAAAAATCATAGGCTATTCAATTACAAGCACCAAAAATGAATTAAATTATCAAATGTGATATTTATGGGCCCCAAGAAGAAAGACCCATCACTGACAAAGAGCTCCAATGGCTAAACATTCTAGAATGTGTTCAATCTATAACCACTGTCCACTCCCAGCAACATCAATATCACTTCTAAAAAAGAAAAAAAAGTTTAACTCTTTGGGGTGCAAAATTAGGTTCTGTAACTAGATTTCTGTACCTCTGTTAAGTCATATGCTAAAAAGTGAACCACATGAATTCACTTTGTTAGCATTTAATTATGCTTCCGAAGTTCAAAACATGAGCTGGTTAATACTTCCAAATCAGGCAATCTTTTTCTTCCCCCCACCCCCTTTTCTAGGTAGAAAAAGCCAACTAGCTTTGAGTATAACTGCTTGAAATACCATATGTAGTCACTAAGTTTGTGTTAAGGCAAAAAACTCAAGCTGTCCTAAAATGTACCAAAACCAGAAAATAGCTGGGCTGACTAATTATTATTAGACATTATACCGGAACACAGAAATACTCCAAAGAATGTAAAATAAAATGGCTGTAGGGGACTTCCCTGGCGGTCCAGTGGTTAAGACTCCAAGCTTCCAGTGCAGGCGGCGTGGGTTTGATCCCTGGTCAGGGAACTAAGCTAAGATCCCACATGCTGCGCAGTGCAGCAAAAAAAAAAAAAAGGCTGTATACCCTAATTTCTATTCTATTTTCATCACACTACAAATGGTTCACCTCTGCCTCAACATGTATTTACATTAAAACTGCAAGAATTAAGAAGCATATGCTTGTATCGGTCTACGACACAAAGCTACCTTGTTAATTATAAATAAAACATGGCTTTTAAAGATCTAATACTCACTTTTTATTCCAACCACTGTAATGTATAAAGTATTTCACTTGTTTATCCTTTATGGCAACCTTTACACACTGAAATAAAAAAGAAAAAGTTCACTTAGAAATACTGAAGGAAATAAAAAAGACTACCTGGATAATTTTCAAGTATCCAATCTTTCGAAGACAAACTCTACACTTAAACTCTCTGGTGGCCAAAATGAACATAATAAGATGCAACTCTTTAAAAGAACATTATTTAAGCCTTCAGACTACTTAGGTATTCAGAGTTATAAAACTGCCAAAGAGTCATAAAATTTGTTGGAGTCAGTCCAACAAATCTGAAGAACCATAAGCACAAAAGGTCCCCCTAAAACCTTAAATCAATGGGCTAGATAAGCTATCCAAGAACAGCTAATGAAAACTGTATTTGTGTTTTCTCAAAGTCCAACTAGCCAAAAGCTACATTTCAAAAATAAATTCAGCTCAAGAATTAAACTCTTTAAAAAAAATTTAAAATAATTTTGAATAATTTGAATCATTAAAAAATTTCATTAGCTTACACAAGGCAATAGCTGTTCTGCTGCAGATTATCAGCAACTAGCAAGGTGACAGATGAAAAACATCTTGTGTTCTTCTTAAAAGCAGCCAAACAAATTGGATTGAATCATTAGGGGAAGTCATTAACTATGAAAAAGTGAGGACTGTCTGGATTTAAGTTTTTATCAGATGCAAATCAAGAGAACCACAATAGTTTAAGCTATTTCAATCACCATTTAAAATTGTTCACTGGAGTGTTTCTGCTGCCAGAGCAGAAAAATCTGCCAGTCCAGTAGTTTGCCAGAAATTGATACAACAAAAATAACATTCAAGGATATAAATGACAAACAGGACTTAAAATATACTATAAGCTGCAGCAGTATTAAGCCATTAAGATATACGTACACACACAAAAAGTTCTTGATCATCTCCATGAATCCAGTTTCAGCCATTTTAGAACTTTAAAAACATACATCCACTATGTATTCAAAATAAGTAAAAAGTAGTGAAAATGGTTAGTCACACTGACACTTTACAGTCTTATTTTCAGAGACATAAACTATTTACCAAGAACATACGTAGAAATTACCTTTAACTAAATATTATACTGCTCAGCATACTGTTCATTTTTTTAAAAAACTACCACTGTAAAAGAAGTTGACACATCTTAAATATTTGTGCTAAAAGTTACCAGAAACAAAATACTAAGAACACCTTTGACTTCGTAATGCATCATCCCACTTATCTTTGGCTAAATGGAAAAATCAGTTATTACCTGAGCACAACACTGATACAGAGAAAAGGGAAAGGGAACCCCCCCCCCAATTCAAACTTTGCCAAACAATCCAACAAGTAAGTTAAATGTACTCATTTTCAATGTTAGTTTTTACCTTTAATGTAACTACTCAGTGCTCACTCAGCACATTATATTTGCAAAGTAAGTTAACTTTGCCAGTATTTTCTCACAAGTCATTAACTACAAAATGCTATTTTGCTCCCATTAATAGTCAATTTTCTATCTTTCCCCTCAAATGCTCTTTCCAACTACTGGACCTTTAGCAGCTCAGTAAGATGAATGGCAAGACAGCAATGCTTTGTAAGACCTACTAAGAAAGCAGTAAGTCATCCATAAAGAGAAGATGAGGAACTATGAATCTATGAAAATCTATGAAAAAGGTAGCTCTCACTAAAGCTACCAACCATTGAAAACTGATATTATCCAACCAGTAATTTCAGCCAACTTTTCAAGAGAAAACAAGTTTAATACCTTTGCTTCATAAAGAAGAGGCCCATGGAAGCACAGCACTCTCTCACCTGTAAAAGTAAAACACACACACACACACAAAAAAAGTACTGGGTTAGTTGTGATTTCTCTTCATATATAAGAATATGCACATCTGGTTGTGATGGAGAGCCATCACACTTGTACCATAGTATTCCTCAAAAAAGTAGGCAAGTGGGTAAGGCAATGTATCCATCAACGCTTCAGATCAAACTTCAATACAACAAAAACACCTTAGCATCTGATGTAAACAAAAAGCAATCAGGATATCAATCTATTAAAATCATCAAATCATCTATCACCTGCTAAACAAATTAAATCTACTGTAGTTATCTACTGGCAGAATTGGTTTATTTTTCAATGTACTGATACATGTGGGATTTAAAGACACTTTAAGTTTAGGACCTTATGCTCTACCTATTCCTTCTCTGCTTCCAACTGTCTTAAACTGATTAAACTAAGAAAAACACTACATAAAAATTTCAATGTGCATCAGATACAGGTGTTTTTTTAAAAAAAGAGGTCCCACTATGTTCATGCCTTCAGTGTGTTCAATGATGTTCTGGGTGTTGGGCTGCTTCAATGGGAAAAAGAAAAAAAAAAAAAGAAAAAAACCCAGACAATTCTAACCTTTCGAACTTATACTCTCTGTTGAATCTACCATTAAGACTTGCAAGACTAAATAAAATGTTAGGGACTGGAATAAGATCTGAAGACACCCCTGCTCATCAGACAAATCAAGCAGGCAATTCCTGGCAGTACCTTAAAATATCATTCGATTGTATAAAAAATAGACGTCTCACATTATTTTTGGTCCACTTGGTTTCAACAGGCCCAGAGGTAACAAAAGTACCAACACAGTCAGCTCTTTCAACTCTAAAATTAAATTAAAATAGCCTACTAGCTCATTTCTGAAGAGACTACAGGGCAGTATAGGTGACACTGACATGTAACCAAAGTTTTGCACAATTTACTGGGTTTCCTATTTTAACTATCTTCATAAGCAGTAAGAAGAGTGACTGATGAGCTACTTGGGAAGGTCACAGGGAAGGGCCCATGCTGAGGAAAGCAAATGGTACCAAAGCATAGAAGAAACATGACAAATTCTGTGCAGTGGTCCACTCTGAGGAACCACTGCCTGAGGCTACTAGGCCTATGCAGAAAAAGTGGAGACTAGAAACAAGGAGACCAAACAGACTTCTCCCAACTGTCAGGGATAAGAACAGAAATAGGTATGAATCAAAAGCAGTGAGGAGGACAGCTAAGCCAAAGTAGAAACACTTTAAACTGACTTCCAGCATGGTGGGAGCATTAATGAGAAAAAGAAATGGAGGGAGGGGTTTCTGATCAATTTTGGAATAAGTTACAGTGGCTACATGACATCCAAACTGGAGCCATCTAGTAAGCAGTTGAGTACATGTCTGGATCGCAAGAGAAAGCTAGGCTGGAGCCACTGCTGAATACTGTGGACAAGAACGAGACCATGGGGATATAGATAAGATATAGGGCCTAAACAGCAGCACCAAAGATCAGACCTGTGTACCTAAATTTAACTCTCCAGGTACTCTTTAAAGGCACCCTGAAAATGGCCTCACTCCCCTCTCCCTCCTTTTGGCTGCTGCCTCCAAAGACAACTGCACTGAGACTAAGACCCTTTGACCTCCATTCTAGCTACCTGGCCCTAAATATCCTGTTGAAAAAATACACAGTAAGTTGAAGAGCATGACCCAGGATAACAAATGCCTATTTTTTTCATGGAAGTGGAAAGACTGTTAATTGGGGAAGGAGCAAACCACAGTCTCAGATATTTTTTAAAAATCTTTCTTCACTCTTAATCCTTTCTGGTATCAAACTACAAAGGTAATCTTGCCCAATGCTCTCAAATTCCAAGGGTGATGAGATTCCAATTCCCCATCCTCCCACTGGTTTGCTTACTGGGAACATTACTCAAATTCCAGCATCAGTCAGTCTCCTAACAAGCCAAGAGTCCTCCCCCTGACAATGGGCTAGTTGCCCAATAGCTTTCTTTACCTTATGCTTTAACATTTCAAGTGGAAGACCAAGTTGAGTGCAAAAACAGTCACTGTGCTTAAAAACTGCTTATAACATGTTGCACCATTATTAAATAAAAACTTTCAAATTTAAAAGAACCATTTAGAAAAAAAACTGTTTCTGATCATTCGTATTTCCACCATTACAGAAGCTCAATTCTTCTGCAGTGTTTTAATATAATTCTGTGAGTTCCAACAGAATATTCGTTTTTCCTTATAAAATATTCTCTGAAAATGTCTTATAAATAATTATAATTTCTTAAAGATGGTTACAACTTTCACACAAGAGTAGAAAACATGTCTGGAAAGTGATGGTAATGGTAAGTGCAGAGACTCTTGGGTAGCTTTCAAAACCTTACAGATACACTGGTTCATACTCTTCTCTAATTCACCACTATAGCAGCACATGGATTCTCCTTCGCTGTTATCACTCTTACCATCCCTCTAGTTTAGAACTAAAGCACTTCCTCCAGAAAGCCAACCTTAACTGTCCCACACTTGGGTGATCTTCCTTTGATATCCTACAGTGGGGATTAATTTTTTGTGCCATGGACCCTTCACAGTCTGGTTAAGCCTTTGGGCCTATTCCCAGAATTTTTCTACAAACACGTAAAACAGTATTACAAAAGAAACCAACTGTATTGAAATAGTTACCAAAACATTTAAAATATCACGTTCTATGGTTTTATACGAGCTCCTTAATGGATATAAACATTTAGCCACTGATCCAATAACTACCACAACTCTGAAATAATGACGAGCATACATTACATCTCAATGTATCTCCCACCACTGTAATGCTGGGACATGAAAACATACAGCTAATACTACTGTGGTTTTTTGTTTCTTTGTTTGCTTTGCTTGTTTTGTGGGGGAGGAGTCCTAACATTCACAACTGAAAAATACTAAATTTTAGTTAGACAACAGAAACCAAAACTTTTTCCCGTCCAAGTTCACGGATCTTCTGAATTATAAACACTGACCCTAGATTAAGAATCCCTGCTCCAAAATATCTGGTTAAAAAAAAAAAAGGCAATCCATAGAAGGTAGTCACACAGCTTCTCAGCGTGAGAGAAAGCAGGTATTAAGAGTCAGTTATAGCAGAAACACGCTTGGAAACGTCTTAAACATTCCATAGTTACAATATACTTGGGTTTTGTGTAAATGACTAACGCGCATTAAAGTTTGAAAATCGCTACAACGATTTTTTGCAGACGTCTCGACATCTACGGTAACTAACACATCCATAATAATGAAAGGGAATTTTAAAGTGTTCTTGCTTGCCTCACAGAATTTTACTTCCATTTTAGTTTACTCCTAAACCTCCACTTTAATATAAATTATTAGATACGTTAATTGTGAAAACTAAAGAGCTGTCTTCCACTGGAAATCAGGTTCTACCGTCGGCCAAGACATATCGATCAAAGACAATAAAAACTCAACTTTAAAATCAGTTAATCAAATATTGCTGCAATTACTCAAACAACTGCGGTACTTAAAAGGTAACAGCAAGGCAATGGGACTTATAAGTGAAAACATAATACCGCGTTCAGGTAGCTTTTATTTATTGTTTTACAAGCAACCGCACAGCAAGAGCGCAGTCACATCCCCATAGGATCTTGGCACTCGGCTTTTCGGTAAGCAAAGAGACGCCTGCCGGCAACACAAAGCCGACGCAGACGCTCGCGCTTTTTCTCTCCAGTTCCCACCCACCTCCCTGGGGTAAGCGTCGGGGAACCGGTTCCCGCGCGGCACCGGGCGAAGAAGGGGGCGCTGTTTCTGCCCTAACGCGGCGTCGGCGGCCGGGAGCCGGGAACCCAGGCGCCGGCGGCCATGATGGCGCGGCCATCTTGCAGCAGCCATTTTACAACGCAGTTCTCCCGCCCCGAGACGCGAAGCCCACCGCCCCCTCCCCCCAGCCGCAGCCCGGCGGCTCCACCGAGCGCGACCACCTACGGGCTCGAGGCCGCCCCAGAGCGCCAGGCGTTGGCCGCCCACGCGGCCGGGGTGCTCCGCGCCGGCGCCCGAAACCGCCGCCGCTGCCTCCCCTCCCCCACGCCACATCACTTCCCCTAACGGCCGCCATGGCGCGCCCGTCGCCTCCCTACAATAGGCTACTTTCTCCGCGCCCTCTTCCTCGGAACAAACACTGCGCTAAGGCTTTGCCACGCGGCAACGGCTCCCTCTGCCACTCTAACGCCTGCCTAACGCTTTCGCTTCACAAGGTATTTTCGCCTCATGACGCACCGAAATAACCCGCCGCAATGCGCTTTCCCCGCACAAAGCCCTGTCCGCCGCCTCCTCCGGGCGCAGCCCTTGCCACCCCCGACCCCCAAACCTCAACCACCCCGAGCCCGCCTCCCTCTCCTGCGCCGATAGATGCCTTCTCCCCAGGAACTCAAACTCACCCTCCTGGAATTTAGGCTTCGGGTCCTGCTTCGGCGCCATTTATAAGTAATTCGCCGCCGCCGCCGCCTCCTCCTTCTCCCACCACCCCCGACTACCGCCCCCTACTCTCTACCCCACCCAACTGCGCGTCAGACGCGCCGTCAGCCACCGCCAACTGTACATCCTGGGCCCGATTTGCCAGCTGCCACAGACCTCACAGCATCGCGACCCGCGCAGCCGCCGCTCCAGCCAACGGCTGCTCTCCGCGCACGCGCCCCTGCGCCCGCCCCGCTCCCGGGGCACGCCGGGATTGGTAGTTCCCGGGCGCTTAAGGCGCCGCGGTGTGGGGGAGGGGCGGCGGCCTCTTCCCATCCCCCACCCCGGGACCGCCTGGGGTTTTTAAAGCCTGGATTTGATTTTGCTTGTTTGTTGGAGCGAGGGCGAGGGAAGGCAGTGCCTCACCTTAAGAATGGGAGAGGCCCAGTTGCGGAGGCCCACGGGCAGTACAGGGCCACAATGATGTGGGCTTTGAAATGGCCTGAGAGAAAAGGCTGCTTCCTGAAGCCTACTTTCAGTAGCATCTCGAGTAGTTTCCGCCTAGAAAAGTTTCACGGCCAGCAATCTGGCCAGAAGGGGGGTAGGCAGTGGAGTCTGCGTCTAGAAGTTTCGTTGTTTAGCAAGCTCACTGACAGTTTATTTGGTGGGACTGACGGCCATCTGTCGGGTCCTGCTCCTCCCCTTCTCCAGCCTGGGTCCTGCGGAAATGAGGACGGAGAGGGAGACACTAGTCAGGCTGGGGGGGCGAGCTCTGGCTTTTTGGGTGATGGACTTCTGCCCGCCGCCCAAAGAGGCCACCGTGGATAATACCAAGTAATACCCACGCTGGGGTTCTGCACCTGCCCTATGTGTGCACTTTTTGGTCACCTGATGTCTTTGAACTGTTATTGAGTACACACACGGTTTAAACGAATTTCCTCGTGTCGTTTCCCCTGTTCAAAAAGTCTGTAGTTTGCTCACCTGCAAAATGGGGAGAATAAGACCACCTTTCCATCGGTTTACTGTGAGACTTGCATGGGAAGGCTTAGTGCGCCGCTGAACAGTGAAATGGCGCTCAGCAAACGTTAAGGATGATCGATCCCGAAGTCCTTAGCTTGGCATTTGAAGTCCTTCCACAAACAGTCCCCCAGCGTCCTCCAGGCTTTGAGCTTGTCTGCACGCCTTTTCTAAACCCTCCCCTGAGCATGCTATGCACCCCATGAATTCCAGACCCCTCTCCATTTATCTGACTCCAGTTTCTCCTTCAGTCTTGCCTGAACACAAGCCCTTCTTTGACCACAGAAACCCACAAAGAACCATCACTCCACTTGTCTGCACAGCATCTGGTCTGTTCCACTTCTTAGAATATCAAAGAAAGGGGCAAGGGCCTCTTTGTGACCCCATCACCACACCAAAACTCTGAACTATACTTCTTTTAACGTTTTGAATACAGAATATTTTAAAATAATTCAAAATAATTTTAATATAAAGCTGGAGATAGCGAGACTTGCCTGGCTGTCCAGTGGTTAAGACTCCGGTTGGATCTGTGGTCGGGGAACTGAGATCCTGCATGCTGTGCAGTGCAGGAAAAAAAAAAAAGAAAGAAAACAAAAACAAAAAAAATTGGACTGCTTGGCTAATCTCTCTATGCCCTTTCCTTATCTGCAAAATGTACCTCATTGGCTTATTCTGAGGATAAGAATCAGTTAGCGTGCATGAAGCTTTAACAAAACAAAAAAAAAAAAGTGAAGATAAGTGAGAAGTCCCTTTCCCACTTCAGTCCCTCATCTGCTCCTTCCCCCACAAAGGTACTACTATTATAAGTTGTTTGAGTATCCTTGCAGTTTCTTTATCCTAGCACCCTCATTGTGTTCTTTCTCCATTTATATTAATTTTTTTGCATTTATGTTTTAATTATGCAAGTAATATCTGAATATTTGAGTCTCATTGTGTTCTTTCTCCATTTATATTAATTTTTTTGCATTTATGTTTTAATTATGCAAGTAATATCTGAATATTTGAGTTGTACATGATGCAACAATTCAGAGGTATAAAATACAGGGCAAAACTTGAGGAATCCTTCTATTTTCCCTCATTTACTTCCCCATCATTTTGCATGGACATTTTCGTATGCTCCCTAATTGTTTTTCCTTTTACCATAAATGGACTGTATATATTGTTCTGTGTCTTCTTTTTTTACTTCATAATATGGCTTAGAGGTCACTCCAATTAATTATGTGTCCATCTCACATTTTCAATTGTTGGAGACATACTGCAGTATAAATAGACCACATTTATCTAACCTTGATTCTTGCTGGACATTTAGGTTGCTTTCAGTTTTTCATACTGTTAGAAACGTATGTCTTTCAAACTAAACCTTTGTGCCCATTGTTTTTATATTTTTAGGCCCCTAGATGTAGAATTACTGAGTCAAAGACTGTGGGCATTTTAAACTTATTAAAGGCTTCATCAACTTACATTTCAACCAACAATTAAAGAGAGGGCCTGTTTTCCCGCATCCATGCCAAACATGGTATTATCAGTCTCTAAAAACTTGGGGTTTTTTTGTTTTTTTTAAGATTCTTGTATTTTATTTATTTATTTATTTATTTATTTATTGGCTGTGTTGGGTCTTCGTTTCTGTGCGAGGGCTTCCTCTAGCTGCGGCAAGCGGGGGCCACTCTTCAACGCGGTGCGCGGGCCTCTCAGTATCGTGGCCTCTCTTGTTGCGGAGCACAGCCTCCAGACGCGCAGGCTCAGTAGTTGTGGCTCACGGGCCCAGTTGCTCCGCGGCATGTGGGATCTTCCCAGACCAGGGCTCGAACCCGTGTCCCCTGCATTAGAGGCAGATTCTCAACCACTGCGCCACCAGGGAAGCCCTAAAAACTTGTTTTAATATAAGAAGTCATGTTGTGCAAAGGAAGCCAGACACCAAAGACAATATACTTTAACGATGGTGTTGGAAGTCAAGATAGTGGTTTGCTGGGGTAGAAGGGGGAATTGGCTGGAAAGGGGTATTAGGGAACTTCAGGGTGCTGGAAATGTTCTATAACCTTAATCTGGTGTGGTTACATGGGTGTTTACAAATGTAAAAATTCATCAAGTTGTACACTTATGAGTAATACACTTCACCATACCTATATTATACCATAAAAAAATCTTTAAAAATCACCTTATTTTACATTTTATGAAAACTTCAAACATAGAAAAATAGAAAGAATATATTACATATCATCTCGATTCAACAATTGTAAATATTTTCCCATATTTGCCTTATAATACATATATGTGTGTGTGTATTGTGTGTGTGTGTATGTGAAGACATCAGGACCTATTATGCCTGATTTCTTTGGTATGTACTTCCAAAATAGAAGGTCATTCTCCTACATACCACAATACCATTATCACACCCAACACAATTAACAGTAATTCCCTAAAATCATATAATTCCCATTTCACATTTCCTCACTTGTTCCTAAAATATTTTTATGTTTGTTTGCTTGTTGATTGTTTTTTCAAAATAGGATCCATTAAATGACAATGTATTGCATTTGGTTGTTAAATTTCTTAAGTCTTTTAAAATCTAGACAGGCAGTTCTTAAGGTAGGAGTCCATGGATACAATCAAATGGTCCATGAACTTGGATGAGAAAAAAAAATTACATCTTTAGTTTCATCAAATTCAAAGTGAAATTTAGCATTTCCTTTCATTATAAATGAAGGTAACAAACCTTGAAAATATCAGCAGCACCTGTGGTTTTGTTGCAATAAAAATAATATGCTTTCATATCACTTTAGTTCTTCCATATATCTTAGAGATGTTATTTTTTTTTTTATTTTTTTATTTTTTAATGGGTGTGTTGGGTCTCCGTTTCTGTGCGAGGGCTTTCTCTAGTTGTGGCAAGCGGGGGCCACTCTTCATTGCAGTGCGCGGGCCTCTCACTATCGTGGCCTCTCCTGTTGCGGAGCACAGGCTCCAGTTAAGAATCTGCCTGCCAATGCAGGGGACACGCGTTTGGGCCCTGGTCCAGTAAGATCCCACATGCCACGGGGCAACTAAGCCCGTGCGCCACAACTACTGAGCCTGCGAGCCACAACTACTGAGCCCACGTGCCACAACTAATGAAGCCCGCACGCCTAGAGCCTGTGCGCCACAATAAGAGAAGCCACCGCAATGAGAAGCCCATGCACTGCAACGAAGAGTAGCCCCTGCTCGCTGCAACTAGAGAAAGCCCACGCGCAGCAACGAAGACCCAATGCAGCCATAACTAAATAAATAAATAAATTTATTTTTTAAAAAATGAAGCATGTACATTACCATAGTATATTTTAAGGTATTTTGATAACTGTATTTCAATATAATTGTTTTCCTTTATAATCCTATGTTGTTTTTTATTTTATACATTTAAAAACATTCTGGAAAAACAGTTCATTGGCTTCACTGGACTGCCACAGGAGTGAGAGGGGAGCCCTTGGCACAGAATAGGCCACCCACACACATACACTTTATTGTTAGTGGTGTTAGTATTCGTTCGCTACATTTGCTTTTTGAAAAACCTGATTCTTTTGAATCTTTGACATTCTGCGTTTGTCTGATTGTTTACTTGTGGTGTTACTTAACTCATTTCTCTTTCCCTATATTTCCTATAAACTTAAGTTACATCTAAAGACTTGGTTAGATCTAAGTTGAGTGTTTTTGACAAGAATATTTTATAGGTGACATAAAATACTGCATCACATCAAGAGGCACATGATGTCTGGTTGTCTCATTAGTGAGGCTAAATTTGATCACTGGGCTAAGGAGGTTAAGATACTTTGGGATTTTGCATAATCAAACAGTATTTAAATTTATGGAAATTTAAAACTATATACAAAAGCAAAGTGAATTGTACAGTGAATCATGGTGTGTACTCAGCACTTAGCCTCCATAGTTACTAACATACGGCCAATCTTGTGTCTTTGGTACCCAATTATTCCTCCCCCACCAAAATATGTACACACAAATTCCAAATATCATGTCTATTTCATTTCTAAACAAGTGAGTACATATCTCTAAAAGGTTTCTAAAACGCACCTCATTTTTCATCTCCTGGTGCTTGGGTTCGCCATTCCCAAGCATAGCATTATTTAAAACACCATACCATTATTTTAAAAACACCGTACCATTATTACATTTTTTTATAAATTTAAAAATAAAATAATTTAAAAATAAATAATTCTGTAGTATCTTCAAGTATTGAGTCAGTGTTCAGGTTCCTGGGATTGTCTCATATAATCTCATGATTGTATTGTGTTATGTCACAGTGTAATCTTATGATTGGTTGGTTCAAATCAGGATCCAAACACGGTCCATGCATTTCATTTGATTGAGTTCACTCTGACTCTCTCTTTTTATTGCCATTTACTTGTTGAAGAAACTGGACCACTGAGAATTAGCACACTTTCTTAAAATGATTTATTAATAGGATAGTTGAATATAAAGTCTCCAAGTATGAGTTCCATGGGAGAATAAAACGTGTTTAACTTAGTATATCTTTGAATATATTCTTTTGGTACAAATAGCAATAAGTCAGTAGCCAACATAATAAATCACCAGCCAACAATAAGAAGAAAATATAGTTCGAGATTGCGCTAATTTCTAAATGTTACTTCTGAAGGAGCTGTAATCATAATGTCCTCACTTGAGCTGAATTTACGTCCACATGTAAACAAACCATTGCTTTCCCTACAGCTTCAGGAATGAAAGGAAAGGAAATGAAGATGATGACAACACTTAATATAAGTAGAAAAGGAAAGGAAGATGACGACGACTACTTAATATAAGGTATACTAAAATAAATTTAAAATCAAAATCACCTCCCAATAGAACACTGATTGCATTAGTTTCCTGGGGCTACCATAACAAAATACCACAAAATGGGTGGCTTAAACAACAAATGTAGAAGTCCAAGATCAAGCTTTTTGTAGGGTTGGTTCTTTCTGAGGGACCTAAGGGAGAATCTGTTCCAGGATTTTCCCCTAGCTTTTGGTTGTTTGCTGGCCATCTTTAGCATTCCCTGGCTTATAAACTCATCAGCCCAATGTCTGTCTTCGTTTCACGTGGCATTCTCCCATATGTCTAAATGTACATTTTTGGGTGCATGCCTATGTCCATAGTTCCCTCATTTATAAAGACACCAGTCATGTTGGATTAAGCGTGCATTCTACTCTGATATGACCTCATCTTAATTAATTACATATGCAACAACACTACTTCCAAATAAGGTCACATTCTGAATTACTAGGGGTTAAGACTTTAACATATGAATACCAGGGAGTCGCAAATTCAACCCATAACACTGATCTTCAATTTAAAATGGATGTATATTTAAAAGTAAATGTATCTTCATTGACTTCTCGTCAATTTACCAATTTGCTTTTTCTCTGACAGAGTTTGCCTTTTGAAAAATTCTACTTCGCCTCCCATCACCTAGAGATTAGGTGTTCCTTTGTAATAACAGCAGTATTTAGGGAATCTTCATTTTCACTTGCGAAATTTTCCATGTTTCTTCCAAAGCCTGAAATTGTATCTTGAACTGATGGTAATAACATACAGTAATTTGGAGAATGTTTGAGAATTGCTGGGAATGACGGAAAATATTTAAGACAAGGAAAGAATTTGCAGCTGTGAACATAAAAGCAAAGTTTTGCCCTAAGAAATTGAGTTTGTTTAGGAAAACATATGAAGGAAAAGATAATTCCTTGCTTTGAGATATGGGTTTTTTTAAAATTGCGGTATAGTTGATTTACAATGTTGTGTTAATTTCTGCTGTACAGCAAAGTGATTCAGTTATACATACATATATATACATTCTTTTTTATATTATTTTCCATTATGGTTTATCACAGGATATTGAATGAGATATGTTTTAAGACTCCAAAATTGCTGCAGGAAATATGTTCAATTTGGATCACTAACTTAGGAAAAAAAGGATTAAGAAAGCCCTGTGTCTGTTCACAATAGCTACCTGATTAGCTAATCACTAAAACAATCTTACAGTGGTTTAAACAGCCCATAATAATCACTAGCCCTTCCCAAAGGCACAAAGTAAATTAATTTACTTAGAGAAATTCAAGGATATGAAATTAATGTGTATAGTGTGAATCAGAGCTGATCTCTGAACTAATCTTCAGTATCGCAGAGCATAAAGTTAAAATTACACAGTTCAAACATTTTAAGAGATCACTTCAGCAATATGTATGAAGCCTACAATTTCATTAATTTTTCATGTCTTCTATTGATACATCCTAAACTTTGGCATTCCACTGCCCTTCAAATAGACCACTCAGTAACAGATATTTTTCTACACAGATAACCTTTAACTGTGTAATTATAATATGAAACTTTTTTCTAGTTTTATTGTTCCCTTTTTTAACTTATTCAGTCTTAGTAGTTTTTAAAGCGTTGAATTGTTTGAAAATACGAAACTCCAGATTGAAGTCAGTTATGTGTTGAATTGCTTGAAAACTAAGGTTTTCTGAGTTGAGGTTAATTATTACAGGTGATGCGAAGAGCTGCCACCCAACCGGGGGCTCAAACCCAGGACCTTGAGATTAAAAGCCCCACGCTCTACAGACTAAGCTAGCTGGGCAGTTGAACATGATCCTTTTTCTAGGTCTTTTCAAATAATAAGATTATTTCAACTTGTTCCAAGACATATTTTGCATTTAAATTTTTTTCTCATAATTTTTTGGGGAAGGTTTTTACTATCTTCAAAATTGTGTTTCATTTCTGATTCTGTGCACAAAAACTCTTTCTGTTTAATAGTGTCAATGGCCCTCTAGAGGTCAAGCGGTAAAGCAGGCTGATGCCGGTGACCCCAAACTCCAGCCGGGGGGGAAAGGCAGTGGGCTTGGGGTGCCTCCCGTGTACCCCGAGAGCCCCGCTGGCAGAGCGCGCTCCCCCTTCTAGAGAAGATCCAAATCCAAAGTGCAGCTGTAGAGCTGGCTGGCCTCCCGCGGCCCCCGCGTGAGTTGGAGGTTTCTGGCATTTTTCTGTGGCACGACGGTGGTTCAACCAATCCATGCCCCATTGTTCACATAATAGAAGATCATTAAAAAGCTAACGCAGTCTCAGAAATTAATTGAATTAATTACGGCGTTTGCTCACACACAGAACTAAAAGGTAAAGACATTTATCCCATAGTCTGATAGCACGTCTGCGTGGGAAGGGACCATTATTTCAAACGTTTCCCCACCAAAACGAAAAAAATTAAAGATTTATTCTGCTTTTCTAGTAGCAGCTGTAGTTCCCAGTAACCAAAGAGTCCCAGGTGATGAGGGAGCGCTCTACTTTATAGGGTGGGGGAAAAAAATGTAGGATTAGAAAAAGCATAAATCGGCAAACTGTTTAAACGAGGGTTATCCGGGGACTTCCCTGGTGGTCCAGTGGTTAAGATTCTGCACTTCCGCTGCAGGTTCCATCCCTGGTGGGGGAACTAAGATCCCGCATGCCACGTGGCATGGCCAAAAAAAAGAAAAGAAAAAGAACCGAAAAAACGAGGATTAGCCATCAATGTTAAACCATTGCGTTAATAGTTGATAAGGGTCACACAGGGTCAAAGCAACACTACACGGTTACTTCCTAGATGCAGGAGTGGGCAATCTAACTGTGAAACGGAGGTATGAGGCTGTCATCACCCTGAGAAATTAATCTGAGTTTTGCTAGTGGTTTACTAATCTTCAACAAGATTGTGTGTCTTCAGTGGTGACATAACCTGAAGTACACAAGATCAATGGTAATTATTCTAGACAAAAAATGTTTTGCGTGGATCTATCAACCACTAGATATTACTTCCAATTTACGGGAAATAGAGATGAAGAACTAGACAAATGACAGCGCAAGGAAGCAAGCAATAGCACAAAATCAGAAAGTGGGAAATTCTGTAGGACAAACGGCCCTGTGTCCTCAAGAAGTAAGCATTGTATTTTTAAAAAAATGACTTTTGCTAGATTAAAAGAGATACAGTGGCCATAATAATCAGATGCAGTAGGTGATCCTATTGAGGGTGACTCTCCCATCCACCAATGGCTTGGATACCATTCTATACTGTTTCTTTTTTTAAAATTATGGTAAAATAGACATAACATAAAATTTACTATTTTAACCATTTTTAAGTGCACAGTTCAGTGGCATTAGTACATTCACACTGTTGTGCAACCATCACCACCATCCCTCCCCAGAACTATTTCATCTTCCCAAATTGAAACTCTGTACCCATTAAACAACTCCCTGTTTTCCCCCTCAGCCCCTGGTAACCACCATTCTACTTTTTTAAAAAAAAAATAAATTTATTTATTTATTTATTTACTTTTAGCTGCGTTGGGTCTCCATTGCTGCGCACAGGCTTTCCCTAGTTGCGGCGAGTGGGGACTACTCTTTGCTGCGGTGTGCAGGCTTCTCATTGCGGTGGCTTCTCCTGTTGTGGAGCACAGGCTCTAGGCGCACAAGCTTCTGTAGCTGTGGTGCACGGGCTCAGTAGCTGTGGCTCACGGGCTCTAGAGTGTAGGCTCAATAGTTGTGGTGCACGGGCTTAGTTGCTCCACAGCATGTGGGATGTTCCTGGACCAGGGATCAAACCTGTGTCCCCTGCATTGGCAGGCGGATTCTTAACCACTGTGCCACCAGGGAAGTCCCAAATTATGCATTTTTTAAACTCCTTAATTTTGGTCCTCTCTGGTCACAGCCTGCAGCTCTCGTGTAGAAAAACAGCTCCCACTCATTGGAGGGCTTGCCAGATAATTCACCAGAGCTGTGTCTCCCATTTGTAGATATTTGAGTCATTCACATTGTATTTCTAGAATATAGATGATCATTCAAGTTAGAAGTTAGTCACTTTTTTTTAAATTTTTAAATTTAATTTTATTTATTTTTTTATACAGCAGGCTCTTATTAGTCATCCATTTTATACACATCAGTGTATACATGTCAATCCCAGTCTCCCAATTCATCACACCACCACCCCCACCCCCCGCCACTTTCCCCCCTTGGTGTCCATACGTTTGTTCTCTACATCTGTGTCTCAATTTCTGCCCTGCAAAACGATTCATCTGTACCATTTTTCTAGGTTCCACATATATGCGTTAATATACGATATTTGTTTTTCTCTTTCTGACTTACTTCACTCTGTATGACAGTCTCTAGATCCAACCACATCTCTACAAATGACCCAATTTCGTTCCTTTTCATGGCTGAGTAATATTCCATTGTATATATGTACCACTTCTTCTTTATCCATTCGTCTGTCGATGGGCATTTAGGTTGCTTTCATGACCTGGCTATTGTAAATAGTGCTGCAATGAACGTTGGGGTGCATGTGTGTTTTTGAATTATGATACCCATATACTGGGTATATGCCCAGTAGTGGGATTGCTGGGTCGTATGGTAATTCTATTTTTAGTTTTTTAAGGAACCTCCATACCATACTGTTCTCCATAGTGGCTGTATCAATTTACATTCCCACCAACAGTGCAAGAGGGTTCCCTTTTCTCCACACCCTCTCCAGCATTTGTTGTTTGTAGATTTTCTGATGATGTCCATTCTAACTGGTGTGAGGTGATACCTCATTGTAGTTTTGATTTGCATTCCTCTAATAATTAGTGATGTTGAGCAGCTTTTCATGGGCTTCGTGGCCATCTGTATGTCTTCTTTGGAGAAATGTCTATTTAGGTCTTCTGCCCATTTTTGGATTGGGTTGTTTGTTTTTTTAATATTGAGCTGCATGAGCTGTTTATATATTTTGGAGATTAATCCTTTGTTGATACATTTGCAAATATTTTCTCCCATTTTGAGGGTTATCTTTTCGTCTTGTTATGGATTCCTTTGCTGTGCAAAAGCTTTTAAGTTTCATTAGGTCCCATTTGTTTATTTTTGTTTTTATTTCCATTACTCTAGGAGGTGGATCAAAAAAGATCTTGCTGTGATTTATATCAAAGAGTGTTCTTCCTAAGTTTTCCTCTAAGAGTTTTATAGAATCCAGTCTTACATTTAGGTCTCTAATCCATTTTGAGTTTATTTCTGTGTATGGTGTTAAGGAGTGTTCTAATTTCATTCTTTTACATGTAGCTGTCCAGTTTTCCCAGCACCACTCATTGAAGAGACTGTCTTTTCTCCATTGTATATCCTTGCCTCCTTTGTCATAGATTAGTTGACCATAGGTGCATGGGTTTATCTCTGGACTTTCTATCTTGTTCCATTGATCTATATTTCTGTTTTTGTGCCAGTACCATATTGTCTTGATTACTGTAGCTTTGTAGTATAGTCTGAAGTCAGGGAGTCTGATTCCTCCAGCTCCGTTTTTTTCCCTCAAGACTGCTTTGGCTATTTGGGGTCTTTCGTGTCTCCATACAAATTTTAAGACTTTTTATTCTAGTTCTGTAAAAAATGCCATTGGTAATTTGATAGGGATTGCACTGAATCTGTAGATTGCTTTGGGTAGTAGAGTCATTTTCACAATATTGATTCTTCCAATCCAAGAACATGGTATATCTCTCCATCTGTTGGCATCATCTTTAATTTCTTTCATCAGTGTCTTAGAGTTTTCTGCATACAGGTCTTTTGTCTCCCTTGGTAGGTTTATTCCTAGGTATTTTATTCTTTTTGTTGCAATGGTAAATGGGAGTGTTTCCTTAATTTCTCTTGCAGATTTTTCATCATTAGTGTATAGGAATGCAAGAGATTTCTGTGCATTCATTTTGTATCCTGCAACTTTACCAAATTCATTGATTAGCTCTAGTAGTTTTCTGGTGGCATCTTTAGGATTCTCTATGTATAGTATCATATCATCTGCAAACAGTGACAGTTTTACTTCTTCTTTTCCAATTTGTATTCCTTTTATTTCTTTTTCTTCTCTGATTGCCGTGGCTAGGACTTCCAAAACTATGTTGAATAATAGTAGTGAGAGTGGACATCCTTGTTTTTTTCCTGATCTTAGAGGAAATGCTTTCAGTTTTTCACCATTGAGAATGATGTTTGCTGTCAGTTTGTCATATATGGCCTTAATTATGTTGAGGTAGGTTCCCTCTATGCCCACTTTCTCGAGAGTTTCTATCATAAATGGGTGTTGAATTTTGTCAAAAGCTTTTTCTGCATCTATTGAGATATCATATGGTTTTTATTCTTCAATTTGTTAATATGGTGTATCACATTGATTGATTTGCATATATTGAAGAATCCTTGCATCCATGAGATAAATCCCACCTGATCATGGTGTATGATCCTTTTAATGTGTTGCTGGATTCTGTTTGCTAGTATTTTGTTGAGGATTTTTGCATCTCTATTCATCAGTGATACTGGTCTGTAATTTTCTTTTTTTGCAACATCTTTGTCTGGTTTTGGTATCAGGGTGATGGTGGCCTCATGGAATGAGTTTGGGAGTGTTCCTTCCTCCGCAATTTTTTGGAAGAGTTTGAGAAGGATGGGTGTTAGCTCTTCTCTAAATGTTTGATAGAATTCACCTGTGAAGCCATCTGGTCCTGGACTTTTGTTTGTTGGAAGATTTTTTTGTTTGTTTGTTTGTTGGAAAATTTTTAATCACAGTTTCACTTTCATTACTTGTGATTGGTCTGTTCATATTTTCTATTTCTTCCTGGTTCAGTCTTGGAAGGTTACACCTTTCTAAGAATTTGTCCATTTCTTCCACGTTGTCCATTTTATTGGCATAGAGTTGCTTGTAGTAGTCTCTTAGGATGCTTTGTATTTCTGCGGTGTCTGTTGTAACTTCTCCTTTTTCCTTTCTAATTTTATTGATTTGAGTCCTCTCCCTCTTTTTCTTGATGAGTCTGGCTAAAGGTTTATCAATTTTGTTTATCTTCTCAAAGAACCAGCTTTTAGTTTTATTGATCTTTGCTATTGTTTTCTTTGTTTCTATTTCATTTATTTCTGCTCTGATCTTTATGATTTCTTTCCTTCTGCTAACTTTAAGTTTTGTTTGTTCTTCTTTCTCTAGTTCCTTTAGGTGTAAGGTTAGACTGTTTACTTGAGATTTTTCTTGTTTCTTGAGGTAGGCTTGTATAGCTATAAACTTCCCTCTTAGAACTGCTTTTGCCGCATCTGATAGGTTTTGGATTGTCGTGTTTTCATTGTCATTTGTCTCTAAGTATTTTTTGATTTCCTCTTTGATTTCTCCAGTGATCCCTTGGTTATTTAGTAACATATTGTTTACCCTCCATGTGTTTGTGTTTTTTATGTTTTTTTCCCTGTAATTGATTTCTAATCTCATAGCGTTGTGGTCAGAAAAGATGCTTGATATGATTTGAATTTTCTTAAATTTACTGAGGCTTGATTTGTGACCCAAGACATGATCTATCCTGGAGAATGTTCCATGCACACTTGAGAAGAAAGTGTAGTCTGCTGTTTTTGGATGGAATATCCTATAAATATCAATTAAATCTATCTGGTCTATTGTGTCATTTAAAGCTTGTGTTTCCTTATTATTTTCTGTTTGGATGATCTGTCCATTGGTGTAAGTGAGGTGTTAAAGTTCCCCACTATTACTGTGTTACTGTCGATTTCCTCTTCTATAGCTGTTAGCAGTTGCCTTATGTATTGTGGTGCTCCTATGTTGGGTGCATATGTATTTATAATTGTTATATCTTCTTCTTGGATTGATCCCTTGATCATTATGTAGTGTCCTTTCTTGTCTCTTGTAACATTCTTTATTTTAAAGTCTATTTTATCTGATATGAGTATTGCTACTCCAGCATTCTTTTGACTTCCATTTGCATGCAATATCTTTTTCCATCCCCTCACTTTCAGTCTGTATGTGACCCTAGGTCTGAAGTGGGTCTCTTGTAGACAGCATATATATGGGTCTTGTTTTCGTATCCATTCAGCCAGTCTGTATCTTTTGGTTGGAGCATTTAATCCATTCACGTTTAAGGTAATTATCGATAGGTATGTTCCTATGACCATTTTCTTAATTGTTTTGGGTTTGTTTTTGTAGGTCCTTTTCTTCTCTTGTGTTTCCCACTTAGAGAAGTTCGTTTAGCATTTGTTGTAAAGCTGGTTTGGTGGTGCTGAATTCTCTTAGCTTTTGCTTGTCTGTAAAGCTTTTGATTTCTCCATCAAATCTGAATGAGATCCTTGCCAGGTAGAGTAATCTTGGTTGTAGTTTCTTCTCTTTCATCACTTTAAGTATATCATGCCACTCCCTTCTGGCTTGTAGAGTTTCTGCTGAGAAATCAGCTGTTAACCTTATGGGAGTTCCACTGTATGTTATTTGTCATTTTTCCCTTGCTGCTTTCAATAATTTTTCTTTGTCTTTAATTTTTGCCAATTTGATTACTATGTGTCTCGGCATGTTTCTCCTTGGGTTTATCCTGTATGGGACTCTCTGCACTTCCTGGACTTGGGTGGCTATTTCCTTTCCCGTGTTAGGGAAGTTTTTGACTATAATCTCTTCAAATATTTTCTCTGGTCCTTTCTCTCTCTCTTCTCCTTCTGGGACCCCTATAATGCGAATGTTGTTGCGTTTAATTTTGTCCCGGAGGTCTCTTAGGCTGTCTTCATTTCTTCTCATTCTTTTTTCTTTATTCTGTTCCACAGCAGTGAATTCCACCATTCTGTCTTCCAGGTCACTTACCTGTTCTTCTGCCTCAGTTATTCTGCTACTGATTCCTTCTAGTGCAGTTTCAATTTCAGTTATTGTATTGTTCATCTCTGTTTGTTTGTTCTTTAATTCTTCTAGGTCTTTGTTAAACATTTCTTGTATCTTCTCGATCTTTGCCTCCATTCTTTTTCCGAGGTCCTGGATCATCTTCACTATCATTATTCTGAATTCTTTTTCTGGAAGGTTGCCTATCTCCACTTCATTTAGTTGTTTTTCTGGGGTTTTATCTTGTTCCTTCATCTGGTACATAGCCCTCTGCCTTTTCATCTTGTCTATCTTTCTCTGAATGTGGTTTTTGTTCCACAGGCTGCAGGATTGTAGTTCTTCTTGCTTCTGCTGTCTGCCCTCTGGTGGATGAGGCTATCTAAGAGGCTTGTGGAAGTTTCCTGATGGGAGGGACTGGTGGTGGGTAGAGCTGACTGTTGCTCTGGTAGAACTCAGTAAAACTTTAATCTGCTTGACTGCTGATGGGTGAGGCTGGGTTCCCTCCCTGTTGGTTGTTTGGCCTGAGGCAACCCAACACTTAAGCCTACCTGGCTCTTTGGTGGGGCTAACTTGGGGCTCTGGGAGGGCTCAAGCTAAGGAGTACTTCCCAGAACTTCTGCTGCCAGTGTCCTTGTCCTCACAGTGAGACAGAGCTACCCCCCACCTCTGCAGGAGACCCTCCAACACTAGCAGGTAGGTCTTGTTCAGTCTCCTATGGGGTCAGTGCTCCTTCCCCTGGGTCCCGATGCACACACTACATTGTGTGCCCTCCAAGAGTGGAGTCTCTGTTTCCCCCAGTCCTGTCGAAGTTCTGCAATCAAATCCCACTAGGCTTCAAAGTCTGATTGCCGGACCCCCAGGTTTGGCATTGCCTGACGTGGGGCTCAGAACCTTCACTCCAGTGGGTGGACTTCTGTGATATAAGTGTTCTACAGTTTGTGAGTCACCCACCCAGCAGTTATGGGATTTGATTTAATTGTGATTGTGCCCCTCCTACCATCTACTGTGGCTTCTCCTTTGTCTTTGGATGTGGGGTGTCTTTTTTGGTGAGTTCCAGTGTCTTCCTGTCGATGATTGTCAGAAGTTAGTTAATTTTAAAGAAATAGACTGTCAGAGCTGAGGCTAATGGGTCCCGCTCATCGATCTCCCCTCTCTGCGTGGCCTTTGTGGTCTGTCTCCGTAGCCCCATGTCTCCATGGTTCTTCTATCTTACAGGAAAGAAGCTGGATAAATGCATTTGCTCTTAGAGTAATATTAAATATTGGATGACAGGCACCTAATAGTAACTGGCCAGGAGCCTCCCCCCAGGGACAACATAGGGTGGACCAGTATGTCCTTGCCCTTCAGAACTCCTGCCAAGCATCCACCTGGACCCCACTCACCTTTCTCTATTTTTTTCTCTATTTTACTGTATCCATCCATATATGCATGCATCCATAATATTGCATTAATGGGATTATAACATACATAGCATTTGTTTCTTTTCTGCTTGGTTCCCCATAGCTTCTTCTTCTCAATTACTAGAAACCCATATTAGCAACCTTATATGTATACTTCTGTATTTTTCTCCAAGCTCAAATAATTATCTACAGATATGTACATAATATATATGTACAATATATACATACACATATTTATGTATGTGTATGTATTCACACACATATGAATACAGTCAGAGCTCTGTCAGGATCACAGAAGACACTTGAGCTTTGCAAGTGTGATGGATTTTAATACAGGCACTTAGAGGCTTGCACCATCTTTGGAGGGTTGGGAGAGTAAAAGCCTAGAAGCTACAGAGAGAAGCAAGAGAGAAGGGAGTCACCCTCAACCTCAGGGACGCCAGCGGGCCGGGCTGCTGCTGTCACCACCTCCTGCACCAAAGCACCGAAGCCCTCCTTGGCAGGCTGTCCTCTGGAAGCAGCTGTGACTCATGGGCTACTGAGGATGGGACTCCCCAGAGTCCCCCCACCCTGGGAGCTGTGTGTCCCTGCTTGCAACTCGCCATGGAGCACGATGGCTGTTCCTCCTGCAGCCTTGAAAACCTTGAATGAGTGCTTCTCGTTTGGGAACCTGGAACCTGTCAGGAAAGCAATCTGGGAAGGGTCATCGCAGGCTTCTCCCCCATTTTCAGAGGAGAATGAAAAAGAGGAGTGCATGGGAAGCAGTCATGGAGTTGAAAACAGGTTCTCCATCTCCAGCACAGTCCACCCCTTTGTCCAGTCCCCACGCACACACATCCTTTGGCCCATAGCTAAACGAGCAACTGACCCATTAACGTCACATCCTGCCAAATCCACACCATCCATCATGCAGCTAAAGATGCTTCACTTCCCAACAACTTCGGAGACAAAGTCCACGAGGCACTGGACCCATCTTGGATTTTGTTCATCCCTCACCTAGTTGGATTGTGACCATCTTTGATAATCTGTAACTTGAGGACTGAATTAAGAGCTTACTCACGCTTAGCCTTCCTTATGTTCTATGACAAGGAAGAGAGACCGGTACTCGTTGGTTCATCTCACCGATAGATAAATAACAAAGCGAGGGAGAAAATCTGCAAACCGTTGGGGTCTTGAACCCAGCCCCTGGCCGACTCTGGTTTGAGTGTTTGTAACACCTTCCCCAGGGCACCTGCCCTGCTCTGCTCACCCTCACCCAGCACCCAGACCTTCATATCCAGAGTCTGTGCCATTAACTCAGCAGCCATGTCTGCCATTCGCATGCTGGGCAATTCCTGGTTTCACAGTTGTAAAATCTACTCCTCTGCACTTCCTTCAGATTTCTGCTGGAAGAAATCTTGCAGTTCTTTTGATGTGTGTGGGACCTCTTCCGAGGCCACCTTCCTAGCTACAAATCTGAAAACTTTGAAAAGAGCTGAGCATTTCCCTGTAGCACATCTGCACAGACAAGGTCATTGCTGGGTCTTCAGACAACACGGGGCTAGCCTCAGTCAAGGGAGGAGGGGCTGCTTCTGCTGGCTCAGGAGACTCAGGAGCCCCATCTTCATCAGAGCCCCCTTAAACCTTCTCAAGATCCAGTGCAGCTCTCAAGCCCTCATCCTTCCTGCTCACCATCCTATCCCATTCTTGGGAAACCTGGCAAGGCTTTGGATTGAGCTTGCACAACTCAGCTACTTGCAGCATCACAAGGTCCAGATTTGGAATCAGCAGCATAGCTGTATGAGCTCCAAGGGAGGTCGTGGGGACTCTGACTCTGCAGCCATGCCTGGAGCCGAGCACCCCGCACCTTTCTGTCCAGGGTGCTGCCTGGTACAGCGGGAAGGGGAGCCCACCACAGTCCTGTTGGTTCTTCCACGGCGGCAGAGGACCAACCTCGTCTCTGTGCTTCTGCGTTCCTGGCACCACGTTCATCATTCTGCATCCATCAGCATCGGGTGAGGAAGTACTCCCAGGAGGGATGGGAGCTAGAGGTTTAGGAAGCCGCAGAAGTGCCAGCCATCAGAGGACTGTGCTCAGGATGAGGCAGGGGGCGGTCACCGGTGCTCACTGGGAGTCCTCGCAGCCTCAGGAGTCCCGGGCACCTCCTCCGCCACCCACCCACCAGCTGGATCACCAAAGCAGGTGCTTCTCAGGGGGTTGCCCCGAACCTCTAGCCCGCCTCACGCGTGCTCTCTGCCCAGGTATCTGTTCGCAACCCTCCGTAGAAAACTGGCCTGAGCTGCTCCTCCAAATCTTGCATGAACACCTCTCACTGGAGGCCACCCCCAGAACTCTGACGGGAAGGTGATTCCGGGAGCAGCCCCGTGGGTTCCTCTCCTGCACTGCAGGCAGGACGTGCAAAGACAGCAGGGGCGCGAAGACACAGGGGCGCTGGGCGTGGACCAGGTAGTGCTGGTCATTGTGTCGCCAAAGGTGATGGTACTGAACACACCTTTCAGCGTAGTGCTTTTCTCAGTCAACAGTCCTTCACTGAAACCCCCTCGTATCAGTTGTACATGCACATCCATTCTCTTTAGCGGCTGAGTCATCTTCAGACGTGGATTACCATAATTCATCCAGCCATTCGACCAGTCAGCTTGGTCCTGTATGCCTCCCTCCCCACTCTCTCCCTGAGGGTCAGACACTGGGGCATCCCCCCACCTCCATCCTCAGGGTCGCTAGGGGGTGCATCTCATCCCTCACCTGTATTGCTACAGTCACCCCCTAACTAACATTCCTTCTGCCTCCAGCTTGGCCCAGTTTTAATGCAGTCTCTGCTATTTCGCCAGAGTCATTGTTCTTAAATGCAAATACTCAATTTTTCTACAATTAAAATCTGAGCCAGCCCCACACCTATTGAAAATGCTTCAGTGACCAGTCTTTGCTCCTGGGATAAAGTCCAGACCTCATGGCACACTTCACAAGACCCTCCAAGGGGTGCTCTCTCCTGACATCTCCATCTCCCTGCATACTTCAGTTTCCCTAGCCAGGCCTCTCCTGTCTTCTCGACTCTGGGCTTCACTCACACATAACTGCCTTCAGTGCTTAAATGTGCCAGGTGATGATACTTCCAGGTTTATCCACGTGCCATCCTCTCCCTGCTTACCTGCTCCTGACTCTTTGCCAAAATAGCTTTTACTCTGCTCTGAGGTCTCAGCCTAAATGAGACATCCTCCAGAGAGCACCTCTGATCATCCTCCAAGTCTGAGTTAGGTCCCCTCCTAGGGCCCTGTACTCATGCACAACACTTAGGTCTCATTGTAGTTCTCTGACCTCCTGTCTCTTTTCTCTATATTAGTTAGCTGGTTGCTGGCAGTAGTCTATCCAGACTCTTATTCAGGCTTTTATTTTCCCCTCACTTAACCATTCGTAGCTCTTGGGCTTTTCATGTTTCATGTTCATGCTTATTATCTCATGTTTGCAAGATGATTGCCACAGCCCCAGGTATCACACTGCATTCCAGTCAGTAACAATGGGGAATAACAGCACAAGGCAGCTCACCTCTTAAATCTACATTCCTTTAAATCAGAAATAAAAATCCTTTTCAGACACCTACCAACAGAGTTTGGCCCGGATCTGAGCACTGAGGAATGACAACATCTAGAGATTAGTGAAGGAGGAAGAGGTGCTGTTAAAAGGAGAGGAATAGAGCAGCCATCGGAGTGAGAGAATGTAGAGTCTTGGAAGAAGTGAGAGTGACAGACACCATGCTGTGCATTAGATACTGCTTCCCCCACTGCCCCCCCTAAAAGAGAGTGAGTCCAGAAGGAGGGAGAGGTCAGCTATATGAATGGGGACAGAACAGTGACCTTGGATTTATCTACATCAAAGTCATTGGTCATCTTGAAAAGAGCTGTTTTGTAGAGCAGTGCTCACAAAAGCCACCTTACAGCAGGTCAGAGAGTGAAGGTATGCAAACATAATGTCTCTTGTCCTTCAACCTTTAAGTTGTCTGCATATACTAGCCTCAATAGTTGGCAATGGAATACAAAATAATGCTAATGTTTGTTAAATTTTCTATATCCAAAATATCAGTCATATAATTCTGTTATATTATGATTTGTTATATTTGGGCAAGGATCTGGTGAACCTCTTGGAAGATTAGTTGAGGCAGCCTTTGGACTAATTTCCTTCTACACAATTCTATAAAAATAAACTAAATAAAACTGACCTTATAATTACCATCTAGGGGAGGTACCTGGGACTGGGAGTGATGTCAGCTCCCAGCTCGGTGCCTGTCCGGATTCCTGACATGGTGTAGGACCCAGAGGGTGGGGAAGGCGGGAGCGGGGCGGGAGAGGACTCGGGGTAGCCAGCCTGTGGCGGGGCCAGAGTGCCGGCGCTTTGAACTCCGGGTGAAGGTGAACCAGAACTTTTGCAAGTCGTGCCGGCAGCTCTCTTCCCTCAGGCGGAGTGCTTCAGCAGTGAGGATCCTTCTCTTGCCAGGTCGGGAGGAAAAGGGCGTGGACTTCTTTGTGAGTCAAAAGCTGCATCCCAGGTGCCTGTACGTAAGGGCATTTCCGGGAGAGGAGGAAAGAAAGAAGCCACATCACTGCATCTAATAAACCCAAGTCGGGAAGTGTGGAGATACAGGACTTCGTCGATGGGGTTCTCCCTCTTTCTAGCCAGATGACATTTAGGTTTCAGGGCAAAAAAAGAAGTGCTTTGTTTGCTGTTGTTTATAAAACACCTGGGTCTGTATTGCTCTTGAGAAATTTAATTAGCACAGGGTGGATTAAGAGTAGACTTTCTAAAAAAAAAAAAAAAAAAAAGAGTAGGCTTTCTGCAAAGGCAAGGTATGCCTGACTGGAAAGGCCAGAACATTTTAATTTTGGTTTGTGTTTTGGACTAAGAAACAGAAGTTGGGGCTTCCCTGGTGGCACAGTGGTTGAGAATCTGCCTGCCAATGCAGGGGACACGGGTTCGAGCCCTGGTCTGGGAAGATCCCACATGCCGCGGAGCAACTAGGCCCGTGAGCCACAACTACTGAGCCTGCGCGTCTGGAGCCTGTGCTCCGCAACAAGAGAGGCCGCCATAGTGAGAGGCCCGCGCACCGCGGTGAAGAGTGGCCTCCGCTTGCCGCAACTAGAGAAAGCCAGAAACGAAGACCCAACACAGCCAAAAATAAAAATAATAAATAAATAATAATAAATAAATTTTAAAAAAACAACAGTACAAATAATTTAAAAAAAAAAAGAAACAGAAGTTGCCTAATGTCACTGAAATAATGGTGACCAAGTATTTTCTGTTTATGTTCTGTAGGAAGTACATAAAACATACGGTATTTTCCAATGTACTTTTTCAGCAGGAAAGAGCAGGAAGTGAGGTAGAATTCCTGTGGGCTGGTGTGAGCTCACCGGAGCCTTGGCTGATGGAGTGTTCAGGCTGCTGTTTGTAATACCCAAAGACAAAGCTGCAAAAATCAGTCAAGTAGTATCTTTAGGATGTTATCCTGATGTGCCAAATTCAGATTTATACTTCTTTCCAAGAAACGAGTCCTGGCTTAGGGACTTGAATATGTCAAAGCTTTAAATTGCATTCACAGTTTGTGGAGTAACAGTAATTTTACATACTTAGTTTTAACCAATATTTCTCTTTCTCCATCTGTGTGTAGGAGGCAGATGTGGTATAGTCAAACATGGTGCTTTTAAAGGACAAAACTTGAAAGACGTTTGAGTTATTGAGAAAGGCAGGATCAGGTTTTGGTTAAATTCTTTGACCAGCAACTATCATAGTTACGATAGCTACTTTAAAAAAAAGGGTAATCTGGCCTTTGTGAGCAGATGTTGACTTGAAATTCAGGGCACACTGTTGTTGCAGATCAATAGTGCCTAATTTCAAGGGCATTGTAGACATTTTTTGGAAACAAGTTCAGTGAGAGAGAGTTCATTAACTGTTTATGTAGTCTTTTTGTCACTCACTGTACCAGCATGAGATAAATCAGAACAAGGTCATTTTTCCCCCTTAGTTACTGACTAGCTGACTTCTTTTTAAAACCTGTCGTTCATATTCATGAAATATTTGTATTTTTGTAGTTAATTTAGGTTATGTTGGTAATTTGTTACATTAAAAGTAACTTTTTGAGGTTTTCAGCTCCCATTTTTAAAAATATGTATATCCCAAATAGCACATTTTTCAAACTGTTAACTCAAAGAAGACCTCATTCATCATTCTGTCTTTTATTACATGTTTCTGACCTGATTTGAATTACCTGTTCAAAACAAAGAATGAATGAGTGAATGATATGTATGAATATCTATTAAAAAAAAAATTAACAGCTAGCTTAGAGGATTGTTTATTTCAATTAGTTCTTTCTATTTCTGTCCGCATTTAATAGCCAGCAAATTCGACATTGTTGCCTGCAAATGTAAATGAGATCTTCCACTTATGGCAATATGGCGGACAAAACATTATGGAAAAGTTCTCACTCTAAAACACTTAAAATACTGGGTGATTTACTTTAAATCCTCTTTAAATTTTATTTATTGTTTGTTTTAGATAACTAATGTGTTCAAACAATTCAAAACTTAAAAGAGGAAGACACTGAAAACATTGCACCCCCTTCTGTGCCCTCTACCCGACTCCTCCCTGACCCCTCGCCACTTGTGTTAGTTTCTTATTTACCTTTCCAGCTTCTGTGTAAGCAGATGCAAGCAAACATTCATATATGTATTTTTCTGTCCTTACTCAAAAGGTGGCGTTATGAATATTTCACACCTTGCTTATTTCACTCCTAGTGTATGCTGGAGACCCTCCTGTGGCGCCTCCATCATTCTTTCATACGACAGCAGAACATTATGTTAGGGGAGTGGACTGTAGATTACTTAAATATTCTTCTACAGATGGACACTTAGCTTGTTTCCATTAACTTGCTGTTATAAACAATGCTGCAATGACCATATTGTACATACCTCATATTTATGTGTATAGGTATTTCTATAGAATAAATTCCCAGAAGTGGGATGGCTGAGTCACAGGATAAGGGCTTGTAATTTTGGTGAATCCTGGGAAAATGCCTTGCTTGGGGGTTATATCATTCCATACTTCCACCAGCCAGCAGCTGAATAAGGCTGTTTACCCACTAACTTGATAACCAGGTTGTTGCCAACTTTTGCATTTTGCCCCTCTGATATGTGTGAAATGGTTTCTCAGATTTTTTTCTAGTATATTTGTAAATTGCATTTCTTTTGTGAATAAAATCAAGCATCTTTTCATTTGTTTCATGGACATTTGTAATTCTTTTTTTGTGAACTATCTATTCATGTCCTTTGCCTGTGTGTCTTTTGAGTGATCTTTTTTTTTTCCTTATTGTTTCTGGGCAAAACACATACACATACACACATGCACACACATGCACTACACAGGAGAAAGCAGAGGGTGTCGTGTCTGCTGTGGGTGCCGAGATGGGGAGCCTCGGCTGCTGGTGGCTCACAGCTGAGGCCTCTGCAGGCATCGCCCCAGCTGGAGATTGTCACCTCACCCAAGACTCTCCCCCTCCTGGGGGCGCCCCTGTCCCGTGCCTTCTTATATCTGAGTATAACAGCCCGGCCCCTCACCACAGTGTGAACACCTCCGAAGGGCCACCCCCACTGCCATGCCACCTGCCAGTGCAGCCGAGGCCCCGTTGCACCTTCACGGTGGGTCAGCTGCCGCTCCCGCCCAGTCCTGGTGCCTCACCACCACCCCCAGCACGCCCCTTCCTCAGATTTTCTCCGGAACAGACCTGGCTCAGAGATGATGCCTTGTATGTGATAAGAGGTGCAAACATTTTCCCAGATTGACATTTACCTTTTGACATTTTGTATTTAAATCTCTCCAGGACTTCCCCTTACGTTCCATGGTTTTCTCTGATTGTTCATGTACCAAATATTGGGACTTCCCTGGTGGTCCAGTGGTTAAGAGTCCATGCTTCCACTGCAGGGGGCATGGGTTCGATCCCTGGTCAGGGAACTAAGATCCTGCATGCAGCACAGTGTGAGAAAAAGAGAAAGAAAGAGAGAGAGAGAAAGAAAGAAAGAAGGGAAGGAAGAAAGAAAGAATCAAAAGCTTTCGGAGTGGTAGTCCTAGAACCTACATAAAAAAACAAATAAACAAAAAAAAAATCCCTACCTGTGCCAATTATTGAGGCAGTGGAGTGGGTTTGGTGCCCGCAAGTGCCCCTCCCCTCTCACTGGTTATTCTTGCTTAGTTTTCCAAATGAACATTAATCTTGCCTGATTCCAAGAAGGAAAAAAAAAGTGCTTCTATTTCTTATGGGATCATATTAAATTAACAAATTAGTGTAGGAAGAAATGATGATATTGAGTCTTTCAAACTAAGAACATAGCGTGTGCAGTTCTACTTTTGTGCCTTTCAGGGATATTATAATTTTTCCACATATGTGTTTTACATATCTCTTTAAGTTTATTTCTCTGTAGTTTTTCTTTTAGTTGCCATTTTAAATGGAATATTCTCTTCCATTATGTCTTCTAACTTATTTTTGTTTATACATGAAGGCTGTTTTGCATGTATGTCAATTTTGCATCCTTTGTATTTATGCAGTTCATAGACTGTGTCCGGCTCTCTGCCTCCCCCTAGTGGGGATATGGGTGCATTGCCCGCCCTGGCCCTTGTAGTTGGATGGGCCCTTTGACTAGCTCCAGCCACAGGGTTTTGAACACAAATGAGGTGTCACTTCTGAGGCAGACTGTTTGATCCTTAGTGGGAGATGCTCCAGGGCTTTCTGTGCCTCTGCTGCGTTGATGGGCAGTTTTAGGAGCAGCTGCTCTGTCAGCCTGAATCCTGAAGTGAGAAGGTGTGACATGAGCTCTTCCGACCCACAGCAGAACCATGGGCTGAGCAAAAAGCAAACCTTTGTTGTGGTGGCCTCGAGGGTTTGGAGGCTGTTGCCATAAATAGCAGGCGTTCCTCTGTGATGTCCATGTCAGTGTGTTTATCTTAGCATCTTGTGGTAATTTCTGCTTTATAAAGTTTCTACTTTTTATTTAATATGCATATATTCATATTTCTTATGCCTTGATTTAATATGTGCCTGGGGTTTGTTTTAACCGGGTCTGGTAAGACACACACACAGAAATGACTGTCAAGAAGCAAGAAAGTTTTACCCCCAGTTCCCTAGAGGCGGGAGGCATGGCACACAGGGCCACCCATGGAAGCGCCAGGGCCGGAAGGCAGAGGGGGTGAGAGGGACACATGGGCATAGGATTTACTGTGGTTTCTGCAAGGAGTGAGCAAGGCAGGGTAGGTGGGTTTAGGGTTGGCTGGTGTGAATCAGTGCAGCAGGCTCCAGCGTGAAGGGGCTGCAGTGAGCTGTCTCTGGCCCTGGGTGATTGGTGCAGAGCATGAGGGCCTGACAGAGGAGGGGGTTGGGGGGTGTGGGCTCTGCATTGGCTTGTTTTTCATATGAAAGGCAGGCTTGCCATCACTAAGAATTACAGAGTTCTGAGAAGGGTGATCTCTCCCAGGTCAGCAAGACCTCAAAAATACAGAAAATAAAAAGCATGATAAATCCATCTCCACTGTGGACTGAACCCTTCAGCATTATCAAATGGCCTTCCTCATCTTACTTAATGCCTTCTGGCCTAAATTCTGCTTTGTTCAATATAAGATCATTACCCCTGTATTGCCTTTTGCTGTTGTTATTATTTTATCTTTGCCTGATAAACCTGATGAACCAGGGTTCCTCCCCTTTAGCTGTAACCTTTGTGAACCACTTTGCTCTAGATATATCTCCCATATACAGCACAAGTTGGTCTTTGCTTTTTGAGGTAATGTGAAAATCCTTTTTTTTTAAACAGCTGCATTAAACCTGTTTAAATTTATTGCTGTGACAGATATGGTTGGTCGTAGTTTTGTCATATTATATTTTCTATTTATATATAAACATTTAAATGACTTTCACTATATTTTATTAGCTTTTTATTTTTTATTGAAGTATAGTTAACTTATAATATTGTGTTAGTTTCAAGTGTACAGGAAAGTGATTCAGTTATATATATATATATATTTATATTTATATATAGTTATATATATTTATATTTATAGTATACATAAATACATTATATATTTTTGTCAGATTCTTTTCCATTATACGTTATTACAAGATATTGAGTAGATTTCCCTGTGCTATACTGTAGGTCCTTGTTGTTTATCTATTTCATATATAGTAGTGTGTATATGTTAATCTGAAACTACTAATTTATCCCTCCCCCCCCCCACCTTTCCCCTTTGGTAACTATAAGTTTGTTTTCTGTATCTGTGAGTCTATTTCTGTTTTGTAGATAAATTCATTTGTGTCATATTTTAGATTCCACATATAAGCGATATCATATTTGTCTTTGTCTGACTTACTTCACTTAGTATAATAATCTATCTGTAGGTCCATTCATGTTGCTGCAAATGGCATTATTTCATTCTTTTCTATGGCTGAGTAGTATTCCATTGTGTATGTATACCACATCTTTATCCATTCATCTGTAGATGGATAGGTTGCTTCCATGTCTTGGCTATTGTAAATAGTGCCGCTATGAACATTGTTTCCCTTTTTCTTAGAGTTGGTTCCAATGATCTGCCTCAATAAAACTAGTTTATATCTTATTCTTCCTCCCTTTCTCTCTTCTACCATCCAATTTAGTTAGTAGTATATCACTCATACGTTTTTAGTGTCTTCCTTTGTACTATTATATATGTTCACATATTTATATTTGATCTTCCAACTTCAAATACTATTTTGTACAGCTGAAGCATCTGTAAGTGGATTCTACTTTCTACGTTCTACCATTTTCATTTATTGCACCATTTTTGTTTTGGCAGAATATTGACATTCTCCTCTGTCATTTGTATCTGTACCTTTGCTTTTACTTAGCTGTACAGTTAAATACATTTACTGCTGCCTTAATTTCCCTTTGCCAAACCTGCATGCATTCTTGATCGGCTGGGACTCATCTAGTAGTTTTCTCAAGAAAGATCCATTTGGCTAATATTTCCTGAACTCATATACATTTAAAATGGTTTGTCTGTAACCTTATCCATGAAGAAATAGCCTAGACAGGTATATACATTTCTTAGCTCACACTTCTTTAATTCTTTCAATATCTTGTAAAGGTGGCCCCATTATCTTCAGGCATTGAATTGGGCTGCCAAGAAGTATGTTACCAGCCTGATCGTCTTTCCTTTTTGCTGAAATAGTCAAATAATTCTCTTTATCTTTAAAACATAATAATGTTATAAGGCTGTATCGTGGTATTGATTATACTAGGACAGTTTCCATATATACAGTGTGCCCTTTCAAAGTGTAGGATCAAGTATTGATGTCAGAAGTTCTATTGCTAGTCTTAGATTTCTCTCCTAAAACTGCCATCCCATCTGCTCCTGATTTTCCTTCACTTTTCGCTGATTGGATGCCCAAGATCACTCTATGATGGCTATCCATTTTTGTTTCTTCTTAATTAATGAAAGAATATTGAGGAGATTATTCATTTTTAATTGTTTTAGTATTTCCATTTGTGTGCACATATTTTTTTCTGAAATTATGAGATAAAGCAGAATATATGTGCATTGTACAATGTATTTTTTTAATTTCTTTTTTTGAGAATCAGCAGAAGAGGGAATCACAAGCCCCCAAAATGTGAACCACAGTGCCTGTCCAACGTGATGTGATTTCACATGACAAATGCTTTTCCTTGTCTTAAAATTTCATGAAATTTTATTACCAAGACATTTCACAAATTTAATTAGCATATCATTTTGTTGAGCTTGCCTGATTATAAGGAAATAATAAAACACCTCTCTATTTTTTTAAAAAGTTTTCTTTTTTAATCATAGTTTTGAATTCTTTTTTCTTTTCCATTATTTTCGATTTCTTATCTTGGGCTCCAGTGATCTGTATGTGGCATTTCCTTCACCTATAGGCTCTATCTACCATTTCCCTATAACCCTTTGTTTCTTTATTTCTGTTTCATTTTGCTCACTTTACTAATTTTCATCTTTATGGTCCTTACTATGCTATCTGTACCTGTTTTCTCTCTGCTCCCTTATAACTGAACTTCATCTCTGAAATTATTTTAACTCTTTTTTTTTCTTTTTTCCTTGAGTTTAGTCAGCTCCTCTTTCACATCTTCCTGTGAGCTCATATTATCACTGCTTCATCATTTTCCTTCACGGATGTGATGCTTTAGTGCTAAACTAAAGCACCACATACCCCTTCGAGAGACAAAACAAAATATACTGCTTAGCTTGAAATTGAACCCCACTTGATGTTCCTCTTAAGACAATAAAAAATAAAATGAATTAGAAGTTTAAAGCACAAGCACGTCACCAGTAAACAGTGCTAGAGGGTAAAATCTGTACCTGCTGGTACCCCAGTCACCTGCTGCGTGTGACCTGCTAGTACCCCAGTCACCTGCTGCGTGTGACAGTCACAAACCGAGGCAGTGCCCGGAAGGAAACATTTGTCAGGCAGCTGCCATCTCTCAAGGCTTTGGGTTGAGGTCTTCCAGACAGTGATACTGTCTTATGAGAAATACTGTCCTTGGAGAAATACTGCTGGAACATCACTGGAAACACTCAGGTCGGCTGCAGGAGAAAAATGAGTATTTCTAGCTGTGCAAGTTGCTCTTGCAAATGAATGAGAATTCTGTGCATATAGAATCAGAGGGGAATAGAGATTGGATAGTCAACTATCATCTGTCATCGTTGAACATTTGGCCTTGAAGCTGAGGATACAAACTGTAACTAGATTGATGAGTATTCCCATAGAGATGGACTTAATCTTCAAAAGAGGGTATAAATTAAGAGAAGAAGAGAACAAGAAGAAAAATGGGGGGAATCCATGTGCTTTAAGGGCAGGGAAAGGTGAAGGAGCCAGAAGAGGGGACATGGAGTGTTCAGAGTCATAGGACAAGGGGGCTGTTAAGATGTCGCGTTGGAGAGAGGCCTTCTGGTGTCCTCTCTGTGGCCTGGTGGCCTGCTGGTTTAGGAGATGGCATGGGTGACACCTGAATGAGAATTTCACATAGCACAGGAGAGTCTGTGGGGAAGAGAGTAAGGACCCAGCCGGTGAAAACACTGGCAAGGTGGGGATGGAGGGGTCCAGGAAGGAGGGCAGGTCTTGTTATGGTGTCATGATGGGTGGGCAGGGGAGAGGGAGGTTTCAAGGGTGGTCAGCAGCCAGGAGCCGAAACAAGGTCAGGTTCAAGAGAGCTGTGGTCCCAGAAGCTTAGGTTTTGATCAAGACAGACCTGGCTTTGAATCTCAGTTGTGTCACTTACCATCTGGATTTCAACCATAAGTGATAGAAGTTAGGCATAAGCGAAAACTTATCACGAATGGTCCTAACACTGAGAGCTTTCCGCATGCTAAGAACTTTACAAACGTAGTCTCCTTGCCTCACTTACCCCGCCTAGGAATTTTCATTAGGTGGATTTTATTATCCCAATTGCACAGAAACGTAACCCGAGGTTTCGCGTGGTGGCATGTGTATAGTCACTGTCACAGAAGTAGCTGGGAGGTGGGGCCAGGCCCAGAGCCTGAGTCTTGACTGTGCTGCTAGACTGATCCCCCCCTCTAATGAGTGTGCTGGCTTCAGGGCTGACAGCCTGTGGCGCCCCAGTCACCCAGCAGTGAATTCCGTGTGGCCTCTGCCCGTTCCATCACTAGGATGCTGTCACCACGGTGGGCCTCAGTGCCCTTCCACCTCATCTTCCCTCCATGTGACATCTGTGGGTACTCTCAAGACTTACAGTGGAGAAGATGAAAGGGGATCTTGAAATATACGCTCTCTGAGCACCAAACCCTGCTCCCAGGCCACCAGGGCCCACCTCCTGCCCCTCTCCTCTAGATTTCCTGTTTTTAGTACAACTTGTACAACCACAAGTGTCAAGCTCATCCCCCATCCACACGTCTGTCAGTCACCACTGGCATTCCTGGTTGTCCTGAGCTGCCGTCTTTGGAATTGTGCAGAGCAGGAAGCAGATCTCGAGGGGCTCTGACCCCCTAAACATCTGATGAGTGTGCCTGTCTTCCGTCCGTCTTGCTTTCTTCCCTCTCAGTGGCCTCTTGGACCCTTTCCACGTGCACGGACCCTCGCGTCTTGGATCCTTGAGGAGTTCTTTAAAATCTTGGAAGCGAGCATTTGGGAAGCATTTGGGCCTTGTGGACAGTGCCGCCCCCTCCTCCCCTCCATCTTCGCTCTCACCCGACACTTACTGGATCTCCGTTTGCTAAAAGGCGCAGCCCAGGTTAGAACCAGAATGCTCACCGGTTAGGGATACGGGCAGGTGTGTAGCGAAGTAAGCAGGAGCCCAGGGCAGTGATGGGACAAGACAACAGAGGCCTGAGCAAGTGGGAAAAACTAGCGAGTGAGAGGTCCCTGGGTGGGAGAGCAGAGTGGACCGGCCTTTGCTGATGGCTGGACACGTGATTCCCGGCGTCGCCCTAGCTGATGCTCTAACAGAGGCACGTGGAGGGAACACCCTCTCTCCCCACCCTGGAGCTCTGGTTCACGGAGGCCACGAGTGATCACCGTGGTCCTGACTGCCTGTGATGGGAATGTGGATGGGGGGCTCTGGAAGGGTCTCCTGTTGGGAACGGGCTGGAACAGTAGGACGGGCTCTTTCCCGTGGGTGGGAGAAGCATGGTGGGCTGGCTCCTGGGAGCAGGAGCTGGGGGGTCACAGCTCCGCCAGGACTGGGTCTTGTGTCCACGGGCAGCCCTGCAGGGGAGATGCAGCTCGGTGGAAAGAACCAGATTGGAGGGTTCACATGCAAACACCATGGTGTAGCAACCCTCTAAGGCTCACTTTCTGTTGGTGAGGAGCCAGGACAGTGCCTGTTCCCCGTGGGGCTGGGGGACGATGACACCCCCAGCTCCACCCAGGTGCTCCACACGGGCTGTTTCCCTTCCCAGCCAGGATCCGTTGGGCTCGTGTCATTGTTAATACACACTCCTGTATTAACGTGTCTGCATTTCGTGATAGGATCACGGTCCGTGTGCCTCTCTTCCACCTCGGCTCTCCTTGACCTTCCTCCCGGACACGGGTTCAGCCCTCCCTGGGGCCCCTGCCACCCTCGGCCCTGCTTTAGAGCAAGGTGCCCACCCAGGTCATCACCCCGGCTAAGGAATAATGTCCCTAAAGTCAGGGCCTTGTCTTGCCGTTCTTGGACCGTGCCCTGGAACGTGGGTGCCCATTTGATAGATACCAGCACTTAGACTTGAAAGTGCGTTTGTGGTCACACAGGCAGTGTATGTACACTGTGATTGTTAGTTGCGTGTAAGAGTGAAAGTGCACACTTGCATTTCTGCTTCAACTGGTTCCCCTAAACTGACTGTCATGGCTACCACCCTGCACGACACAACTACTAACAGTAACAGAGCTGCTTTCCACCCACGTCCCCACCTGTCATCACTTACAAAAACAGCCCCAGACCCTGCTGGGGTTTTGTAGAATAACCCGGATGGTTTCGTTTGCTTTTCTTTCCCACTGAGATGTGCAAAGATGCTTCTATGGTGTCTTTGTTAGCTGACTGTGGAGGAAAAAAATATGATTAAATTGTAAATGTCCATGTGATAGAATTTAAACATTCTGGTTGATAGTATCAAGTCTGTTGCAGGAAAAAATAGAAAGACCAGAGGGAGATGCTCAGATATTATTTTAGACATTCGAAGGCTCATTCTATTGTCTATACCACATAATTCAGCATATTGTTAGTGAATATAGTGAATACCTGCAATTCGAAATTAATCGGGAGAGGGTAAGATTTTATTTGCTCTTTAAAATTAGAGCTAAGCTTTTAATTCTTTGCCTTTAAAGAGCACATGATGCCTAATGGAATCGGATGCGGTGTGTGCTGCCTCCTTCCTTCCGTTAGAAGTCCACCAAGTCTCAGAGTCAGGGATTAGAGGCCCCACGCCGAGTTCCAGCCCCCCATCAGCCCCCCCTCGTGCTGCAAACCCCCAGCACCCATCCCGCCAAGTGCTGCCTGGGGTGGGCACACCTGTCCTGCCTGGGGTCTCACCCAGTCCAGCGCCTGAGCTCTGAGGTCGCCTCCCACCGAGGCTCGCACACAGCGAGCCCCCCGAAGCCTCTGCCCTCCCCAAACTAAGCTTCAAGGAAAAGGTGAAATACTGAGCAAAAGCCCAGAGAAAACGTGGGAGTTCTTTTCATTCATTTCTTTTTCTTTTTTTTTTTTTTTTTTACTCTATGTTTTGCTCCCCTCGGAGAGTAAGCTGTATGACTTGGTTTTCAGAAGCATGGAGGGTTCTGCAGGGTGTGCGAATCTAAGGCCAGGACAGTAGGTATGTCACCTACTCCAGAGGGAACATCAGGTGTGGGTGTGAAATTCTACTCTACATCAGGTGTGGGTGTGAAATTCTACTCTTAGAGAGCACGCATCAGGCCATTTTTGCCCCTCTGAAAAATGAGAACTAAAACAAGGACCCTACTGTACAGCCCAGGGAACTACTATGTTCAATATCTTGTAATAACCTATAGTGGAAAAGCATTTGAAAAAGAATAGATCTATATATGTGTATGTATAATTGAATCTCTTTGCTGTACACCTGAAACATTGTAAATCAACTATACTTCAATTTTTTAAAAAAGTTTCTTTTCAGGGTAATGAAAATGTTCTCGGATTGTATAGTGTTGATGGTTGCACAACTCTGTGAATATACTAAAAAAACACTCAGTGAAAAACCAAAAAAAAGAGGGAATTCCCTGGCGGTCCAGTGGTTAGGACTCGGCGCTTTCACTGCTGGGCCCTGGGTTCAATCCCTGGTCAAGGAACTAAGATCCTGCAAGTCATGCGGCGTGGCCAAAAAAAAAAAAAAAAATAGAAAAGAACATAAAGAAAAATGAACGAGAACTACTGGTGGGGAGTTCGTGAGTGAACACATGCTAACAGAAACCCTTCTTTGCGTGGTTCTCTCCTAGGATGTGACCATTATTCATGCATCAGTATTGTAATCTCGTGTCATTTCTCGTCTCCAGGCAAAATCTGGGCCCTGATGGCCGCTCTGAATGACAATGGGCAGCTCCAACGGGTATGCACAGCCAGTGTTTCAATCTGGGTAATTTCTATTGACCTATCTTACTGTTCACAGATTCTTTCCTCAGCTGTGTAAAGTCTACTGATCAGCCCCTCAAAGTCATTCTTTATCTCTATTATTGTGGGGTTTTCTTACTTCTAGCATTTAAATTTGACTCTTTCGTATAGATTTTTTTCTCTCTGCAGAAATTAACCATCAAATTCTGCATGGTATCTACCTTTTCTATTAGAGTCTTCAACTTATTAATCAGTTATTTTATTTTATTTATTTATTTTTTATTTTTTAAATTTATTTTTTAACATCTTTATTGCAGTATAATTGCTTTACAATGGTGTGTTAGTTTTTGCTTTATAACAAAGTGAATCAGTTATACATATACATATGTTCCCATATCTCTTCCCTCTTGCATCTCCCTCCCTCCCACCCTCCCTATCCCACCCCTCTAGGTGGTCACAAAGCACAGAGCTGATCTCCCTGTGCTATGCGGTTGCTTCCCACTAGCTATCTATTTTACGTTTGGTAGTGTATATATGTCCATGCCACTCTCTCACTTTGTCACAGCTTACCTTCCCCCTCCCCATATCCTCAAGTCCATTCTCTAGTAGGTCTGTGTCTTTATTCCCGTCTTGCCCCTAGGTTCTTCATGACCTTTTTTTTTTTTTTTTCCTTAGATTCCATATATATGTGTTAGCATACGGTATTTGTTTTTCTCTTTCTGACTTCACTCTAATCAGTTATTTTAAATCAGGTCTAATAGTATCAACACCTGTGTCATATCTGCCTCGTTCTGTCACTTGTCCCGTCTCTTGTCAATGTGCTGGTTTTCTCCTGTCTTTTCTTACGCCAGAAATGTTTTGTTGAGAGCCAGCCATCTTGAGCAGGGCAGTAAAGACTAAGGTAGATCGTTTTGATTCCTTTCCTTTTGCTTCATGGGGTTGGCGTCAGTCTAGTCGGGACCTGATGCTACGCTGGTTACCCAGCCCTCAAAGGCCTCTAGTTATATCTTGTGTTTACGGTAGGGATGGTATTTCTCACTGTCTGCTGCACGCTTTGTGCTGCGCCTCACTTCGGCAAGGGTCTCTCTCCATATTCTTGCCCCCTTCCTGGCATTAGATTGCTATTACTCGCAGCTTGTTAGCCTGGGTGTGGGAGGGGAGCCCAGAAGCGTAATGTTTCTACTATTCTGATTAAGCCTCTGTCTTAGGCAGGTGCTGTGTCCCTGGATCTGGGCGGAGGGAGTGACCTCCCCCAGCTGTACTTTTGGTCTCAACACATATTCCTGCCCCTCCCCCAGGGAAAAAGAGGTTTATTCCCTATTTCCTGCTCCCACCCCAAGCTTTACTGGGGAAAGGCCCAGTGCCCTAAGACCAAGGGTGTGTGTTGCCCTGTCCTCTGCAGTCTCTTCCACAGTACAGATGGGAAAGGTCCATGAAGGACACTTTCTCAGAATTCTGGCCAGTCTTTTTGTGAACACAGGTCAGGTCCCATGGAGAGGGGCCTGTAAGTGCTTGTGAATTTCCCTTATGTCTGTGGCCCCAGGCTACACCCTTCCTTTACCAATTTTAGCTGAATTCTTCTCAAGGGGGTCCAACTGAGTCTGCCCCTATTAAGCTCATGTCCATCCCTCCTCAAAGGCACCTGTTTTTCCTTCGATTTGGGGCTAGCCAGTTGCCTGTGACTTCAGCTCTCAGACGGGTTAAAGGAAAGTTGTCAGAACTTCCCTGGTGGCGCAGTGGTTAAGAATCCGCCTGCCAATTCAGGGGACACGGGTTCGAGCCCTGGTCCAGGAAGATCCCACATGCTGCGGAGCAACTAAGCCCATGCGCCACAACTACTGAGCCTGTGCTCTTGAGCCCGTGCGCTACAACTACTGATACCCACGCAGCACAACTACTGAAGCCCTCGCGCCTAGAGCCCACGCACCGCAACAAAGAGTAGACCCTGCTCACCGCAACTAGAGAAAAGCCCGCACGCAGCAATGAAAACCCAACGCAGCCAAAATAAATAAATAAATTTATTTAAAAAAAAAAAAGAAAGTTGTGAATCTGCAGTTTGTCTAGATTATTGTTGTTATACTGGTGGGACATTGCTCCTTCATCTTTTTACATCACAAACAGAAACCAGAGGTCCCCATTCTTTTTTGGAAAATAAGTACTGAAAATTGGATGCTGCTTCAGTTACCCCTTGTCCAAGCTAGATTGAAATGCCTATATGTTTCCAGGTTAAAAGATAGGAGAGAGTTTTTTCAAAGGGGGAAAAAAAGTTGGCAGGCTTATTTTGAAAAGCATTTGCTGTTCCTGACATTTGCCACCAGAGGGCGAGTCGCTGCATCGCTCCCCCTCTCATTGGTTGAGGCCAGGTTTCCAACAGGGAAAAGTAAGTGTGTAAAGTGACAGGCAGAAGCATCGGAAGTACCTGAGGCTCACAGAGGGCCTGTTCTCGAGGCCACCCTAGGCTGTACAGGTACAGGTGGGGCAGCCTCAACCCTGACCAGCGGGCCACAGCTGTGCCCTCTGCCTACAAGATGCCTTCCGACATCCAGGCTGAGAGGCTGCCGGGAGCCTGCTGGGTGGTCAGGCTCTAGCACCTTCAGGTGACTCCAACCTTCTGCTTTGTGTATTGGGGTGGGGGGTCAAGGTGGGGAGCCCAGGAAGTCCGTTCCAGCCCAGCTACTGAGTGTAGGAATTCCCAGCAGCCCTTTGGTAGGGAGGCTGAGGGGGGCTGTACAACTTTAGCTGGTTTATCTGAAACAAATAAACCAAAATCATAGTGGCTTCATGTGATACAAGTTTGGTTCTCCTGCAAAGTCTAAAACGGGTGTTCCTAAAACAGGCAGGTCCCTTCCAAGTGGGGAGTCGGGAGCCCACTCCTGATGCCTTCCAGGGCCACCGTCATCAGAAGGCACCACGGTGGGAAGGGGTGTAGGGGAGAAGGGCCACCCACGCCTAACCACTTCACCCAGGGCTTCCGCTCATGCCCCACGGGCGCAAGTCAGCACGTGTTCTTTCCTAACGCTAGGGTGGGGACTGGGAAATGTAGCCGGCCTGGGCAGATGCCCCCAAGGCATCTGTCCCCTGGGAAGGTGGACAGCCAGACCCCAAATCACCCACACTACACCTACTGAAACTGTCCCTAACAGATTATTATTCTAGAACAATGTTTCCCAGATTTGTTTGATTTTAAGACCCACGGAGGATGCTTATTTAAAATAGAGTCCTTGGGCCCGTTCCCTGGATCCTCTGGTTTGGCCATCTGCCTGGGGCCCTGGGGTGAGCGCCTGTACCCAGCCCTCCAGGGAGCCACGCTGCCCTGTCTACAGAGGGAGCCTCTACTCCCTGCCCCCGCCCACGGGTGGGAAGCCGGGCCAACCTCTCTCTGTTGTCGTGGTGACTCTTGGAGCTATGGGACTAGCTCCTGGGTATGGCCCAGGGGAGGCTGGTCCTGAGCCAGCCCTGCAGCCCTCCCTGGGCATGACTACCCTGCAGCTCAGCCCTGGGAGGAGGGGTGGCCTGTGTGTCACGGCCACACAAAGGCAGGACTGAGCAAGCCAAGGCGGACCAAGCTGCCCCTGACCTCTCAAACCAGAGCACAGTGCCCCCCAGCCCCATCCAGGTGAAAAGGAAAATCCGGAGCAAAGCTGTATTTCCCTTGTATGGGGGGTTGGGGGATGGGGGTGGGGGGCGTGGAGGAAGAGGATTATTTGTGTCTCTTTAGCAGCACAGGAGGGCAGCACTGAGTCAATGTTTCCGATTTCTTATTAGACAATCAACTACTAATGGTATTCAATCTTAGATTTTATGTATTTATTATTTATTGATTTGCCTTTCTGTTTTTGCCATGGCACCCCTGCCATGAACATGGGGAAGTGACACCAGACTCACGGCCAGCACCTGGGAGGTGGGGGCGGGAGAGGAGTAAGGAGGAGGAGGTCAGGTAAACCTTGGGCAGGAGGAAGGCCCCCTGCATCCTGGAGTGGTGCCTGGGGCCTCACTGTCCCCAAAGTTGGGGCTCTTGGTGCCAACGGAAAACAGCGTGTGGGAGGCCCCATGTGCTCAATCAGGACAGTAGAGAGGCACTCCAGGGGCAAGGATAGGCCTGAAACAGGGAGGCGCCCACCCAGGAGCTGTCAGCTCCTAACCTACTTCCCCATCTAGAAGGGGGCCTGGCCACACCTCCCTCCTAAGCCGGTGGGACAGCAGAGGCGAGAGCCCCTGCTGGAGGCCCCAGAAGGGTCTGAGTGAAGGCTCACCAGGCCCTGCACCCACACGTACCATGTCCAGCAGCACTCACAGAAGCACCCAGTTCTCCCTCCACCAGCCACTGGCACGGAGGCAGGAAGCCAGGCTCCAGCAACCAAGCTGCTGGCCTGGCCGAGCCCCTGTGCTGCTCTGCTGGGGCCTGACCCTCAGGTGGGGCCTGCAGGGGAGCTTAGTGCAGCCCCCATGCGGCTGCTGCTCCGAGGGCAGAAATGGGGGGGTAGCCGTCTCCCCATTCTCTGCCCCTGACATCAACAACGGCACCAGGGAGCTGATCCCACCGGGCCCGGAAGCTCCCAGCAGATCCCAGACAAACCTGTAAACACCCGCCTCCACCTCAGCCTTTCTGAGGTGGTCCCGGGTTCCCCGGGGCAGGGGCATACTTTGATGAATCAACCCCTCTGTGCAGTGAGGGGCCCATCTCTCCTCACTGCCTTGTCTACCTGCACGTTCCCTCCTCGGAAGGCTCACTGGTCCACCCCAGAAAGGTTTGCCAAACTCCTGCTGTTCACCCTCAGGGCGCTATTACCGCCTGACAGCATGAGCTGTATGTCACCTGTTTATCCAGTCTCCAGTCCGGGATGTGAGCTCTCTGTGGCAAGGGCGACGGGGTCCCTGGGTCCCACACTGACACAGACTTGCTGCATGAACTCCCGAAAGAGCAGATGGGCCGGCAGCCCTTGCTCCCCTCCTCTGGGAGGAGATGGGTGGGTCTGGCCCCAAGCCCCCTCCCAGGTGACCTTGCTCCCTGTGCTGTCTGGCCTGGATCCTTCCTCAGAAATGGCAGAAGTAGTAATAGCTTTGTTTTGTCTGCTGCCCAAAGAGGGCACCTGCCTTTTGACCCATGTCGAGGCCAGGTCACGTCTCCAGCTGCTCTTCAGGGTCCACAATAAAGAGGAATTTAAAAAAACTATTAGTGATGGTTTTGAAATCTCTGGCCTTAACGCTCCTACTGGCATAGAGGTCCTGTGTACACCCCCATTCGGTTTCCTTAATCACGGAGACACCTGGTCTCGGGGGCCCTTTCCTGTCCTTCCTGGGGGTGGCGGGGTCTTTGAGCCTCCCATCGCGCCCTGGGCCACCTGGCACGGGTCTCTCTTTTTTGCGTCCCAGCCGTGATCCCCCTGAAGGATTCGGAGCACAAGCTGCTGCCTTTGCACTTTGCGGTGGACGCCAGGGAAGGACTGGGAGTGGGGGAAAGACGACAACGATAACTTATTGGGCCCGGCTGGCCCAATAAGACCCTACCCTGTGCCTCCTCCCCCAGCGCCCTATGGGGCGGGCTGTCCCCGGGCTTCCCGGGAAGGGGCTGGGCGCCGTGCGCCCCTGCTCCTCGAGGATGGCCGCCGGCGGGCGGGGTGCGCGCGGGCGAGCTGGGGCGCGTCTCACTCTGTGTTCCTCTCTCTCTAGCCTGATCCTGTCGCTAGAAGCCAAGCTGAACCTTCTGCACAGCTACATGAATGTGACGTGGATCCGGATCCCCTCCGAGACCCGGGTGAGCTTGGAGCGCGCCAGGACGGAGCGGCAGGCGCACTCGGCTCGGGGGCGGGCAGGCGGGGTGCATCCTCCCCCACGGGGTGCCGCCCCGCGCCGGGTCCCAGCCCCTCCCGCGGTCCCCGCCGCCCCGGCTCCGGCTGGAACGCGAGCCTGTGTGCGCGTGTGCCTGCGAGTCTGGACGTAGGCGCGCGCTCCGGCTAGGGGAGTTTTTCTTCCCTTATTTTCTCCGGAAGGAGAGGAATAAACCCGCCCCTACTCAGAAAACAAACCGTAGGCAAGTCACAACACAAAACTCTCTCTGCCGAGATCGGAACACGATGTGCTGCCACGGAGCGGAATTAATTATAAAAGTGTGTGTGGGTCCTTGGAATAGGCAGGGAACCGAGGGCGTGATTCCTTGGCACCCCCTCCTTCTCCTTCTCTCCCCTCCAGGAGGGGAGGGCTGTGAGAAAGGGGCTGGTGCTCCAATTGGCCCCCTCCCCTAGGGAGGACCCATGCTGGCCCTGCCTCCAGATGCTAAGAGGGATTCGCTCTAAGTATCGGACTGATTTTTTTGTGATCTCAGTAATAAAGTGCCAGGAAAAGGGATTTGTTTAAAAAACAAAAAACTTACAAATAATTGGTCCTCCCCAGACGTCAGTTTATTTAACCATACACTGGGAATCGTGACGAATATTTTTTTAAGTGACACGAGGAAAGCAAGGAGGGCAGTGCCCGGCACACAGTACCCAGGACAAGCTGGCACTGCTCAGAGTGCTTTCGTACTTCAGCCTTTACGTGTATTTAATCTTCACAGGGCTCCCTGAGGCAGGTCCTGATACCCTATGTTACTGATGGCACAAGTGACAATCCGTGGCAGTCTGGCTCCAGAGTCCAGCTGCATGGACTATGTGATGACTTGGCTGTGGGTGTTCTTTTCTAGTCTCCACGAGGACTCTGAAGGCAGCAGCTCTAGCTCGAGAATCAGGAGACTCTCAGGCTGGGCCACAGCTCGGGTTGGGGACAGTGAGGCCGGAGGCCACACCGCGGGGGAGGGGTCTGCCTCCATCTGCCGCGTGGGGACAGCTGGTCTCTAACCTCCTCCTTTCCCTGCCCTCCTTCTCCCTCGCAGGCCCCTCTGGCGCAGCCGGAGTCCCCGACGGCCTCGGCGGGGGAGGACGTGCAGTCCCTGCCCGACTCGCTGGACTCGGACCGCGACTCGCTGTGCAGCAACTCCAACAGCCAGAACGGCAAGGACAAGGAGAAGGAGAAGCAGCGCAAGGACAAGGACAAGACCCGCGCGGACTCCGTGGGCATCCAGCTGAAGAAGAACATGGGCGGCCTGGTGCACGGCCCGATGAGCCGCTCCAAGTCAGCCAATGGCAAGCACGGTGACGCGCCCGAGCGCGGCAAGGAGAAGAAGGCCAAGGGGCGCGCAAGGACAGCAAGGAGGAATCGGGCGCCTCGGCCAGCACTTCGCCTTCGGAGAAGACCACGCCGTCGCCCACGGGCAAGGCAGCAGGTGCGTCGCCAGCCGACAAGGGCGGCGGGCCCCGCGGCGACGCCTGGAAGTACAGCACGGACGTGAAGCTGAACCTCCACATCCTGCGCGCCGCCATGCAGGGCGAGCGCAAGCTCATCTTCGCCGGCCTGCTGCTCACCAGCCACCGGCACTAGTTCCACGAGATGATGATCGGCTACTACTTGACCAGCGCGCAGGAGCGCTTCAGCGCCGAGCAGGAGCAGCGGCGCCGCGACGCCCCCGCCGCCTCTACGGCCAAGGGGCCGCCGCGCAGGCCTGAGGCCGAGGGCGGGCGGAGCCCTGCGTGCCTCGCCGGGCCCCCCACGCAGCTGGTGCTCAGGCTCAAGGAGCGCGCGAACCCCCGGTCGGCGGAGGGGGCACGGGCGGAGACGCGCGGCGCGGCCTCCACGGGCCCCGGCGGCGGCAGCGGCGCGCGGCCGCCAGCGGACCGGTCCCCGGGGGCAGTCCCCCGGCGCCGGGGCGCCAGAGCGTTATCCACGTGGAGGCGGTGGGGCGCGCGGGACAAGGCGTGCGCCCCGGCCGTGGGCGTGCTGCGGCGGTGCGCCTCGTACCCGCGGCAGAGCCGCGAGCTGTCGTCGCTGAGCTACCGCCCGGCGCGCGCGCCGCCGCCCTGCGCACGGTCAACACGGTGGGGTTGATGGCGCCCGCCTCCCAGGGGCCTTGCCCGGCGCGGCGGGGGCGGCGGGCGCGGCCGAGCGCAAGTCGCAGACCTACGCCAACGGCTTCGGCTCGGCGCGCGACGGCCTGGAGTTCGCCGACGCGCCGGCCGCGCGCTCGAACGGTGAGGGCGGCCCGGGCGGCCCCGCCAGCGAGAGAAGTGCGCGTTCTACGGGCGCGCCGAGACCGAGCACTACTGCTCGTACTGCTGCCGCGAGGAGCGGCGGCGGCGCGAGGCCCCCGCGGCCCGGCCCTGAGCGCGCGCCGCTGCCCCGGGCTGTCCTCTCCGTGCTGTAGGTGTCTCCTCCGCGCCCTGGTCCACCGGGAGGCCGGCGATCCTCTGTACGTGCTGTGTACGTGTTTGGTCAAACGTTCCTAATGGTGCCTGAACCTACACTGACGCCACTCAGGTAGTAGACGGATAGGAAACAGTCATACTGTTGGAAGTGGGTGTGCTAGCTAGCACCTGCCTCGTACCTGTGGAAACTGAATAGCCATTGCAAGAGTATTTTTGTTCCTCGATAAGAGAAGTAAAGAAATTTGCACCCCTTTGTTTTTAGAAGGGAGTGTTTTACATGCCTCTTTTCGGGGGGGGGGGCTTTTTTCTCTAACCTGGCGACTGACCTCTTACATGTAGCGGTCACCTGCGTGCGAGCGGTGCCACCCAGGGTTTCAAAGCGAACGCGCGGCCCCGGGACCGCGGTGGCGGCTCTGCCTCGGGCTCCCTCCCACCTGTGCCCTTCCCGGGCCCCTGGAGGACAGGACGCTTGGCCGCCCGCTGGCGCCCTGGTGGTCTCTGTGGCCCTTTAGGAATACGCGGCTCCATCTCATAAGCAGAGCCTCCTCCCACAGCCCCCGGCTCGAGCGACATTCACACTGCCCTCAAAGCCGCGGGTGTCTGTAGGATGGGCACCGGACAACCTACCTCGCAGGGCGCGGTGAGATGTAGCGATCGCTCCCGGTGCCAGGCAGCTCAGGTGACAGGAGCTTTCCAAAGACACCTTGGGTCCCAAAGGCAAGGTTCCCAATTCACTATTTGGAGTTGCCCATATATGAGCAAAGATGACACCCTGCCTACATTTCCCCTTCAAAGACACTTCCGCAGTGAACCGTGGCCGGAGGGCGCCGTAGGAGGCGACCATCGAAGCCCCAGGAGAGAGGCGAGAACTTGACCCTGCGGTCACTGTGTAAGCTCCCACTAGGCCGCCCTGAAACCCGGCCTGCGCCTCTTTCCAGAGGGAAGGGGCTGAGGGCCGCCGGGAAGGAAGCCCACCCCTACCCCGCCCCCCACCCGCATCTGTCCGGGATCAGCCAGGTGGAGGGGCGCCGCTCCCATCGGGGTCCCCTCCGCAGGGTGCGGGTAACCCTGACCGTGGCTGCAGAACACATTAGGAGCAGCCCCATCACATCCCTATTTTGGTGCCTCCTTACATTTCTTAAGAAATAAAATAGTGTCCTTAGTTACTCTGTTCTGAGCAGCAGTATGCAGCGTCTTCCTTCCAAGATTACCTCTGGAGAACACCGTTCTTGGCCAAGGGCACTGAGGCGCTAAACCTGCCTCACTAAGGGAAGATCTTGTTTCCAAGAAATACGGATACAATGGGTAAAATCCTCACTAGCAAAAGAATCCTTTAAAACCTGTGAGAGCCTTAGAATTGCCTCTAATAATCCCAAGAGAGGAGAAGGTGCCCAGCTTCGCTGTGGCTGTATCTTCAGAAAACACAGGAGGTAGACCATCTCTTCATTGGAGCCAGCTTCTTCTCCAGAAAGAATGCTTTCCCCCCGGACATAAAGAGCAGCAAAAACGGAAAACACACACACACACACAACAACAACAACAACAACAAACAAAAAAATGGGGAGGGGATTTTTTGTTTTACTTGTTTGAAGAATTATAATAAACTAATCTGAGTATCTCCTGTGCGTAATTCCTTTTTGTTTTTAAATATCCACAGCACGTGTTTTCAGTAATTTATTCAAGCTTTACATAAGTGGTTCCTTAAAATTATTAATTACATAGGATCTTAAATTTTTTCAGAAGTTTTACTTTTCATGCTAAATAATACTTTCAATGTGTGGAAATTACTAACATTCACGTCCGTCATATTACTGGGGTTTCTTTTGTTTAAAAAAAGTAGTTTTCAAAAAATATCTCATCAAGACGGTTTGTGGCAGCTTTTTGGACTGATTCTTCACGTCGTGCTGACCAACTGCTTTGCCATCCAAAGCTGTGAGGTCACAGGAAATAAATACTGCTTCATGTGTAGACTCCAGCTCCTGCCCTGCATCTCACAGGAGGTGCAACGGCCAGTCTGGAAAATGCTTCCCTGGGCATTCAGAAGCCAAACACATACGCACAAGAAGTCAAGGAGGCAGAAAGTAATCTCGTGTTTGTTTTTTAATTTTTTAACATGAAAGCAGCCGACCAGAAATTTCCAAAATTTATCTTTCTCATGCTCTCTGCCAGGTTAAAAAAGAAAGGAAGGGAGGGAGGGAGGAAGGAAGGAAGGAAGGAAAGGAGGGAGGCAGGCAAACTGAGAATAAAAATGGTCCATTTGTAGTACCAGAGGAAAAAGGAAAACCTTCAAAACCAGGCAGTGTAACTCCTAGGTATTATCAAAAAACAGTGACCTGGGAATTCCCTGGTGGTCCAGTGGTTAGGACTTCTCACTCTCACTGCTGAGGGAAGGGGTTTAACCCCTGGCCAGGGAACTAAAATCCCACAAGCCACTCGGCCAAAAAAAAAGAGTAAAAAAATAAAGTCAAAACAAAACAACAGGGCTTCCCTGGTGGCACAGTGGTTGAGAATCTGCCTGCCAATGCAGGGGACACAGGTTCGAGCCCTGGTCTGGGAAGATCCCACATGCCGCGGAGCAACTAGACCCGTGAGCCACAACTACTGAGCCTGTGCGTCTGGAGCCTGTGCTCCACAACAAGAGAGGCCACGACAGTGAGAGGCCTGCGCACCGTGATGAAGAGTGGCCCCTACTCGCCGCAACTAGAGAAAGCCCTTGCACAGAAACGAAGACCCAACACAGCCAAAAATAATAAATACATACATAAATACATAAATAATTTAAAAACAAAACAAAACAACAGTGCCCTGTTCTAGCTCCTTGAATTTCAGTCACCTCCGCCCCACCCCCACCTGACATATGTGCCATAAATAAAAGCCTGAGCTCCAGGCCCCGCCCCCACCAGGCTCCTCCCCCGGCCGCCTGAAAGGGCCCCAGTTCCTCCACCTGGTCACTGGCTGCTTCACCTGCGGGCGCCTGTGGGTGTCGCTCCTATCAGACAGGATGCCCTCCGTCCACGTAGTTTACAAATAGCCGTTTCCTCTTGTGAGAGGTCTGGATCCACCCTTCCTCTAAACAGTGTTAAAAACTGAGCGAGCCTACTGTTCTGTTAAACAGGCCGGTCCAGCCCCCCATGTTCACAAGAGCTCTTTAGCCCTGGTCCCTGGCCAGACATCTCAGACCAAATGAGTTCATCAGGCTGCACAAGAACTATTAGAAACTGCTGTGTTTTTCACATGTGGGTCAAGAGGTCCCCTAATGTCTTTCTATGACTTGGGGGCCCTTTGTGGAGTGGGGAAAAGGAAGTGGATTGCAGGCACTGGGGAAAAGGAAGATGGCCAGTCGCGATTCTAGAAAGGCCGTGAGCCCCACCAGGGTGCAGGTCCTAGATGTGGGCTGCGCAGCTGCCCTGCTGGTGAGCGACCTTCCCATCCAATCGGGTCTGGCCAAACTTCCCCTGCTGGGAAGGTCGAATGTCTCTAAGTGACAGCAAGTTTCCAGAAGAATCCCAGATACTTATAAACTCCAGTGGAGGTTATTTCAGTCATTTGCTTCACACTTCCTGCATCTGCGTTACCTGGGTACATGAGTTTTAAAAAAATAATATATTGTGAAAGGAAGGCGTTTTTAAGCGTATTCTGTTTGTAGATTTTATGCTGTTATGTTGATATTTTACAAGCCAAGTTTAAACTGTACTATAGAAATTATTTTTATATTATTTTCAGAATATGCCACAGAGCAATATTTTGCACCCTTATATTGTCACCGGGTTGTCTCCTTGGAGGGCTACCTTTAGGTGGAGTGGGGCTCCGCTGGCCTGCGGGGATGAAACGCGTTGTGCTGTTTGCTCAGATCTCCTCTGAAAGTGGAACAGTGTTAATGTCTCTTCTTTTTCCATGGAAAGTTCCATTTGTTTTCTGTTCCTGGATTTTGGTACTCCATTTTTCCTCTTAAATGAATACTTTCTATTCACTAAGTTACTGTGGACTTTTTCTTCCATATCACCACCCAGTGGCTCCAGTGGCGTTCCGAAAATTTGGGATCTGTTACTTTACAAACTTCATGTTTTCCAAACCGATTTGATTTATTTAGTGCCTCAAGATAGCAGGGGGCACACCTCGAGGTGTGCAATCCTCTGGGCAGCGCCCACCGTCTCTGGGGGGGGGGGTCGTGGCTACGTGGCTCTCACCCCCTCCCTTAGCAACCACAAGCTTATTTTGCAAATTACTCTACTTTGCAGAAATAAACTTAACTGATGAAAATATATCTCACGTTAGTTAAGAAAAAAGGGCTGTATCCATCAGTGGTGGGAAATTTGTGAAAGAAAAAAACAGGCTTTGCCAAACCCACGTGTTCCATTCTCTGTGTTTTTTATGTTTACTAAGAGAAGTAGAGTAATGCGCGTTTGGGAGGGTTTCTTTCTTTAGGACACAATTCGGTTTTCCTCATTGCGGTGTGGACTTTACAGATTAAGTTCCTCAAGTGCTTTTTTCTTTTTCTTTCTCCCGATGCTTCTAATAAATAAGGAGAAAATGTGTGTTGCGGCTGAGCGGGCCCTGCCTTGTCAGACCTCGGCCGCTGGGACGTTGCCTCTGTCCAGAGTCTGGTTCTGCTGTCACCTGAGCACAGGCACATCTGGGAAAGGGCCCTGTGGTGGCTGGCGCCCCTGGCACCAGGGAGCAGGCACCCCTTTTCCAAAAAGCCTTAAAGCGGTGGCTCTCTGGAGACCTCCGGGTCCCACCTTGCTCTTCAGTCCTAACTATACTGTAAACTCTTTGCTGCTGGAACTGGCCCGCTTTGGTGTGGGGCTCCAGGGCGGTGAGGGGTGCCCAGCTTCATTCTTGTTTCAGCCACGTCCCCACGTCCACTCTCCAGCGAGGGTCCAGTGGGTCTGCTGACACGGGGGTGGGTCCAGGGTGCTTCATCCCAGGGAGACTCACAGGGCACTCATGATGACCAGGGGCCCCCATACTCCCCCCAGGAGGCCCGGAGGCTGCAGGGAGAGCTCCCAGGCACCCCGCTTGGGAAGAGTTTCATGATTGCTCCCAGTAGTGTGTGAAATGGTCTGTTTGCAGTGATGCGGGTAGCTTTGTTTCCCCAAAGCAGTCCTTCCTCCGCACTCCACCCCCAGCAGAGAAGAGAGAGGGGGCTATCCTGCATGGACCTCTCAGGAATAAGTGCGTGTGTAGTCTGTGCGGTGTCAAGATGCCGTGCTCCCCCTCTCCCCCCCGGCTGACTTAACACAGATGTCACCGCAGGGACAGCGCGGAAGCCAGAATCTCCAAACAAGGTGAACAATATTACTATTTCCATTTATTTTGCAAAATATTTTGCTGAAATTTTCATTTTTGCTCTTTGATGCTTGCAAAAAAAAAAAAAAGGAGTCCCACCAACACTAATTATTTATATAAAAAATGATGTCCCTTGCTGATCCTTTTTTATTCCTCCAAGAGAGCATCTCAAGAACACACACACACACACACACACACACACACACACACAGTTCTTTAACGTAAGATGAGGAGTACCACTGGCTTTTTAAATATAGGCTGAATATGCTCAAGACCAAAGCAACCCATTATTTTCAAGAGGCTAAATTAGTGGAGCCAATTCCTTACAAAGAGCACTCCCACCCATGTACTTCTCCAACCTCTGCCGCAGGCACACAGGCCTACCTCAGGGCCTTTGCACATGCCCTTTGGCCTGGAATGTCTTCCCCCTGACACCCACCCTCAGCCACGTGGCTCACCCGTCACTACCTGCCAGTCACTACCTGTTCCAGTGTCACCTCTCAAGGAGACCCTCCCTGACTTCTTTTTTTTTTAACAAATTTATTTATTTTATTTATTTATTTTTGGCTGTGTTGGGTCTTCGTTGCTGCGCGTGGGCTGTCTCTAGTTGCGGTGAGCAGGGGCTACTCTTCGTTGCAGTGCGCGGGCTTCTCATTGCAGTGGCTTCTTTCGTTGCAGAGCATGGGCTCTAGGCGCGTGGGCTTCAGTAGTTGTGGCACGCAGGCTCAGTAGTTGTGACTCACGGGCTCTAGAGCACAGGCTCAGTAGTTGTGGTGCATGGGCATAGTTGCTCCACGGCATGTGGGATCTTCCCGGACCAGGGCTCGAACCCGTGTCCCCTGCATTGGCAGGCGGATTCTCAACCACTGCACCACCAGGGAAGCCCCTGACTTCTTTATTTAATAAGCCAACACATCCCACCCTCCCCATGGCCTCCCTGTGCGTGTTCCTCTTGTGCATTGATCGCCATCTGAGCGCTGCATGTGAATTATTCATTCATTCATTCATTGTATGCCTCCCTCCAGCCCCCACAGAATGTAAGCTCCACTCAGGCAGGAATTTTTGTATGTTTTGCTGTACTCCTGGTGCCTACAACAGTGCCTGACACATATTAGGTGGTGGATAAATACTTGTTGAAAAAAGAGAATGAAATCAATAATTTGATAGCTATTAAGAGGCCTAACAATATCGGTTTCAGCCTTTATCAAATCGAGGTTCTACTCTTACCCCTAAATGGGGAGAATTTTAGCTAATACAGCAGCCTGGCTGCTTCTGCAGCCTGTGGTTCACAGCAGTCAGATGTGGCAGTGAGCACCAGACCTGATGGTGGCAGGTCTCCCCAGCAAACGCCCGCCCCGGGGCCCTCCCTCACAGTGGTGTCACAGGGACTCCACTGTCTACAGAGGGCCCTCTGGGAAAGGCTGAGGTGGGGACAGTTTCCTCCAGGGCGGCTCTCATGATCACACCCCCTCCATGAGGTCATCATGGGCCTGGACCATTCTGGAGAGTCCCTTATAATGGGTCCTTAGGACGCTGTGCCTTTGCAGTGGCTCCAGGTAGACAGGCCTTCCTTCCTAGAGCAAACTCAGTGGCCACAGATGACCCAGCCCAGAAAAGGGAGTCACCACTAGCAGGACCCGTTCTTGTGTCACCAAAAGCAGGCCTTCAGGGAAGGGGAGCTGGTCAGACAGGTGAGAGGGGACTGCATTGACAAAGTTGGAGGCCCCCGGTCACCCCCTCAGTCATGGGTGGGTGTGTGCTGCAGGGGCAGAGTCTGGACATCAGAGCCAAACAACACAGCCTCCGCAGCCCCGGGCACCTGGAGACCCCCCAGCCCACCAAAGGGGGAGGGACGCTTCCTCCTCTGGACTTCCTGCCCTTGCGGGGTGATCTTCCCAACTACCTAACCTTGCTGTTTACTTCTAGATCATTTGGCCAAATGTGTTTTCCTCTAATAAGAGTTGTTGGCAAAATACTGTTACATGCTTCTTATAGGACCCTTGTCCTACTGTGGCCTGGTTAAAAGCCTTTGTCCTTCTCTTCTTCCCCTTCCGTGGTTTCGATATCATTTCTCTGGATGCCATGTTTTAGGGTCCCCCATTTGGGGAGGGGGATAAGAGCTCCCTCGTAGCACTCCCTTGGCAGCTGCCCAGCAGACGGTGAGTGGGCCCACATGTGTGTGTCCCTTTGCTTGAACTGCCAAATAAACAAGGTCCCTTTCATTGCTGCCCTGACAGACAGTGGGGGAGAGGGGGCGTGCTCTTGGCAGTCCTCAGAGAGGGCGAGCTTTCCAGGGCTATCCCCTTTGCCCTTGCATACCTTTCTCCAAGGCAGGAGCCCTGCGGCCTGTCCAGTGATTCCCACTCTCGCCTGGAATGGAATCCAAACACCTGCCTTGGAGTGATGATTTGGCAATTGGGAGCAGGCAGTTTGTCTCCACTAACTTATGATCAAAACTAGTAACGCCACCGTGAGCAGGGTTGGAGATGGGCCGTGGCAGAGCCGGTCACCATTCAACACCCCGAGGAAGCCCCCGAACCCTCCACCACCCACGGAGCCCTTAGAGCTGCAGGGGACTTCCCTGAGTCTGCGCTCCGAACCTGAACCCTGCTCGCCCTCAGCTTTGACCCGTGGGTCTCATTTAACTGATGGATGTTGATGTGTATTGGCTTGGTTCCTTCCAACATGCATTGGCAAGTGAATGTAGTTCCTCTGTTTCTTTCCCTTTTTTTTTTTCTTTTACTGGTTCAGTTGACTGATTTGGGGATGAGATACATTACTTTGTTTCCCTGGTTTACTTGTTACCATGGACAAAGGAAAACAGTGTGGATTGGGATTCCTTGACAGTGGCACTAATGAAGTTTAGGGCCAGATCATCCTTTTTTGTAGGGGACGGTCCTGTGTGTATTGTAAGATGTGCAGCAATGTCCTTGGCTGACCTCTACCCACTGGATGCCAGTAGCTCCCTCCCCATAGATGTGACAATCAAAATGTCTCCAGACGTCACCAAATATCCCCAAGGCGGTGGGGGGAGGGGAAGAGTCACTGGTGTAGGTTAATTCTTCTGGCTGTCTTTCAGTCCAGAAAAGCGTTAACCATTTGTTCTACTCAAGCTCTGTCCGCTGGGATGATTTCCCTTCCCCTCTGTCTTCCAGGGACACTTGACATTGGGGCTGTCATGCCCTCATAGCCTGTTCTCAGCTGGAGCCAGTGCATCATGGAGAACCATCTGAAAGCACGCCTCCTTGGCCATCTGGTCACTGGGAACTTCCCAGAAGGTGTGGATTGAGGGAGAGAGGAGGCCACAAGCAAGAGGACATGTCACAGGGACTGAGCCACCTGTTCACACAACTGACGTGCGCCTTCTGGGTTGTCTCAGGCTCTCACGCACCGTCTCCACGAGGTAACACTTTGCAGCCGAGTAGACCTGACTTCTTGGGAGGGCGGGGCAGATCACACCTGGCCCATAATGCACTGAGCTCAGGACTGCAGTCCACTGATGTCCCTGTCAGCCATTCAGTCCCCACCGGGACCCAGTGGTAGCCAGGAGCTGTTTCCTGGAGATTAGAATAGTCACATGCAGAGGAGAGCCTGGCTTTGTCCAGAACCCTGGCGCTCTGCTCGGTGGTCCGCCCCCTGGGCTCTCTGCAGCATTGCTGTTGGTCACGAACACTGAGTGCCACTGGGTCTATTAGGAGATGAGGTCCGGGAGCCCCACTCATACCTGGTGGCCTTACAGGTTCGTTGGTAAAGGCTTTGGGAGGGCACAGCCAAATGCCCGATAGGTTGCCTTCGAAATCCAAAAAATTTCTGCAAACATTATCCCTCCTTTTTTAGGTATAATGACATCTCTTTCACTTTGTTGGGCTGTCCTGAAACACTCCATGGTCTCCCCGAGGCTTTGTCAAGGTGATGGGCCCCCGAATGTTTGTGGGGGGTTTTCTCCCTCTTTTGTGACTCAGGAAAGGAGGTGTGATCTGCAAGAGGATGTCAATGGTGGCTCCAGCGTGGCGTTCTGCAGGTCCTCTGCCAGCTGTGCTGTGGCAGAGAGCGGGAAGATGGCACGAGCCCCAGGCACCCGCAGGCATGAACAAACTGTTTCTGGTGGTCCTTGCAGATGGACAGGGAAAACCAAAGGCGCCCAGCAGCGTCCACGCTGTGGAACGATAAGGGGATGCCTTAGGAACGCACTCAAGTCATTGATAGCCCCACGAATCGCTGCGATTCCCCCAGGATGCAAATTAATCACCTTTGATTTATTCTCCTGGTAGGGAGGGGAAATGCCAGGACTTTCACTTTTGTCCCATGTCTACCAAAGTAGCATCCACACCAAGACGGGAGAGCCGACGTGGAGGCTCAGCCAGCAGCCGAGTATAACCCTTCCAACCGCGCATTGGAAACTGGGGAGATGACCACAGACCCGCCAGTGCCCTGGACACCCACACTTGGGACAAAACTCTTTTTATCCCCTGACCTCCACAAGCCCCTACTTTGACCATGGGGCCACGGGGCTGTTTTTAAGTCACCAGAAATGAGTGACAACCCAGAGCCAGTGCTGAGTACCCTGAATTGTCAAAGTGTCCCCATCCCCCATCCCCCGTGGTTAAAGGGGAAGAGTCATTTGTCAGAACACGTCTGTCTGTCTGTCCCCGGCCACAGTGGCCCTTGCGAAAGGTCTCAGGCCCCTTGGAGAAGGTCTGCAGGGGATGTGCTGTGTCAGCTGGGTGATACGGCAGGGCTTTCTCAGGTGAGCCAAGGGGCTCCAGAACTGTGAAGTGGCTCAGACCTGCCAAGTCCATCAACGGTTGTGACTCTACAGTGTGGCTACTTAAGCAAGGAATTTTGCCTTCAGACCAGAAGTGATTTTTAATAACGTTAATTTTATTGAGACATATTTTATGTACAGCCAAAGGCACAAATATCAAACATACAGTTGGGTGTGTTTTGACAAATGTCTCACCACCAGCACAGTAAAGATGCAAACCCCACCCCCGACCTAGTGCACCCCACCCCCTAAAGCAGCTCTTATCCAGACCGCTCTAGATTTGCTCTGTCCTTACAAGTATACAAAGGGAATCAAAATATGTACTGTTTAGTGCCAGTTCTCATTTGTTCCACAGGTTTTGGGGATTCACCCATATTGGTGTGGGCATCAGTCATTTGTAACTTTTTTATTGCAGGACAGTATGACCCTACCACAATTTGTGTATCCATTTTCCTGTTAATGGACAGGTTACTTCCAGTTTGGGGCTATTATGAATAAAGCCACTATGAGCCTTTGTGAACACTTTGTGGACATAAGGTTTCATTTCTTCTGGATAAATACAGAAGAAGAAAGTTGCCAGCTCACAGAATGAGTGTATATTTCACTTTACTAGAAATTTCCAAACAGTGTTCCAAATAGGCTGTATGGTTTTCCAGTCCCACCAGCAAATGGTTTTGGTTACCTGAGACACCAGCATACCCTGTCCATCTTTTCTGGAGCCTGTGCAGTAGCCCCCATGGCCTCCCAACAACGCCCCTCCCTGGAGCAGCCCAGGTGGACGTGGACTCCCGGCACACACAGGGTTTTACATGCCTGTGTTGGGCACGTGCGCAGAAGCACAGGGCTGGGCAGGCCCCGTGGTGTGTTTGTGCAGACCTGAGCCATCTGTCTCTCCTGCTTCCCGACCCCACCTCCTGCCCCCCTTCTCTTGGAGGCTGAGCTCCGTCTGCCCTCTGCCCTGGTCAAACTCACACGCGTGCATCTCCTTGCTTGGGTGTTTGGCTCCTGGACATCAGGACTTCTGTCTGATTTGCCTCAATGCCCAGGGGGCCCAGCCCATGGGTGTGACTGGCACTTTTTCCCTCCTTATGGAAGAGGAGCCTCCCTCTGTGTGCCCAGGTGAGCCCAGCAAGCGGCCTCCCAGGGAACGGGAGTGACTATGTGCTCTGCATTTCCCAGGGAGCGGCTGGGAGCACGGTGCTGGGGCTCAGCTCGGCTCCAAGAGGGGATCTCTGGGTAAGGAGGACCTCTCGGGGGCTTCAGACAGCGCCATTGGCCCCAAGGTCCGTGCTTGTCCGGGACGTGCCCACAGAGGGGAAGCTGGGGGTTTCAGGGAGGCCTGTGTCCAGCAGCTGGTGGCGCTGGCCAGTCCTAGAGGTAGGGGGCCAAGAAGACCATCCTCTCTGGCCTCTTCACCTCCACCTGTCAATCACACACCCCGCACGTGGGCCCCAAAAGCAAGTCCCCGCCCCAGCCCAGGCTGCCCCCCAGGAAGACAGCATGGCCCTCCCTGCACTACACTCAGCTGTCCCTGCCCTCTGTCCCCTTCCTGTCCAAGCTGAACACACATGACTTGTACAGTGCTGTCTGCACTTTCGACCAAGGACCGCCACCCGGACCCATTCTGGCAGGACAGGTGCCTTAGAACGAGCCCTGGGGTGGTGGCCAAAGCACTCTGGCAGAAGGATGGGGACAGTCCTGCCTTCCCGGGGCCCCCTCTACCCTGGCAGAGCCCCGACATCCATCAGGTCCAAATGTGTGGTCTGGATGTTTGAATTTCCAGATCTCAGTAAAAGCAGCGCAGTTGCTGGGATGAGGGCTCACCATGGGAACTGGGTTGGGAGTGGCCATGCCTCATGCCTCTGCCTCTGGAAAACCCAGCAGCCTGAGGAGGGGGGCGGAGACGAGAGGACAGTGAGCGCCAAGGACAAGCAAGCGACTCAGAGGATGGCATGGGTGTGAACAAACAAGGGGCCAGACTGCTTCCTGCCTGTCAGTCCAAGGATTAGCTTCCATTGGGGCTCCTGTTCTTTTGGAAAATAGCTGGCCACGATCAGTGACACAAGAGGGAAAGCCACTTTATATCTGCCACGGAAGGAAAGATCCCCAGGCAGGATGGTGCAGGCCGAACCCCAGTTGGGGGAGGTGAACGCAAAAGCTGACAGCTAAGTCCACTTTGGGAGCAGACAGGGTCCCCTGGGGGAGGGCTGCGCCACAACACACAGCAGGAAGAGTAGAGAGGCTGCCGCCTGCAATGCTGGAGTGAGCGCTGGACCATCCTGGGGTGGGCACACAGCAGGCACTGGCCGGTGGGCCAGCTCGTCTACACCGCAGGCTCCAGAGGGTTTTGGATTTGTGAGGAAGGAGAAATCTTGTTGCTGGACCCAAGAGGACGTTGTGTGGACAAGTGAATGTGGGTGAGGAGGCTGCCACCCTGAGGGGCAGCACTCAGCTGCTGGTACCCATGGCTGGCCCTGGAGCCCCCCTGCTGTTTCTCCCTTCTCCACCTGGAAGCTTCTGTCTAAGGCAGACCTCGGAGATATTGCGGGGTCAGTTCCCGACCATCACAATAAAGTGAATATCGCAATAAAGAGAGTCACACTATTTTTTTGGTTTCCCAGTGCATATAAAAGTTACGTTCCCATGCTGGAGAGGGTGTGGAGAAAAGGGAACTCTCCTACACTGTTGGTGGGAATGTAAATTGATACAGCCACTATGGAGAACAGTATGGAGTTCTCTATACAGTATGGAGGTTCCTTAGAAAATTAAAAATAGAGTTGCCATATGATCCAGCAATCCCACTCCTGGGCATATATCCAGAGAAAACCATAATTCGAAAATATTCATGCACCCCTATGTTCATAGCAGCACTATTTACAATAGCCAGGTCATGGAAGCAACCTAAATGTCCATCGACAATGAATGGGTAAAGAAGAAGTGGTATATATGTACGCAATGAGATATTACCAAAGCGGAAAGCGGGGAGGGATAAATTAGGAGTTTGGGGTTAACATATACACACTACTATATGCAAAATAGATAAACAACAAGGACCTACTGTATAACACAGGGAACTATATTCAATATCTTGTAATAACCTAAAATGGAAAAGAATCTGAGAGAGAATATATATATATGAATTTATATGGGATATGAGCTATATATGAATATATATGAGATGAATATATATTCATATATATGAATATATGAGAGAATATAAATATATATGTATATATATAAAACACTGAATCACTTTGTTGTACACCTGAAATTAACACAATGTTGTAATTAACTATACTTCAATTAAAAAATCATTAAAAAATAAAAGTTACGTTCCCAATATACTGTAGTCTACTAAGTGTGCAATAGCATATGTCTTTAAAAAACAATGTACAAAAAAAAAAAAAACAATGTACATACCTTAATTTAAAAAATACTTTATTGCTAAAAAATGCTAACCATAATCTGAGCCCTCAGCAATAGCAACATCAAAGATCCCTGATCACAAGTCATCAGAATACTATAATAATGAAAAAGTTTGAAATATTGCCAGAATTACTGAAATGTGACAGAGACACGAAGCTAGCAAATGCTGTTAGGAAAACGGTGCATATAGACTAGCTCAGCAAAAAATGCAATAAAGTGCAGTGCAATCAGAGGTCTGCTGTCCTGTGATGACCATGACACATGTCCAGTCACTGTGTCCACCCCGTGAGGTGGGCCAACAGCAGTGTTACTAACGGGATGTCAGAGCCAGAGGATGCCACATGTTCTGGTCACAACAAATACTAACGTCAAGGAAATTGCGTCTGGAGATGTGTTTGGATGATTGTTGGTGGCTCCTGTGCTTATAAAAAAAGACTTTGCTGCATTCGCAGGAATTTTGGCTTTGTCCTTAGTTAGGGTGTGTGAAGCTGCTTTTAAGTTGTAAACAGAGACCTATATTATGATAAGAAAATGCAGAGAGTTATTTTTTATTCCTTCGACTCAGTCTTGGAGGGCTTTTAACTGCTTTTTGTTTTCTGTAGATAGATTTGAAGCCTGTAAAAGAAGAAAGCTAAAGGTCCTGGGAAATGTAAATTACACTGACCCAAACGGGGGGCTAACATGCCCTTTGGATCTGGGACTAACTCTTAATCTGTTGAATAATCAGTTTAAACTTCTACAGTGGTAAACATATTAATCCTGCCCTTCATACGCAACCCAGCTGGAGACTACATGTGATTTTTGTGTTTGCTTCTGGAGCAGAGGGAAGGTAACTGGCCTGCCTCTCCGGGGGCAGACCAGGCCAGGGTGCATTGGAGCCACAGCCAGCCCAGCGCTGCCCCCTGGTGGCCGGGGCTGCCACACGGGGCCTGAGGCTCCCGGGAGGCTGTGAAGGATGGTCCCCCAGGCAGAGTCTGCTCTCCTGAGATGTCAGGAGCTCCAGGAGATCCACAACAGGGTTTTCATCGTGTTGTTTCCTTTACACTGTGGGGCGGGGGGTGGGGGGAACACGACAAAATACTCCACAAATTGTTTTTAGCAAACCAACCAATTCTCCTTTCAAATCTAATGCCTTGACCCATTGATTCTGTAGGTCTAGATTTTACTACAGTTTGTGATCTGTGATCTGAAATATGTAACCGACTATGGTGCACCCAACAGTAACTAAATCAGAAGTTTGGACTCAACACAACATTTTGTTTATGATGAAATAAAGCCCAGTCTCTTTGCTACCAACAGCAGTTAGGGAAATACCTAATCCATTCATTTCCCTGCTGAGAAATAGAAATGAATAATGATACCAAACACATCCACTTCAAAAACAACTTTTTATTTAAAAATAATCAATTCCTTCAGTTAGACTTTTTTGATACCATGAGTAGAAAAAAATCCCTTTCTGGATGCCTGAAAGAGAGATGCAATAGATATAATCAGAAAACACTGCCTCCAGAGGAAATATGCTTTAAAAGTGGTTTTAATGGTCTCAGGATTAGAGCCCCTTTGAATATTTTTTGAAGGCACCTCTCCATCACCAAGAACCCCGCAAAAAAGCTAGGGCCCTTTCCCACTTGGTTAATGCTTGTGATTATTTCCTGCTGCAGGGTTTGTGATTCTGGTAGCCATATGGCAGGTGCTTTGTGACCATGGATGAAACCCATCGGGCACCCACTGCTGCGGGTGTGCTGAACCCCTGAATGTCGAATGGTGGACAGTGAAAACAGTGAGTAAGGAGAGGGCAGAGGGCCCCTGGGCAGAACATGGCTGGGAGGAATGCTTGTTGGTGATTCCCGTCCCCCAAAAGCGGTCAGGTTAATAGTTGCAAGGATCCTTTGTCTTTGCCTTCTGTTATAGACGGAATGTTTGCATCCCCCTCAAAATTCATATGTTGAAATTCTATGCCCCAATATGATGGTGTTTGGAGGTGGCACCTTTGGGGGTGATTAGGTCATGAGGCGGGAGGCTTGTGATGTGATTAATGTCCTTATAAGGAGAGGCCAGAGAGCTGCTTCTTCCCCCCCCCCACCCCACCCCCGCTCTGCCATGTGGGGCACAGCAAGGAGATGGCTGTCTGCAAACCTGGAAGCAGGCCTTCGACAGGAACCAGATCTGCTGGCAGCTCATCACCAGTGACACAGCTGTGGAAGGCTTCCTGGTGCCCAGACTCGACCCGGGCACTCGGGCTCCTGAGGGCAAGGCCTATGGTCCTGCTGCCCCCACTCCCCTCCCCCCTCTCCCCCTTGGCTGGGCCTGGAGCTGAGAAAGTGCTCAGTAAACCTCTGCTGGGGGAGAAGCACAGAGAGGGTAAAGGAGCCAGAGGCCCGGCCAGGGGCAGATGGAACACCTGGGGTGGGCACCTTTCAGGAGAACTGGAGCCAAGGCCCCGGAAGCCGAGGGCGGGAGCGGGTGGGAAGGCAAGCTGGGCAGAATGAAGACCAGTAGGTCTGGGAGGACTGATGCTGGGAGAGGACCCACCAGGAGCCACCCCCCAGCAGGGCAGAGGTCCTGCAGGAAGAGGCCCGCACAACACCTCCCAGTCAGCTGTTTCATGGAGGAAAAGTGAGCCTCAGACAGAAAGGTCTGGGTAGGGTGGGCAGATTTAGAAAGAAAAAATAAAATATAGGAGGCCCAGTTAAATTTGAATTTCTGATAAACAATGAATACAATTTTTAGTATAAGTATGTCCTGTGCAACATTTGCAACATACTTACACTAAAAACAATTTTCCATTGACTTTCCATTCAAATTCAACTGGTGTAGGAGTCCATTCAGGCTACTAGAACAGAATACCATAGCCTGGGTGGCTTATAAACAACAGGCGTTTATTTCTCACAGTTCTAGAGGCTGGGAAATCCCACGATCAAGGGGCCAGCAGATTCGTGTGTGGTGAGAGCCCACTTCCTGATTCATAGACAGTCAAATTCTCCCTGGGTCCTCACCTGGCTGAAGGGGCCACCTAGCTCTCTGGAGTCTCTTAAAAGGACACTAATCCCATTCATGAAGACTCCACCCTCATGACCTAATCACCTCCCAAAGGCCCCACCTCCTCATACCATCACCTTGGAGATTAGGATTTAACATAAGAATTGGGGGGGTGGGTGGGAGGGGCAGGGTTGCCACATAAACACTGAGTCCACAGTGTGAAGTGTGGGCATCCAGGAGTCTCTCTGGCAACCCTAGCCTAGCGACCTGAGGGACAGGTGTCCCCTTCAACTATCCGGGCACAGAGGTGGGATAAGGGCTCTCCCCACTTATGCTGACATTAAACCATCATGAAAACTCCATACCCAGAATTCATGACCTAGTGCCCGAGTGCCCTGAGTCAGGGGCCTTCTCTTGAGTGGGAAGCAAATCCGGGAGAAAGGAAAGGACGGCAGAGAACCCACCACTCCTGGTCACCCATCACCAGAGGGCTTGGCTGGTGACAGGCCTGCTGGCAGAGCAAGCTTGGCGGGGCTGGGGGCTCAGGAGGCTTGGGGGGGCCCAGGACGCACTGGCTGAGGGGCCCCGTGGCTCCCTGCTCAGAAGGACCATCAACTGCTCAGACCTCCCTGGCCTCTGCAGCCCTGGAACAGAGGCTACTCCCTTCCAGCTGTGGGAATTCACCTGCTCAAGTCTGAGAAAGAGGCCGATGGGCAGAACAGAGCAGCAGGGTCTGAGAAAGGGCTCCGAGACCTCTGCAGTGAGAGCGGCAGCACGTGGGGAACAGCATGGATGTGGGTGTGAGGCTGGCACATCTTGACAGCCTTGCTGGCCCCCGAGAGAAAGCGCTCCCGGTGTCAGGCCTGGCAGGGCGGCCACGAGCCGGGCTCTGATGCAGCCTCCACAGAAGGAAGAGGAAATGAGTGTACAGGAGGCCTTGGCTGAGCACGGCGAGTGCCTGTGTGTGTGTGCCTATCCGTGCCTGGTAATGTGTCTGCATCGGGGAGGTGTCTGTGGGTCTGTCTGTGGGTCTCCTGTGCACACATTGTGCCCGCAGCGGGAGAACGTTTCTTCCTCCAGAGGTGTCCCCACAATTCTGCCCACAGGAGCCTAAGGAGGGGGAAATAGGCCTGCTCTGCTGCAGGCTGAGATCCTGGTGCCACCCGTCTCTTGCTGGAAGGTATCCTGCGGGGGTTTCCCTCTGGTCCAGGGGTGCCCGGCGCCTCCATCTGCAGCAGCCTGGGGCCCGCCATGGGCAGGGGTCACTGGGGTGGGAAGGTTTGAGGTGAGTCACTCTTAGCTCCGGCCCAGACGGCTCCTTGGGCCAAATCGGCTGCTGGCCTTGCCATGCGGGGCAGGAGTCTGGGTTTGTCTGGAAGCCCGGGTAAATAAACAGGAAATTCCCAAGCAGCTCATGAAAGTGGCTTTGCATCCTGTAGGGTGAAGATGGAGAGTCTTTCGGAAAAACAGGACTCATCATTCGCACTTTCTTCCCAGGCTCACTTTTCCCCAAAGAGATGTTTTGAGAAAGTTGTGAATGGATTTTAAACACGTATGATAGAAGGACGTGGAAAGCAGACTTAAAAGGGATGCAATCCTGATTTAGGTAAAGAAAACAGTGATGCTGGGAGTTGGGGTCTGGACACCCACACCCCGAGGCAGCAGCTGCCAGCCTGCAGAGAGCGTGTGTTGTCGGGTGTCTGGGCGGCGTGAGACTGGACAAGGATGCCCGGGCGAGCGCTTCCACACCCATGGGAGCTGACTGTGCCCATATCAAAGTCAACATCAAAAGCAGAATCCTGCTTTCCGGCGGCAGACATGGGCCATTGTGTGAGTGGACGACCCTAGACTGAAACCTGTGCTGTTTAGTGAGCGGTAGTTGTTTCTTTGGTTACTAGCACACCTTTGTCATTTGTCTTCCCTCGATTTTGAGTACCTTTGCGGGATAGGATCCTCGGGACAGAAGCACTGAGTCGGGTGTGTGCAAACACATGGCGAGTGATGCTGCTGGTGCCACGGGGCGTGGAGGTGGGCAGAGCCAAGAGTGGCCGGGCACCAGCCACGCAGCCACCAACCTCAGCCGCATACCCCAGCAGGGACCAGAGGAGCAGGGCCAGAGTGCCAGGAGAGGTGACAAGTGCCGCCTGCACCCACACCACCTGGGGGGATGGTCGCTGGAGCCACACTCAGCATCTGGATGAAGCTGTGCTGACGCCCACTGCTCTCTCCTCCCCCAGGACCAGGCTGAGAGGTCCCATCTCCCTACTGACCCGCCGGCCCGAGGAACAGGACGCAGCTGGAGAGGGCAAGCTGCTCTGGGACTAGGGTGGGAAGAGTGGGGTTTTCCTGCACTTAGAAGCTGAGCAGAGTCAATGTAGAGCCCAGCTCAAGCGTGATGCCTCAGCCTCGGTCTTTTTCCCCTTGAGCTCTGGTTCATCCCTCCCAAAGTTGGCCCCATGACTGACCCTGTCTTCTGTGTCTCACATTCTATACCCCTGCCTAGGCCAAGCCACCCAGGATGGGGGGGTGGCCACGAGTGGGATTCCTAGGCCATTGGGGTCTGAGACCCACCTGCAGAGCTAGAAGGTAGCGGAGGCCTCCAGCCAGGACCCAGAGTGCCCTCTGCTATCTCGGGGCCTGTGGGTGGGCTCCTCCCGAATAGCTACCCACCAGGGTTCTTGGCTTCCTTAATCAATAGAAATTGATAAGAGGGCAGACAAGGAATTCAGGCAAGGCTTTGCTGGGACTGGTGCTGCAGCAGAGGGGAGCAAGAACAAGTAATAGGTGCCCTTGCTTGCCTGCTCAGGGGTGGCGGGGGAAGAGCTGGTTCCTTATATGGGGTGAGGGTAGGGGGCAGGTCCAGGGGTCAGGCTGGAGGGGGTGCTTAGGAGATTTGCCCACCCCTTTGGTGGTGTTGTGTGCAGGGGGCATGCACAGTGCCCTGCTTTTGCTCTTCAAAAGTGGCGGTTGGGTTTTTTGGTCTCTTTGTATCTTGTTGTCCATAATTTGCCCCAACTGCACATGCATGCAGTTATTTTTAGTCCCTTATAGTTTCTTTGCATTTTGTTGCTTGAAGAGACATTTGTCGCAAGTACTGCAACCAAGGGTGCCAGGTCCCAGGTCCCAGCCTGTCTCCCAATGACTCAGGCCAAGCTCCCTCCACTCCTGAATTCACTGCTGAGTGTGGGCTGGTGCCACAGACGAAGCCTGGGTCTGATACACCGTGCGGTATAGCAGCCTCATTCCGATACTGGTGGGTTCAGGCCCCACGTGGATAATCAGACCCTTCATCTGGGCCCCTCCACCCAGGGTTCTGTCTTCACCTGGCACTGTCTGGAGGTCACTTAGAGAGGACACGATGACAGCTCTTGGACCTCATGAAGACGCTGCTGCTTCCCACCCTGTGGACCTGAAACCTCCTCCTACACAACGGGAGTCTCTGGTCACATTTGAAGAGCGAGGGGTTGGATGGATGAACAATCTGCTCCTTTAGAACCTGCAAACATTCATACAGAGGATGTCCTCTGACCAAGATGGAATCAGACTAGACCTCAATGCCGAAAACACAACAGGAAAATCTATAAACACTGAAAATTACACAACACACTTCTAAATAATCCATGCATCAAAGAGGAAGTCTCACATGAAATTTTAAAATCCATGGAAATGAATGAAAATCATGATGGTTAATTTTATGCATCACCCTGACTGGGGCACAGGATGCTCCTATCTCTGGCTAAATGTTACTTCTGAATGTATCTGCTAGGGCATTTTTGGAAGAGATTAATAGCATTTGAATTGGGAGACTGATCAAAGCAGATGGTCCTCCCCAGTTTGGGTGGGCATCATAGAACAAAGAGGCAGAGAGAGATTGGATTGGCTCTCCGCCTGACTGCATGAGCTAGGGTGTTGATCTCTTCCTGCCTTCTGTGCTGCTGGTCCCCAGACCTTCAGCCTTGGACTAGATCTCTCAGCTCTTGGACCTTTAAACGACATCACCAACTTTCCTGGCTCTCTGACTTGTAGATGGGAGATCATGGAACTTCTCGGCCTTTGTAATTGCACAAGTCAATACTTTACAACAAATCTCTCCCTATATATATGTGTGTGTGTGTGTGTGTGAATATATTTTTTAGATGTGATTAATATTTAAATCAGTAGACTTTGAGTGCAGCAGATTACCCTCCATAATATGGGTGGGCCTCATCCAATCAGTTGAAGGCCCTTTTGTCATTGAGATGTCACACCATATACAAAAATTAACTCACAATGAATCATGGAACTAAATGAAACACCTAAGACTATAAAACTCTTAGAAGAAAATAGAAATAAATCTTCATTACCTTGGGTTAGGCTAGATATGACACCAAAAGCAAAGACAACAAAAGAAAAAAATAAATTGGACTTTATCAAAATTAAATAATTTTGTGCTTCAAAGGATATGAAAAAGTAAGAAGACAATCCACAGAAAGGGAGGGAAAAAAACTGCAAATAGTATATCTAATAAGGGACTTGCATTTAGAATACATAAAGAATTATGACATCTCAACAACAAAATTCAAATAACCCAGTTAAAAATGGGCAAAGGATTTGAATAGATATTTCAACAAAGAAGACATAAAAAGATGCTCAACATCATTAACCACTAGGGAAATACAAATCAAATCCACAATTAGATATCACCTCACACTTACCAGACTAGATCTGACTAGAATGAAAGTCAGGTTACAACAAGTGTTGGCAAGGATGTGGAGAAATCAGAACCCTCATACACTGCTGGCATAAATGTAAAATGATGCCACCACTTTGTAAAATAGTCTGGCAGTTTTTAAAGTGGTTAAGGATATTTTTAAATGGCTCAACAATTCCACTCCTAGGTCTATTCCCAAGAAAAGTGAAAACATATGCCGACACAAATACTTATACACTGATGTTCATAACAGCCTTATTCACAGTAGGCAAGCAAACTAAATGTCCATCAATTGAAGAATGGATAAATAAAATCTGGTATATCCATACGATAGAATATTATTTGGCAATAAAAATAAAGTACTGATACAGGCTGCAAAATCAGCAGAAGTGACTCTGAATCAACCTCCACTTCTCCTTACAACACCGTAAAGCTTTGTTCAGAAACATCCGTTGTCATGTGAACTTTTCTCTTTTTTTAATGGAAGAGTTTATTTGGGGACCAGGAGCCTTTTGGGGGGACAGGTGAGTGGGTGGAGTAGAGGGAACTCCAGGACAGATGCCCCTCCCCGGGTACCCTGGACTGGGTTTGAGCTCTTAGTGTTGAGAGTGAGGGCAGGAGCTGAGGAATAGAAGTTTCTGGAGCAATCTAGAAAAATGTCTGAGCCATGGGGTTATAGCCAGAGGTTACCTAACCTTTGAGGACAAAGTCTTGGAGGTCAGACTGGGACCCAAGAGGAGTTCTGCTTGGTCCAGGTGGCAAAGTGTGACTTAGAACTGATGGACCCCATCAGTCTTTCCACTGCTATGGGAAGACAGGCCATTTTCTGTGGAGCTCTATGTCCTTGGCAACAGAGCAGGGTGTGTGTGTGTGTGTGTGTGTGTGTGCGTGTGCACTGTGTCTTCATAATTTGGGTATAATTTAGGTATAAGAAAGACTTGCCTATTATTTCGTGGTCATAGGCTGGTGACCTGTGAGCCATATCTACATCAAATTTTAATTTTAATTTTTTTTTAATTTTAATTTTTTTTTGGCTGTGCCGCGCAGCATGTGGGATCTTAGTTCCCCAACCAGGGATCGAACCTGTGCCCCCTGCGGTGGAAGCGTGGAGTCTTAACCACTGGACCACCAGGGAAGTCCCTCAAATTTTATTTTTAAAAAGACCACTTTCCTTCCCAGCATTCAAGAAATATTTATAAAAAAGTTTTATACATTGGGCCATCAAGAAAACCTCAATAAATACCAAAGGGCAGAAAGTGTACGGAAGTCCTAAAACCTCAGTGCAATAAATGTTCAAGTTAATAACTACAGTTTAATTTATAAAATGCACTGTGTACAAATCATACCTCAACCTTAAAAATCTACCCACTTGAAACTGAAAATAAAAACCCTCTCCTAAATAAATGTTGGGTCACAGAAGAAATGGAAACTGCAACTAACATAGACAGGAATGATGAGAAAACTGCCCAGCCAAACTCCCAGGACGTGGCCACCGCCTGCCCTCATCACCAAGCGAGAAGGAATGAATAGAAAAGAGAAATATGATGTGAGGACTGTATTTTTAAAGGCACGCACAAGGATCAAAACAAAAGTAAATGAGTTAGAAGAGAAAAAAAATTGAGTCTTGATAAATAATATGAAGGCCTATTCTAAGAAGAGACTCATCCTGCAGCCCAGGGGGTATGGGCTGGCATCCTCCTCCCAGCCGTGGGCCTCCAGCTGGGGCTCTCGAAGCCCCATCCCTTTCTGCAACTGCTCCGGGGTCAGCTGGGATCCTTTGAGGTTGAGTGTAAATCAGAACACCCTGGACTGGGCCCCGTGGGACAGAAGTCCCAGATACCAGTTTGTCCCCCTTACTAAGTCAGCCTAATTAATTAAATTCGTCCTGTCTAATTTAACTGCCTAGTAACTCTGGGTAACCGGACTGGGTCATTTGCTCTTTGCAGATCTCACCTCCTGAACTCTGTTCCCTCCAGTGTACGGGCACAGAATGAGGGAACAGAGTGGCTCCACAGGTCCTGGCAGCCTGTGACACCCCTCCTCCATCCCCCACCCTCCCCCCTGCCCACCCCCAGTCAAGCCTAGGTGGCTCTGGCCAAAGAATGGTTTCTGTCCTTGCAGAATGCCTCCTGGGGGCAGGTGGGGGCTGGGGGGGGGGCTGTCTTCAAAACACCGCCCCCTGCTAAGCCCCAGGGGAATGTATTTCGAAGATTCAAGAGCAAAATAAATGTCCTTGTGAAGCCACTAAGTTTGGGGGGATGGTTTTCTACACCACCACAGTGACTGGGAAAGTGCGCTGATGTGGACATTGAAGATGAGTAAAGTCTGAATCTCCTGCTGTGCGAAGATCTAAGTGCCTTGGACTGACGCATTTATGCTTCAATTAAAACAACGTTGTTGTTGGGATAACAGTTTATACCCCCGATACGATGTACGTACAGTGGCTGTTGAAGAGCCTGGCACACAGCAGATGCTCAAGCAGTAGACTGGAGCGGCCATCACCATCGTCACCTGCGCCTCTCCCAGTGCAGGTAAGTATTCAGCAAGTGCTATTATGTGGGAATGAGCTGCCCCATCGCTGGAGCCACTGAAAAGACGTCAAGGGCTTTCTGTGGCCACTGACTAGTCCCCACGCTAACGTGCCTTGCTTTTTCTTTCAGTCATGCACCTCTTTCTATTAAAGGTTGGTCTTTGCAAACTGGTCTTCAGCCAGCTTCCAGGTTTAAAAATAGGTTCTGGGTGAAGCTGAGGCCGGCTGCGCGGGCTAGTCGGGGGGAGGGGAGCGTGCTAGGGGAGGGGAGCTGCGCGGTGGGGCCGGGGCTGCCGGGGGGCGGCGCGCGGAGGGCGGGGGGGGGGGTACGGGGACACGGGGGGCGCGGGGGCGGGGGCGCGCGGGCAGGGGGACGGGCGTCTCCCGGTCGGCCCGCAGGCGCCGCCTCCCTGGCACTGCACCGTGACCTCGGCGCTGCGCTCGCTCTGACTCGCGGTTTTCGCTTGCTCCGCGGGGAGTTTCCGGGACCGGAGAGGTCGGCGAGGTCAGCGCGGGCCCCTCGCTGCCTCTGCCTGCTGGCGGCCACGTGTGCCACAGAAGGGGCGACTGAGCGAGCGGCGACGTTCAGAGTATCCCCAGGCGTTCTGCACCCCCAGCCCGCGCCCACAAAGCCGGGAGCGGGGCGGGAGGAGGTGTCTGAGTGCCTTTGACTCGCCCAGTGGCGTAACGCATCGACAGTTCTGCTAAAGTGGGGTCGGTGCGCAGGTGAAACTCCCTGGGCGCCAGGGGCCAGGCTGGACCCCGCCTGCCCTCCAGGAGCCCCCGGTCTGTCGGGAGGCAGGCGAGCACAGACGTGGTTCCCAGATGAAGCTACAAGCGCAGGCTGCCGGAGGGTCCAGGCTGGGGTCCGCATGCTGGGAAAAGTCTTCCAGGAGCCGCAATCCGAAACGGTGTGAAGGGGTTGGTATGACCGCACCCATCCAAGAAGGCAGCGAGGCCCCACGGCAGGAACAGGACAGAAAGGCCAGGGACAGCGAAGATCCAGGGGAGAGGATTCTGGAGGATGCTCGGTTTGGTTAGAGTTTAAGGGCAAGAGAACATTGGGTGGGCAAGATTAACTGGCATCGACCATTAAGACCTTAGCTCATATTAGCACCCCATCAGCCAGCCAGGAATATTTGATAGAGAAGAAGGAAGGCAGGGGTGCAAATCCCGAGAGACTGAAAGGATGAGCAGACTGGGGCCATCTCAGAGCAAAGCAGGGTCTCACAGTGGCCAAGAGACTGTTAAGGTGTATTTGTCAGGAGCCCTACGCCGCAGCAACAAACAGCCCCAGATCTTAGAGTCCGAGCACAGCAAAAGTTTATTTCTCACACACAGTACACTTCAGATCTGGGCAACTCTCAGGGACAAGATTAACCGAGTGGCAGGTGGCCCTCCAAGCTGCACCCATGCTGTGGCTCTGTCTCCCCTCGAGACCTCCTATCTGCTCATCATGTACAGAAGAGGGAGAGTCTTGGAGAATCATGCCTCCCCCTGGATGTCACAGACAGCGTTCCACTTACAGTGCATGGCCACAATCAGTCACGTGACCCCTGACTGTGAGGCACTTAATAGTGTCACCTCCCAAGGAACTGGAAGCAGAGGGAAACCAGATGGATTCAGCACCAGAAATCTCCATCCAAAGGGCCTGAGAGCCCCAAGGACCAACTCTGCCTACACTCTGCTTTGGCAGGAGGCTGCCTCGCTCCCCAAGCCCTGCCTGAGTCATCTGTCAGCGGCATAAGTACACAACCTTCTGATTGGCTTGTTAGACGTCACATTAACAAAGTTTTGTGTAAAGTCCCTAGGATTAGCTGAATCCACCCTCAGACAGACCACCCCTCTCCTCTCTGGGTGAGGTCCCTGCTGGAAACACAAGCGCTAGGATGGTGAGCTACAAATTTAGCAGGGGCGTACACTGCAGAGGTTCACGGCTGTCTGCCCAACTTCCTCTTCCCTCCTGCCCTCATGGGAGTGGGCACATGACCCCGGACTGGCCAAGCTCTGCCTCCCTGGCACAGGGGTATGTCTGGGCTGGGAATACAAGCAAGGGGACCAATGAGAGTGGCCTCAAGGGCTTGAGTTCTTTCCTGTGAAGCTCTGGCTTGTCTAAATGGAGCTATTGATGGTCAGCTTGCCACTCTGACCATGTGGAGGAGCTGGCCCCAGGAAGAATCCAAAAGGGTGTGGGCAAAATAGAATTACAGAGAGAGAGAGAGAGAAAGAGAGGTTGACATATTGACTATGGGTGCGATGTGAGCTCCTCGATCCAACTATGCCTGAAGCTAGTAATCCAGTTACACAGCCAATTAAATTCCTCTTTTTGTTTAAGCAAGTTTGAACTGTATCTTCAAGCAATTACAAATGAAAAAAAAAAAAGTCCTTATACAATTACTCAATGGCCTTTGGCCCCAAACTCTAACACAGAATCTTCTTAGCTGGGCTGTACTGCTAGGATCCCTCCTTCTGCTGAAGCTAGGGCCCTCCTTTTCCCTAAGGCCAAGCTGTTAGTGAAAAAAGCAAGTTACGTGGCCTGGGTGTGGGAGCAGGAAAGGCCCAGGCCTTCCTACTGGCGCTGTGTTTATCCCGGGGACGTCCCTCTCATGCCCAATCTTCCTCTTCCTCTTCAGTCTCATGTCCTGTGGTTCCAGGGGTCAGGACCTGATGGAAGTGGGGTGCCCCCAGGACAGCTAGAGAGCCCCAGCTCTTCGGATATAGGGGGCACAAGGGCCAGCTGAGCGAGTCTCTTCCGCTCCCCCAGGGGAAGCACCTGGAGACCAGTACCCCACTGCAAGGTCGGTGGCTGGCGAGGGACAGGGTTTGGGGAGCAGAGACCCTTTCCAGTGAGCTTGGGTGGAAGGGGTCCCAGAAGGTCACAGGAGGTCACAGCCACCCATATGCGGGCTTGTGGGCTCGGAGCTCGCACAGCTTCTGTCTCAGGCTTCGTTCCAGGCCTACGGGATCCTGCTCCTCTGACCCATTCTTTCCACATCTGCCCTTTGCACAAGGGCTCTGCTGTCTGGTGGCCTGTCCTGGCTGCCTCAGACCTGCAGCCTTAGCTCCCAGCCCCTGCAGAAGACCAGGTTCCAAGACCCAACCATGGAGCCCAAAGTCTAGGAGGTAGAGTGGCCAGATACAGGACACTTTTGCAACACTGGGGCCATGCTGATACTAAAAATGTATTCGTTGTTTATTTGAAATTCAGGCATAACTGGACGGCCTATATTTTTATTTGCTAAGCGTGGCAACAGTAGTGGGATGAAGCCCCGGCAGGGAGCGGGGCTGAGGTAGAAAAGAATCCCAGGCTTGCCTCCTGCCAGCTCTGTTTCCCCGGGCTGCACCCCGGCCTGCCCCCACCCCACAGATACTCGGGCTCTGAAGCAGCCCTTAGGCCAGCATCACCCTTCCTTACATGGGGAGCTGGAGATAGCTGCAGGGGCACCCAGAGCAAACCCCAGCATGAAGGAAGACAGCTGCCCCACCGACATCCCCCGCCCCGGTCACCTGCCAAGCCCCTCTGACCGGCAGATCCTCTCCCATGCCTGCGACCGCCCTGGGCCATGACCGTGTGAAACCTCACAGCAGCCCTAGGGGTGTTAAACGGCTGAGTGTATCTCTAACCTGGCCCAGTGACTGTCTTTCTGTGGAGCTGAGGCTCTCTAGCAGTCCTGGGGGCACCCCACTTCCATCAGGTCCTGACCCCTGGAATCTTGCCCTTGTCCACACTCCATGTCAGGACCCAGGGGGACACCAGCACCTCACGGATGGCTGGGAACCAGGGCTGGTAACCACACGTCTGGCTGAGCCGGGCAGGGCAGCCTACACTCTGCGGCCCCCATACTGCGCCTCTTCATGGTTGCTTAATCCACCGCAGCAGGCTTGAGTCAGTGGTCCCTGCGATGGGACCTGAGCTCTGGGAGGGTGGCGGCTGGATATCTAGTTCCATCACTGCCTGCAGAGCCCTGCAAGAAAGTGCCCATCAGAAAGGGCTCCGCGGGCACTTCCCCAGACGGGCATCACTGTCACCTGGTGTGGAATAAAGGGGCGCCACAGCCACGTGGAGGGCGCAGCAACCCTGGGCCACACTTCTCTGAACCAGCCTCCTGGGTCGCTACCCCTGCGCCCGCACACACACGGGGCGCACCTGGGTGAACTGACACCTCGCCCACCTTTAACTCCTCCCGCCCACTGCGGTGGGTGGGGCCACCGGGCCTCTGGTCCTCGTGGGAATTCATGGGAATTAGCAAGAAGCGGCTCTGCCCTGAGCACCTCCTGACATGCGAGGTGTGATAGACGCGCTCCTCCGAGCTGTGAACGGAGCTGGCTGTGCTTCGATCATTATCACCATCACCCATATTTAGAGGAAACACGGGCTCGCTCGGAGGGGTGGCGAGTGCTGTATGTTGCCACATGGACACCTGCCTTTGGGGACGTGGCCTCGAGCTCCTCCTACCTGGACGCCCCTCCTCAAACACTTGGCCCCCTAGGAAACCCCGAGTCCGGGGTAGCGCTCCCAGGCCTGCCACGTGGGCAGGGGCAAACCTTCCTGCCCTCAGGCCCAAAGCGTGCGCGCGCCTGACTGCGGGGAGTGCAGGTGCCCGGGGACTGGGTGCGGGACTCTTGGGCCCCACACACACAACTCCTTCCTTTGCAGTGCCTGCCAAGCATCAACTGAGACCCACTGATGTGTTGGACACAGCTCGGTGCAAGGCGGCCAGCAGAAGACGGAGCAGGTCACACACTGAGTACGTCACACTTAGGGTGAGTGGACGTTGTCTCCTAAAATTTGCAGCGGTTACAGATACACATATATGTTTGTGTGTCTGCATCTATACAGAAAATGTGCGTGTATCACAGGTGGGTTGAATGTGGGGCACAGACGGCGAGTGTTTTTTCTGAAAATTGTCTCCATTAGAGACAAATGTTTGTATTTTGTATACACATGTACACGCATTATACACACATGCGTATATACACATGTACCCTCGTGTGTGTATGGGGTTGCCATGTGAATTGCATCGTCTCCCGTGAGTCACAGCCAAGGAAGTTGGAGAAACTCTCTTGTATTCTGTTTACTTAAAGAGAAAGAAAAACAAGTCAAAGTTCCCTTGACTTCTCAGGAAACAGGCAGCCCATGCTTTTAGTGCAGGCTCTGAAGGTTCAGGGGGGAAGACTGTGTCCCCAGCCTCCACAGGCACTGGAAGGCATGTTGGCATCGCCCGTGGACATCCAGGAAAGCACTTGGACTTAGGAGGCAGGAAACCTTGGCTCCAAGACCGCGGCCAATACTCCAGCTTCCTGCATCCTCCATGTTTCTTGCCTGCCTTACCTGTGTCTTGACGCCGATTTGAGCCTAAGCATGATATCACATGTGAAGGTCCTTACCTGTGGCCCTAAGGAGACCCTCCTTCCTTCTCATTCTCACAAGCAGAGGTTTTTAACTTGCAGAGAAAACCCAAGTTGTCCCCGACATGCATTACAGTGACAAAGGCCTCTTAGAGCCAACCCCACCCCCCTTGCGTGCAACTCACAAAGGAACAAGACAGAAACTTAAAATAAGCAACAACAACACACACTGAACCCGCCCAGTCCCTCAGCCAGCGAGCGTAAGATACACACAGGAAGGAAGTGGCCGGGTGATTCAAAGAGGCCGAGCTGCGATGCCCCAGGAAAGGAATATTTTCCAACCAGCCTGCCCCATCTGTGGTTGGGAACAAGGTTTCAGACGTAGCCTTGTCCAGTGCCCCCTCCCGGACCCCCCACTGGCAGTCTAGACACAACAGGGAGGCCAGATCCACACAGGAAGACACCCAGCGGGCGCAGCAAACCTGTTCCCACTGGTCCTCGGGCGGGCAGGCGTGGGCGGCTGCCCAGTCTGAAGGGCTGAGGGAAGACCTCCAAGAAGCTGGTTTCTCCGTGTGCTCCCTGCGACTGACTCACCCACAAACCTGTTTTTGATTTCTCATCAAAACCAGCTTCAGGCCCCGACAGGTCCAGCCCCCTGGAGGGTGTCACTCCCTAGCAGAATCCCTCCGACACCCCTGCGACCCGGGAGGGCACCCCTGCAGGACCCGGCTCGGCGCCTGTCCCGCCTCTGCCACCGCCCACCCAGGTCCAGGCTCAGTGGGTGACCAGCACCCTAATTTGTCTATGCTGTTTGTTCTCTGCCCTTCCTCTCTGTCTTCCATCCGAGAGCCCATTCCCAACCCCAGAGCCTAGCTCAAGGCCACTTCCTCTGTGCACCCTCCCTGACTCTCCCTTGCTGGACTGATCTGGCATTTTACCATCTCGGCAGCCATATGTCCGGCTGTGTGAGCCTGAGCAGGTTGATGAACTAACTCTCTGAGCCTCCTTCTGAGGCTCAGAAAAGGCTGAGGACTGAAAAGGTTGTCCTTTCCCCACTGTTCCTGCAGGGCTACCTTTGTCATAAGTCAAATGAGCTTATGTGCCTTGGCCTGTTTCTGGGCTCTCTATTTTGAGCCATTGGTTTATTTTATATTTTGGAGCCAATAATCAGGCCGAATTCACGGGCTTGCCACCAGTGCAGCTGCTCAGGGCCCCATGCTCAGAAGAGCCCTACACTTGATTTAATATTCTCCTCCTGCTGTCTTGGAATTCTTTTTTTTTTTTTAATTAAAAAAATTATTTATTTATTTATTTAGGCTGCATTGGGTCTTCATTGCTGCATGTGGGCTTTCTCTAGTTGCGGCGAGCGGGGGCTACTCCTTGTTGCGATGCTCAGGCTTCAGTAGTTGAGGCTCGTGGGCTCTAGAGCGCAGGCTCTGTAGTTGTGGCGCACGGGCTTAGTTGCTCTGTGGCATGTGGGATCTTTCCAGACCAGGGCTTGAACCTGTGTCCCCTGCATTGGCAGGCGGATTCTTAACCACTGTAGTTTAAAATACTGAGACTTCCAATCCAAAAACATGGTTAATTCCTCCAAATATTTAGATCTCTTAACATCTAAAAAAGATTTTTACACTTTCATCCCTATGCATGTTGTACGAATATCCAAGGAAGTTGACTTTCTTAAATTGTGGTAACAACACGTAACATAAAATTTACTATCTTAACCATTTTTAAGTGTACAGTATAATATTGTTAACTCTGCCCACATTATTGCACAAGGATCTCTAGGGCTTTTTCATCTTGCCATTCTATACAGCTCCTCACTTCCCCCTCCCAATTAAGCCCTGGAAATCAGCGTCCTACCTTCTGCTTCTAAGAGTTTGACTATTTTAAGTCCCTTATATAGGTGGAATGATACAGTATTTGTCTTCCTGTGGCTGGCTTATTTCATTTAGCATAATGTCCTCAAGGTTTTAGCGTGTGTCAGAATTTCCTTCCTTTTTAAGGCTGAATAATATTCTATTATATGTATAGAGCACGTTTTCTTTATCCATTCATCTGTCGATGGACTTTTATGTTGCTTCTAACCCTTGGATATTGTGAATAATATTTCAATGAACATAGATGCACAAATATCTCTTTGAGATCCTGTTTTCAATTCTTTTGGAAGTATATCCAGAAGTGAGATTGTTGGATTATATGGTAATTCTATCTTTAATTTTTTTGAGGAACCGCTGTACTGTTTTCCATAGGGGCTGCACCAACTTACATTCCCATCAGCAGCGCACAGGGTACCAATTTCTCCACATCCTCACCAAACACTTGCTATTTTCTGTTTTGTTATGTTTGATAGTGGCCATCCTAATAGGTGTGGGGTGATATCTCATTGTGGATTTGATTTGCATTTCCCTGATGATTAGTGATGTTGAACATCTTTTCATACACTTATTGGCCATTTCTATATCTTCTTTGGAGAATTTTGCCCACTTTTAATCAGGTTATTCATTTTTTTGTTGTTGAGTTGTAGGAGTTATTTATATATTCTGGATATTAACCCCCCCCAATCAGATATATGGTTTGAAAATATTTTCTCCTATTATATAGGTTGCCTTTTCACTCTGTTGATTGTTTCTGGGCTCTCTATTCTGTTCCATTGGTCTATATGTCTGTCTTTATGTCAGTACCATGCTGTTTTGATTATTGTGACTTTATAATATGTTTTGAAACCAGGAAGTGTGAGGTCTCCAGCTTTGCTTTTCTTTCTCAATAGTGTTTTGGCTATTCAGGGCCCTTAGAGATTCCAAAGGAATCTTAGTATGTTTTTTTTTTCTATTTCTGAAAAACATGCCATTAACATTTTGATAGTGAGTGCATTGAATCTGTAGATTGCTTTGAGTAATATGGACATATTAGCAATATTAAGTCTTCTAATTCATGAACACAGGATGTCTTTCCATTTATTTATGCCTTTAATTTCTTTCAGCAGTGTTTTGTAGTTTTCAGCGTACAGTCTTTCATCTTCTTGGTTAAGTTTATTCCTAAGTATTTTATTATTTTTGATACATTGTAAATAGTATTGTTTTCTTAATTTCCTTTCAAGGTTGCTCACTGTTAGTGTATAGAAACACAACTGATCTGTGTGTGTTGGTTTTGTATCCTGCCACTTTGCTGTATTCATTTATTTTATTAGGTCTAACAGGCTTGGGGTTTTGTGTGTGTGCGTGTGTGTGTGTGTGTGTGTAATATCTTTAGCGTTTTCTACATATAAGATCATGTCATCTGCAAATAAAGATAATTTTACTTCTTCCTTTCCAATTTGGATGCCTTTTATTTCTTTTCCTTGCCCAGTTTCCCTAGCTAGAACCTCCAGTACAATGTTGAATAAATGTGACAGAAGTAGTCTTGTTCCTCATCTGAGGGGGAAGCATCCAGTCTTTCACTAAGTATGATGCTAGCTGTGGCTGTTTCATAGATGCCTTTATTGGGTGGAGGAAGTTCCCTTCTGCTCTTAGTTTGTGAGTATTTTTATCATGAAGGGGTGTTGGAGTTTGGCAAATGATTTTTGAGATGTTCATGTGATTTTTGTTTTTTATTCAACTGACCTATTGTATTATATAAATTTTCAGATGTTAAATCAGCCTTGCATCTCTGGATAATTTCTTGGTCATGATATATAGTTCTTTTTATTTGTGGCTGGATTTGGTTTGCTCTTATTTTCTGGAGGATTTTTGGATCCATATTCATAAAAGATATTAGTCTATCAGTTTCTTTTCTTGTGATGTCCTGTCTGGTTTTGGTACAAGGATAATTCTGAACTCATAATAAATTGGAAAGTGTTCCCTCCTCTTCTATTTTTTTAAAGTGTGTGAAGAATTGGTATTAATTCTCCTTTAAATGTTTGGAAGGTGCTAGGGTCTGAATGTTTGTGCCCCCCCCCCCAATTCACATGTTGGAATCCTTACTCCCAATGTAATGATGTTAGAAGGTGGGGACTTTGAGGGGTGCATAGGTCATGAGGGTGGGGCCCTCATCAGTGGGAAACCTTATACAAGAGGCCCCACAAAGCATCCTCGCCCCTTCCACCATGTGAAGATACAATGAGAAGTCTGCAACCTGGAAGAGGGCCCTCACCCAACCATGCTGGCACCCCAGTCTCAGACTTCCACCCTTCAAATATGATAAATAAATTCCAGTTGTTTATAAACCACCCAGTCTGTGGTATTTTGTTACGGTAGCCTGAACAGTCTAGGACTGTAGAATTCAGCACTGAAGCAATCTGGGCATGGGATTTTCTTCATGGGTAGTTTATATTATTATTATTATTATTATTAATTTAATCTCTTTCTTACAGGTATATTCAGATGCTCTATTTCTTCTTGAGTCAGTTTTGGTAATTGGTGTCTTTCTAGGAATTTGTCAATTTCATCTAATTTACCTAATTTGTTGACATACAGTTGTTCATAGTATTCCTTTATAATCCTTTTTATTTCAATAAAGTTGGTAGTACTGCCCCCTCTTTCATTTCTGATTGTAGTAATTTGAATCTTCTCTCCTTTTTTTTCTTAGTCAATCTAGCTAAAGGTTTGTCAATTTTGTTGATCTTTTCAAAGAACCAGCTTTTGGTTTCACTGAATTTGTCTATTGTTTTTATATTCTCTGTTTCATTAATTTCTGTTCTGGTCTTTATTTATTTTCTTCCTTCTGCCCACTCTAGGTTTATTTCGCTCTTCTTTTTTCAATGTTTTTAGATCGAAGTTTAGATTATTGATTTGGAGGTCTTTCTTCTTTCTTAATATAGGCATTTAAAGCTATCAGTTTTCCTCTAAGCACTGCTGAAGGTAAATCCTCATGGTTTCTGAACTCCTATTAGACACATTTTGGACATCCTGGATGATGCCACACAATTCTTAACTTTCTCTCATGTTTTTCATCTTTTTGTCTTTTTGCCCTAGTCTGGGAAGTTTCTTTGACTCTATTTTCCAGCCCATCTCCTGATTTTTTGTTTTGTTTTGACAATCATATTTTTAATCTCTCTGAACTTTTTCTTGTTCCCTGATTTTTCCTTTCTCTAGCTTCCTGTTCTTGTTTTGTGAATGCAATACCTCCTCAAATATCTCTGAGATGTTAATTATGATTTTTAAGTTCTGCTCATTGCCGTTATTATCTCTTATCTTCCCAGGACAGCTGTTACTTGGTTCATCCAGGTCCTTCTCTCGCGGCAACTGTTTTCCTTGGTTGCCAGTTTGCATGTACAGAGGAGAGACAGACTGAGGCGTGTGGACAGTGGGCAAAGCTCTCCTCTGCCGTCTGGGTCTGTTTCCTCAGCCGGCCTCACCCCTTCCTGGGAAGGCTGGCTCCAGTTCTGTCCACAGAGTGACTCATAACCGGCAGCCTTCAGTGGAGGGTGCTGGACCTCCTCACCCCACAGAGACCTGATGAATGAAGGTGGTACTAAGCCTGCTTCCAAGGTCACTTCCGAGGGCAAACCCAGCACTGCTAGCCACGTGGTGGAGCCTGGGTTCAAGGCAAGCAGAGTGCTTACTCCACTGTTCCGTGGACAGTTCCCTCCACCAGCGCTCCCCTCCCCGCCCCCAGCAAAGCCCCTGGCCCATCCTGTTCACAAACTGCAGACTCTGAGCTCACAGCCTCTCCAGGTGCTGGGGAGGGTAGCACCTCTACCCAAGCTGCCTCCTGCACATGTACTGAGCTGCAGTCTCCTCCTCCTTGGTTTATAAATCAATATGATTGTGCCTGTTTTTTATTTTCTGGAAGTACATTAGTCAGGAGTCCTCCCACCCTCTTCTTGGGTCTGCTTGGGATTGTGCTAAGTTGCCATTTCCAGGGGGGCTGGAGAGGGGAGGGAAGTAAAAAGGTGCTCAGCCTGCCCCTGGACTCCTGAGCTGGCTCAGTTCTCTTGTGTGTCTGTAAGTCCCAGACACATGCCGTTGTCACCATAGTCATGGTAACAGGGCTGTGTGTAGGAGGCCTCATCCCTGACAAGACCAGAGTCATCCCACAATAAACAGCCTGAGCTTAGCTACGGTGCTCCAGTGCAGTGAGATCACATATAACCATTGGCTGACTTGTTGTGCGAGAAATGTAATTGACTCCAAATGCTCTGAGAGGGGTGTAGCGGTTAGGACTGTCTTTAGCTGTGGGTGAAAGATACCCTAAAACAACAGTGACTTAAACAAGACAGAAGTTACTCCACGTGGGAGGAGGAAGGTCTGCTAGGGAGGGTGCAGCATGTTGAGGCTCAGGCTCCACCACTCCCAGGCTCGGCTGTGTGCGGCTTCCATTCCCAAGATTACCTCATGGTCCATGGTGACTGCTCCAGCTCCAGCCATCATGTGTACATTCCTGCCAGCAGAAGGAGAAAGAGGGATGAAGGGCTTGCCTGCTCTTTTTAAAACTACTTCCTGGAAAATAAAATAAAAAGAAAATTTAAAAACTACTTCCTGGAATAGAAGTTACTCACGGTGCTGCCACTCACACTCCATTGGCCAGAACTGGTCCAGCTAGCAGTGTGCCATGCTCAAAACCAAGGGTACCACTGTTAAGGAAGGAGAAGATATGGTGGGGCCCACTGAGGGAGCCCAGGCAGGCACCACGTACCTCCCCAGTGGTCTGCGTGTCCTGGGTACTCGGGAAGAGAGCTAGTCCACTGTCCATGGCTCAGGTGGTCTGGTCACTCCTCACCTCCTTTGCTGTGGTCTGAGCATTGTGTCACCCCAGTGTTGGGATCTGTACACCCAGTGTGATGGTGTGTTGGTGGGTGCTTAGGTCATGAAGGTGGAGCCTTCCTTAGAGATTATTCATTCGAGATTATAAGAGACCCGGAGTTCCTTAGCCTCTCCATTCCGCCTCGTGAGGACACAGTGAGAAGTCTGCCACCCATAAGAGGGCCCTCACCCAACCCTACAGATACCCTGATCTGAGACTTCCAGCCACCAGACAGTGAGAAATACATTTCTTTCTTTCTTTCTTTTTTTTTAACATCTTTATTGGGGTATAATTGCTTTACAATGTTAGTTTCCACTGTATAACAAAGTGAATCAGCTATACATATGAGAAATATATTTCTGTTGTTCATAAGCCACCCAGTCTGTGGTACTTTGTTACAGCAGCTGGAATGTATGATGACACCCTTTTTGGGCCTCCCATTCTCTGTCTAGAGACAAGAATTCTGGGCCCAGAGTTTTCGTTCCATTATTTGCCGGGCACCCAGTTTCATTGTAGCCTTGGCTTTGAATACGTCACCCAGCCTTACCAAGCCCGGAGTGAAGGATCTTCCCCAGGGTGGTTCCTGGCAGAAGAATCACTAAGAGAATCAGGGACTTCTGTGTCCCCAGACGTCATGGGGGACATGACTGTTGGAGTTGGCAACAGCGCTGTGCAGAGAAAGCAAACGGAAAACAGCCTGCAGCCGCCCTTCCTCCTGTCCTTGGGTCCTCTGCGCTGCGCCTCGGTTCTGCTGGAAGCAGCTGGGCTTGCAGGGCCCTGAGAAAGAAGGGACAGTTCACGGGGATCCTGGCCCCACCCCCCGGCCCGAACCCCCAGTGCAAACTTTTTCCAAAGTAGCTTCCCCACATTTCGTGTCCCGTGTTTGGATGAGGCCTCAGACACCGGCGTGGGCTGGGCCAGAGCGGCTTCCTCCTCCCGGGGAGGCCTGCCCCATAGAGAATTCCAGACAACAAGCTGTCTGGTGCCTGACTCCCCAGCTCCACCCTGAGCTTCCTGCCGTCGGGGGACAGCTCCCCCTCCACGGTGGCAGTCGGGAACATGTGCTCGCTGGCGGGGGGAGGGGAGCACTGGGTCCTGCCTGGTGGGGGGGGGGTGGGGGCTGGATTCAGCCCCCTCTCCTCCTGCATTGAGCCTTCACACCTCCCCTGAATGGAGCTGCCTTTCCAGGGCCTTTGTCCTCTGGGGCCACCTGGGGGACCTGGGCCCAAAGTCTCGGCCCAGCATCACCCCCATGGCCAGTGAGGTGTCCCAAGGCACTGGTCCGCCCTTGCACACTTTTAAGCAGCGCCTCTGTGGGGCAGGTCCTGGCCTGGTTCCCTGCCTCACCTCAACCTCCTCCTCTCAGAGGATGGCAGAGGCCCGCCTCCCTGCTCTGGGGTCTCTTCCGTGGAGAGGCCACGTGTCTGCCCAGGGTCCAGAGTTTGGGGAGAGGCAGAGCCGGGAGGGGAACCCGCATCTTTGTCCTTCTCTGCCCAGCCTGCTGGCTTCAAGCAAGATGGTCCTGAGGGTGCCTCCAGGAAACTGCCCACGCCGAGAGCTCCAGGTTGCATCCCGGATGTACGGCATCCTCCCCGCCATAGCGGACACCAGTGCCGCTCTCCCGTCTCCCACCCCTCCTCTGGGGCAAATCGCGTCTTCCAATCAGCAGATCTCCTGCAGAGCAGGCTCTTCTTGCACCCAGCCCTGGCCCTCCTCCTGCACAGAGGTGGGGCTGCGTTCCCTGCTCCTGATCCGGGCAGGGTGCCACCCCGGGGTAAGTGAGGCCAGGTCACAAAGGATGAGATGGTCTCTACCTGGCTCCCTTGGGACTGTCCCCTTTGAAAGGCAGCCTCCCTGCTGTGAGGAAGCCAAAGCTGCACCGAGGCCACTTGGAGCCTCCTCGTGACCGTCCCAGAGGCATGTGAGGTGGTGACTCTTCAGGTGACTCCAGCCCCGAGCCTGGTGTCCCTTCCCACCGAGGCCACTGACGTCACCCTCCTTGCTATGTTTGACGTGGAAACTCGGCTTCTGTGCACCAGTGCCAAATCAAATCTCGGAGACAGAGTTCAGGTGAAGTAGAAAAGAATAGCTTTACTGCTTTGTCAGGCAAAGGGGGACATGGTGGACTCACGCCTTCAAAACTGTGTGTCCCAGCCCAGGGGGATTTGATGAGTTTTAGAGCAATGGTTCAAGGGAGGGGTTGCTGATAAGGAACAGGGTGTGTGCAGGGCCTCCATTCCTTTAACCTCGTCTCAGGTGGTCTCCTGATGTGTTTCTGGGGTTCTCGATGTTCTCAAACTGTGACCTCTCTGGAATGAAGATTGCTTCATCAAGTA